>NC_080674.1:7305072-7954795 GCF_030445035.2 Dasypus novemcinctus | reverse complement strand
AGATGTCAGTGTTCACAACTTGTATTCAGCATAGTCCAGAAGTTCTAGCCAGAGCAATAAAGAAAGAAAATGAAATATAGGCATACAGATTGGAAAGGAAAAGGAATTAAGACAAATAGATTGTGGGAATGAAAAGAAAATAAAAAATAAAATAAAATAAATAACCAAAACAATTAGAATAAGAAATTACTTTACCCACTGTAATGGTTAAGTTTATGTGTCAAATTGGCCAGTTTATGGTGCCCAGTTGTTTGGTCAAACAAGCACTTGCCTGAATGCTATTGTGAGGGCATTTCTTGGACTTAAATCATCAGTAAGTTGATTGTATCTATGGCTGATTACATTTACAATCAACTGAGGAGATAGCCGTCAACAATGAGAGAAGTCTCATCCAATCAGTTGGGGCTTTAAAAGAAGTAGTTATTATTGCAGCAATTGGAAGGGAGAATTTCCGTCTTTACTTCAGCCAGCCAGCTTCTACTGAGAATTCATTGAAAACCTTCATCAAAGTTCCCAATTTGCAGCCTGCCCTACAGAATTTGGAATCGTGCATCCCCATAGGCAGGTGAGACAATTTTTATAAAAATCTCATAATATTTACAAATATATCCTGTTGGTTTTGTTTTCCTAGAGATACCTGACTAATACACCCAGTTTCAAGACTTATAATATAATTGTAAAAATCAAGGTTGTCTGGGACAACCAGCAAGATGGTGGTGGAGTAAGGAGCTCCTAGAGTCAGCACCTGCCATAAGGCAGTTAGTAAACACCCAGAGCTATCTAGAGCTGTCTGAAGCACCTGTTTGGGGGATCCAGGAGACCAGAAAAGCATCTGCAACATCCTTGAAAGAATGGAAGGAGGAGACTGCCCATTTGCAGAGAAGATTCATAAGTAGAGTGCTCCATGCTTCAGAGGGCAGGGCCCATCCTCCACTGAGGCACAAGCTGCCTTGGGAGCTGTTGCACAGCTGGAATTGGAAGCTTCACTTCCCAAAATCAGGAGAGGAAGAGATGGTTGGGAACAAACTTCAGCTATTGATAAGTAAATTGGGTGGGCTGAAGTAGAACCCTAAGAACAGCCAAAGTTTGAACCTGTCCAAGTCAGAAAGAGGCCAGTAGCTGCTATCTTAACACCACACCTGGCATGAGGTGAAGAGGGGAGGACTGAAAATCACAGTGCTGGTGGGAACAGGTTTCTTTCCATCCAGATCATATTGCAGCTCTAGCCTACTTCCTACCCACCTTCAACAGGGAGGAAGTTGGGGGGACCCGTGCCAGCCTCTCTCGGAAATTACTGGGTAACACAAAGGTTGGTGATTATCCTACTTTGGCAGCACAAGCCACCCCAGGAGATAGTCTGTGACTGAAAATCACAATGACGGTAGGAACCAGTTTCTTTCATGCAGATCAGCCTGCAGCTGTAGGCTAGGCGAGGCTTCAGCCCTACCTCTGCCAGGGAGGAGGCTGGCAGGCCCTGCACCAGCCTATCCAGGTAACTGCAGCTATCTTTGACTGAATAATCATAAGTCTACCAGGGCAACTGCAGTCATCTTGAACCCTCACTGCATAGATTGCAGCCCAAACCTGCAGCTCCATTCTTGCCCCAGGAAGGGGAGAAAGGGGCATGAAGCTTCATCAGTCTCTCTGGGCAATGACAGTCTAGGCCTGCACGACTTGGATTATTCACACAGCTGTGACTCTGTCCTACCACTGGCAAAGGAGAAAGTTGGGAGGCACTTCATTGGTCCCTGGGGCAATGAAGGCAGCTTGAGCCTCCACAGTTTATAGCATCAACTACATCTTTGGCTCCTACTGCACAATCAGCAAGGGAGAAAGGGCAGGAAGCCCTAAACTAAAGAGAAAAACTGCACCCAGAATAAATAGTAAGCCGGATGCCAAGGCACGAATGAAATAATACAATCCACACTAAGAAACAGGAAGATATGGCCCAAGTAAAGGAACAAGAGAAGCCACCAGATGACATAAAGGAGTTGAGACAACTAATCATAGATGTCCAAACAAATCTCCTTAATAAATTCAATGAAATGGCTAAAGGGATTAAGGATGTTAAGAAGACAGTGGATGAACACAGAAGAATTTGAAAGCATACATAGAAAAATAGCAGATCTTCTGGGAATGAAAGATGCAATAAATGAAATAAAAACACATATTGGAATCATATAATAGCAGATTTGAGGAGGCAGAAGAAAGAATTGGTAATGAAGAAATAGCCTCTGAAAGTGAACATACAAAAGAACAGGTAAAGTAAAGAATGGAAAAAAAGTGAATAAGGTCTCAGGGAACTAAATGACAGCAAAAGACATGCAAACATATATGTTTTAGGAAATATCTTCAAGACCCAGTGGTAGATGGTGGATTCTTATAGGAGATAAGAGGACTGAGATGGACTAGTGATGTTTAATATATGTAGAAATTTTAATTAGCTTTACTGTAAAAGGGTAGAAATGTATATAGTGGATGTTATATATATATATATGGTAATATATAGTAACAGCTATTTTATAAATGGGGATGTGGCTGAAAAGTAGTCTAGGTATGGATGGATGAGAATTGTGGTTGATGGCTCAGATGCAAGAATGTCTTTGTTAGCTAGAGCAAATGTACATCACTATTGCAGGGTGGTGGGAGTGTAGGGAAGCATGGGAAAAATACAGCTGGAGTGATGCATGCACTATGATTAGCAATAGTAATATAATAATATAATACTCTTGCATCTATGCCAAAGATGCTGTGTTGATAATGAGGCAGTATTGAAAATGTGTGCCAAATGTGCACTATGGACATGGTAACAATGAGATTATATTGTCTTTTTATATTACCTTTTTTTTTTTAAAGATACATAGATCACACAAAATGTTTCATTAAAAAATATGAGGTTCCCATATACCCCGACTCTCCACCCCACCCCTACTCCTCCCACATCAACAACCTCTTACATCAGTGTGGCACATTCATTGCATTTGATGAATACATTTTGGAGCACTTCTACACAGCATGGATTATAGTTTACATTGAAGTTTACACTCTCTCTCAATCCATTTAGTGGATTATGGCAGGATATATAATGTCCTGCATCTGTCCCAGCGATATCATTCAGGACAACTCCAAGTCCTGAAAATGCCCCTATATCACACCTCTTCTTCCCTCTCCCTGCCTTCAGCAACTCCCATGTCCATTCTCTGTACATCAGTGATACAATCTCTTCCATTGCTAGAGTCAGTATAATTTTATAGTAGAATACCAGTAAATCCACTCTAATTCATATTTTATTCCTCATCCTGAGGACTCTGGGATGGTACTGTCCACTCCACCTCTAACTAGAGAGGAGGCTTAGATCCCACATGGTCAATGGATGGGATTCTCCTGCTTGCAGCTGTAGACTCTCTCAGTTCTCTGGTGTAGTGGTTGACCATCCTGACTTCCCTGTTAGCTGACCTGGGTAAGTTGAATGAACCAGAGAGTAGTTGTTGCATCTTATCTGTAACAAATGTTCCACACAGTGTGGTGTGTTGATAGAGGGATGTTGTTTGGGAATTCTGCACATATGCATGATTTTTTATAAGTTTACAACTTCTGTCATAAAAATATATATTTGAAAATAATAATAGGGTAGGTTGGGGGAAAAATACACCAAATGTAAGATTATAATTAGTATTAAGGTTTTGACAATATTCTTTCATAATTTGTAACAAATATCTCATGACAGTGCAAGTTGTTGGTGGAGGGTTGATGTAGGGGACCCCTGTATGATGTTATGCAAGTCTGCTTTGTAAATTCACAACTTTTACTATACATGTATATTTTACTATACATGTGTGTTCCTATATAAATGATATAAAGATAATAATAGTGAGAGGGTGGGTTGGGGGGAAATACTGTGGTTAGTAGCAATATTTTGATAATGGTTTTAATCTTTAGTTAAAAATGTTTAACAACAATGCAAGCTATTGGTGGTAGGGTGAGGTATGAGAGCCCTGTATGATGTTATATATATTAGTTTTGTAAGTGCACAACTATTACTATACACGTGTTCATGTATGTTTATGTGAAAGTGATATACTTCAATAAATTTTAAGAAAAAGTAAAAATCAAGATTATCTGATGTTGGTGGAGGAATAGACACATATATCAATGAAACCAAATACAGAATCCAGAAGAAGCCCCGCACATGTATGGCAAGCTGATTTTTTTCCCACATTTTTTTACCAAGGTGCAAAAGCAAATCAGTGGAGGAGGTATAGTCTTTTTTTTTTTTTTTTTTTTTTTATTCTCAAGTCATTTATTAATGAACAATAGTTTAAAAAGTCCAACATGTGTTAATTTCCTTGCGTGGGAGTAAAAAGGTAATACAGTGCATTTTAAATGGGAAGGATAAACAGAATGATAAGTATCTTTTCACAAAGACTTAAAGAAACAACACTATAGTTGAGACATTAATTCCTTAATCAGCTGGTGATTTTAATTAAACAAAAAACAAAAATAGCTAGTGGGTTTCTAATCCTCAAGGGAAAGAATTTGGCATCTTCAAAGTCTCACAATTTCCTTGGATATAAAAAGAAAAAAGGCCTGGGAAAGAACTCTACATCTTTTAAGTCTGGCTTTCATATTTCCTCATTAGATGAATAATTTCATTATACAACCTCCAAGGGGCATCCAAGCCCCAGATAAAGTCGAGATGCTCCCATTCAGGAATAGTCTTGTGGTACACCAAGCGGGTGATCTGGGTCAGTAAGACATTGACATAATTGACGTCTGCAAGCAAGTCATGTCCCCCATTCCAGACTGCAGTCGGCACCTGCATGTCTTTCACGTTGTAAGTGGGAGGGTAACTCTGGTTGTAATGGAAATAATTCTGGGCACTGCTTCCCCAGTCAAAGGCTTGAAACTTCTGAGATTTAATAGCCTTCAGCAGCTGCTCCCAGCAGGCACCAGGGCTGCCTCCTGGAGCAGCCTGACCAAGGGGTCCCCGACAGGCAGGGTGGCAGCCCCTGTCCAACAGCCCAGAGGAGGCAGGATCAAGGAAAGGGTCCTGTGGAGTCACTCTGCCGAGCAGCTATTTTCCTGACCCCAGTGTAACATGTTTTGCACAGAAGTTCCAGCAGGAGAGTGTGTTGTATATACATCCACTCTAGACATATTTAAATTTTTCTCATTAAATCCACTCAGAACAAAAAGGAGATTTCCACAAAGCTCCTTCAGAATGACATGGGTACAAATATGAGTACTAAGCCACTTCAAAAATGCATTCTCAGGAAGAAATTCTTTGACTCCAAATAAATCCTTAGAAGCAGAGCCCAGAGGCAAGGATATCCGTGGATGAATTCAGGAGTAAAATGACAACCAGTGGTCCCACAGCAATGACGGCTCTGCTGGGTCCCCTGCCAGGGAGCGCGAGGGGCGGGCTGTGAACGTGTTTGCGCTCCTGCTCCGGGCCCACCTTGGCCCTGGCATCCGAAGGCATCAGAACCCAAGGACGGAGGGAGAGGAGAGCGGACCGAAGGGCAGGGGGCAGGCGGGTGCCACGGCAGGAGCCTGCCCTGTCTGTGCTGTAGCGGCTCCAGGCTGGTTCCCAGTCCGGGGTGGCTCATGCATGAGCCTGAGGTCAAGTTGGGAGGGGACAGCATGTTGTTCAGAAGAAAAGGCAGGACACAAAGTCTAGGAAAGTATTTTTTTCTTTTCTGCTAAGAATGTGAAAGGTAAGGGAATGCAGCTCAGGTCCCCATGCCTTGGCCACTCTGTGATGAACAAAGCGGAGCCAGAGTCTGTCAGGTATTTAGAACCAGAGTCATGGCAAATAGTGGGCACAGGAGACCCCATGCTGGTGATTTCCAGATGCAGGAAAAGAGCTTCTGCCTCAAATAGCTCCCACGTGGGGTCACCAAAATATCCCCCAGTGAGAGACATCCCTTTGGGCTTAACACTGCCATTTCTAGACCTTGTCCTTAAAATAAAATAACCTTATGTACAAAAGTACATAAGGCAGCACAGAGACCCATGGAAGGGGGTGGGGCTCAGAGACATGGACACCGGCTATGCCTGGGGGTGGGGGTGGGGGGGACAGTAGTGCTGGTCACGGGCCTGGGAGTGGGGAAGAAGTGGGCCCTGGAGCTTCCCACCACATGCAGACGGGGCACAAGTTCTGGCTGTGGCCCTGGCTGGCTGAGTGACCTTGGCTGTGTTATTTGACCTCGGAGCGTCAGCGGCCTTGTCTGTGAAATGGGGCCCACCTGCGTGTCATGGCTGTGAAGGTTAAGATCAGCCAACAGAGGACTCAGCGCACTTGGTACTCTGCTGGCATGGCTCCCTGGCCCTCTGAGGGGTGGGTAAGGGTGATGAAACAACGTCCCTTGCACGGGGCCTGTGAGGCTGCAGAGCCAGGCCTGGGGCTGCCAAGGACATTAGCACAGCATAAATCAGGCCTGAACAGTAAGTCCCCATCTGCACAGTTCTCCAGGGTCTCTAGCCTGTCTGCAGGTATCAACTGGAGGGCAGGGGGCATGTGTGTCGATCAGGCTAAATGGCGTCCCCTGTAGGCCGCTGCGCCCCCACATGTATGGCAAGCTGATTTTTTTCCCACATTTTTTTACCAAGGTGCAAAAGCAAATCAGTGGAGGAGGTATAGTCTTTTTAACAAATGTTGCTGAAGCAATTGAATATACATAGGCAAAGGAATGATCTTTGACTAAATATTGTAGCTTATATGATAATTTATTTAAAACATCACAGATTTAAAGGTAAAGCATGAAATGAAAGAATTTTACAATACTTTATTGGAGAAACCTTTAGGACTTAGAACTTGGTGAAGTTCTTAGATGTGACCAAAGGCACAATACACAAAAGAGAAAAAAAAAGATATACTGAATTTTATCAACCTTAAATTTTTTTTCTTTGTGAAAACCCCTACTAAGAGAAGGAAAATAAAAGCTACAAGATGGGAGAAAATGTTTTAAACCACATATCTGACCAAGGACTCATATCTAGAATATATAAAGAACTCTCAAAAATCAAAAGTAAAAAAATGTATAATCCAACTAGAAAATGGGCAAAAGACATGAAAGACTAATGGTAAATAAGCACAATGATAGCTCCACATATATATGCAAATGGTTAAAATATAATATAGTGAAAACACGAAATGCTGGTGGGAAGGTAGAGAAACTGAACAGTGGTGGGAATATAAAATGGCAGTCATTCTGGATAATAGTTTGTCAGTTTCTTTAAAACAAATGCCTAAACATATAATTATCATAGGACCCAACAATTCCACTCCTGGGCATTTATCACAGAGAATTGAAGACTTATGTCCATACAAGGCATAGACAAGAGTGTACATAGCAGTTTCAGTTTTAATTGCCTAAAACTGGCAACAACAAATGACCCTCAATTCTGAATGATTAAACAGTGATGCATTCCTTCATGCAGTGCTACTTAGCAACCAAAAGGAACAAACTGTCGGTATATGCAACAACTTGGATGGATCTCAAGGGAATCATGCTAAGTGAAAAGAGCCAATCTCAAACAGTTACCTACGTGTGATTCCATTTATGTAACAGTCTCAAAATGGCAAATTATAAACACGGAAAAAACATCAGTGTTTGCTGTGAATTATGTATGATGAGAGTGAGGAAGGTTGAAAGAGGTTCTTTGTTTGGTGGTAGAATAATTGGGTGCATGGATTGTGGTGGTGATTAAGCAAAACCACATATGTGATAATAATTATATAGAACTATACATACACCCATTGCAGCAATGTCAATTTCCTGGCTTTGATATTATCCTATATTTACATAAGGTGTAACCATTGTGGGAACTGGGTGAAGGGTACTAAGGACCTCTCTGAACTAACTTTGCAACTTCCTATGACTCTACAAGTATTTCAAAATAAAAACTTCTAAAAATAAACAATCAAAAGCCAAGTGAGACTCATTCTTCTGTTTGGAAGTTTAAACAAGGTCATTCATTTTTCTTTGCATTTCAGGAAAAAAAAACACAATTATACGGAAGCTGCACTCCAAAAGAAAATGTAGGGGCTGGTTTGATTTCTAGTTAAAAACAAGACATCACTTATGTAACTACCTAGATGAAGAGAAAGATGAATAGATAACTAGATTATAGATAGAAAGATTAGGTAGATAGATAGATAGATAGATAGATAGATAGATAGATAGATAGATAGATAGATAGATAGATAGATAGATAGATAGATAGATGGATGGATTGACACAGGGAATGTGACAAAATGTTAAAGTTTGGAGAATCTGGTTATGTGAGTGTGGGTATGTTGGAGCTCTCAGTATGGGTTTTATATTATTTTTGCAACTGTCCTGTAACTTTGAAATTATTTCCAAATAGAAGTTAATTTAAAAACAACTAAACTCCACAAAATAAACAAACAAAAACAGGGAGAACTTTTTCTGATGGGCGTGGTACCCCATGGTAATCCATAACTTTCTGAAATGATCTGGCTTTACTTGTATTCACCTTCACCTGACATGTCTCACGTGCCTGTGGGAAATGGCTGGCAGGTGAGGCCAGGCTTCCAGGCAGGGAGGTAGGGGCAGGTTCCAGTCAAACAGCTGCATTCAGTGGCATGGAAACCGAGCGGTTAGGTAATATTTGTCGACCTGCATTGTCGTATATGAAATATGAGGTATTCAGTCTAATGCAGGACGTTCAGGCCTTTGTGGAGATGGAATTCTTTATTCAAGGGAAATTTCATGACAAATTTCAATTTGTGAAATACAGTAAAATGAAGCTTATTTGTTAAAGGTTGTGAAATACTCACCTGTTTGGGTGGAGGGCGAGTACCTGGCTCTCTAGGGCAGCATTGGGGCATCTCTGAGCAATCCCAAATTCTGGATCTGTGATACTTGAAATGTGTCTAGTTTGAACTGAGATGTTCTAGAAGTATAACATGCATTGGATTTAGTATGCTTAGTATGAAAGAAAGATTGCAAACTATCTTATTAATAGTTCCTTTACATTGGTTATATGTTCAAATTCTAATATGTTGCATACATTGAATTAAATAAAATTTATTTTTAAAATTAATTTCGCTTGTTTCTTTTTTCTTTTTAAGTGTGGTTACTCAAAAATTCCATAATTACTTATGTGGTTTCTATGTTTCAATTGGACAGTGCTGGTATAAACTCTGTTGTCAGCTCCCATCTCAAGGCACCACTATCCTAGGATTTTGTGGGGATTTTAAGTATGGCTGTTCCTGAGCAGGCCCCATATACAAAATGCCCTGTTCTGGTGAAATATGTTAGGAATTTGCCCTGGCAGTTTTACTTATTACCACTCTCTGCTCCAAGAACATCATTTCATTTAAATCAAAATGCTTTATTTCCTAATGAAAAGCACATTCTTCTTTGTTACTCTTCCCCCAGTGTACTAAGTAGCTAATTTATTCTCAGCCATGAGCAAGTTTTCCTGTTGATGGAAGAAGGTTGGTGGAGCAAGTTTCAGTGTTTCAGGCGTCGTTGCTTCTGGCTGGATTTCTTTGGAAGGGGGATTTCTTATTGTCTCCTTCAAGTTACTCTTCAATTTGTTGATAAGTATTGCAAAATCCTTTCTTCCCCAGCAGTCACATTTAAGATAGAATTTACTACTGTTCTATGGGACAATGTGCAAACTTGACCTTTGTAAGCCAATTTTATTTATGGCCTATGCTGTCTCCTTTGATTATTTTCCTAATAGCTCAAATGATAGAAGTTGAAATGATTATTTTTATTATCACAATAACCCAGTTTTACCACTGTATTTTCTGCCAGCTATCAGTGTTAACTCCGGTCTTCCATGATGTCATTAGTCACCAGTAAATGAATATTATGAATTGTTTAGGCCCACAGTTTAGTGATTTGTGCCCAGGGGAGTTTTGCTCTCATCACCAGCAAGCCCACAGGGAAGCCCTACCTGAGGGCTGGGCTGCAAAAGATGCCCTGTATTGTCCTGCCCTTTGCGCAGTTTTCCTATTCTCCTATTTCTAGAAATGTTACCTTTATTTGTTTTTATTTTTGTGTAATTTTAAGAGTTGCTTTATTTTTCAAAACTGTATGTTAACTTTTATAAAACATTATAAGCCTTTGTTTTTAATAGAATTATGATAAAACACAAAGGAACAGATCATTGGACTGGATATGGCATTTTTTAAAAATTAAGCTTTTGCCTCCTAACTATAAATTCTTTATGGAAACAGAATTGCAAGTGTGCATATAAGATGGTTTTCTTTTCCTTTTATAATTTTAAGTTTTTTACTTTGAAATATTACAAAGGTACTGGAAACCTCATGCAACAGATATGAAACTTAATGAAATGTTATGAACCAAATGTCCTCACTTCTTTAGTTATAAGCATAGTTTTGCTACACACTGTGCATCCTGAAACACTATAGGTTAGTTTTGTACTTTTTAAGCATTTTTAAAAACATTTTTATTTAGGTAACTTACATACAATAAAATCGCACATGTTTAAAGTGGACAATTTACTATGTTTTGGCATATGTATACAATGTGAAACCATCAACACCATCATGACAATGAACATATTCATCACACCAATAGTTTCCTTTTTTTTTTTTGTAATCTCAGTTGTAATTCTTTCCTTCTTCCCCTTCTCTCTCTGTCCCCACTCCTGTACCCCTGCCCTAGTCTACCACTGATCTGCTTTCTGACACTTTAGATTAGTTTGCAATTTAGATATAGTAACACACAATACATACTCTCTTTTTCTGCCTTCTTTCACACAAAGTCATTTTCATATTTATCCATATTTTTTCATTTTCACTTGCCCATTCTTTTTACTGCTGAATAATATTTGATTGTATGGATATACCACAACTAACCTATCTGTCCACCTGCTGATTGGCATTTGGTTGTTTCCATGTTTCGGCTGTAACAAATAAATCTGCTGTGAACATTTATGTATACGTTTTTGTATGGACATATGCTTTAATTTCTCTCGGGTAAATATCTAGGAGTATAATGTTGAGTTATATGGTGCATGTGTCTTTAAATATTTAAGAATTGCCACACTGTTTTTCAAGTGACTGCAACATTTTCTATTCCCACCAGCAAGGCTTGAGAGTTCCACGTGCTCCTCATCATGACCATCGCTTGATATAATAAGTGATTTGTTGAAAAGCATGTTCTTTGGTTTCCAAATATTTGGGTATTTTCCATATGCCTTTCTGTTATTGACTATTTATTTAATAGAGAACATACTTTGTGTAACTTTTTTTTGTTAAGTTTATTGAGACATGTTTTATGGACCAGAATATAGGCTATCCTGAGAAAGAAGAATGTGTCTTCTGTGTTTATAGAGTGGAAGATTTTATAAATTTCAATGAGGTAAACTTGGTTGATAGTGTTTTCAAGTCTTCTACGTCTTTACAGATAATTTTATAATATTGTAATCTTTTTTGTAACACTGTTCTATCAACTATTGAAAGGCACTTTTGAAATACCACTCACTTTTTCTCTTTTATTGTCTTTTTTAAAAAGGTATATAGATCACACAAAATGTTACATTGAAAAATATAAGAGGTTCACATATACCCCACTCCCCACCCACCCCCACTCCTCCCACATCAACAACCTCTTTCATCAGTGTGGCACATTCATTGCATTTGATGAGTACATTTTGGAACACTGCTACACATCAAGGATTACAGTTTACATTGTAGTTTACACTCTCTCCCAGTCCATTCAGTGGGTTATGGCAGGATATATAATGTTCTGCATCTGTCCCTGCAATATCATTCAGGACAACTCCAAGTCCTGAAAATGCCCCCATATCACACCTCTTCTTCCCTTTGCCTGCCCTCAGCAAGTCCCATGGCCACTATCTACGTATCAACGATACAATTTCTTCCATTGCTAGAGTCACAATAATTCTACAGTAGAATACCAGTAAGTCCACTTTAGTCTGGATTTAATCCTCCATCTTTGGGATTTGTCTGTCTCTTTGCAATTCTATCAGTTTTTGCCTCAGGTATTTTGAAGGTGTTATCAGTTTCATACTCATTTACAATCGCTATGCCCTCTTAATGAATTGACCCCTTTACACTATGAAATGGCTTTCTGTACCCCTGGTAATATTTCTTGCCTTGAAATGTACTTTGATAGTAAATGAGGAGAGTCACTCCAGCTTTCTTTTGATTAGTGTTAACTTTATACATCATTTTTTATTCTTTTATTTTAAACTATCTGTGTCTTTATATTTAAAGTAAGACTTACTGTAAGCAGCTTATTTTTGAAATTTGCCTTTTTAAATCAAATCTAGCAACCCATGCCTTTTAATAAAATGTTTAGACCATCTGTTTAAATATTATCATTGACATGGATGTGTTTAATCTACCATCTTGATATTTTGTTTTATGTCTTTAAGCAATTTGATAATAATTTGCCACAGTTTCTAATATATTATTAATATTAATTCCCACATTGTATTTTCATTTCATATATTGTAGCTTTCATCGCTAGATTGTGGAACAAGGTTATACTAATTTTTGAAATGCTGTTATCATCTAACTCTATTATTCATGCCATTTTGTATCAGTATTAAACATTGATTTTTCTTTTCCTGATTGGTCGTTTTTCCTTGCTTCTTTGATTATGTGATAAATTTTGCCAGACATTATGTATGTTATCTTTTGGAATGATAGCTATTTTTTGTATACTGATCATCTTAAGCTTTGGTGTGGGATGCAGTTTAGTTACATGGAAATAATTTGATTGTTTCAGATCTTGTTTTAAATCTTTTTCAAGTGGGACCAGAGCAGCAGTTAGTATAGGGCTAATTTTTCCCCAGCCACTGAGATAAATCCTTCTAAGTATTCTACCTAAATTACTCTTCTGGATGG
Organism: Dasypus novemcinctus; assembly: GCF_030445035.2. Classification (NCBI taxonomy): domain Eukaryota; kingdom Metazoa; phylum Chordata; class Mammalia; order Cingulata; family Dasypodidae; genus Dasypus; species Dasypus novemcinctus. The sequence continues at coordinate 7,941,912 of NC_080674.1, read as the reverse complement.
AAGGAACAGGAACATCTCCTGGTCCTACCTAAACCTTGTCATTTGTTTCCTCTCATCCTTCCAGTTGGTTCTTTCTCTAGTCTTGGCCATTTGCATGTGATGGTTGGTATTCTCCTGAAGACTCAAGGGAGAACATCTTTATATCTCCAGAGCTCTTTCTCTGGGTAGCTCTTTCCCTTCTGGCATTCCGCTTATGAATTCCAGCCACATCAGCCTCTCTGAATTTTGAGTTTTGTTTCCTCAACTCAGGGAGACCGCCAGGTTACATCTGGGTTCTACATCCTTAAGCCACAGTCTTAAAACTCTTTTCAGACAGGAAGCAAATATATGGCTCACCACATTTGTTTACCTTCTGTCTGAGACTATTGGACCTGATCCACTGACGCCCAACTGCACATGCTTATCTTGTACCATTTAATAAGTTTTGATAAATGTATAGGACCATGCAACCATCACAACAATGAAGAAAATGAACATATCTTGAAAACTGTTGTTTATTATAATTTGTCCATTTTTTAGAGAGGATAAATCTAGCTCTTTATTCCACCTTGACTTTCCAGTCAAGGAAAGTCTTTTGAATTTATTGCCTTGAACATAATTTCAGCTTATTTACAATCAGACGATTTGAATGTTTGGTTGTTCATAAAACAAATGGTATAAGGAGGCAGAAAATAAAAAAGAATATACTATAGGAGAGCCTCTTCCCATTATTCCTATTATGCAATACCAAAGCTACTTTGATAATTTTTGGTATTTGCCTCATCAAAAGTTCCAACTTACAAAGGCTTTCTACCCACAGGAATGGATTAGATTTAAGAACATGGTTTTCTGTGGTACATAGAGCTTCAAACCACCATGAACGTATATTCAACCTAAAATTTCCCCTTTTAACCATATTCCAATATATAATTCAGTGTTGTTTATTATGTTCACAATGTCATGCTATCATAACCACCATTCACTACCAAAATTTCTCCATCAACCCAAATAGAAACCCTGTGTATTTTAAACATTAGCTCCCTATTTCCTACACCCACTCCATCCCCTGGTAAACTGTATTCTATATTCTGACTCTATGAGTTTGCTTATTCCAGTTATTTCTTATCAGTGAGATCATGTAATATTTGTCCTTTGGAGTCTGGTTTATTTCAATCAACATGTTGTCTTCCAGGTTCATCTATGTTGACACATGGATCAAATCTTCATTCCTTTTTACAGCTGAATGGTATTTTACAGTGTGTATATACTACATTTTGTTTATCCGTTCATTACTTAAGGGACATTTGGGTTGCTTCCATCTTATGGCAAATGTGATTAATACCACTTAGTCTTTCCAGCACACAGCAGCACTAACATTAAGATCTTAGCAATGCTTGAATTTTCAGAAAGGAGAATTTAAGTAAGCAGCTGGATTAATTACTCAAAGCGAAAATAAGTGGTTGTTTAATATTATGTATGCTATTATGCAATTAGTTCGTAATAAATGCACACAAGTTGTGATTAAGATGTACGAATTGAAATTGTCAGTAAAACATATATCATAAATGTCATATGTCATACTTTTAGATATAATTTGCCCTTAGACTGGAAAACATTCATAGTGATAGGAAGAAGAATTTTTTGTCAAAGTCTTCTGAAATGAATGGTGAAAAGTAGTTTGGTGAAAACAAAGATTCTTAATTTTACTTGTTTTAAAATAAGTTCTTAACCTCATTTTTGTGTTTATAAAATAAGGATTCTAATATTTTGGAACGCAGGAGAATGGTGGTTTTATTCAGCAGCTGCCTTCAGGATGACTTGAGTTACTTCCTGTCATCCTCAGAGGTGTTCGCAGGCAGTGGAAGCTCATGCCCTGAATTTGCAGGCTCGCAGAAATGAGAGTCTCACTGAGTGCACCAGAGAAAGCGGCTGCGTGTTACAGTTTGTGTCACCACCACCCACCTTGGCCGTGCTGGCTCCTCACTGAAAGGATCTTCCAGAAGGACCAGCCTATCTGGCAAGTAGATGTTTTTAAAATACTTGTGAGATGATGAAACTCTCCCCTCCCTAAAAATGTAGTGATATAAGACAGTAAGTAGCAAAATGGTTGAAAACTTTTAAGCTTTAGGTACTTTATTAGTAGTAGTATTATTTACTAGTTGGAGAGAGGAGAAAAGCAGGGAATGGGAAAAGCCTTATTGCCCTGTGTACAAACAGAATAGTCATGCTTTTTAATTTTCCTTTATAAACCTGGGGGAAAGATGGCATCATACCTCGGCTCCGTTTTCAGTGTGCAGGTATCCAGAAGCCTTAATTCTGTTAACCTCTAATAGGGTCATTTAGTCAGCAAAATTAACAACTCACTAGAAAAATTAGTATGCAAATTGAATAACTGCATAACGTTTACTCCCAGAAGATGCTTAAAAGGTGGAGTTAATAGGTTAGCAACTTTATTAATTAAATATTCTCTAAAGACAATATATGTCTAGTGGGAGAAACACAAAGGGTACACAGTTTTTCATCTCTAAGTAAGACATCTTTACTTATTCAGCAGTGACTCACATAAACATAGCATTCAGAATGGTCTTTTGGCATGCACCTTTTTTACAAAGCAACTTGTTTCCCTTCAAAATAAATTAAACAGTTTCCAAATCTCAGTGTCTTATGTTTCTGTTTGTATTGGGTTTTCAGTTTAGCTTTCACCTATTGTGGACTTTCTTTGGGTTAATTCCTTTAGGATTCTTTAGTTAATTAATTCATCATATATTTATTGAACTGAATCTGTCTCAAGTACTGAGCTAGGTCCTGGGTAGAGAGTGTCAGATGAGGCAGCTCTAGCTCTTTCCCCATGGGACTCAAAGTCTAATTTGAAATTCAGGCATCAATAAAATGTCCCTGCTATCTATTGTCAATTCCAGCTAAATGGAATTGAAAATGCAGTAGAATGTAATAGAAAAAATGAAAAAGAATAAAGTAATAGAAAACATGATGGTAAATTGTGCATATGGAAGGTAAGTGCTATCCTTGAAACTTGTTTCTGTGTGTGAATATGTGTTTACTGGGTTGCAATGTGAAATGTTCTTTTTATTGAATACAGTGATCAAAAAAACTTGACAGTCATTGTTCTGAGTAATAAACATTTCCTCAGACAAAAACCTCAGCAATTTGAATAAATACAGAGATGTGCCAGCTGGAATGAGTGTTTATATCACTTTCTTTGACCTTTAGAATAGAAGGGAAACTTGTTGATACATTCATGTTTGGAGGCGCATAAGGTTTCTCTGAATTAAAAAGTATTCCTTGACACTATGAGTGTGTTTGTCTTTCAGGTGTAGCTCTTGACCCTTGAAATTCTCAAGCTCTGATTCTGCCCGTGAAACTCTTTCACAGATGGGTTTCCCTTAAAGAAATTTGAGATTAAGCAAAGTAATTGTCTCTTCATTTTTATCCTTGATTGTCTTGGGAGGAGAGAAACTATGGGAGGACTTAAGGCATCTGGAATTTAATCTATTTTGTAGAAGAGAAAACACAGAATAAAAGAAGTGTGATGTTCCAAGGTCCACAAGAGAAAACCCGGGACATGCAGCTAAACCCTGAACTTCATTCAAAAGCCATCAGGAACCTCACTTCTTCCTGGAACCCCTTCTGACCCACCTCTTTCTCTTACTCCTACAGCACCTCGAGTCTGGGCTTCTCATTTAAGAATCACCCCTTGATAAGTTGTGTTGTTAAGTGATACTCATGAATATATTCTTCCTCCCTTACTCTGCCGTGAGATCATTTGTATTCTTCTTTGTGTCTTCAATATGTGGTGCTGTGCTTTGTACATACCAGTAGTACAAGTAGTCAAAAAATTTGTACTTATTGATCCAAATGTGTAGCTGAATCACTTTGCACTGTGGAATACATTGTGGTGCCTCACATTTATTGCTTTACTAAATAAAGAGTCCTTGGTATTTACAGATTTAGCCTTTTCAGTATAGAATGTTTTCAAATACCGAAGAAGGTCCATAATGTAGCAATTTGTAATTATGGTGGGGCATAAATGAGAATAGCCATATGCATCTTCACCTCCAAGGAATTTTATTGTTCTCATTTAATATTTAAAATTGCCCTGTGACCTGAAATTACAAAAATAATGGTTTATGAATAACTTGGGATCCTTTCCACAGGAATATTGTTGGTCTATTCTTGATCTTATTTCTAGTAAGACAATGCCAATAATGTAGCTCTTAACTGAAGGAATGGATTACAGCATGCACGTTTACATGGGATTTGGAAGTAACAGACTTCATGTCATTTTGGAATTAGGGAAATATAATTTATAGATAGAAAATTAATAGATACCCCTTCCACTCCAATTATAATATCAATTTATAAGTGAATACTGACATATGAAATGTGAAATGTGGCCTTTACAAAGAATTTGGAAATCACTCTGAAGTTTGCAAACATCACTCCTCAGGGATGCCTGGAGATTCCAGTTATAATGTATTTCTTATTACTATTACAACTCCCATAAAGATAACGGCCAAATTTAGTGAGAATATAAGAACATTTATTCAACAGTTCTGTAATGGCAAAATGAGTAATAAGGATCATGAAAAAATGAAAATTTTTTAAAGCTTTAACTTTGGGAGCCTCCTACACCTAAGCTAGGTTTGAAAGTAAACTTATTTGCTGTATTTGGACTGGTTGGTTTAGTTGGCTAGACAAAGTTTATTAGGATGCCAGTGCCCCATGTTCCTTCCTGTAAGGACTGGTAAACTTGATTTCTCCTTTAGGTCCAGAAGTTGGCCTTCCCCTCTAGACAGGAGAATGGAAGATGGCAGTCCTAAACCACCCAGGAGGGGAGCTGTGGGAGAGCCGTTTGAAAAAATCATGTCAGTAGATAGTCACATGATGGCTACAATACCCATAGAATGGAGATGTTTAGTAAATTTGCCAAATTTAATACACCGGAGATGGGAAATTTTTATGAAGAATAAGAACAAACATTAAAAATGTTTATTGGAAAATAAATAGCATTATCTATACTTTTATAGATATATATTGATAACTTTATACTAATTGCAGATATGTAAATATGTGTGTTTGCACATATACACATACAGAAACACATACAGGTCTTTCTGCTATGAAACCATATATAATAGCATGAATCGTAGGAACAATGGACTGCTAAAAACTTGTGTGACCTTGAAAACAGACTAACAATCACTCCCTGGAAAAATGATTTGGCAGTTGAGTACAGGGCTAGAGGATTTCTTCAGGCATGTGATAAATGCACAGAAACAACGGAGTGGGAATGCTGGCACAGAGGAACTAAGATGGCAGAGGTGGAAGCAGAGATCTGAGCCACTGAGCAGCTGCCAGTAAGGTAGGCACTGGCAGTGGGGCAACTTGCTGCTGTGATCCCATATCAGGCCAGGTTGGGGCTATCCTCTCTGGGGAAGGAGCTCTCAGTGCAGACACTCATTTTTAATTTTCTTCAAAGGAACTAAATGCTTCCTGACTTTACAACAGCAGACTAAAGACTTTTCTTTTCCTTCTGGTGGTTAAATTCTACTTCCTCTATTCCAGCACCCCTGGGCTTAGGAAAAACAAGGTATGAAACAAAAATTTATCCTGTTGTTATTCCTCTGCTTACCAATCACAGGTGAACTAATTAACATTGTGCAAGCACACATGGCAGCAGAATAGACCATAGACCACAGAGATGTATGAAAGATAACTTCAAATTACGAAAATGAGTCTATTAGAGTAATGGGTTCATGGAAATTTTAATAGCGAAAATTTAAAATATATTACAGAATTCAAATTTATTATGCAAGCATGTAGAAACATGAGCCATTCCTCAAGGAAAGAGGAAAAGGAGTAAGATTGGTTGATGGTACACATCACCATTCTTGGAAACAATTCAAAGTGCTCTTCTAGGGGCTATAAACATCAGCATTTTGATATATGGATAGCAGTTCCCTTCATTTTAACATCAATCATAATTTCATTGACAAAGTTGAGAAATTTATTGCAATTTCTATTTTCTAAATACAGATCTGCCTGAAACTTGGAAGAATTGTCATTCAACATTTGCAACTCTCCTCATTAGAGTCCGTGGGGAGATGGGAAGCAATAGTTCTCCCCTTCCCTCAACGCTTCCCATTTGCATCTTCTAAGACTCCTTGGGTGGCCCATGGAATATTTAGTAGTGTTTTGTTTAAATTCTAAGCATTTGGTGATTTTGCAGATATCTTATGTTTTTTAATTCCAATTTAATTAATTAAAAGAGGATTTTCCTTTCCTCCCCTTTCCCCTTTCCCCTTTCCTTTCCTTTACTTTCCTCTTTCTTTTTTTCTTTTTTCTTTTTCTCTTTTTTTTTATGGTCCAGAAAGTAGCATCTTCTGCTGTTCTTAGGTGGAATGTCTCATATATGTCAATTAAGTCAAGATTGTTGGCAATGAATGCTTTTTCTTGGGGTTTTTACTTATTTATTTATTTTGTCTCCTTGTACCCTGGGAGAGTAGAGTTGAAGTCTCCACCTACAGTTGTGGATTTGTCTTTCCTTTCAGTAACATTTGAATTTGCTTTATGCATCCTGAAGTTATTTTTTAGGTGTGTATACACTTAGAGTTTTTTATATCTTCTTTGTGAGTTTACCTTTTATCACATGTAATACCCTAGTTATCCTGGTAATACTGCTTTCTAAATTATACTTTGCATGATATTAGTGAATTCACACTAGCTTCCTTTTGATTAGCAGGCCATGGTTTATTTTCTAAATTTTTTTCTCCTCCCTCCGCCCACCCTGCTGTTTTTGCTGTCTGTGTCCACTCGCTGTGTGATCTTCTGTATCTGTTGATCTGTTTGTCTTCTCATCTTTCTCGTCTAGGATTCACTGGGATTCGATCCTGGGACCTTCAATGTGGAGAGAGGTTCCCAGTCATTGTGCCACCTCAGTTCTTGGTCTCCGATGCATCTCACCTTGACTCTCCCCTTTGTGTCTCTCTCATTGTGTCATCCTCTTGCTGTGTGACTCACTTGCTCAGGCACTGGCTCACCACGGGCACTCAGCTTGCTGCGTGGGCACTTGGTACACCACGTGGGCACTGGCTTACCACATAAGCATAATTTCTCTTCTTCTTTTTCACCAGGAGGACCCAGGCTTGACCCCAGGCTTGACCCCTGGGTCCTCCCATATGGTAGGCGGAGGCCTTATCACTTGAGCCACATCCACTTCCCAATGGTTTATTTTTAAAAACAACTCTTTTAACTTATCTGTATCTTTATATTGAAAGAGTGTTTTTTTTGTGGACAGCATATATGTAAGTATTACTTTACATCCAGTCTAACAATCTTTATCTTTTAATTGGTATCTTTAAACAATTTATATTTACTATAATCGTTGATATCATTTGATTAGTCATCCCTATTATGTGCGGTTTTCCATTTGGTTCATCTGTTCATTGTTTCCCTTTCCTTCTTTTTGTGTCTGCTTCTTAAGTAATTGATGTAAGGATTCCAAGTATCTTCACTATTGGCTTTCTATTTATGCCTGTTTTTAAAATTACTTCTATTGGGTGCCCTAATATTTACTATATACATGTTTAGTTAATCAGACTCTACTTTCAAATAATATCATAACATTCCTGGATTATGCAAGAACTTTATATCAGTATACTCTCAAGTCCGCTATCCCATATTTTGTGTTATTTTTCTTATATTTCACAATATATAGACTGGAAACCCTCAATACATTGCTACTATTTTTGTTTTAGACAGTCAGTTATCTTTTAGAGTTGGGGATTCTGAAATATTTTAATTAAACAAACCTTCACTGATATAATATCTTTGTGTAATTTTTTAATCACTATTGGTAAAATATATTTTATTTTCTTAGTACTTTGGATCTGCAGATTTAGTTCATTCACATCATTAAAAATTACTCATCATATAGACGAGCCAGGCCTCATTCTCAAACTTATAAGGTATTTAAACTTATTTTCTAACAGACAAAAAATCTGATTTCATTTTTCAAGTAAAGTAAAATGAATATACATCTTCATGATAGCTATCTTATTTCTAAATTCCTACCTAAGCTATATAGATAGGTAGGTAGGTAGAAAGACAATAGATAGATAACTAGATAGCTGGCTAGCTAACTAGAACTAGAATGTTATATAATAAAGAAGATCTGGAGACTTCACTGGAGTTTGCATCTAGATGAGTAAGTCTCTGCAGTCTCCAAATTTTCTTACTTAAAACCTCATTCAAGGATCTACTTCCTTAGGAGCAAACTATATACAACAGGTTGGGTTCTCCTAGAAACAGACCCCGAGTTAAGAGATTTATGTTCAGGAAGTTTCTTGAAGATCAACGTCTGTTGAGAGGTGCAGAAAATATGAGTGGGCGGGGGTTGGAGTTGATCTGTGACATAGCACCAGTGGTGGCCTCACCCTGTCCCATGGGCAGAAGCTAAATAACTGCCATGACCCTCCAGAGTCATCGGACCTTGAGAAAAGGCCCAGCCTTTCTATTTCCTCTCCCAAACTGAGATCCACAAGCCACCAATATTCTCCACCACTGGGAATAAATACTAAGTCTTCCAAGGCACACCTTTGGCACATCACAGCCTCCACTACAGTGGGCTTTTACCATAGTCAAGAAATAGAAATATAAAGTTCTTAATCAAAAACTCAGTTCTACTGTATAGTGTATCCAGCTCAGAACCCCCTGACTTGACTAACATCAAGTACTGGGCTACCAGACAGCAGAGCAGCTGAGAAAATGTGGTCCACTGAGTAGGTGAGCAGGCGCTGCTTCCTCTGCTCTCCTATGTAGTTGGTGGTGGTGTGGTGTTTGTTGTTCACTTGGTATTTACTTCTCCCCTTGCACACACAGCACCAAGACCAAAGCAATATTCTGAAACCAGCCTCAGGACACCTCAAATCAGTCTTCAGGCTCCTTCCTCACATGTTCATTAATTTAAAGTATTTTTAAAAGCACTTTCTTCTTTCCATGGGGTCCTATTCAAAACACACAAACCTCTGGAGAGTTGTCTGGGAAGATGCTGACATCAACAACTGGACTGGATGAGGCAACTGTGTGAGCGCTCAGGGCAGGAAGGCACTGTGCCTGGAAGGACTTGGGCAGTCAGAAGAGGAAAGCCAAGGGCAAAAGACCAACGCTGACCTCAACTCCCATTCTCCATAGGCCAGTTCCGACCCTACCAGGAAAGGAAGAGGGGGTTACAGAGCAAACCAGGCATCCAGAGTTCAGATTAGAGAAAAAAGATAAAAACATAAAAAAATAAAAAAATATTCAGGTGGAAATGATATAAATCAAACTTCTAAGCTGTCATACATTATTTACTTAAAAATACATTAAGATTTTTCTATTGATACCGTCTGGAGACTTAATAAGCTATTGATTCCTGTTTTTTAAGAGCATAGCGTGTAAATAGTAGACCACTGGACATCATGTGATAGAGGAAAGGACTGTTCAGTGCAACCTGGGACTTGTTTATGTTTTTGTTTCTGGTTTTAGTTAGAACTCTTTTCTCTAAGCAGAAGTGTGAAATAAGCTGGTATTACAAAATGAGAAACTTACTTGACCAACTGAGTTTAAGTACTGAGTTTAAGTTACATAGTCAATGATTTTGGACTGATTTTATTAAGGAAATTATCAATCTGTTGGTGTATGTTTAAACATGTTACAAGACTGGTTGCCTGAACCTATGTCTGTGTCTAAGTAGCCTTTTAAGGATGCAGACCTAGGGTTATATAATTAACACTTCCATTTAAAACTGTGCGCCCTTACATTTCCTTGCATAATCTATTCCTATTCATATAATATACATAATATATTACCTATAGAAAGATAACTTTATGTTTGTCTCTGTATATATGTTGCAAATATCATAAACAAAACAGATCCTGAAATGGCATGTTGTTAAAAGTCTTAGGCAAATTAAATATTCCAAACTCATTTGCAATCAGTTTGAAGGAATTCCTGCATCTTTTACATTAGATGTTCATATTTAAACACTAAAAATAAAAGCACTATTTTATTTATACTGAAACTGGTTCTTCCTTTTTTTTCATTTGCATTAATGAATGACTTGGATGATTTTAAAATAATAAGTTAGCATAGTATAAGGAACTTCTTAATTAAACTTGTGGGAAATTTGTGATTATCTAGATATAATTTGTGATTATTTATATACAATATCATATTGTATATAAAGTAATCACAATATTTTATAATTGCTAACTTTCAGAATAGAAAATGGATAAATGTGAAATATATGCTTAGAGTTATCTCAGAAAAATATTTTATTTTTGAAATTCTTTTAGTAATTGTATATATATTTTAAAGATATTTATATTATTGTTTATACTGGGTATTACAACTCTATAGTTACAGACTTGCATATTTCTGAAGGACTGTATGAAAGTAAAACTGGATATTCATATGAGTTGCTTTATTATATCAGTAAAGATCTAAATCCTATCAAATGCAAATCGAGAGGTGGGAAAATCATTTCTACATGCTTTAAGTGGACTGCATGAAGGCTTAGAGTCTGCATTTAACAGACATTTTAATACTTAAAATCTTTAAAATATCTTATTTTTTTAAATACAAGGATAAACCATATTTCAATAAAGCCTTTCAATTGAGAAAAAAATTTTCAATTCTAAATTGTTCTATAATATCAACCAAATTCCTGTAGCAGTCACTAATGGTTTATTTTGTAAGATAATACATATCTTGTAAGATAACCTATCTTATGATATCAATATACATATATATGCAATTTGAACTCCTTAATACTGCTCTTTGAATCATTGTCAGTTTAAAGAAAATAACCAGCAATCTAAATTTAAATATTCCCTCCATCCCTAATGTACTTTTATCTAGCTTTGAGTATTGCAACATGTCTTAGCAACATGAACACCATCGATAGAATTACTAACTTATACTGATGTTGAAAGTGTTTACGACAATGATTGTGTGTAGATTTGGATGGTTATTTTGTTCAAGTGTCATTTTGTCACAGATTACAGAGTGTAACCAGGGCAGAATTATTACAATCTCTGGATTTAGGGGTCAAATACCTCTCAGTGCATTTCAATAAAAATACAATTTTGTATTTCTTGACTTTTTATAAACTTTCTTGAAAGTTTTGGGTGTAACTTTGGAATTATTTATTATGCCTTTAAAATATCTTTTCCAATTTTCCACCTTGACTCTCAACCTGAACCTCAAATATTCGGTTGGTAATGTGGTGACTATTCTTCAGCCCAGTGGCGGACTGACCATTCCACCTGCAGTCCCACGGTCAATTGACCAGGGTTCAGGAGCTTGGGGAGTTTGGTGGTCAGTGCAGAGAGAGGTTGGACTCTGGAGCCAGTTTCTCTGGGTGGCCCCACTGCTCCCTTTCCCCCAGGAATGGAGGCTGCACGTGCTGGACTCATGGTCCCTGTGCAGCACCGGTGGGACTCGCCTCCAGGTTGGGGAGTGGTCCTGCAGCCACCCCATGCCATGACACGGGGGCCAGGGGTGTGTGTTTAACAAAACTGTAAAGAAAGGCAGGTGCCTGAGTTGCTCCTGCACTGCCATGCTCAGCTTCCTGTCATCCACAGGGTTCAGTTCCCCTGCAGTGTCAGTGTGGGTGAGATAAGATTAGCTTTTCTGTGGCATCCCTTTCTGGTTCACTGAGTCATCATCTTCTGTTCCTGGCATCCTTTTATTCTCACATATGTTGACAGTATCACTGGGTCTTCTGTGTTTGCAGGGCAGAAGCAGAGCCTCAGCCACTCCCGTCTTGAGCTTTTTCCACTGGGCTTGCTGGGTATTTGGGAAGGTGGGTCTACTGGAAACAGGACTGTGCTTATTAGAATTCCACTAGACCACTCTCCTAAACTACAATTGTGAATAGTACCTGAGAAGGTCCCAGGGTCATGTTATTGGTCAGATAAGGTAAAGTTTTCTGCCTAACAGTAATTAATTCACGACAGTACTTCTGGGAACATTTTCAAGGTTTTGGTTATAATTTATAACTATCCAGCTTTTTCGTTGAAATTACTCTCTATGAAGCTACACTATAAACAAAATTGGGAAATTGTTTTCCATGTTTCTTTTTACCTTTCAGGATATCATGAAGGCATTTGAGTCTTGGATTTAAATGTTGGTTGCTTTGTATAGAATAAGACATTTGGCTTCAATCTCAAAAACGTGCAGGTTGTCTAATTTAAAAATTTATTATTTGTATCAATGTTGTATGTTAAGCAATTAACGACTACAGAAACAACAAATTTTCTTTGGTCAGTGGTTAACCTCTCCTCCCCCTTTTTTCTTCATGCTCAGTCTTGGGGGGTTTGGGGTGATGTCTGGTCTGACTGCTTCAGACTGAGAAGGGAGGTAGATATTCTGGGGCAGAGGAATGGAATTGGCTGGCTTGCAGTTGTCCCGGGCAGATCCGAAGAACTGGAGTGTAGGAGTTGACAGCTAGCTGCTGGGTTTCAGGACTCAACCACCACGCAGACAACCCAAAGCACTTTAGTCTCTGAGAACTATACTTAACAGGTAAATTGAAAATTAAAAGGAGTGGAAAAATCAAGAGAGGGAATTTATAAATAGTTATATCTATGTTATATTGGGGAGCTATATTTACATCTATTTCCAGATAACGATCACTGAGGAGGTGTTAATTTCATGAGGCCATGTGCCTTGCCTAAGGTGTCCAGACATCCCTTGGTTCTCTCAGGAAGGCTTTCATTTGAGACTTTGTTTACTGTGGCAGTTTATGAAGTCTGGCTAAGATCTGCAGAAGTGTAACCTCCAAACTGACCTTCTGATTTCACTTTGAAATCTCTTTAGCCATAAAAACTGTTTTATTTAGTATTCCCCCATTTAATCAAGTTCTTTCTACAAATGCATTGCTGATTAACACATGTTACTAATCCCTTCGTGCCACGGAGTCTCATTCCTGGGAGTCATGTCCCAGGGTCGAGAGAAAGGTAATGAGTTTATTTGCAGAGGCTGGCTTAGCGAAAACTCACATTTGGGTAATAATGAGGTTTTCAGGAGGCAACTCATAGGCATTAATTATGCTCATTCAATTTTATTATTACAGGAATGAGGTTTGTAAATGCAAGCCTTAAGATCAAGGGTTTGTCTTACTGGCCTGTTTTCTTTATTTTTCAAAAAAAAGAATGAATTTTATTGATACATATTAATAAAGCATACAATTTTTCCAAATTGTACAATCAGTGATATTTGGTATAATCACATAGTTGTTCATTCATCACTTCAATCGTTATTAAAGCATTTTCATTATTTCAATAATAATAATAATAAAACTGACAAACAAATAAAAAAATTCCTCACTTCTCAATCTCTCTGTCTCCCCTGAAGTACATAACTGCTATTTCTGGCTATTCTTGCACAATTTATTTGTTTATTCAGCAGTTGTATTGAGATATATTCACATACCATATGATCTATCCAAATTATAAAATCAATGGCTTTTCTTTTAGCTGTTAAAAAGGTCTTTATTATAAAATTGAAAAATAAATAGATGGAAAGAAATTACAAATTTTAAGATAATGCAAGGCCAGGTCAAATTTAATATAATCAATTATAAAAAATAGATAGCATAGCAACAAATATTTATAAATGTAAATAATAACTGAAATATAATAGAAATTAATTATAATAGAATTCTGATTTTTGTATTACAGCTCTAACTATTGGACATAGTTATCTCTAATGAAATAAATTATTGGTTTAGTATTTTATTTTCCATTTAGGCCATAATTCTTTCTAGATAATCAAATTCCTACTTGGGAATTCTTCACATTTTATTAAAATGAATTACAGCAGATAACAATTTGCCCAATCATAATTTTATGAAGCAGAAAAACTAAAAAATCTTCTTAAAGTAGTCATGCTAAATCACTATTGATCCAGATAGCTTATTTTAATTACAGAGTATGAACAAGAAACGGTTAAAGAAAAATGAAGTATCCAAAAATATATCTCTTCTCCAGTTCTCCTCAATTAAAAGCAAGTGTTTATTTTGCATGAAAAAAAAATTTAGAATGCTGATCACAGGAACTATTTGCCAGTTGCCTGAGTCATTATTGTTCATATACTATAATGTTGTTATTTTCCATTTATTTGGTCTAATCCAGCTCTTTTCTGGTTATTATTTGCATGGAACACCCTTTTCCAACCTTTCACTTTTAACCTGGTTGTGTCCTTATGTCTGAGATAGGTCTCTTTTAGACAATATATAGATGACTCAAATGTTTTATCTTTATTATCAGTCAATATCTTTTGATTGGGAAGTTCAATCCAATAATAATCAGTGTTTTACCATAAAGGCTTTACTTACTTCATCCATTTTGTCCTTCAACTCTCTGTTGTCATATCATTCTATTGTCTGTCTTCTTATCCTTTAGTTTACCCTTCCTAATAATCTTCATTTCTAAACTCTTCTCCAAATCTTTTGCCTTTGTTTTTCCTTTCAGGCTGCAGTACCCACTTTAGTAGCTCTTGTAAATCTGTTCTTTTGGTAACATGTTCTATCTCAAAAGACATGATGGATGAAATTAAAAATACATTAGGGGCACATAAGAACATATTTGAATTGCTTGAAGACAGAATTAGTGATCAAAGACAGAACATCTGAACTGAAAAAGACAGGAGAACAGAAAGAGAAGAGAATGGAAAAAATAGAACAGAGTCTCAGGGAATTGAATGACAATGTGCAACACGCAAATATTTGCATTATTGGTGTTCCATAAGGAAGAAAATTGAAACGGGGCAGGAAGGATATTTGTGGAAATAGTGACCAAAAACGTCCCAACCTTTATGAAGGACATAAATATCAATATCCAAGAAGGACAAGATACCCCAAACAGAATAAATTTGAACTGACCTACCCCAAGATACCTACTTGGGGAATGACAAATAACAGAGATAAAGAGAGGATTCTGAAAGCAGCAAGAGAAAAGCAAAGTATCACACACAAAAGAAACTCAAAAGATTAAGTGCAGACCTCACATCAGAAACCATGGGAGAGAGAAGAAAGTGGTATGAATGTATTTAAGGTACTGAAAGAGAAAAACTGCCAGCCAAGAATTCTGTATCTGGCAAAGATATTCTTCAAAAATGAGGGTAAGTTCAAAGTCTTCACAGACAAACAAAAATTGATAGAATATGTTACCAAAAGACCTGTTTTCTTTTAATAGGCAAGCCTTTTATAATCCAGTACTTTTTGCCATTTTATTCCAGAAAGTAGTAGGGCTTCCCCAGGAGGGAAGTTTAATATTTTGTTAGCTACTGTGTGAGCCTCTATCCATGCAGAAGACATCACTATAGCAACCAGGACCAAAATTAGAATAGGGACTATAGTTAACAGTACTGGTTTAATATCCTTGCAGCAATTGTAACACAGTTACCACTTCATAAATAGGGGGGTAGGTTATGGAAATGTTGGGTATTTTATTCTTAAAAAAATGTTATACACCATAGAAACCACCAAATTTCCTTTCGCACTTTACTGTATTACTCTTAGGCTTCTCTGAAAGCACGTGAAAAACTTTTCACAAGAACCAAAGCAAGTATATAATTTATGTTCTACCGGTCAATTAACATAAACCTGGTAAGAAGTAAAGGTGAGATATGGTCAGGTGTCCTGATAGACAGGGCCCTTTGAACATCTAAAGTTATATACATAGATACTTCTATGGGATACAAAATGTGAAGTTTCGATCTTGGATGCTGCCCTGCATATTTAAAATGTATTCTGGTATATAATTATTGGGTAAGAATCAATATAGGTAACTTTCACATTGCTTTGAAGATATTTGTTCTGCCACGAGAATATATTTCTTCTTGTTTTGATTAAATAGCTTTCAAATGAGGAGTGTGTTGCTATGGGGCATCATGGGATCACAGGTTCAGGCACAACAGGGATTCTCATCAAGTAACTACTTTATTACTTATGCAGTACAAAATGTCCAAAAGAGCAGGGGGAAAGGGTTCATTGCATCTGGTCCCCTGGGGAAGGCAACTGCTCATGTCAGCGTAAGTGAATGGTGGCTCCACACACTCTGCTTCATGTTGTGGATGAGGGGCTCTTGTGCTACCCAAAGGATGGATATTTATACACTGCAGAGTCAGAGTGCACTATCGCTGATCAAAAAGCATGTATCAAGCAACCTTTGTGCTGAGTTCCTACCCTGATAAGCAGCTGAGGCTCCTTGTTCCTGGTTTTGGGTTCAAGGTAGTGTCAACCTTTCTCATTAGACCTAGCATCTCCCCTGGGTAGTGGAATGGAAACATTGCAATGTCTGCTCACAATCAAGAAAGGAGGGAAAAGAAGAAGGGTAGGCAAGGCTGGGAAATGACTTCTGAGCATGTATGTGACTGCTCCAGCATCAGTGATCTTTTAGTTAAATTATATTAAAGCTTGTATCACGATGAGACTTCAAAAGACACCTTATAGAGGAAACCACTTATAAAATACTAACTACTAGGCATTTGCTGTATGATTAATATTCCAAAATATAAGAACAGGTTTACTAATAGCTCTACTAGATATATATTACAAGCTAAAGACTAACCAAAGAGACTCAGTTCTTTCTTAATTATCAGGAAAGATTTAATTCATTTTTAGAAAAACAGAGGGATGGAGTTTACAAAGCAGGGTTCGTTATTTGTGAAGCAATCCCATGAGACACAGCTATAACAAATTTTTCACTGTTTACACTGGTCAATAAGTGGGAAGGCATTTGTGGATTGAGTTGTCTGACTGCTCTTTCAGAATCTTACAAGTTTTTGAGATTGGTTGGAAGTTTTGGAACCCTGTGAAATATAAGCTGATACATGCTAAGTGTGCTTCCACTTTGCTGGGCTCTCCTGGAATCATGGCACTCTCACAGCCTTGCACCTGCCATCACCTTTACAAAGCTGAGGATTCAGAGATGAAGTGCTTACATATGGATACTGTGCATCTGCATACAATTTGCATAAAGCTAAGTTTTCATGGAAAATTGGAATGGTGAGCATGGTTGGGGAACTTATAGATTTAAAATGTTATTGTATACGTGGGAGGTCTGGGTCCAGTTCCTGGTGCCTGCTAAAGAAGACAAGCAAGACAGCAAGCTGATGTGAGGGGCTGGCCTGGTGAGCTGATGCAACAAAAAGCACATGGAGGAAAACATAATGAGAGAAACAGCAAAGCAGGGAGCAGAGGTGACTCAAGCAATTAGGCACCTCCCTCCCACATGGAAGGTCCCAGGTTCACCTCCTGGTACCTCCTAAAAAAGAAGACCAGTACACAACAAACAAAAACAGAAAATTCAAGCAATGAAGGGGCAGGGAAAAATGGATAAATAGATCTTTTAAAAATTGTTATTGTTTACGGAAGGAGACTTCATTAATCATTTGATTAATGGAAGTATAATGGGAATTTAATTAACAAATGAGATGGACAGTGTTTTAGTTTCTTAGCTGTTAAAATAAATATTGCATAATAAGTTAGGTTAAACAATGGGACTCTGTTGCCTTATGGCTTTGGGGCTAGGAAATGTCCATAATTAAGGCGTTGTAAAGGCAAAGCTTTCTCCAAGAAAACTGTGGTGTTCTGGGGCTGGCTGCCAGAAAACCTCAGTCCTTGACTTTTTCTGTCACATGTCAGGGCACACAGAGGCATCTTCTCCTTTCTCTTCCTGGTTTTTTTGACTTCGACTTCTGGCTGCTCCCTCTGTGGCCTTCAGTAACAGGATTAAGACCATCCTTAACTAATCGGGCCATGCCTTAACTGAAGTAATCTCATCAAAAGGTGTGGTTTATAATGGGTTACTCCCACAGGAATCTATTAAGATTAAAAATAGGTTTCTTTCCCCTGGTGTACAGATCTCTAATCCACTACACATGGTAAAAAATAAACCCAATTTACCACGTAAAGAAATATGAAGCAAAACATGATGAAGTGTTGATAATCTAGTTCATATGGGATTACAAGTAGAGTTTCTTTTAGTGGAGCCTACTGTTATAAAAATGTACTATTCAGAAAGAAACAATAACTGTTTTTAAATGCAAAATGAGAATAACGCAACATGCATCATAGCGAAAATCTTAATATGTAATGAATCATGAAATATATCTGTGACTTCCTATGCTTTCAAATACTAGAAGCCCAAAAGATCCAGTGAAATTTCAATAATATTTTCTAGTTATTTGGTAAAATCAGTAGTGAATGGGGGACTGGGGGACTGAAATACCATGAATTTCTCTAATATGTATGTGTTTTATCCATAAATTAATTTTAAAAATATGAGACTGAATTATCAAAGTAACTAACTTCTCATCCCACAGTTAAACTTGCTATTCCCATTTTTCCTGTGACCAAGAATTGATAGTGGAGGCCCAGTGGTGGGTTAAACATGAGGAGACTCTCTAAGGACCACATGTGAGTTGGGGTAGGAAGAGAGGCCTAAAGAAAATTGCTTCCTTGCAATTGAGCCCCAGTATTAAGGATTTGTAAGGGCTATAACTCCAAGAAGTCTCTTTCAGGGTCAATTGTTGAGTGAAAACCCAGATGAAAAAGCACAGAGCTAGCCTAGCAATTTATGTTTCCCTTCTGACCTTGCTAGAGACCCTTGTTAGACACCCTGCAGTTTCAGAGGGCAGCATTTTAACAGACCCTAGTGTGGCTTCTTTCAAAGAATTACTATTTAATGATGGCTAAAGGAAAAAGGAACTTAAACGTGAAAGAAAAACAAAGGGAAAGTAATTTGTCAGCAATCATAAAATGCAGCCTAATAGATATTAATAAAACTGGTTGAGAGCTCCATGCTGCATGCAATTTTCAGGTTTATCCTGCAGTTTTTGTTTGTTTTTTCAGTCATAAATATGTCTAGAGTTTTCAGAGATAGCCTTCTGTAGACAAATATAAGGAGGAATTTCTGTGATTTGTTTCTGTCTTCTGTGGGGAACATGGTAGCTCAGCTGTTCTGTTTTTATTAAAAGGTAAGAGTTTTAAGAGCATTTTTAAAATCTTATGAAAGATTGTTTCCTTTGCCCTCCCTAACCCTTCTTTTATTGAAGCCAAAATTAGTGTCAAGGAATCTAGGTGTTCCATGCCTTTTAATATTGCTGAGTCAGCCTGTAAGCAGAAGATTGTTTTCTACTTGCTCTTCTGCCTACAGTAAAAGAAACCACACAGTATTATTTGAATCAAATGCTGAACATTCTGAGGCTGATCAGTTTTCCTGACTTACTTCTTCCAAAAATGGTTTCAAAATAAATCCAAATTTCCTTCTGGAGTACTCCATGTACCAAAACATATGTTAAAATTTACTGATTAGTCATTATATTTTATTTATTGTAACTGTACATTTCCATATACTTCCTAATGTTGAATTCCTTTTGTTCAATTGTATCCTCAATATTCTTTTTTGTTTTGTTTTTTTGCCTTTTTATATCCTGGCCTATCATCTTCCAGTCAGAAGCCACTGTATCTTAAGTGGAAGAGCACCTTACATCACTCTAGTACATGCAGGAAAAGTAGAATGTCCAGAGGTCCTCAGCTTTGAGAAATGGGGCAAGGGGAAAATACACCATCTTAAGGGAAGCTTAATACTTACCTTTAATCTTAAAAATTAAAAGATGAAGAAAAAGGAAAAAGATAATGATAAATTATCTTTGGGCTATTCCTATTTACAAAGAGTTTGCAGAAATGTCTTCATTACATGATTACCAGTCACCTGTTGCTTGATAGATTTCCTGGCTCTCTAGAAGAGCTGTTAACAATGAGAATCAAACAATCATTCTCTGAAAGTAAGACTTCCTCTCACCTTCAAGTGGAGACCTTGATTTTAGACATGACTGTTTTCATTTTTTATTTTTATTTTTCAATATATTCACACAGATTCCAAATTTTATTTTTGTTTATCAAACCCATTGTGGGATGAGTTGTAACACAGCAAGTCATGGGAACACAGGTGCAGATACAACAGGGACTTTCAGAAAATCATCTCTTTTTTAAAATTAAAAAAATATTATTTTTAGTAGAATTTAAAAATTTTTTTAAAGATACACATCATATAAAATGTTACATTAAAAAATATGAGGATCCCATATACCCCCACCCCACCCACTCCTCCCACATCACCAAATTCTTTCATCAGTGTGGCACATCCATTGCATTTGTTGAGTACATTTTGGAGCACTGCTACACAGCATGGATTATAGTTTACAATGTAGCTTACACTCTCTCCCAGTCCATTCAGTGGGTTATGGCAGGATATATGATGTCCTGCATCTGTCCCTGCAATATCATTCAGGATAGAAATGCCCCTCATATCACACTCTTCTTCCCTCTCCCTGCTGTCAGCAACTCCCATGGCCACTGTCTCCACAATATGATACAGTTTCTTCCATTGCTAGGGTCACAATAATTCTATAATAGAATACCAATAAGTCCACTCTAATCCATATTTTATTCCTCTATCCTGAGTACCCTGGGATGGCAATGCCCACTCCACCTCTAACTCAAGAGGGAATTTTGATCCCACATGGCTGATGGATGGGATTCTCCTGCTTATAGTTGTAGAATCTCTCAGTTCCCTGATGTGATGGTTGACCATCCCCACGTCCCTGTTAGCCAATATGGGCAAGTCTAATGAACCGGAGAGTAGGTGTTGCAACTCCAGTGAAGTTAACAGCCCAGCTGACAAGTGACCAGTCCAGAGATTCAAGTCTCCTAAGTATACACCATCCCAGCACCAACCACAAGTTCAGTAAGTGACAGAAGATACATGCGTAGAGAGGTCACATCTGAGTCCAATTCAATCACACTTAGGAGCACAAATTCCAAAGTAGGGCCCACTAACAAGGCACTGAACTCAAGAGCCATCTGCCATGACCATAGGACCTGGGTGTCTATGTAGCACTCAGGAGCACCACTACTTGGGGTTGTATCAGCCTGTGTGCTGGAAATTTCAACTAGACCTAGAGCTGCAGGGTGCCTAAGAGTTACCTCCTGAGAGCCTCCATGTTGCTCAAATGTGGTCACTTTCTAAGCCAAATTCAGCATGTAAATGTATTACCTTCCCCCCAGCATGGGACATGACTCCCAGGGATGAGCTTCCCTGGCACTAAGAGATTTCTACCAAGCACCAGCTGGAGATGCAACTAGAAAAAGACATTGAATAAAAGGGGGAAATGGCAAAGTCAAATGAGTTTATATGGCTAAGAGACTTCAAAGTGAGTTGGGAGGTAATCAGAGAGGTTGTGTTTACACATACCTCAGCAGTATCTCAGAGACAGCCAAATCATCTCTTTATTACTTACACAGCACACAGAGGTCCAAAAGTTCAGAAGAAGAGATATCATTGTGGCCAGTCCCCTACAAAGTCCAACTGCTTGGGTCTGGAATGACAGCTCCTTATTCCCCACTTTGTGTCACAGATGAGTGACTCTTGTGTTGCACTAGGGTTGGATTTTTATAGACTCCAATGGGGAGGTGGCCCTGCCAATGGAGCCAAAGGCATTCATCAAACAGTCTTTGTGCCTTGGCAAACAACTGGGACAGGTTGAGATTTAATTTCTCCTCCAGTATGCTTGCAGTCTCTCGGGAAATGGAAACATATCAAACACCTTCGTGCAAATGAGTATAAATAAAAGCATACTGAACACTTGCAGGGAAAAAGGAGGGGGTTAGGAGAGAGCCACTGAATGTGTTCATGACTTCCCCAGCAGCATATAAGCTTCAGTCAACACACCCCATCACCAGAGCCACTTATACTTAATGTTGAACAGGAATTCTTACACTCTTGAACATCATTTCTTTGGTCTCCATTTATTATTTCTCCACGGTTCCAGTTTCAACACATTCCTGACCTTTAATTTTGTTGGTAAACAGTTAAGATACAATCTTGCAGTGTGGAATTTGGTATTTGCATATCTTTTATAGATTGAGTTTTGAAGTTCCACATCAAAAAGAGTGGCTTATGTTTGCATTGCTCCATTGATTCTTCCTGATGCTACACTGAAATTAGGTGCTCTTTAAATCTCAGGGGGCTCCAGGCCATCTGCAAGATGATGTATCAACCACTCCAGATGAATCTTCACTAATTTTTTATGAGATTATGTCAGCTAAGATGTGGCCCAACTCAAGCAGGTCATAATCTTATTACAGGAGTCTTTCATAAGAAGAATGACATTCAAAAACAGAGAGAGAGAGTCAAAAAGAAAGCAGCCAGAAACTGAGTAACAATGGAGCCCAAAAGAATAGGAAGAGGCCAGGGGAAACTGCCATGTGTATTCCCTTGTGACAGAGGAGACTGGGAACAAGGATCATCAGCAACCAGCCACAGAATGCCAGTTTTGGGAAGAAAGCAATACCTTACTGATGTCTGAATTCTGGAATTCTCTTAGCCTCAAACTGTGAGCCCATAAATCCCATTACTTAAACCATACATTTGCATGGTATTTTCTCTTTTTTTTTCTTTTTTTTAGCAGAAGCAGAAAATCTGTTTAATAATTCTGGTAACTAAAACCTACAGATTTAGTTTCAAGGTTGTTTACATGGATTCCCATTTAAATTGCCACAGTAACTTTGAGAAGTTTATACTACCTTGAATTTACAGATACATAAATTGAGGATCAGAGGGATGACTTTTTCAGAGTAACATTACTATTAAGTGGCAGACCTGGTTTTTGATCCAGGACTATCTGATTTCAGAGCCTAAACTCTCAACCACTCTTACACATCACTCCTTGGTGCATGGTATTTTCTTGAACTAAGGAAAATTAAATAGATTTTGGGTTCCTCATGCCTCTGAGTCAACAAAGAAGGAAATTACTGTACTGGCTGATTCATCTTGATTGGCAAGGGCAAATAAGGCTGCTACTGCACAATGGAGGAGTTTTAGTCAGAGTTCTCTAGAGAAGCAGAACTGAGAGGAGATTTCTGTAAATAGTGTTAGGTTTTATAAAATTGTCTCACACAACCATGGGATACATAAATTTCATATGGCAGGCTGCAAATCAGTGTGCCCAATGAAGGTTCTTGATGTGTTTCCCAGGAGATGCAGACTCTCTGAAGTAGTGATGGAAAGTGTCCACCTAAATGATAAAATCACTTCCCCTTCTAAGGCCTTGGATGAGATGTCACTCATTCCTGACTGCAATCTCCTCAGTTGGTTAAAGATGTAACCAGTCATATAAACAATCAACCCACTGA
Source organism: Dasypus novemcinctus (assembly GCF_030445035.2). NCBI lineage: Eukaryota > Metazoa > Chordata > Mammalia > Cingulata > Dasypodidae > Dasypus > Dasypus novemcinctus. Next base: position 7,918,670 of record NC_080674.1, on the reverse strand, counting down.
TGATTAAAGTCCATGAAATGCCTTTGTATTACAATTAACCTAGTGTTTGTTAGACCAAAACAATGGGGCACAATTACCTGGCTGAGTTGACAAAGTAGTGTAGCCATCACAATCCACTGCTTGTCACTTGGCAGCCGTACACATCACCTTAAACCATACTTAGTCTCTAAGTAAAAATAATAACATATATATATGTTATTGTTTTTATTTAGATATATATTTCTGTCTAACAATACTCAACAGTCCTGCATACAACTGAAAAACACACTAAATCCCTTCAGAATAGGGTACAAGTCCTAGGATAATATTCACTCTTAAACTTGACATCTTTAATTACTGTAACCTGAAACTAATACACTTTATATCATATGACAAGGGGAAAGAAAAGGGAAGAAAAAGATAACTGTCTTATATATATATATATATATATATATATATATATATATATATATATATACACAAACATACTCATAACAAAACAAGGAAGACATATTCATGACCATTAGAGTCTTCATTTCTGTAAAGTCACATGGTAGAAGTTCAAGAAGGTAGTGGAACCTTCTTCCAATACCCATTCCATGTTCCCTTTACCCCCAGCAAGCACCTCAGGTGGCTGTGGTTCCTTGCCTGGTGGCATGAACAAACTTTCATTCCTGAAGAATGTCCTGCCTGGATTGGGTTGTTTCAATTTTCCATTGACTTTAATCACAAAGCGTAGCAGTATTAAGAGATATCCTATGGGCATATCCTATATTGCAGGCAAACTCATTTTTACCTCCATTGTGTAAGTGCAGTCTTATATCCCCTCCATAGTCAGCATCAATCAACCCAACCAGTACAATAATTCTCCTAGTCTCAAACTGTGAGTCAATAAATCCCATTACTTTGTGAATTCAGAAGCACATGAAGCCAAAGGTGACTAGGTGGCATTCTTAACTTCCAGTTCAATGAAATCATTATTGCTTTCCCTGGCGAAAACACTCCTCCTCTTGGAACTAAGACCTATAGGACAACAGAGCTTACGGCTGCAGAGACAGGAAGCAAAAGTTTTTCTAGTGTATCACTAGGGACAATAGTGTGAGGCGCCACTCCTGTTTCTACCCCTGGAGTCCTGGGCCCATGATTCCTGGCTATATGAGAAACAGCACCATAGAGTCGATGCTGATCCAGAGCATACACAGCCTCCTGAGGGGCAGTACCCCACCCCTGCAAGGTACTGTCATCTGGTTGATGCCATAACTGAATCTTCAAAAGGCCATTCCACCATCCGATTGTTCTATCAATCCAGCGGCTTCAGGATGATGTGAAACATGGTAAGACCAGTGAATTCATTGAGAATGTGCCCATTCCTGCACATCATTCACATGAAGTGGGTTCTTTGATCAGAAGAAATGCTGTGTGGAATACCATGGAAGTGGATAAGACATTTGGTAAGTCAACACATGGTAGTTTTAGAAGAAGCATTGCATATAGGGAAGATGAACCCATCTCCAGAGTATGTGCCTATTCCAGTTAGAACAAATCCCTTACCCCATCCATGATCAGAGGGATTCAATGTAAACAACCTGCCAACAGGTAGCAGGATGATCACCTTGGGGAATGGTGCCATATCAGGGATGAGTGTTGATCTCTGCTGCTGGCAGATTGGGCACTCAGCAGTGGCTGAGTCAGCCTTGGTGAGAGGAAGTCCATGTTGATGAGCCCACTCATTACCCTCCATCCTTACCTCCATGGCCACTTTGTTCATGAGCCCATTGGGCAATGATGGGAGTGACTGGGGAAAGAGGCTGAGCACTAGCCACAGAGGGAGTCATCTTGTCCACTTGATTATTAAAATCTTCCATTCACATGGGACACAAATATTTTCATACATTTTACCCACTCAGAAAGATCAATCCACATACCTCTTCCCCAGATGTCTTTGTCACAAATTTTCCAATCATGTTCCTTCCAAGTCCCTGACCATCCAGCCAAACCATTTACAACAGGCCATGAATCAGTGTACAAATGCACCTCTGGCCATTTCTTCTTCCAAGCAAAATGAACAACCAGGTGCACTGCTCAAAGTTCTGCCCACTGAGAGGATTTTCCCTCACCACTATCCTTCAAGTATGTCTCAGAAAGCGGCTGCACTGCAGCAACTGTCCACTTTTGGCTAGCACCTGCATATTGTGTAGAACCATCTATAAATCAAGCTTCCTGAGTTTTCTCTTCCTCAGCCAACTGATTGTAAGGAACTCCCCAAGAAACCATAGCTATGGGCAGGGAGAGAGAAGGTAATGTAGCAGTTGTGACCACTGGAATTTGGCCCACTTCTTAATGCTACTTGGGCCTTCAGGATCCACTCAAGTACTGTCTCATATATACCACTTCCACTTTATGATGGAATGCTGCTGGGCATGTCCAACTTTATGCTTTGGTGGGTCAGACAGTACCTAGCTCATGATAGGCAACTCGTATCTCATAGTAACCTGGTGGTGCAAGGTTAAGTGTTCAGTCTCTACTAAGGCCAAGTAGCACGCTAAAAGTTGTTTTTCAAAAGGAGAGTAGTTATCTGCAGAGGATGGCAGGGTTTTGCTCAAAAATCCTAAGGGTCTGCATTGTGATTCTCCTACAGGGGCCCACCAAAGCCTCCAGACCACAGCTCTATTGCCACTAACATTTCCAGCGTCTTTGAATTTGCTGGATCATATGGCCCAAGTGACAATGCAGGTTGCACAGCAGCCTGGACCTGTTTTAGAGTGTATTACTCAGCCAAAGGGGTGTTGATGCAAAATACCAGAAATCTGTTGGCTTTTATAAAGGGTATTTATGTGGGTCAGAAGCTTAAAGTCACAAGGCCATAATGGGTAAATTACTTCCCTCACCAAAGTCTGTTGCCACGTGTTGGAGCAAGATGGTTGTAAGTCTCTGTGAGGGCTCGGCCTTCCTCTTCTCCTTAAGGCTCCATGGCCCCAGCTTCTTCCAATCTCAGCAGTAGACTGTCATAAGGCTCATCTTCCTTCCTGGAGCTCATTTATTTCTGGGTTCAGCTGCAGCTGTAGTCTATCAGGCTACTCTCTCTTCCCAGGCTCTCTGCTGTGTCTATGAAGCTGTCTCTATTTCTCTGTGTTCTTCTCCTGTGTGTCTATTTCCACATGTCCTTGATTGAGCATCCATTTACAAGTTAATATAACCTACTAAGGGGGGCAGGGATTCAACCCTGCATACCCTAATCTTAACATTATTTAATAAAAGACATCTCAGCTGCATTTAATACAATCAAAGGGTATCACTCCCAGAGGAACAGACCAGTTTACAAACATCATCAATATCTATTTTAGGAATCCATAAACAATACCAAACTTCTGCACTCCACCCTCTGAATCCAAAAAGACACTCCAATATTAAAAAAAAACCTTTAAAATATAATAATGCTAAGTACAAAATTATATTACAATAAGTTTAAAGAAACACAGTTTGTCTTGGGGCAAAGTTCTGTCTGGCTTTAGACCTCTAAAACTTACAAACCATTTATCTGCATGCAATATACAAAAGGACAGACAAAAGACAAATATCTGCATTATCAAAAGGAGAAATTGGGAGGAAAATATGAGTCACAGGTCCAGTCCCATGAACCTACAAGACATACTTCATTAGATTTCAAAATCTAAATCATTCTCAAGATGATGGTTTCTTATCCCTGGGGACTTAATGGGGACCCACGCTTTCCACAGGCTTGCCCAAAGCCATTTTCATGGTTCCACCCACATCAAGCATCTGGGTGGTTCGTGAGGTCCAGACCTCACCTTCCAAGAACATTGGGGTGATGGCCACACCTTTCCTTATCTCTGGGGTAGAGTCTTAACCCCCCTAGTACAGAGAAGTGAAAGCAACATTCTCCCTAATCTTTGTTATAGTGGCCCAACACTCTCAGAGAAATGAGTTGGTGACCTGGACTTCCCTAATCCATGGAGGACAAGCCCACTCCTCTCAGACCTATGGGGTATCTATCTTACCCTCCCTAACCCTTGGGGAACATGCTCCACACTCTCCATACCCTGGGATGGCAAAACTCTCCCTGAAGAGCAGGCAGGAGCATCTACCCTTTTCAGCTGCTGTGCAAACTCACCCTCTCTGTACAAATGAGGCTCCTCTCTTGGCCCAAGGACATGTCTGAATTACAGATCTCAGCTTCTATGATTTTCCTCTTAAAAGACGTTTTTGCTTCCATCTCTTCCTTTGATGTCCCTTTTAGTCCAAGATGCCAGTGGTTTTGTTGATACAGTTCTCTCAAAAAGCTTGTTGGTTGAGCATGATGGAAGCAGGGATCCAAGCCATCAGACAGTAGCTTTCCATAAGCCCCTCCTGGATAACTGCACTTTTCAATCCTGACTTATAAGTTCCAAGTTTACTTAATTCCTCAAATGGTGCACTGTTATCTGGGGACTTGATTTCCAGAGGCTTGGAATTTCCATAAGCAGTTTCTGGTTTCTTTGTCCCCAACAATTCAGTTCTCAGCTTATCTCCCTCATCTAGCATTTTGCTATAAGCTGCAAGCAGAAGCCAAGCCTCATTCTCCAAGTTTTCTTTGGAAAGTTCTTTTGCAAAAAGTCCAGGCTTGCTCTTTTAAAATTCTGCCTTCCATATAAAATCAGGCGTCAATCATGCTAAGTTCGCTGCAACTTTAAAACACAAATTGCCTTTCCTCCAGTTTCTAATAATAGTTTCATCATTTACTTCTAAGACCTCATAAAAGGTCTCTTCAGTGTCCATATTCCAACCAAAAGTCTCTTCAAAGTACTTTAGGCCTTTCCATCAAGTCTCTCACAATTCCTTCAAAATTACCGCTTACCCATTTATAAAACCATTCCAGCATTTTGGTAATCACAAAAACCGGACCCTACTCCTTGGTTCCTGATTCTGTATTCTTCAGCCATAAAATTGTCTCATGTGCATGAAATTTTCTCATGTGACCATGGGCACGCACAAGCCCAAATTCCATAGAGCAAGCTGGAAATCAGGTGCTCTGATGAAGGTCCTTGAATAGTTCTCCAGGAGACTCTGACTATCTGAAGTAGAGATGGGAATCTCCCTGAATGCTGAAATTACTTCACCTTTTAAGAGCTTCAGTGAATTGGATGAGATGTCATTTATTACTGATGGTAATCTCAGTTGGTTGTAGATGTAACCAGCCATCCATGCAATCAACTCACTGATGATTAAAGTCCATGAAATGCTCTGTATTTTAATTATCCCAGTGTATGATTTGCCAAACACCTGGACACCATTACCTTGTCAAGTTGACACATTAGCCTAACCATCATAGCAGGTAAAGAAGAGCTTTTCCTGGAATACAGTAGAAGCCATAGGACATCTCTTTGTAATACAATGTCCTATTATTAATATTAAAGTCAAATGGAATGTTTCAACAACCCAATACAGGAAAGACTACTATTAGCCCAGAAATGTCAGAATTGAAGATTTGGGTCATCCCACCAGGCAAAGTACCATGGCCATTTGAGAGGCTTGCCAGGGGTAAAGGGAATTTGGACTGGGTCATTGAAAAAGAAAGTTATAAATACAAGCTATGACCATGTGACCAGTTACAGAAACAAGACTTGTAATAGTTAGGAATGTTATTTCCTTGTTCTGTTATGAGTGGGTTTGTACACATACATTAAGGAAAACTTTTTTCTCTTCCCTACCTTATCCTCTTATCAAATAACTTAAGTCATATTAACTTTATACCATAGGATTTAATTTCTAGGATATCAAATTTAAGTGTGGTAATTACCCAAGAGCTTGTACCCTCTTCTGAGGAACATTAGTGTGTTTTCAGTTGTACACATGACAGTTGAGTATTGTTAGGTAAAAATATGAATTTTATTGCTTTTATTTATAGGTTAAGTAGAGTTTAAGGAGATATATATGAGTGCCAATTGACAATGTTGAAATTCTTTTGTCAACTTGACTACGTTATGGTGTCCAGTTTTTGTTCAAGCAAAAATTGGCCTGATTGCTGTTGTGAAGATATTTCATGGATTTAAATAATCAATAAATTGATTGTATCTAGGGCTGATTGTATCCACAATCACCTGAGGAATTTGCCTTTAAAAGTGCGAGCGGTCCAATCAGTTGAAGGCTGATTGATGATGAGAAATGATGATTTCAGCAGTAAGAAGGGAGAACTCCCATCTCTTCTCCAGACAGCCAGCTTCTCCTGGGGAACTCATCAGAAACCTTCTTTGGAGTTCCCAGCTTCTGGCCTCCTTTACAGAATTTAGTCTTGCCTATCCCCACAGTTGTGTGAGCCAATTCTTATAATAAATCTCATAATGTTTACATATACACACACAGACACAGGCACATTAATATTTCCCATCAGTTCTGTTTCCCTGGAGGACTCTGATTAATATACCATCAAACAGTTTATTCCAGTTTCTTTATAATTTCCTATCTTTCTCTCTTCTCCTAAGTAAGCTACTCACACCATTTCTACCTTCCATCCTTTTCCAAAACATCACCATATGCTCCAGGTGCCTTCTGCTGAGGATGACATTCAGACTGACATTACTTTCTATCTATTATAAGGAAGGTTTCCTGGATTAAGGGAAAAAGAGTAGGCACTCTCAGCATTTGCTTTTATGAAACTGCGCTCCCCAAATTGCTTCTCATAGTTACTAGCTACCATCTGTCTTTAGCTTCTTCTCCAGTAATACATTTTCATTTGTATATATAACAGGCAGTGATACAATTGTATCAATGTAGTGTTTGTTTACTTGCACACCCTGGACTTCTGTCCATACCTGTGTATTCACCTGAAGTTGTGGACACCGTATGGACAAGAGCTCTTTGCAATTCTCTTTGCATCATGTCCTGCATGGTTAAGTATTTCTTGATAATGATGACATTAAAGGTGACTGACTTAGTCCAGCTGATAAAAACATCTACCTGTAATTTCTTAAGGAGGATAGTCTGGGAGGAAAAGGGAGAAAATAATATTATATTCTACTGTTTCCTAAAAGTCTAATTTTTGCTTAATTGACAAACTGTCAAATTTAAATGACCCTTTAGATCACTAAATGTGCCTCATTAAACTTAACTATGTTCAGACAAACCTGTTCCACCCTATAGGCAGAGATGGGATAATTCTAGACAGTAACCTTTTTTCTTTTCTTCTTCTTTTTCTTTTGCATTTCACAAAGTTTCAAATTGAAATTTAAAAGTTTAAATGCATTTTCCATTTTCATGCTAAAGAGGTCAATGAAATAAGATTAACTAGAACTTTGAATATTTCCCAAAAGACTGGAAATATAGTAGTTTACTTAGAAGTATGTTTTAACATTGAAAATAGGAATATTATTTCTTGTTTATTAATTAATTATTGTAATATTGTTGAATTTTTTCAAAGGTTGTGTCACAACATTCTGAGAAGTTTACAAGTCAAATAAATAATATAAGCACCTAAATAATATATAGGAGTGGACTTTTTCCTGAAAATAAGTCTCTTCTTTGAATTACAGAAATATGTAATATGATATCTATGTATATATTTGTATGTCTATAGTAGCATCATCTATCTAGAAAGAGAGTGAGAGAATGAAAAAAGATCATTATTCACTAGCTTAGAATTTGTGATCCTATTTTAGTTTTTTTCATATGTTTAAAAGACCCATGCTCTAAATGAATGTTTTTCTATACACTCTCCATTTTGGGTTTCTATTTGAAAGGGTTTTGGGGGTTTATTTTTCCATTAATTTGTTTCATAAGAAGAGCCATCCTGCATTGTCAGTTTAGCAGTTTCTTCACTGCCTCCCCTGAATCTCATTGTGTGCACATGGCATGGTCAGTGTCACACTTGCCTCTCTTTGTAAGCTCTCAGATTGCCAAAAGCCCTCATCATGGAACCTGTCCACATGTTCATCATCTAGAGCAGGGAAGGAGAGCGGAAAGTTAGCGGCCTCACCTTACACTAAACAGTTTCCTTTTGGTTTCCCCACTGCAAATACTGTAATGAGCATTTCCTCTGTGCTCCCCTTCCTCCATATGTTCTGAGCAGGCTGGGGTCCTTGGGAACTGTTCACCGACTTGTGCGGGGGCAGCATTCAAACTTGTCATAGGACCTGAGAGAACGGGCCAATCTGTCTTTTCCTCACCCCTATGCCCCAGTCCAGAGCTGTGAGTCTAGAGTCAGTGCACACTAGATATTTGCACATCCTAGGTGCTCTGGACAAAGCAAATGCTCTGCCAGTGCCGGGTGTTCTGCACACACGAGGTATACTGCAAACATTACATGCTCTGTGAACACTAAATGCTCTGCAAACACAACGTGTGAAAGCACTAGAAACTCTGCAGATACTAGATGCTCTACAACACTAAATACTCTACAAACACAGTGTATGTAGGAACTAGATGCTCTTCAAACATTAGATTCTCAGTGGATACTAGAAGATCTATACATATCAGAAATGTGAATTTCTCTGGTGAATGAGAATATATGGAGGAAATATTGGAAGGGCAGAGTAGCCTGGAGGCTTCTTGAACCGAGTATTAGCATATGGGTTGACCTGTCCCTCAAATTTCTCAGTTCCAATTTTTGAGCTATGACATAATTTCCAATTGTTTGATTCAGGTCCGGATGTTTGGTTTGGATAAATGGAAGACTTTCTCCATGCCTGGTCTCTGCTAAGGTACAGAACATGAGACAAACTTGATGCACTTTGAGGAGCAGGAAACTGTGGAGTCAGAGCAGATTGGTGCCAAGTCAAAGGCAATAGAGGGGTTTATAGATTGTTTTTCTTCTGCTGTAGCAGGTCATATTTCCTTTAATACTTTAAACCGCAAGTAAAATTCCACTTTTTGAAGCACTTTTCCAAAGGTTCTTCTTGATGCTTCATTTCTAAGAATGAACTGAAATTTAAGGCTTGTTCATATTTGAAACATTCCCCTTCTGAGGGTGCTGAGCACCGAGGAGTGAATGGTGGCATGATGGTGATGAATGTTCAGGTGGAGGAGTTCACATAAGAAGGCCTGGCTTGACCTCCCTCTCCCCGGTCTTTGTTATCTTACAGCATATTGGCCCCTTGGTTGTGAGGCTGAGCAATGATTTGTGCTGCAGTAAGGACTGTTTTCGTGAGATGTGAAACTCACACACCCTGAATAACCTTGGGAAATTGGCTGAGAAATATGGTGTGTCAGATGTCACATCTGGCCCAAGGAGACTTTGGTTATTGGGATTTGCAATTAAATTTCTTCCCCTTCATACTGGCAAAGACATTGTCGTAGCTGGAATAGAATCTAATGTTGAGCAGAGAGACAGTTCTTTGCAAGTCAGCCTTAAATAAATTTGGACCAAGACAAATCTTACTGTGCAGTTTATGATAATATATTTATTGATATTTTAAATGCTCAGATTTAAAATTATTTTATAAATGTGAAGGGTTGAGTACTGTTTTCAAACTGTTTATAAATTGATGCACATATACTTGTTTTAGGAAAGTAACTCGAGTGTGGTAATTGTGTTATTTGCCTAAGAGTATGGCAAGTTGTCTGGGTGGCTGACAGCTGGGGTCTGCAGCCCCTTATGGCTGGTTTCATCTTCTGGAAAACACGAGGGTGGCACTGAACTCACTTGAGACTTCTACATTTTACTTTTAAATTTTTGCAAAGCTAAGAAAGCAGAAAGCATTTTGCATTAGTCATTTTCTAATTGCTTGTTGACTTTAGTAATTACGTTCATAAAATATTTAATATAACAAAAAGCGTATTAAGAAAAGCATGCAACATACCTCATATGCATATTTATTTTCTTTTGATTATCAGTATAAAAGATTAAGCTCTTCTTCATAATTGTCATGTGTTTATTGTTCAATTTATGTTTATATTTATTGACTTATGATTTATAAAATAAATGCACATTAGTTTTCAAATCCAGGAGAAATTTACAGAGGTTTCTAATGAGACTATTCTAGTTAATACTTTAGTTCTGTTCCCCCTCAAAAAAAAAAAAACTTTCTACTGGAGTTTACCATCCAGCAGACGTGATTGGGGAATAACCAGTCAGACTATTTGCTAATGGTAGAAGAACAAATATTGTTTTCTTTCTCACATGGCTTTTCTTATTTATTCCCATTTCTGTCTCAGGTAAGGCAGGGATGCTTAGTCAGGTCAACTGAGGAACACAGAGAAGATGAAAGGATGAACTTGTTTTCTTGGCTCCTGATGGACACAGGTCAGGGCAGCTGCAAGACCAAAGCACACACGTGACACAGTGTCAGGCATAAGTTTTACTGATTGGGGCTTATGGACAGGAGAGATTCTCCCTGGTGGTGGCAGTCCAGAGAATGAAGATAGCGCTCTGCAAAGAGGCAGGAAAATGAAGGGCAATATATAGGGGCTCAGAGCAAAGACATAACAGAGATTCTGCAAGGGTCATGTGAGGTACATAAATGAGGTCTGGTGATGTTACTGTAGAAGAAATCTTACAACATGGAGAAAATTATAGTCCAGATACCATCTGTACATTCTTTTCCTGAGAGGAGGTTTGTTACACTTTAACTTGTGTCCTGGGGCATGCAGGTAGCTGCATACTGCCGGCTGAGTTTCCCTTAGGGAGGGGACCCACTGGACTCCTACAATCCACCCCTACACTGCAGCCTGCATTGCCAATAGGACATACACTGCATGCACATCTGACAACAGTACAGCATACAACAGAATACTAATTGTCCTCTACCAAAAGCTAGTAAACATACAAAGACATGTCACCAGAGCCATGAGAGGGAGTTACACTGGTCAGACAGGGGATCAATAGCTAATTTATCAATATGACTTATGTGGTCTTTTATATGAGGGTGATTAGGAATATATACACAACTTTGAACATTATTTAATGAGAAGGTCTTGTTCCAAACTTGTCGATGGGTTATAATCTGCCATGCCAGCAAACTGTCTCACGCTGTCCAATCTGCAGGAGTTATGGTCCAAGGAACAGTAAGGGACAGATTGTGCTGGTCTAACAGTTTACAAGCAACATTTTCATTACTAGATATTAGGTAGAGAAGTCCTATGAAGAGGTTTCTAATACCAGACATTTTCCCCTTCTAGATTCTCTGAGTTTTCTATGGTGACATAAAACACTAGTTTAGACGTAAGGAGTGTCCACATAGACACACATAGGGCCCAGCTATTTGCTGCCTGATGGGTTGCCCTTCCACCTTCATGCATCAGCTTTAAGGGAAAGAATGGGGAAGCCTGTTTGGAGTTAGCCAAGACTTCTTTTGAGCCCTGAACTTTCAAACCTAACCTTGTGACTAGCCAAGTTTATTCTGACCAGCCACCGTCCCTGTTTTCTGTACTAATCTGCCTCAACTCCCCCCTCAGAGAGTTTACACCCTTATTCTTAAAGGGAAGCTGAAGGGCAGTGGTCATTCTTCTGTAGCTGCTTCCCACTGGTTAATGCCAGTAGTCTCTACCTGACAGGGTGTGAAATTCTCTAGCTATTCTATTGAGGTTGAGGGAAGGTGGGTTTGGCACCATGCTTGGAACTGGATGAAACTCCTGCATGACTAATACCTTCTTTTGGAAGGCACTGATTCTGGAAGAAATAAACTTAGAAAATGAATTAAGTTTACAGAGACTTTGAACATGTACTATATCCTTCTGCATATGAATTAGAATACAAACGATATTATTACATTCATTAGATATGTACAAACAGCACTTAATACTAATTAATATACTAATTAATGCACAGATTCCTCTTTGAGCTTCTGCATTTAAAAGATTTAAGTTCCAGATTTGCAACACCATGCATGTCTTTCCATGGGAGCAGGCCATAATGCCAATTTTGTTTAAGTTCTACTCACATTACACCAGTAATTATTACTCCACTTGGTATGTCCTTTACACAGCCAGCATGCTGCATCACTGTTGGCCCTTGGAGAGAAGCTCTATTGTTCCACCAGCCTGGTGAACAGCATCACAGAGTCCTTCAGCACTATGAAATACAAGAAGTCCAGAGGCAAAGTTATCAAGCCATTGCTGGCTGTCACCAGAGTCCAAAACAGCAGCATAGTTTTCCTTCACTTCAGGAACATGTCCAGAGATGTTGTAGAAACTTTTATTGTTTTAGGGAGTCATAGTGACCACCCTAGTCAATAACTCAAATGGAGAAGCACCATGCAGGGCCCTGGGGGCCTGGTTTCAATACATGAGAGTTCGATAATACTGAAATCTCTCACTTTTAACTTTTACATAATTTTTAAATACTTCCCATGCAATTTATAACAGATTAAATGAATTAACTATTTTTAGTACTTTGCTTTTTATTTTTATACCTTTATTATGATTGCATTAATTTAACAGATATTTTATTTTAATAGTATAGGAAAAAACTACTAAGGTTATTTTCCCCCACCACCACTTTAATATGCAGAATCAGGTGGTCTCTGACAGGTTTTCCTGTTTGGATGTTACTTTTTATTATCAATATCAATTCAGGTTTTTATTTAATAATGGCTTCCTATAATTAACAATTTAAATATTTCAGTTCAGAAACGGCTTTTGCAAACTTCCTTTAACCATAAGTAGTTCTACTTTTAAATAAGCTTATTAAATTACAATTAGCAATCAGTGAAATTTATTTTTATCCATTTAAGTCTTGTCTTACATTTCTCATTTTGTTCGCTGAAAATTAGTCATTTTACTTTAGGACAGATTTTTATTTTTTAAACATGAAATTACAATTTTTATCATCTTAAAGATTAATACATAAAATGCTAGTTTATTTTATTAGTATACTAGAAACCTAGGGAGAATACAGCCAAGCCAAATAAAATTGGGAAAATTATAGGTTATGCATGAAATGTTTTTCTCTTTTTTCCTCCCTCCACAGGAGGCTAAAACCTCTTTTTTTTAAAAAAAATATCTAAAATTGTGAGTAATATTAAAAGCATACTGGCTGCCAGTTTCTGGAATATATTTTAATTGTTTGATTTGTTTTAATCATAATTTAGAAAAGATTTTTTTTTCATGACATTCAAGGCCTTTTATTAACTTCCTGAAATTTGGTAATTGGATTAATTACCCTTATTTTAAGATTGTTAAAAGTTTTAAAATAGGAAATTACAGGATAAACTACAATTTTCATTTCCCCAGCCTAGTAGATAAGAATTTTATGCTAAACTTAAATTTTCCTATTTTGTTACACCCAGCCCTTTCCTCATTCTTCCTTTCTTTCCTCATGAGGAGTCCACAGGGTCCCATGCCTTAGGGTGCTGCCCAGCGATGTTGAATATTCTCCAGGCCTAGATTTGAGGCAGCCTGCTGCCCCTAGACTGAGCAAATCTATAAACCAGACTTTCTGACTGATCATTAACTTGGTGCAGTCTATTGGTTAAATAATCTTTCATCTTTGCCTGTGTCAGATTCATGTCCCTTTTTAACTTTAACTCTTCTTCTAAGTGGTGTACAGATCCTTTGCCACTTGTTCTGCCTCAGTAGCCACCTGCAAGGCTCCTAACAGGGTCCAAGCCATAGTTTCCACTTACTGATAGTCTCCCTTTTTCTTATTGAAATGCAGCTGCTTTTGCTACTTGTTGTGACACAGCCAGTATACTTGCCAGAGTTTTAGGGCATCCCAACATTCTCTCCGTGGTCTCCATTCATCCTGGAAGACAGCCACCCTTCCCTGCATGGACATTATTGGCAAACCCAGGATTTCTCCTTTCCCTGAGCTCATGCCTGCTATGTCAGTAGTCTTTTGGTCTCCTGACTGGTGGCTCACCAATTGTTACATCCCAGATCCTGGAGGGCATGGGTCTGGATAGCTGCAAGCTGGAAGGATGCATTCAGCACAGTGTCAGGCATAAGCTTTATTTATTTGGGTTTACAGCCAGGAGAGAGTCTTTCTGGTGGCACTGGTCCAGAGAATGAAGATAGCAATCCACAAAGAGGTAGGAAAATGAGGTACAATATATAGGGTCTCAGAGCAAAGATATTTTATAGCAGAGATTCTGCTAGGGTCAACATGAAGCACATAAATGAGGTCTGGAGAAAATTACAGTCTATGAAACCATCTGTACATTGCTTCCCTGTAAGGAGTTAACTTGTGTACTGGGGCATGTAGGCAGCTGGGTACTGCGGGCTGAGTTTCCCTTAGGGAGGGTACCCAATGGACATCCACATCAATTAAACTCCCTTGAACTTTATTTAAAAAGAAAATGTATGTGGATTTGGTAACATGATTGATTTTCCTATTCTATCTGTAGTTTAGAAATCCAGTCACATAATCTACTTGCTTTTGAAGGAAGAATCTTATCAAGATACTCGCACTAGTATAGGTAATTTATTGATCGTGGGCTCATCAATTTGATCTTCCATTTGCCAACATCTCACAGGATGTTGGATCAGATGACATTTCTAAGTATCAGACTCTTCCTCTGAGAAGGTGTCCTTCCTCCCAGAGCCACTGTATCAAAAGAGGTGATGGCTATGACCTTGTCAGAATGTCTCATTCTGGGAACTCTTCGATGTGAATCCTTCTGACCCTCCTTTCTTTATTGTTATTCTTGGGCTTCAGTTCCTTCTCTGATTTCCAGCTTATTAAAATGATAGTGTGCCCGTGAACTTTTATTAACACAGTTAAGGGCATGTTTGTGGAAAGTATAAGAAACTGAATTTCCTGACTGCTGCAGAAGCTGATAGTAAAAGTAAGAGCTGACGATCTTCAGTAAGTCAAATATGTCGAAAGAGCTTCAGAAATTTTTCCTGTTCTCCATTTTGAGATGGAAATTTCACAGCAAGATCACCTGTAGGATTCTTGTATCCTTTTTAAAAAAATAAATCACTAGGACTTTATTTTGAGCTCAGTGAAAGAGATTCCACTTAGTTGAGGACCCACTGTGAGGGCTGTTCTTTCTCTCAGTGAAACCAGACTCTTCAAGTTCCAATGGGGAAGCCTTGGGAGACGAGGGGTGTCTGGGTTAGTTTGGGGGATCTAATGAGTGAATACAGAGGAGGACCTGGTTCTTGTGCTGCCAGCTAACAGTGTGACCCTGAGATCCACTACTGCCCTGGGTCCTCTGTGTTTTGGTCTATAATGTGTGGAGTGATGCCAGCAGGTACCCAAGTTCCTGACCCTGAAAAGAGTAATTCTATGGTGCTAGGATCCCTTCTCTGCACCCTGAGGGCATGAGTTTCCAGGTGAGTGACCACTTGTGATAAAAGTCCTCCCTGGAAGCTGGGACCTACGATGAGCTCGACATGAGATGCATCAGGAAACTTAAGGAAGACCCCTTTGTTCCCCAGCACTAGGACAGCTTATCAAGCACAATCAGAAGCACCAGGGAACCTCTCATCCTTGCTGCTTCTCCCCAGATCTTGGCACTTCCTACACATGTGCAGCCTGACAGTGCGTGGTGAGAGCACATAAGACAGGTCCTGGCTCTGTCTCCAGGTACTGCCTCCAGTTCTGCATCCTCCATACAAGGTAGGTCTCCCATACATCACCCAACAGCAACACCTTGCATTGTTCTGAAATATTTGTAGCAAGCTATTAAAGAGCATCCTCAAAAGACTACTAACTAGAGCACATATCTTATATTTGGTGAATTTCCCCCCCAATCCACCCAACTATTAACACCCCAAAATTGTATTATATATCTGTTAGAGTTCATGAGAATGTTCTCATATTTATTCTGTTAACCACAGTCCATCTTCCACCACAGGATTCCCAGTGTTATACAGTCCAACACTTTGTACAATCCATTCAGAGTGTCCACTCAGTGGGTCTCATTTTCATCCCAGAGTTGTACTGTCCTCACCTCAATTTTCAAATGCTTTCATTACTCCAAAAGGAAAAATCCGTACCTCTTTAAATTCACCTATTGTTTTCCCTTAGAATTGATATATCTTCGTCATTGCAGCAAAACTATTACAATGTTACTGTAAACTATCATCCATAAGTTACATTAGTTGTAATTTTCCCTTGTATCACCAACTCTTAACACTTTGTAAAAGAACATTCTTGTATTTATACTATTAACCACAAGCTTCATCCACCACTGAAATCACTGTCATACGGTCCCTAGATTATTCTCTAGCTTCCTTTCAGTTCACATTTATGTCCACTGATTACTTGTTTCAGCCCACAATCACATTTAAAAATCAGCAGTTTTAGTTAAACTTACTATAATGAATAACCATCAATTCTATTTATTTCCACATTTTTACAATAAACTTTATTAGAAATTCTACATATATTAATCAACTCCCTTTCTCAACCCACATTCTATCACTTAGTAACTTATACTATAGAATTTACCTCTGCGAGTTTACTCATCGGGTTTAGTTCATATTAGTGAGACCATGCAGTATTTGTCAGTTGTGTCTAGCTTTTTTCACTCAACATAATATTCTCAAGGTTTATCCATGTTGTCATATTCATCCCAATTTCATTTCTTCTTACAGTTGAATAGTATTTTACATTTTATTTAGCTATTCGTTGGTTGATGGACACTTGGACGATTTACATATTTTATCAATTATGAATAATATTATTATGAATATTTGTTTGCAAATGTCATTTTAGTTTTGATCTACAATTCCCTAATAGCAAGTAATGTGGAACATATTTTCATGCGCTTTTTTGGCCATTTGTGTTTCTTTGGAAAAAATGTCTATTCAAGTATTTTGCTTACTTTAAATTGGGTTCCTTCTCTTTTTATTATTGACTTGTATGATCTCTTTATGTAACATGGATATCAAACACATATAAGATATGTGATTTCAAAACACTTTCTCCCATTGAGTAGGCAGTCTTTTTACTTCCTTGACAAAGTCTTTTGAAGAACAGAAGTGTTTAATTTTGAGGTGGTCCCACTTATCTATTTTTTTTAAGATGTTTTCCTACATATTTTTCCAATACCTATATAGCTGTATATTTTATATTTAGGTGCATGGCTTATACTGAGTTATTTTTTTATAAGGTGTGAGATAGGGGCCCCCTTTCTTTTGGATATAGATATTCAATTTTCCCAAAACCAGTTTTTGAATGGACTCTTCTGGCTCAGCTGGGTGGGTTTAAATGACTTGTTAAAAATCACTTTACCATAGATATGAGGGTGTATTTCTGATATCTCAGTTTAGTTCCAGTGGTCAATATGTCTATCTTTATTCCAGTACCATGCTCTTTTTACCACTGTAGTTAAATAATATGCTTTAAAGTCAGGAAGCGACAGTCCTGCAACCTCATTCTTCTTTTCTAAGATATTTTTTGGCTATTTAGGACACTTTGCCCTTTCAAATAAATTTGATGGTTGACTTTTCCATTTCTGCAAAAAATACTGTTGAGTTTTTTTTAGAAGTACATTGAATCTTTAAATCAGTTTGGGTAGAACTGACATCTTAATGATATTTAGTCTTCCAATCCATGAACACAAAATGTCATTTCATTTATTTCTTTTTTCTTTTAGCAATATTTTATAATTTCTGAATACAGATTCTATATGTCCTTAGTTAAGTTTATTTCTAAATATTTGATTCTTTGAGTCACTAATATAAATGGAATTTTTTCTTTGACTTCCTCCTCAGATTGCTCATTAGTAGTGTACAGAAACATTAATGATTTTTGTGCATTAATCCTATGTCCCACCAAGGGATACAATATGTTGTATTATACTAATTGATTGTCTTATGTTGAATCATTCTTGCATATTTGGGACAAAACTTACTTGATCGTGGTCTATAATTCTTTTAATGTGCTTTTGGATTTGGTTTGCAAATATTTTGTTAAGGAATTTTGCATATATATTCATTAGAGAAGTTGACCTGTAATTTACTTTTCTTGTAGTAGCTTTATGTGTTTTCAGTATTAGAGTGATATTGGCTTCATAGAATGGATTTGGTAGCATTCCTTCCTGTTCAGTATTTTTTCAAAGCTTGCGCAGGATTGGTATTAGAACCTCTTTGTATGATTGGTAGAATTCAGCTATGAAGCCATCTAGTCCTGGGCTTTTCATTTTTGAGAGGTTATTGATGACTTTTTTCAAAGTATTTACTTGTGATTCACTTGTTTTGGGGTCTTCTGTTTCTTGTAAGGTCAATGTAAGTTACTGATGTGTTAGGGAACTGACAGTGTAAGTGATTCACTAGTCAGGGATCTCTAGGAAACAGAACCAACAGGAGATAACTGTAAATAGTGTGAGGTTTTATAAAATTGTCTCACTTGACTATGGGGATGCATAAGTCCAAATTCCATATGGCAAGTTGCAAACCAGGGACTCCAATGAAGGCCTCAGTGAATTCCCCAGGAGATGCAGGCTGTCTAAAGTAGAGATTAATTCTCTCTCTGAGTGCTGAAATTACTTCTCCTTCTGATGACCTTAACTTGCTGGATGAGATGTCACTCTTTTGCTAATGGTAATCTCCTCAATTTATTTTAGATGTAATTGGCCATATATGTAATCAAATCTCTGATGATTAAAGTCCATGAAATGTCCCTGTATTACAATTAGCCCAGTGCTTGCTTGACCAAACAACTAGACAACATTACCTGGCTGAGTTGACACACTAGCAATGTTCTGTATATGTCTATTAGGTTTAGTGGTTTTATTATATTATCCAATCTTTCTATTTCCTTATTTATCCTCTTTCCAAATGTTCTAACAATGCTGAGAGTGGTGTGAAATTTCCAACTATTACTGTAGAGACATCTACTTCTCCCTTTAGTTTTGCCAGTGTGTGCCTCATGTCACACACTAGGATACACTGACTAGATACATAAAAATTTATTATAGTTATTTATTCTTGGAGACTTGTCACTATTATTAATATATTATGACCTTTTGCATCCCTTGTAACAGTTTTTATATTTAAAATCTATTTTGTCAAATATTAATATTGCTACTCCAGATATCCTTGGTTACAATTTGTGTGGAATAACTTTTTCCAACCTCTCACTTTTAAACTGATTGTGTCCTTACATCTGTGTGAGTCTCTTGTACACAGCATGTAGATGAGACATGTTTTTTATCCATTCTGTCAGTCTATGTCTTTTGATTGGGGAGTTCAATTCATTCTATTGCTATTAGTATAGAGGCATTACTTAATTCATCCATTTTAACCTTTGGCTTTCCATTTTCATATCTTATTACTGTCTGTCTTCTTGCCCTTTAAGTTATCCTTATAATTTTCATTTCTACACTCTTTTCCAAGTCTCCTGCCCTTGTCTTTTCAGACTGTAACACTTTAGTATCTCCTGTTAATCCAGACATTTGGTGACATATTCTCTAAGCTTTGGTTTGTCTGTGAAGACTTTTAACTTAAACTCATTTTTGAAGGACTGTTTTGCTGGATAAAGAATTCTTGGCTGGCAGTTTTTCTCTTTCAGTACCTTAAGTACGTCATAACACTTCCTTTTCACCTCTATGTTTTCTGATGAATGATTAACACAGTCTTATCAAGTTTCCCTTGTATGTGATGCATTACTTTTCTCTTGTTGCTTTCAGAATCCTCTCTTTTTCTCTGGTATCTGTCATTATGAATAATAGGCATCTCAGAGTAAGTCTGTTCATATTTTTTTCTGTTTGGGGTATGTTGTTCTTGAATATTGATATGTCTTTCATAAGGGTTGAGAAGGTTTTGTCATTAATTCCTCAAATGTTCTTTCTGAACTTCTTCTGTTTTTTTCTCCTTTTGGGACATGAGTAAAGCATATGTTTGTGTGTTTCATGTTGTCGTTCGATTCTGTGAGACTCTGTTCCATTTTTCTACTCTTTCCTCTTTCTGTTCTCCTGTCCCTTCGAATGCAGATGCTTGGTCCTCCAATTCACTAATTCTGCCTCTCACTAAATCAAATCTGTTGTTATATGCCTCTAGTGTATTTTTAATCTCATCCATTGTGTCTTTCATTCTCATAAACTCTGTTTCTTTACTTTGAAAGCTCTTTAACTGTTTTTTATGATTACCCAGTGTCTTCTTAATATCCATTATCTCTTTTGTCATATTTTCCTTCAACTTCTTGAATTGATTTAGAAGATTTGTATGATTAGCATTGATTAGTTGTCTTAATTTCTGTGTTTCATCTGAATTTTTGGATTGTTCTTTTAGCTGGGCCATCTCTTCCTCTTTCTTAGTATGGCTTGCAATTTTTTGCTGATATGTACATATCTCAATATGTAAGTGAATTTACTCGGATCATCAATTTCTTTCTCTTCTCTAGTGGTCTTGTTTTTGTCTTAAGTGATTTTTGGGCCAACTTTTTATAAATCTTTAAAATTGGTCAGCTTAAGTTATCAAATTAGGGCCAGAAACTCACTAATGGGGCAGAGATCTGATCCAAGGAGTCTGAGATTAGAGCCTCATGATAAATGATAGAATAAAGTATAAGTGATAGAATAAAAATTGTTTAAAAATCCATGGAACTGCATGGCACAGTGAACCCTAAACACACATGCTTAACCTGAAACCCCATAGCATGTGAAACAAGATGCACTCCATGTCTTCTCACCACAGGGGCATTTAGTCTCTCTCACAGGAGCCCAGAGACGCTTCAGAAAATTCAGGACCAGGTGTTGTGAAATTCATTAGTCAGAGTGCACATGGCACAAAAATGGGTCTGTTGCAAAGACCAAAGAGATAGAGTTTGAATTGCTTTGACTTCGATCTTTTTTAAAAACTTTTAAAAAATCTTTTAAAAAAATGTTGAGGCTCATGGTTTATTTTTTTGTCAAGGTTGCATACATCCTCCCTTTAATACTAATGCTCTTTTTGGAAATCACAATTCTCAAATTAACCTTGGGCTTTCCCAACAAGTTATTTATTTTTCATTATATATCTGCAAATGTAGAAAGCAAGTATATCTTTTTTTATTGAAGATATTTTAAGTACTACAGAAAAGTTTTATTATAAGCTATGAAACCCAGTTTAAGGCATTAATAGTATTTCAGTAATTATGACTGTTCTAATGGCCTAGGAAGAAATATGTTTCATCATTTGAAGATTTTTTTCAAAGTTATTTTAGAAAATTTTAAAAAGCCCTTCCACAAATCCTCCTTGCAAATAGAGTATTTAATTGGAAATGCATTAAGTGCTCTCCAAGTGCAGTAATTGTTTCTGGTGCTGTCACTTGGAACCTAGAGGCGGCCCTTTGCCATGGCCCACGCAGGCCTGTCAAGATGCATCCTACCAGAAAGGAGGGAGACTTGGGAAGGGGGAAGGGAGCAAATGCTTTTCAGATGCGTGCATAACACCTTCAAGAGTTTTATGCACTGTGGGGAAACTGTGTTATAATCCATTTTAATTGATTGTTTCAATCCTAACAAGGCAGTAAGTTGCCATTATACCTTTATAGATATCAAATAGATCCAGCATTACAAGAGCAGTAATATTTGGAAGATTGTATTGAATACTCTGTGAGAAATGTATCTACAGTAACCCACCACAGTATTAATACCATATGCCTACGCTTTACATTAATTTACATTTATTGTTTCCATCATTAATTTTTTTCAATGAATCAAGTTATTATTAGGTTGTCTCATCATTTTATACCCTTATATTAATTTATGCATATCAAATCTAAATCCCCATGATATTTTAATGTTTCTTATCTGAAGGTATGGACCAAACCTAGACTTGGGGAGACTCAGACATCCAGATGGAACTGGAAGGGGATGTCCCCCCAACCCCTCTCCTCTTACACCTACACTTGCACAGGTTGTGCACTGCATAATTCTAACGGGGCACTAAAACATTTTGATATGAAAAGCAGCCCTGTGGATGGGCAGAGCACAGCCTGGGGGGCTATAACTGCCGCCCTCAGAGTCACCCTAGCCCCCGACTTAACAAGAAAATTTAGTGAGTTCAACAAAGTTTCAGACATATCTAGGGTCTGCCTTTGATTTTGGACAACATTCTGCACCCTGGGGATCTGACGTTAGAAGGCGAGCTTGGCGTTTAGTTTGGGCTCCCTTAAAGTAGAGCCGGGGACACAAGATTAGGTAATATATTTGGCAGATGATTCCGCAGCGGGAAGTGGGAGGGGTGAGGGGAGCGCGGCAGGAAGGAAGGCGGCTGGTTGTGAGGCTTCACGGGATGGCGCTGCTGCGGGGCCCTCCTTCCTGAGCCCCCCTAGGCCAGAGTTTGTCCTGAGGCTTCAGAGAGGCCCTGAGGAGGAAAACGAAAGTAGGTGAGGCAAAATGCTTGAGACGATCCTGCAGCCCAAGCTGAGCCTGCAGGGATTGTCCTCCAAGGGTGCAGCTGAAATCCCAGGTGGCTGAGGGGAGGCGCTAAATATTCTGTGAGTCCTTTTTATTTGATGCAGTAATCACCCTACCTGTAAGTCTTCCTTGGCCAGTGAGCACTAGGAAATGTGCACCTGTTCCTAAGAAAAACGGGAAGGGAAGGCCCTTTCTTCCTCTGAACTGTGCACGTCTGGGTGTGAAGCCTGGGCCGCTGCTGCTCCCTCTGCCAGCCAGGGCAGACCCCAGCTCAGGGGGCCGGGGGAGCAGGAGCGAAGCAGGGGGGAGACTGGAGGAGCCTGATCCACCCGGCTCTCCTTCTCAGGACTGCGTGATACGCTAGGTCAAAATTCCCTGTAACTTCAGTCGGTTTGAATCAAGATCTTCCTAATTGCTATGCCCTTTCCTGTCCCCAGCCCATCCTTCCCCCTCAGAGTCACCCCAGAATTACAAGGCTGGGAAAGCAGAGTGGGAAACCCTCCCACTCTTTCTCTTTTCCTTCTTCTCTAAGATTTGTGCTTAGGGAAAACTGTGATTCGCATACTGTTTAACCTCTTACATCAAAAGGAAGGTTCTTTCTTAATGACTGCTCTTATACCCTTATATGGCATCTAATGGAAATAATTTAAGTATTTTCATGTGATTAGTTACCACTAAAGCTAAATAGATGATGTTGACCTTTGTCAAGTTCACAGAAGGAACAATTTAGTTACCTATTGCTTTGAAAGTCATTCATTATACTACCACATATTCTGCAAGGAAAATGGTTCATGTTTACCTTAGATGAAACATAATATTACATCATCATAAGAATGGAAATGCAAATTTTGCTTTCAGTTTTGAAATACCTCAGTGAAGAACTTGTAAATATGAAAGACTGTCAGAGTGAGAATGTCAAATTTTCTTAAAAGGAGCTTGAGTGCCTTGCAAAAAGGGTAACAGTACACACAATAATGTGATACAGCAGATAGTCACGAAAGTATGATTTTCTAAAATTTAGCGTCAGAAGTTCTGCAATCAAGTGAAAAAAATGATGCATGGCACAGAAAGGGAGAAAAGAAAAATGATGGATTATAGGAATCAATCCTTCAAAAGTCTGTCTCTTGGACATATAAATAATAATCTACAATCTCTAGGAACTATACTTGGGAGCTGATAACTGGAGAATTTTACTAAAATATTTATTTATAGTGTTAGGACTGTCTATGGCATAAGTTCATCATCTTTATGGAAAAAGAGGATTTTTTCTGTTTTTGTAGATGATTAAAATAATTCAAATAAAGTGAATGTAGAGTTATTGGAAAGTATTTCAAGTGTAATACATTTCCCATTATAAAAGTGAAATATATATTTGCATTTAATCAATCCTGTGAAGAAAGATTCTATGACAACCACCAAAATCCACAAAATTTGCTTAAGAAAACAATGCACATAGAATTTCTGTCATAATAGTTTCAGTGAAATAGCCACGAGTTTGAAATTTTGTTTTATAGGCTGATGTGAGATCACCCAGTATGCATAACAGTCACTGTTTTTAAAGATGTTGGGCTTTCAACTATTATAAAATGAGTAATTAAATTTACTTTCCTAAAATTAAAGCCTTGATTACAGTTAAAGAAATCAGAGAATGTTTTATCCCAAATCCACCTACCTCTAGAATTTCGTATTTTACTGTAGCACTTCTGAGAGTTCTGGTTTAATTATATATCATCCCGAGAATGTTCAATGAGTCACTTGGTTGATTTAATGTCCTCTCCACATCGGGCACTTATTCATGGTCAATTTCTGAAGCTCACCTTGTTTCCTTCTGATTGTACCTGGTACTTGCTGCAATATTTAAAAGAAAAGTTTTCCTGAAGCAGTGCTGCTAGTTCATATATTTTGGTGGTTGGAGCTGTATGCACCTCCAAAAACCTGCCCCTAAAATTAATCCATCCCTGTGGGTATGAGCCCATTTTAAGCAGGACATTTTTATGGGGTCACTTCACGTTAGCCGTGGTCCACCTCGGTCAGGATAGGTCTTAATCCTGTTACTGCTGTCCTTTTAAGAAGAATGAAATTCAGATTCAGAAAGAGAAAGTCACAGGGAGCAAGAGCTGAAGCTCAACAGAACCTGAATGAGAGGAAAGATGTCAGGAACAGCTGCCATGTGCATTGCCATGTGACAGAGGAAACCAGGACCAAGGATCTGGCTCCAGAACACTGTTTTCTTCAGAAGGAAAGCATTGCTTTGATGATGCCTTGATTAAGACTTTCTCTCTAAAACTGTAAGCAAATAAATTCCCATTGTTTAAGCCAACACTTTTCATGATATTTGCTTGAGCAACCAAGGAAACTAAAACATACGTGTTATAAAAGCATTAATTGTTTAGTCAAATTGACTTATGACATGCTTTAGCAGAGTTTAATTCTGGGCTTTTCTAAACTCGTTGACTAATGTGCTTTCCCTTATTTGTAGGTGGGAGACTCCAAATATTTTTCTAAAAACATTTTTTATTGGACCCATCTTTGTACAGACTGTGGCTATGGATTCATAAGGTACTTTATATCTTGAAGTAGCCTATGTTGTGACTGAATAAAACAAACATTCTCCCACCCTATTCCTAATTTAGAACAGGTGCTCAGTAGGTATATAACTCCCATTGAGAATGCTGAGGTAGATGATTGTGATATCTTCAAATAGAGACAATTTTACTTCTTCCTTTGTAAACTGTATGTGTTTAATTTCTTTACCACGACTTATTTCATTGATTTGGACTTTCAATACTCCTTTGAATTAAAGACATGAAAACAGACATCTTTTCCTTGTTAGTGATATTATAAGGAAATCATTCAGTTTTTCAGTCTTTAAATATGATGCTATCTCTAAGTTACTCAGGTTGCAGAAGTTCCATTCTATGCCTTCTTTACCAAGATTTTTAATTTTTCATAAATCTTTGTAGAAGTTTGTCAAATAGTTCACATTTCTAAATCTGTTAATCTTAAATTGTTAACATGGTAAATTACATTGGTAGATTTTCAAATGTAAGGTCAACTTTGTATTCCCCTAGATGAATACCAAATGATAACAATGTATTATTATTTGTATATATTGATAAATTTGACAATATTTAATTAGAGATATTGTTTGTATTTTCATGGGAAACTTGGTCTGTAGTTTTTGGTTTTTTTCTTCTCTTGAAATATTTTTCTCTGATTTTCATATGTGGTTAATGCTGCCCTCATAAAATGAATTGAGAAGTCTTTCTCCACTTCTATTTTCTGGAAGAATGTGTGTGAAATTGGCATTATTGCTACTTTTAATAGATATATGGTATGTGATGATAGATAGGTAAAGATATATGCTTTTTGAAATTTTTTACTTTTATCTGTTATTGAATTTATTGTCATAAAACTGTGTCTATACACTCTGCAGTGTCTTTAGTGATGGCTCCTCTTTTCTCCCTGCAATTTATAATTTGAACCATCTCTTTTTTCTTCACTGCCTGTATAGAGGTTTATCAACTGTAATTTTTGAAGCACCAGCTTTTGGTTTCATTATTTGTTCTTAATTTTTCTTGTTTTATCTATTTCATTGATTTTCCCTTTCCTTAAATTATTTCCTTTCTCTGCTTACTTTTACTTTTTCTCATCTACCTTTTTTCCATCACCATAAAGAGAAAGATTTAGATCATCAACTTGAGATCCTTCTCCTTTCCTAATACAAATATTTAATGCAATAAATTTCACTCTAACTACACAGCTTTAGCTACATTCCACAAATTTTGAAAGTTTCAAAATTACTTCTTTGACCCAAGGTATATTTATGAGCATGTTATTTAATTTAAAAATCCATTGAGAATCTAAAATCTTTGTTATTGATTTATAGTTTAATTTTATGTGATCAGAGATAAAACTGTGGGACTTATTACTCTTATAATTATTTAAACCTGCTTTGGGGCCTGTAAAATGTTCTCTGTGTATTTGAAAAAATGTGTATTGTGTTGTTGAGTGGATTTTTTTAGTAAATTTCAATTATATTAGGTTGGTTGATAGAACTATTTTTGTCTTTCATATCCTTATTGAAGTTCTGTTTACTTATTCTGTCATTACTAGGAAAGGACTGCTGAACTCTCCAATTATAATTGTAGATTTGTCTATTTCTCCATTCAGTTCTATCTGTTTTTGCTTCTTTTGTTTTGAGTCTCTCTTTGGAGGCATATATGCTCTAATGATTGTTATGTCTTAGGAATGAATCTTTCTTTTGATATACTTCTTTTTATCCTTTTATGTATAACCTATTTTGTGTTCTTATTTATAAAGTGAGTCTCTTATAGAAAGCATATAGATTTGTGTTATTCTTCACCTGACATGAAAATCTCTCCTTTTAATTAGGATGTTTAAATAATTAACATTTACTGAAATTCTTGATATAGTTGGGTTTAAATCTATTTTGATGATATTTGTTTTCAACTTTTTCTGTCTGTTCTTTTATTACTACTTTCTTCTTTCCTCTTGCTTCTTTTGGAATACTTCAGTCATCATTTGTAATTTCATTTTACCTCCATTTTAGGTAAATATATATTATTTTTAATGATTGCTCTAGGGTTTCTAATATAAAATTTTAACTTATTACAGTCTATCTTTAAGTAATATTATACTGTTTAACCTATAGTGCATACACCTACGACAGAACACTTTTGTTTCCTTCCTCTAATTCTTTGTGCCATTATAGTCATACATTTTACTTTCACATATGCTATAAATCATAGAATAATTTGATACTATTTTTATCCCAAAATTCAATTATCTTTTAAAGAGATAAAATGAGAGAAAGGAAAAAAACATTTTGCACATTTTCCATATGGAATGGCTATATAGATATTCATCGATATATTTACCATTATAAGTGCTCCATAATCCCTTATGCAGATCCAAATTTATATCTTGTACCATTTCCTTTCTTCTTTAAAAAAAGTGCTTTAATGTTACTTGTAGTGTAATTCTTCAGATGATAAACTATCTCTGTTTTTTGTCTGTGAAAAAAAGTGTTTCTTTTCCCCCCACTCTTCTTTTTTAACCTTCATTAAATCAAATAGTATGTCCTCCTACATTCAGAGTTTCTGAGAGTGACCCCTTTCTGTGATATGGAAATGACTTTCTTGAAAATAAAAATTGAACAAGGAAGGACTTTCTGAGAAAGCAATCCCATAAAGTTGCAGTTTGAGCAAAATTTAGTGAATAACCAGTCTTGATGTGGTAGAGATAGCCTATTAAAAATGGACCAGTATACTACTCTAACCAAAAGATACCGGTTTCCTGCTTTTTAAGACCCTCCAATGTAATGAAAAGCTTAAATGTGGCCAATAATTATAACTTACCCCCTGAAATCTCTGAGTTGCCTTGATACACTACTCTAAGCTGTTCCCAGTCTTGAGAATCTGAGTACCCTAGCCTGAGATCTCCCTCTGCCAGCAGTTTCTCTTTCAATAAATCTGCAGCTTCTTAGTATATTGGTAACTATGCTTCTTGGGCACCTTCAGTTTTGAAAAATATATTTGATGGTAAGTGGTTCTAGGATGAAAGTAGTTTTTTCAATACTTTATAAATGGTTCTCCATTGTTTACTGGCTTTTGTATTTTATAACAAATCATCTTCTATAGTTTTTATGTTCATCCTTCCTTATGAATGGATTTTTGGCCTGATTTTGAGATTTTCTTTTTTTTTTTAATTGGTTTTCAGCAATTTGATAATTATTGGCATGGTTTTCTTTTTTCTTTTTGACTCTTAAACTTCCTAGATCTTCAGATTTATTATTACCATTATTTAGCCATTATTTCTTCAAAAAATATTTTGTCTCCCTTCTCTCTTTCTGGCTTTCCAATTACATTTATGTTGTATTTCTTGATGTTGTCTCACAGCTCACTGATAACTTGCTCATTTATTCTCAATATTGTTTTTTGTTTATGGTTCCTTTTCTACTCTTTCTATGGCTAAATCTTTAAATTTACTGCTGTGATATCTAATCTGTTGTCAATTCTATCCAGTGTATATTTCACTTCAATAATATAATTTTCAACCCTAGAAATTCTGTTCAAGGATTTCCCATCTTTTCTTAAGTATATATATAGCGTGTATTTATAACAACTCTTCTTGTCACCCTGAATTCTTTATCATTTTTGTGGAATTTTTTTTCTATTAATTGATTTTTCTCCCATTATTGGACATATCTTCATTTTATTTTGCATGCCAGGAAATTTTTTATTGGATTACTGATATTTCAAATTTTACCTTATTGGGTGGTAGATATATTTCTGTATTCTATCAAATATTTAGAAATTTTGTTTTTTCCTCTTGTACAAAGTCAAATTATTTAGAATCAGGTTGAGTCTTTCAAACCTGCTTTTAAGCTTTTTTAAGGTGGTTTGAGAGCAAATTTTTAGTCTTTAGAGCTAAGTTAGCCTTGTCTCTAAGACAATTCCCTTGTAGCGTTCTACTGAATGCCATGTGTATTAAGAAATCTTTTCACTATGGTTGGTAGTTACACAAATTACTACCAGTCCTACATAGCCTCTGGAGTTGTTCTGCCTATTCCTTCCCAGTCATTCTTTCCCCAGTCTTGATTATGTTTCTATCTTATGTGTCTGATTTGTAGGCAGACAAAAACTTGACGGGATCCCTCTGCAGATCTCTGGTGCCTTCTTTTTGTGTGCCTCTCTGCTCTGCTATTATACTCCACAAAATCTATACGCCTTGACCACTCAAATTCTGATTTCTGTGTCCTCATCCCAGCAAGGTCACTGTGCTCAGGAGTCTGGAAGAGGGCTCAAGACAGTAAACAGGTGCAATAGTAAGGCTCATCTTTTTGTTCCCTACCTCTCATGCAAGACAGACCTACACCTCCTATTTTACAATGCTTGAACAGCATTATTTCATCTATTTTGCACACTTTTTTCAAGTTATTGAAGTAGGAAGCTAAATCCAGCCCCTGTTACAATATTTTAACAAGAAGCACATATCTACCCTAGAAGTTTTCACCTAATTATAGCTAAATTTAGCGGACACCCTTCCCTAGAAATGATCCTTTGTGCAACAAACGGTTCTGAATATTGAATCTGTGGACATAGATGCTATTGGATGTTGCCTTCCAGTTTGATGGAATCCTCTTGTTTAGCAATGTGACATCCTACATACTAGTAACTCCAGATGACAGTCTAAATATCTCCATCTGTTTTATTTTCTGAGCTACAAATCAATGCAGGAATCCAGATTAAGACAGGTTATATAAATATCTCTCTAACAAAAACTATCACATTTCCAGAAAAGAAGGGAAGGCATTAGAAATAAAAACCTAGAAATCTAATCACCACTCTGTGTAATGCCCTAGGGCTGACTCTCTCATATCCACAAGCAAAGCACATAAAAACTTAATAAAGATTTGTGTTCTGTGGGTAAAATATTTCCTTAAAAATCTAAATAATCTTATGACAGATATCTGCTCTCTAGAGAAGAAATCAAAATTGAGAAGTCTGTGGTCCAAATCTGAGCAGTACAAGTTGTCATCTTTTCTTTTAGAAGAATCTTGTGCCAAACTTGAGTATTATCATGATGTTCCCAGAGAGCTTTCAAAAACATTTACGATCACGAAGGAGGTTCAGGGAGATAATTTTAAAAATAGAAAAAGTAATTAACTTCTAAAACAAACCCATATATGGAACCAAGACTCTCTGAAGAGCTGGTGTTGAGATCGTGGCTCCTGGGTGTCTGGAGAATTTGGTTCATGGCATATGAACATTTTGTAGGGCTTAAAATAGCCTGTTGGAGGTTGTTTTAATTCCAGTCATACACTACCTTCAGCCCAAAGTCTTTAACGCTTCTCTGTAGCTACTCACATGACAGATATTAAGTCAGGATCCTGAACCAGAAATCTGAAAAAAATGCTGTGGTCTCACTCAAGTTCCAACAACGATGCCCCAACACTTGAAGCATCAGCACAATTGACCTTGTGAAGACCTGGGTACATCTCTTGAGGTGGACTGAAACACTTTATTTTCCAGAATAATCATGACTATCCCCCTTCACAGAATTTTCTTTCCTTCCCTGGAGCTCATCAGTCAATAAAGAGGATCCTTTCATTCTTTCAGAGCCTGCTTATTGAATAGGGATGATTATTGAAGGAGACATAGTAGTTGGGCCAAGGGGAACAGATGTGAAGGCCAAGTAAGAAAAGCATTCCTGAGAGGGGGGATTGCTTGTGTGAAAGGACCAAGGCTTGAGAAAATTTGGCATGTGCAGCAGGTGACACGTACACAGTGGAGGGAACTTAGAATGGCCTGTGCACGCTTGACCCTGCTTGGTCATTTCAGCTGGACTGGGAGGACTGTATCAATGCCAGCTAAGAAGTTATCGCTCTGGGCTTCCAAGAGCACCATGACTCTTACAGCTGGCACATTCTTACTGCGACCAAAAAAGCTATAACTGACGTTGTGATAGAGATATGGTTGCTGTGAAACATGAGGCTTTTAAGCCCAGAAAGAACCCACACCCATCATATAAAAATCTCATCTCCTCGCACCTGGCCCTTACAAGGGGCAGGTTGGGGAAGGGACAAAGGGGATGCCTCCCAGTTGCCTGTATGAACAGGTGCTGACTGCCACAGTGGCTTCTACAGAAGAACACTGGCTTTGTCCTGCTGACTCTCAATAACTGAGAACCGCCTGAGATCTTGCCCCACTTGCAAACTAATGTGTTAGCAGACAACCCGAGTGTCCTCCAGTTCTGTGGGGTGACACAGGTGGGCCACGATGGATGTTGGGCATGCCAAGCTCTGCACAACAGTCCAGGAACCCAGAGTCTGGGAATCCCCAAGCTTTTATAATGGGCAGCAAGCAAACTTGCCCAGCCTTTGTTCTGAAGGGAGACTTGATCTTAAACTTGCCTGTAAATAACCCCTCCTGCTGTCCCAGAGGGAAACAGTAGCTCTATCTGCCAAAGCAATTTGCTATACAGTATGTAGTAGTCTGCGTCCCATCAGGAGAAACCGCAGTAAGTTAATCAGGGGAAACTGAACATGAAGAATTATTAACTGATAACAAAAGTAACTGTGTGATAGGAGGAAACAGCATATGGAACAGAGGGTTGAGGGCACAAGCTCAAGGAAGGACAAACTCCAAAGGGTTCAGACCTAACTGCTAAGATGCGGTTTGTGCTCTCCCCGACAGCACGACAGCTCAGGTGTTCTCTGGTTTTGCCAGCCTGGAGCTGGTCTGGAGTTGCTGTGGAAACAACAGGTAGCCCTCTGGAGCACAGGAGGGGAGGAATGGTCTGGAACCCAGACAGGCGCATTCAGTGGCAGCTTGCCGGGTGCAAGCAGAGGACTTCAGAGCACTCAGTCTGCTCAGGGTGGAGGTGGGGGGCATGCAGAAGGAAGGACCACTGGCCGGGGGACATTTGGTCACAGCAGCTGCATGCAGGCCAGGCAGAGGCCGTCAGAGCAGGAGGGCACAGTGGAATTCCAACGAGGCAGCCGCTACACGGTGGCAGAGGGACGGCACTGGAAGCATGAGGCTGGCCAGGTTCTCCTGGGCGTCCCTACCTCCACACCACTGCCCTGTCCTGTGCTGGAATTGCAGGAAAGGGGCAGGAATTGCACTCTTCTTCCTACGGAGTCCCCCCAGCACCCTCTACTGGAAAAGCTTAATGTCCTCCTCAGTTTAAAGGAGAAGTGTGCCAGGAATTCCATCGTCTATTGTGGAACGTAAATTGAGGAGAGCATCAGAAGGAATACACTGACAACAGGCACACTGTACAAACATGCTTGACAAGACATCCCAGTGCTTCTGCTTTCTAGAGGCACAGAAACACAAAAGACCCAAGGAGAACCATCTGACTCCTGCAAGCTGTAGTTCCTGTCCTGTGTGAGAGAATCTAAGGCCAAATACCGCTGGGGGAGTCTCTGAGGTTGAAGATAATTGCATCTAAGAGCATCCCAGGTGGATGCTGCAAGCAGCAAAGAGATTTATATGCTATGCAAAATCTTTTACCCTGAAGATAATTATGGGCCATTTTACTGTTCTCCTGGGAAGAATGCCCTTTACAATTGATAATGAAGTGTAGACATAATACTAGTAAATAGTAGTAAAATAATATTTTTGTTTCCACTGAGTATCAGCCAGGTACTACATTGGGCTCTTTTTTTGGTGGTTTATCCTTACAGCCACGTGCAGCTGTAGATGTGCCAAACAAGGAAAGGGAGGCTCACAAAGCCAAGGGATTTCCCATGGCACACAGGGAGAGCAGGAACCGGAAGTGTCCTCCCTGCCCTCACCCGCTGGAGTTTGCTGCTTCCACTAGCTCCTCCTGGAATTCTGGCTCCACGTGGTATGCACATTTCAGCTTTCAAAAAATAGAATCAAGACCTTGGAGGCTCCTACTGTGTGGGGGTTAGTGAAAGGTGTCTTTACCACCCCTTAGCTCAGTGCAGAGGCCATCCACATAGGCTCTTCATCCCAGAGGGGAGGATGAAAAACACCAAAGGGACTCAGGATCAGTTACTCTTTTTTTAAAAAATTTATTTTATTTTTATTAAATTGCCTTTTTTTAAAGATAGATCACAAAAAATGTTACATTAAAAAATATAAGAGATTCCCACATACCCCATCCCCCACCCCCACCCCGACTCCTCCCACATCAACAACCTCTTTCATCAGTGTGGCACAGCCATTGCATTTGGTGAATACATTTTGGAGCACTGCTGCACCCCATGGATAATGGTTTACACTGTAGTTGACACTCTCCCCCAGTCCATTCAGTGGGTTATGGCAGGATATATAATGTCCTGCATCTGTCCCTGCAATGTCATTCAGGACAACTCCAAGTCCTGAAAATGCCCCCACATCACATCTCTTCTTCCCTCTCTCTGCCCTCAGCAACTACCCGTGGCCACTTTCTCCACATCAATGCTACAGTTTCTTCCATTATTAGTCACAATAGTTCTCTTTTGTTTGATGTAACCCAGAGGTGAGAAACTTGCTCTTTAGATTCTGTAAGAGGATTCCCACTCCCCACCCCCTTTCATTTCAAAGCAGCAAGTCAAGGCAAAGTCCTAAGTGGGCTCTCATTTCCTGAGTGCCTTTGGGTCTTCCTATACCCCATTTTTTCACGATTACTGCTCTCGGTTTACTGACAAATAGGGCTTACGTGAACTGAAATGTCTCATGAGCCCACCGTGCTCATGTTTGAGATTAGATGGGCCAGGGCTACCCAGCTGTGGCCGCACTCTGGAACCCTCTGAGGGGATGTCAAGCTTGGCAGAGACCATGGAATTTGTACTATTTTAGATACCTAACTTGTGTGTCTCCATGACATAATGTAAGCAGCAACCATACTTAGGAAAATTGGCCTACAGTATTTGATGTAACTGGATTTAGCCAAGGCTAATTTTCACTGTAAATTCTAAAGGGGATATATTATCTAGCTCTCATAGCAATTAGAGTAATCTTAAATTGATCAGCATTGAGTTTCTAGAACTCCAAGTTTTCTGAATTTCTTGTCTACTATGGTAGTTTGTTGCATTCCAATTTAACTATTCCTTTTCTTTGTTTCTTAACTGCCTCCATTTCAATATTTTAATCAATGTTTAATTATAGCAACAGGAATGTTGTAATCCTATGCTGATTCATTAGAAAAAGACAACAAGGTTAACTTTAGTAACCAATATTAGCATTTTCTGTCCTCTCCTGCAGAAGAAGTAGATGCAAGATATTTTTGTTCTTAAACATGTTTTTGTCCTTCAAAAATAATGGTGAGTTCAAAGTCTCCAAAAAGAAGACAACTGATAGAATATGTTTCCAAAACACCAGTTTTACAAGAGATACTCAAGGGTACACTGTAGCCTGAAAGGAATAAACAAAGGTGAGAGATTTGGAGAAGAGTTTAGAAATGAAGATTATTAGGAAGGATAAACTAAAGGATAAGAAGACATCCAATAGAATGGTATGACAACAGAGAGCTGAAGGACGAAATGGATGAAGTAAGTAATGTCTTTATAGTAATAACATTGAATGTTAATAGATTGAACTCCCCAGGACACTGATGGAATGGTTTGAAAAATATGAACCGTCTACATGCTGTCTACAATTGACCCACCTCAGACACGAGGACTCAACCAGGTTAAAAGTGAAAGGTTGGAAAAAGGTATTCCATGCAAATAGTAACCAAAAAAGAGCTGGAGTAGACCAGACAAATGTAAAATAGCAATATTATAGTATATGAACAATAATTACTCAGTGCAACTAACAAACTGTTCCCGTGATCAGTATTCTCTTAAGTTTCTTCATACAAAAATAACACTTGCTTTTAATTGAGAAGGACTGAGAAGAGATATATTTTTGGACACTTCATTTTTCTTTAACCCTTTCTTACACATACTCACTAATTAAATAATCCATCTGAATCAGTAATGAATTACCATGAACTACATTTGAAAAAGATTTTGAGTTTTTCTGACTCATAAAAATATAAGTTGATGTATTGTTATCTGCTGTAATTCATTCCAATAAGATGTGAAGAAGTTCCAATAGGAATTTGATTATCCAAGAAGAATTATGGCCTAAATGGAAATTAAATAACTAAAGCAATAATTTATCTCATTCTTAGAGATTATTATGTCCAATAGCTAGAGCTATAATATAAAAATTAGAATTCTGTTATAATTTCTACTATATTAGAATTACTTACATTTAAACATTTTTATTGCTATACTATCTATTTCTTATAATTGATTATATTAAATCTAACTTGACCTTACACTCTCTTAAAATTTTTATTTTCTTTCAATCTATTTTTGTATTTTATAATTTTACAATGAAGGTCTTTTTAACAGTTAAAAAAAGCCATTGATTATACAGTTTGGATAGATCATATGGTATGTGAATATATCTCAATAAAACTCCTTAATAAACAAATAATTCTGCAAGAATAGCCAGAAATTGCAGGGGAAACAGAGATTGAGGGGGGAGGAATTTCTTTCTTTGTTTTCTGTTTTTTATTACTATTATTGAAATCATGAAAATGCTTTAATAATGATTGAAGTAATGAACACACAACTATGTGATTATACCAAATACCATTAATTGTACACTTTGGATAAATTGCATGCTTTATTAAAATGTATCAATAAAATTCATTTGTTTAAAAAAATAAGGTGTGTTTGGGGGAAAAAATAAACCAAATGTAAGATATGGACTATGATTAGTAGTAATATTTTGATGTTACTTATGAATGTTCATATATGAATGATAAAAAAATATATCGTATATAAAGAGAGAGCTGAAGAAGTAAAAGGTTGCTTTCAGGTTTTCTTTTTTTTTTTTAAGATAACTTTCTGAGAGCAGACATGCAAGAGCAAATTTCAAGACCTTTTAGCAAATTTAACTTCTAGCTCTTCAGTTTATTACTTCTGGATGGTAGAATTAACTTCCAAAAACCTAACAGATGGATTTTTTGATTTATGGTTTACTTTATGCCAAAACTTGAAAGGAACTTTGAAAACACTGGTAGCTAAAAATCACGTGTGGGAAGCGGACTTGGCCCAGTAGTTAGGGTGTCCATCTACCACATGGGAAGTCCGCGGTTCAAACCTTGGGCCTCCTTGACCCGTGTGCAGCTGGCCCATGCGCAGTGCTGATGCATGCAAGGAGTGCCATGCCACACAGCGGTGTCTCCGGCGTAGGGGAACCCCATGCACAAGGAGTGCACCCCGTAAAGAGAGAGCCACCCAGCACGAAAGAAAGTGCAGCCTGCCCAGGAATGGTGCCACACACATGGAGAGCTGACACAACAAGATGACGCAACAAAAAGAAACACAGATTCCTGTGCTGCTGACAACAACAGAAGCGGACAAAGAAGAAGATGCAGCAAATAGACACAGGGAACAGACAACCAGGGTGGGGGGGAGGGGAGAGAAAATAAATAAATAAATAAATAAATCTTTTTAAAAAATCACTTGTATATGTATCAATGGAATTCGAAGTAAATTCACACTTTAGCTGCAAAGTCACAACTTTCTGAAAAAAGTTCATCATCCCAATGTGTTGTTTAACTTTTTTAGTGATTGAATCTCTTGTCATTAGACTGCTTGAAAATAGTGAGGGTTGAAACAACACACAAGAATAGGGCAGGATGGAGATGTGTGGAAACTAAAATCCTGTTCTTCCTAAAAGTTTGTTGTAATTGCATGTCTAATTATTTAAACTCAGACTATCTTTACACACCATCGCTATGCAACTTCATTTCAGGAATAAAGAAAATAAAACGTGAGAAGATCAGACCAATTATTAAAGCAGATTACTTATTATAATTAGGAAATGGAAAAATAATTGATTGATAAATAACCAGTCATTGATAATTAGATCACCAAACATGCGTGCTTGTTTTATTAAAACAGGAAATGTATGCTACTATTTGTAAATACGAGAGAGATAATGATTAATTTTGATTATGCTCATCCTTTTCCTAGGAGATGCTGGT
Organism: Dasypus novemcinctus; assembly: GCF_030445035.2. Taxonomy (NCBI): domain Eukaryota; kingdom Metazoa; phylum Chordata; class Mammalia; order Cingulata; family Dasypodidae; genus Dasypus; species Dasypus novemcinctus. The sequence goes on along the minus strand of NC_080674.1, from coordinate 7,881,939 downwards.
GCTAAAAGACTCACTCAACAGAATTCCTTCATTGCCTGTGTACAGTGCATCACCCAATTCAGTACTGGTGGTACCAACAGTGAATGTTCCACACCCTTCAGTTGGGACTGTTCGGTCAGGATATTTTCACTTGCAGGTAACAGAAGCCCAAGGAGCGGTGGCTCCAAACTTGAGTATGTAGTGAGAGGTCGTGCAGCTCCCATCGGCTCAGCAGCTGCATGGTGTCAGGTCTTCAGTCAGCGTCTCTCTGATTCTGCTGCGTTTCTCTTGTGGGTACAAAATGGCTTCCACCCTTCCCGGTGTCATGTTCGCACATAGGATGTTCTCATCCTAGCAGGATGCAGAGGTGCTATGGCCGAGACAGCCCTTCTCTTCTGTCTGGAGGAAACATCTTTCCCAGAGGCCCCAAGCACACACCCCTCATCTTCCATGTGATGGGGCTTCTTTCAGCTGCAGGGGTACTGGGAAGGTGAGCACCCTGATCTCTGGCCTCTGTGCTTGGAAGCAGGCAAGGGAGAAAGGGATTGGAAATACCAGGGGGTGCCCATTCCTATAGATACAGTCACTTGAGTATGGTGGGGCATGCCACTGTGCCTGAATAAAAATGGTAAGTGGGTTCCCTCAAGCGTGCATAACTGATGTCCTCTTTCTGCAGCTGCTCTCCTTCACCAATTCATCTCTACACTTGTCTGTAGCTCCTGATGCCTCATCCTCAGAGCCTAATATTATTCTTATTATTTGTCCCTCGTTTGCTGATCTCTCCAACATTTTTGTTTTCATTTCTGGCTTGGGGACAAATTTAAATTTATCCTATTTACAAAGGTCTCTTGGAGAAATGCCTTGATATGTATTCACCTCCATAATTCAGAACCTCTGAGCAGGGCCACTGTGCTGCAAACTCTAGGGAGTCGTTGATTTTGGAGTGAAATGCACATGTGCACAGCCTGGAGCAGGTCTGAATTTGGGCAACAGAGGAGTGGCTTCATTTGACAAGGCAACATTTTCAATTTTAGCGAAGTGCTGTATTTTCAGCATCATCTGGCCCACTTTCTCTGCTTTGTTTTAAGTCCTTATTCCATCTCCCTTCAGCATTGCAATAACCTTTTAACTTCTCTCCCTCTCATCCATTCTTCCCATCTCATTCTACCATACGAAGATTTCAAAATAGCCTTAAGTCACTGCCCGTCACATGTTTTTGGTGCCTGCCCAATGTGTGCAAGATAACATCAAAACTTATTTTTGTGGCATTAACATTGTTTTTGGGTTCTGGCCCAATTACTGCTGTGGCCCCATCTGCCATCTCATTCCATCCAAGCTGGTCTACTCTTCGTTACCCTTCTATCACCTGTGATTTTCATCTCTCTCTCTTTACTCATCCTACCCCTGCTGTAGGGATAACATCCTCCCACTTGTCTACAGAAATCCTTCCCATCTCTAGTGAACAAGAACCAATTTCTCCAGCTTATATACATGCATTCTTCAGGGAGTGGTACCCCAGTTTTTCTTTAGAGAACTTCACTGCTCCAGAATGGCTATATACCATTCTGCTGATGAAGCATTAAAGTAAGGTGTCCTCCTCTGTGAAGGTTATGGCAAGGTGCCCACACCAGTCCAGCCATACCCTCCCCATGAGTAGATAGAGTCAGGCACACACCATGATCGCCAGGTGAGCTGATGTGCCCCAGAGGCCATGACCTGGTGAGAAACTGTAATCCACATTCATAACTGACTGCTTAGCCAGAACGAGAGGCCTCCCCTTTCTGGAACATGGCTTTTCTACTTCCACCTTTGCCATGTTCATAGCCTTCCTGCAATAATCCTTTTTTGTTATTATTGTTGTTTGTTTTTTTGTTTGTTTGTAGCCATAGTGTGTTTTTGTGGATTGCAGTCAAAATTTCAATGGATCCCCATTGAAGATTCCAATCCAATGCCATACTGTAGAGACCACTCCTTCCTCACCTGCATTCCCCTTAGCATATGCATTGCTCTCAGCATGATCTGTTGTTCTTTATAAGACTCGTTGATCTCTCCTGTCCTGGCTGTGTACTCATTGGAGAGAACACCACATCTTAGCCATTTCTAGGTCCTTAGTATCTGGACATTTTGACCTTGCATATAGTAACAGGATTTTCCTGCTCCAGTTATTTCCTCAGCTTGCTAGATACACTTGGCTGTGCCTTTCAGTTGTAGTTCTTCTATCTTCCATTGAGTATCTTTAGATGGGACAGGTTGTTTACAGTCCCCTTAGGAAATCTTTTCAATAGGTCTGTTTAAACACTGGACTAGGTGTTATAAATATAAAAGCATAAAGTTTGATCTCTGCCCCAGTGAGCTTGCGGGTAAGTGGCACATAGATAAAGTGGAGTGCAGAAGGTAAATAGTATTATAGAAGTAAGAGGCCAGAGCTGAAGCACCCATGAAGAGGGTGTGCCTAGAAGAGAAGCTGCAAGGTGTGGTAGTTGAGGGACTGGGCTCTTTGACATTGCCCTAACATTTAACCTCTGTGCCTCCATCTCACAATTTGCTATTTGGGGGTAATATCAGAAGCTATTATAGGCAGAAGCTGTGGGCAGTGAATTGGTGCATGCACAGTTCTTAGAACAATATCCCAGAACTGAAGTCTAGAATACCAAGCCTACATTTCTGATAATGGCTGACCATGCTTTTGAGTTCTGAACTTTGGGAGGTAAGTGGAAGTTTTGGGTGCCAGTTTTGAGGAAGCTTCCTTTCATGATAGCTCGCCTGGTCCTTTACATATTCTCTGTCTCCTCCTCCATCCTTCTGCCCAGAATGCAAATGGACAGGCTGGAGCTGTTTCTACAATTGTAAGCAATGAGTTCTAGCACCACACTGTGAAGGCCAGACTCAATAGTGATCTCTGAGGTCCACTCACAGAGTGGGCTAGTGGTAAAGAGAACGAGGAGTGGAAAACAAAACACTGTCCCCATGGCGGCCTCTGGCAATGGAGTTACTGACCAAGGGAGAATTACATGGGGGGGAGGTAGAGGTAGAGGCGGCGATGCATGCTGAACTATGTACCCTACAAAAGACGCGTTCTTATTATTAATCCACATGCATGTAGGTGTGAAGCCATTTGTAAATAGGACTTTTGAAGATGTTATCACTATTAATAGTAAAGATGTGGCTAAATTGAATCAGGTCTTAATCCTTACTATCAGAGACCTTATGAAGCAGAGATTCAGATGTGGTCGGTCAGAGAAAGCCACAGGAAGAAGCCAGAAGTCAGAGGCCAGCTGAAGTCAGAAGAGCAGACATAGTGGGAGAGAGCTCCATGTGACAGGGTTCTGCCATCGCCACTGGAGCAGATTCTGGAGAAAGCATGGCCTTGCCAACATCCTGAGTTTGGCCTTCTACGTCCACAATCGTGAGACAGTAATTGCCTATTTAAGTCAACCTGTTGTGCAGTATTTGTCTGGGAAGTTTCCCTGCATAGCTCCTGCCTGCCTGGGCAAAGTTGCCTCCATCACACCTTGTGACTGCCTCCCTGGGGGACTGTGCAGCTGCCTGACTCTTCCAGGGACCAATTACTGCACCCCGACTAGGGAACGCTTCACTCTGAGGAATGCCAGACACCAGTTGCACGAGCCAGTAGGGGAGAGGGATCTAGAAGGAGGCAGGGGTGGACCAGGACATGCCTGAGTGAGGAAAGGTATGGGGAAATTAGCTAACGGGGTCCTGTCCACAGAGGCACCCAGGGACTGCACCCTACCTGGTTGCTCTCCATGTGGGGTCCAGGGTTCCATTTGGATGGGAATTCAACACAGGTGGGGTGGAAATCATGCCTGAAGCTGAGGGGCAGGGTCCTCAGAGCACTGTATGGTGATGAGCTGGTAGCTGCAAGGATGGGCTCCTTCACCCACAGGAGAGCTTCTCAGGAAGCTGCTGCAGAAGCTCATTGAGTCATTTGGGTGAACTGGAAAATGTCTCAGACATAAGTGGGAAGGCACAGCTTAGTGGACATTGGGTCTCTCCAGGGTCATACTGGGTCCCAGGCTTTGGATACCACAGTGATTTCAGAGCCCACTCAATGTGGCAGGTGGGGCTCTGGCATCTGGTCAGAGCCCATCCACAGGTTAAGTCTTGCAGTTTTGTGTGTCTTGAGAAAGGCAGTGTCTGATGACAAGTGAATTCTAAAAGAGCTTGTATGTGTGTGTGTTTTGCTTTTTTGGATATATTCAAAGAACATTAATATATGGGATAATGGTCATAGTTCAATGTCTGTAAAAACAAAGCACAATATATATACAATATGATATGACTTTTGAGACCAAGATTTGTGCATGTAGACATATGAAACTGTGTTTTGGAAACTCTGACATTCTCCTCCACATCTCTGTGGGGTTCCACAGGGAAGTCTCTGGCTTGCAAATATCTCCAGTGGCCAGCAGGAGTCTGAAGTTTATAGGAACATTTGAGCTCTATTCAAATACAATAGATTATGGATTTTTTTTCCCCCAGTTAGCCTAGATATATTTGTGAAAGTGTTAAGAAGGAGGCACTGCATAGGGACAGAAAGGCCCATGTCAACGGAAGAAAATACATACTTTTCTGTGCTCTAACTCTTAACTCTTCGCAGGTTCCATAATGCGAGGCCTGGCTCCTGGACTTTTTCTCATAAATCTCTGATTTGTGAGCCATATATCATCCTTTGCTCCTTTTATGAATTCATAAGAAGGTGTATGAAGACAGGCTTCTGAAGGCATGATTTCTTGAACAAGAAGGTTGGGGAAAAAAAAAAAAAAAGTTTAGGTACAGTTTTAAGAAGACATCCTCTCAGACTGGTGAGCTGCAGCAGAGCCACACCTGGAAGCACATGCTGTGTTGTTGGCCTTACCCCAGGGGCATCAAGAATAAGTGTTATGATTGGATTATATCTCCCCAAAGGGTATGTTTCAGTCCTAATCCTCAGTACTCAGAATGTGACTTTATCTGGAAATGTAGTCCTTGCGGATGGATTAAGGCAAAGTAAAGTGAGGTCATACTGGAGTAAGGTGGGGCCTTAATTCAATCCGACTGGTGACTTTTTAAGAAGGTGTGTTACTCAGCCAAAGGGGTGCTGATGCAAAATACCAGAAATTGGTTGGTTTTCATAAAGGGTATTTATTTGGGGTAGGAGCTTACAGATACCAGGCCATAAAGCATAAGTTACTTCCCTCACCAAAGTCTATTTGGAGCAAGATGGCTGATGACACCTGCGAGGGTTCAGGCTTCCTGGGTTCCTACGTTCCTGGGGCTTGCTTTTCTCTGGGTTCAAGTTTCCTCCCTTCCTGGGGCTGGCTTCTCTTTCCTCTGTGAGCTTACTTGCTGGGGTTCCAGCTTAAATCTTCAGCATCAAACACCAACATCAAAACTCCAACATCAGAAATCCCTACTCTGTTCTTTTATCTGTGAGCCCCCACCCACCAAGGGGTGGGAGTCATCACCTTAATCAAAACTCAATCATGGCCAGGTACAGACCAGATTACAAACATAATCCACTATCTATTTTTGGAATTCATAACCATATCAAACTGCTCCAGTAGGGGAGAGGGGACAGACAGATGAGGGAAAAGGCCCCGTGAAGAGAATGGCACCAATGGCCATGCGATGAGGGAGGCTGAGACTGCCGGCCCTGCCAGAAGCCAGAAGAGCAGCAGGGAGCAGATTCTTCCCCACAGACTTAGAGGGAGCCCAGCCCTGCTGATGCCTTGATTTTGGATTTCTGGCCTCCAGAATTGAACCAATTTTTTGGTGTGTTAAGTCACCTGGTTTGAAATACTTTGTTATGGTGGCCCAAGGAAACTAAGACATGGTTTTAAATTTGTTTACTAATTTTTGGAAGTCTTTAAAGACTTCTCAGACTTGATTCCCAGAAAGGTCACTTCTAAAGTTACAAAGGACACATAAATGCCCATTTTCTTCTTGTTGATATTAGCCAAGAGAAAATAAGCAATTAATATTCAAATTCTACCTGAAATAATGCTTTAATTAAACTCAAGTTCTTTTGTCTGGACCACACCTCAATAATGGCTGAAAATATTTGAACAGATAGTCCCTATACATGATCCCATTTTCGTTATTTCTCTGCCATGCCAAGAAAAACAAAAGTTCACCAGCCACTAATGCCATGGGGGACCTTTGCTCTAAGCTACCAATAGCAACTGTAACATATTTCAGACCCTAACATATTTCAGACCCTTTCTCGGCACTCCCCATTCATTTTCTTTTTTTTTTTCCACAATAGCTCAGCAAAACAGATATTGTTAGATCCATTTTTCAGAAGCAGAAGTGTATGCTGCAAGAATTAAATAAATTGCCAAGAGACTCAGTCAGAGGGTGTTGAGCCTGTCTGCAGACCAAGCTCTCTCTGACTTCCTTCTTGGTTTCCCCCTATGTGATCCTCTCCCAGCCTCTTGTGCTGTCCAGGGAAAAGGCAGGTATTGGTGGGAACGAGGTCTGTGGCATATTGCACCATTGTGATTTTTAATTATTTATAATGGAATCACTTATTAACTATGTCCCCCACTCCAGGGTTGAGTCCATGAAGGCAGGGTCCATCTTTCCTAAGACACGGCAGAGCTGGACATGGTAGGTGCTGAATAAATATCTGTCATCTCTGTCGGAAGAGCTCCTTTAACCCGAGTCTCTGCATAAAAGACTGTGGGTCTAATTGATCTTCTGTCCTCACTGACTCGCTCTTCCTTCCCCCACATTATTCTGCCAGGGCTGCTCTAACCAAATACCAGTCTGGTTTAATTAAACAACAAGAATTCATTGTCTCCAGTTTTGGAGGCTAGAAATCCAAAATCAAGGCATCAGCAAGATCACGCCTTCTCCCAAGCCTGCCACTGTTCAGTTGTGGCTTGCCCGCAATCCTTGGCATCCTTGGCTTGGGGCTGCCTCTGAAACATGGTAAACTGTCTCTTTTTGTCTCCTCCTCTGGCTTCTATTGCATCCAAATTTCCTGTTTATAAGGATTTCAGTCATGTTGGATTAATGCCCACCCTGATTCAATTTGTCCTCTTCTTAATATCTTCAAAGATCCTATTTTCAAATGAGTCCACACCGGCAGGCCCAGGGGTTAAGACTTGACCATGTCTTTGTAGATGACACGATTCAATGATTCAATCCCCAGCTGATAGGGAAATAGAAAATTTAGCAAGGTGATGATAACTTTCATTTTGTATTTTCAAGCAACCTGTAACAGTGACCCTATTGCTAGTTGCCGTTCCTTTACTTGAGGTTTATTGTAATTTGTTATTAAATGAATTATTTCCCCTTTCAAATGATTTGCCTGCAGAAGACTCACATCCCAGCACTCAGGACATCTTTGGAAGTTGAATATGTGGTCACACTGGGAGAAGCCTAAATGATTAAATTTCATAATCTTAACAAATTTAGTGATAACATTTGAACTCTTTCCATATGAAATTTTATTTGCTCCAATTTTACAACTTTATCCTGTATATGTTTATTAGGGAATAAAATTTGTTCTTTGAAAGATGGACTTATTTAGTATTCTTCGCCTTCCATAAAATCTATCAAGCAGCTTATATATCCCTTGTGGCCTTTTGAGTTACAGATGCTAGTGATTGCTGTTATTTAATTTCTTAATTATCAGCCCATTTTCTTAAGTGCCCTTGTAGTTTATTATTCCTAAGCAGCCAGGTTAATGAGGTGTTTCCCTTTTAGATTGCTGATATTGTAAAGAGAGAGTCTCTCACTTTGGTAGCTCACCTAGGTTTATCTACTCAGTAAGCTTGCCGGTGAGATAGGAAATGCAGCCTTCTTGGTGGGCAGGTCTGTCAGGGGCCTCCTTAGGCACTTGTAGGGTATGAAGGCAACCTGTGAGGCTGTTCTCATATTTTCCCTCAAGTCTGTTTTGCTGCCTCTTCTCTGAGGGAGCATCCCAGTTCTTTGGTTGTTAATTTGGAGGAAGGTCTTTGAGTCAGGGCCCAGGAAACACTGTGAATTAGGTTTAGAGCCCATCCTAATGGTTCCTTCATGTCTGGGTTTTGCAACTGTCCCTACAGTCCCAGAGGACACCCCCAGGAAAAGTCATAGCTTATTCCTTGGTTAGCACCTGAGCCAGGAGGATTTAAAAGAGAGAAAATGATTCTATGGGAAGGGCTTGCTAGATAATGTGTTTGCTCTTCCTTGATGTCTAATATCTTAGGTCAAAAACAATGATAAAAAATTCTGGATTTGAGGTGTCAGGTTCCCCCTGTAGGAAAAAAAAAATGTGACCCTAATGGCGCGTGCCAGCACCCCCTTGCACACGGTCTGATGCTGTAAATTAGACCATCTGGTTCCCTTTTGGCACCTTTCTCACCCAGCCCCTTCATCCCCCACTCACTCCCAGCACAACACGTATTTAAGGAGCTGCTAGGCTGTCTGAGGAAACATCAGGAAGACCCTGGGCTCAGCCCACTCACTACTGTGGGGTGACTAGCCAAAGCTGCCCAGAAATCCCAGAAGCAGCACTGATTCCGCAAACTTGCCCCTGTTGGCCCCTTCCCCACTCAGGGAGCAATCCTTGGGCCATTCCCTGCCTCCCTGGTTCCCTTCCTTCCCCGTTTCTCTCAGCTCCTTTCACTTGGTTTCCTCTTTGCGCAAGAAGTTGTCTTTTCCATATTTAGAGGGAGGGGAAAGAATCCTGATCTCCATCTTCATTGATTTACACAATGTGGATTTGAGCATCTTGCTGAAGCCCTGGGATCCATTTGACCCAGAGCTCGCACCTTCTGCCTTTGAGGCATTGCCTGACATGTGCCTCTTTAGGTCTAGGTACATGGGCCATGACACCTTGGCCAAGAGATGATTCCATTTTAACACAGGTCTTGAGGTATTTCTTGCATTCTAGTCTGGATGGCTATACTTACCAGCTATTTATGTTAACATTAGAGGAAGCAGCCTCTAATCTAGATTAATTTTTTAAAATCAAATAATCTGAATCTTTGCAGTTTCTTATTAAAATATTCAAAGTTGAAAGAGGATTCTCTGTTCTCACATTTAAGTATGAAGTAGAAAAATTGTGTCTCTAAAGAAACTTCCTGTTCTTTTCTTGAAATTTGCAAACTGTGTAAAGCCATCTAAAATGCCTTCTTTCTCATAAATAGTTAACCTCAGCCTCAGTAGTGAGTCCTTCAATTATTCTAGGTTAATTTTCTAATGTTATGTAACAAAATGTAGCAGCTTAAAATAGCACCCATTTATTAGCTCACAGTTGTGTAGATCAGAATGTGGGGATGGAGAATAAAAATAAATGATGAAAATCATAGTTTGACTGAGAAGTTGTTATGTTCCTACAGCAAATTCACCCTAAACTTCAGCATTTTAAGTAATGTAAGAATTGCCTGGTGTCAGATCCCTCATTCATGTTGTTAAACTTTGCATGAAAAAAAAAAAGGACCTTCACACCTGAAGCCACTGAGTCATTTCCTTATCAAACAAGTGAGACCAATGCCAATTACCTAAAAGCATTTAAGAATCCAGATAAGATAAAAATTGACCTGGAATGCATTTGGCACAAAACATCCTTATAGCAGCAGTGACTGTATCTCTGGTGTATCTTGCTTTCAATATGTTATACCTTCCTCTGTCACAGCTCCCACAGGTGCTAGCGGGTGCTTGGCTCACAGCGCTTTCCCTCCAGTCTCAAACCCTTGTAATCAGAGTGTGGTCCAGGCACCAGTCACTCAGTGTCACTGGGAACTTGTTAAAAATGCAAATGCCCCGCCCCCTCCTTCCGATTCACGAATGTCAGGGTGGGCCCAACAAACAACCTGTGGGTTGACCAGCCCTCCAGTTGATTCTGATGCTTGATCAAGTGTGAGAACAACTGGTCTAGAAGCACAGGGACTCTTGCTCCTTCTGAGACTAGCACCTTGCACAAAGCTTAGGCTTATTAATATGTTTAAAGCTGAATAATCAATCCTGGTGGTACATGTCATCCTGAATGTAGTGGGCGCATGTGCAGATATTCACAGGGAAGCAGGACTGATGCTTTCAAGCAATCGTTACTGTTAAAGTAGGTAGAATTCACTAGGCGTGTCTTCTGATGAACTGTGCCTGAAATTTGGTAGCAACAGCTTAGCAGCTCTGGAGTTTTACTTGGTTCTGGTTCTCTGCACTGCTAGTCTAAGCTTAAGCTCTGTTAACTGAAACTGCTCTTATCTTGAAATGAAAAGGAAAGACAGCCTCTGCCTTATGAGCCAAGGGGTGGCTTCCCTGTAGCCACTTGCAGCCACTTCTGCTGATCCTCAGAGACTCCAGCCCCTCTGACCCTCCCAGCCAAGACATCAACCACCTAATTAAGCCTTTAATCATGCCTTCATTTCTCTTGTTACTCTGGGCCATTCTTGTTGCATTAAGGTCTGCTGGGGAATTCCTTTACCTTCACATCTTTAAAATCCCCTCCTTTCACTTTCCAAGGCATTTACACTGAAACAAGGATTTCTGAGCCTGCTTATTCAGAAGTGCCCCACACTCATGCCCTCGATGTTAGTCCAGAATGTCCAGTGACTGGCATTCTCATTGGTGCACGGCCTTAACAATCATCAGTGTTAGACTGGTGTGTGATACAGCATCTTTACCAAAACTGGCCTATAGGAATGCAGCCATATTTTCCCTTCACAAGACTACAAACAATTTGAAAAGGAGTGAAAGCAATACTTTTAAAATGGCATAAACTTTCTAAAGTTAAATACACTTGATGTTCATCTTTAGAGATGAAACCCCTGGGAAACATGTTAAAGAAGTAAAGGGCAAATGTACGAAAGGCCAGTTTAAATTCAGATCGTTATCCATAGGGGGCATGGGAATGTATGACCTGTCATAATTATTTCATTTAATTTCTGACAATTAACATTTATATTAATATTTATTACATATAATTGTAATGCTTTTTTTGAAGGATTAGCATAGGCAGTATCAAAATCAGTGAAAAAAATCCTTCTTTCAAGTAGGATGATTCCTGGATGTATGAAAGTTAACGTGGCTGGAGCAGAATGAAAAAGGGATCATGGGATAAGTTGAGAACTGAGCAGTAAGATGAGGTCAACTCTGTAGTGGAATCAGAAGTGTCTAATAGATTTTAGGAAGGTGGAGGTAGACTCTGATTATTGGAACTATAGTCCTCAGCACAGCGTCCCTTGTTATATGACAGTCCTTGCTTCAGAAAGATTGCTTCTACAACCATGTCCTGGTTTCCATGAAGCCAAGCAATGTGGGCAAGCTTCCTTGGTTCCTCATTATTTCGTAGGATACAGTGTCACCACCACTTGCACACTCTTTCATTTAATGTTATCTAAGGAATACTAGGTTCCTTACAACCTCAAGAACCTACAGACAAAGGAAAGGAATATCTGGATTAAAAGCTCCCTTTCACAATCCCATATTACATTTAGCTGTCAGTTTCTTTAGGCTTCTCTTGTATATGACAACCAAGACTTCCTTGTTTTTGTTACCTTCACAGTTTAAAGGAGTAGTGGTCAAGTATTTTGTAAGAAGTCTCAATTGGGATTTTTTCTGAAGTTTTGTTCAGTATTAGTACGGTATTATAGGAATGGATTGTGTGAAGAAGACTGCAGTGGTAAAGTGCCATTCTCGTCACGTAAGGTCAAGGGTACCAACTATCAACTTTATCACTGTTGAAGCTTACCTTGGTCACCTCTGGTCATGTTTCCTAGGATTCTCTACTGTTACTCCTTTCTGCTCTCTCCATACCATAATCTTTGGAAGGAAACCATGATGTACAATCCACACTTAAGGAGTATTTTAGTTTGCTAAATGCTACTGGGAGCAACATGCCAGAAACAATTTGGCTTCTATAATGGGCTTTATTAACTTAGAAGTTTACAGTTCGTAGGCTGGGAAAAGTGTTCAAATCAGGGCATCAGGCTAAGTGTTCTGCCTGAAGTTCAGCTGCTGGGAATCCTGGTCTCCTGCCAGCCTCTGCTTTCTCCTCCAGGCTCCGCTTCTCCCTGAGCTCAGCTGTGGGCAATCAGCGCATGGAGGTGTCCGCTTGTCTCTCCCTTCTCCTTTGGACTTCGTTGTTTCGGCTTCAGGTTGCTCTGTCTGTGGCTTTTCTCTCTCCTGGGTTCACTGATTTCAACTTCTGGAGGCTTCTCTCTGCCTCTGCCACTTTTTTTTTCTGTATCTGCAGGTTTATATTCCTTCATTTCTAAAGGACTCTAGTAAGAGGATTAAGGGGGCATTTTGGGGACTTGGGAATTGTCCTGAATGGCATTGCAACAGATACAGGCCATTACATATCTTGCCATAACCTACAAAATTGTGCAGGAAAAAGTGGAAACTACAATGTAAATTATCATCCATGCTTAGTGGCAATGCTCCAAAATGTGTTCATCAATTGTAACAAATGTACCACACTAATGAAGGATGTAGTTAATGTGGGCAAGTGTAGGAGGGGTAGGGAGTGGGGCATATGGGAATCCCCTTTATTTTTTATGTGACATTTAGGTAATCTAAGTATCTTTTTATTTTTTTATTTTTTTGCAGATTAGCAAATTTCTTTTGTGTGTGTGTATGTGTGTGTGTTTCCAAATTCTACTCAATTTATTCATTTTTTAAAAAATATTACATTAAAAAATATGAGGTCCCCATTCACCCCCACAGTAACACTCTCCCCCATCATCATGACACATCCATTGCATCTGGTGAGTACATCTCTGGGCATCGCTGCACCCCATGGCCTGTGGTCCACACCATAGCCCACACTCTCCCACATTCCATCCAGTGGGCCCTGGCAGGACATACAATGTCCGGCAATTGTCCCTGGAGCACCACCCAGGACAACTCCAAGTCCCGAGAATGCCTCCACATCTCATCTCTTCCTCCCATTCCCCGTACCCAGCAGCCACCATGGCCACTTTTTCCACACCAATTCCACATTTTCTCAATTATTAACCACAATCTTTCATGAATAGGATATCATTAAGTCCACTCTAATCCTTACTGTATTCCTCCTTCCTGTGGACCTTGGCTTGGTTGTGTCCATTGCACATCTATGTCAAGAGGGGGTTTAGATTCCACATGGATACTGGATGCTATCCTCCTGCTTTCAGTTGTAGGCATTCTAGGCTCCATGGTGTGGTGGTTGATATTCTTCAGCTCCATGTTAGCTGAGTGGGGTAAGTCCAATAAATCAGAGTGTAGGAGCTGAAGTCTGTTGAGGCTCTGGACCTGGCTATCATATTGTCAGTCCAGAGATTCAAATCCCCTAGATATATCTTAAACCCCAGTAACAACTACAATTCCAGTAAAGTAGCATGAAAGGCTTGTGAAAAGAGATCCTATCTGAGTCCCGCTCCATCATGCAGAAACACCAGCTCCAAAGAAGGGCCAACTGACATGGCAGTGAACCCCATCTGCCATGACCATAGAACCTGTGGATCCTTTTAGCCCTCAAAAGGACCAATACCTGGGGTTGTATCTACTTTATCTGTCTCTGAGACTCTGCTCAGGTGTGCATAAGGGCAATCCTTCTGACAACCTCCAGACTCTTTTTTAGAGACTCATAGCCATATGAACTCATTTGTCCTTTCCATTTCCCCCTTACTTTAGGTCAAACAGCATTTTTAACTCCTGTTATTATATGTAGACAGGAATGCTCTGCTGGTCCGCGTTGAACCTTTAATTCAAGATCATTTTCTAGTTACGTCATCAGCTGGTACTTGGTAGTGATCCCTTGGTGCCAGGGAGGCTCATCCCCAGGTGTCATGTCCCATGCTGGGGGGAGGCAATGCATTTACATGCTGAGTTTGGTCTCGAGACTGGCCACATTTGAGTAACATGGAGGCTGTCAGGAGGGAACTCTTAGGCACAGTGCTGCTCTAGGCATTGTTCTTATTTCAGGTGTATAGGCTCACAAGCATAGTAATTAGTATCAGGGGCTCACTGTTGGACCCTCATTTCTTCCTGGTCCTTATCATTGCACCTGGGGGACTGCAGCTGCTCCCCTAGGGACCACGACAGAGCCCCCCCCCCGCCCCGGCCAGGAACCCAGTACCCCCCAAACGGTTGTTTTTAATTGTTTCTGCTATGAGTATATCCAAACATTTCCATGCACCCTGGACACATGCCCTGTATAACTCCCTGTCAACCATATATCGCTTGTCAATAACATCCCATACCAGTATTCCTCCGCTGCCATTGTTGAACCACTGTGTGATCCCAAACTTCCTGAAAAGTGAAGCCCAATATAATGTCAGGTTCCCTTACTAGTAAAATGGAATATAGCGATGAGTTTAAAGGTTAGATATAGAATACATATTGATTTGGAGAAATTATACATCCTATCTTTTTCTTTTCTTTTTTCCCTAATTATTGAGCTTCTCTTCACAAGAGCCCTAGATCACAGTAATTCATCTATACAATATACAGTACTCCCACATATCCATTATAAAACTTTTTCCCTTCCACAGCGATAATCTTTTAACTTATTCATATCATATTTACTGAAACTGATGTACAGATATTGAGACAATAGCTTTCAAACAAGGTAACATTTGTGTTTACATTGTGGTTCATACTTTAGGCTATACAGTTTTCTAAGTTTTTTAGTCATCCTATGTTTTACATTATGGTTTACATTATTATTCTGTCATCCCCTATATGTTTTTGGTGTAATATTACATGTTTTATATCCATCCTTGTGTACTCTTGTGAAACACTTCTATTGCCCTCACATTTACTTTGGTTCCATCTATTCAATATCTATTTCCCTCTCCCCTTGGGCCCCACAGTGACAGTCAATCTTCATTTCTTGAGGAGCCATGTTCAGCGATACTTGCAACAGTGTTGAGGGCTTGACTTGCTCAACTGCCCTAATGCCCTGGGAGCCACCCTTTCTCTTGAGAGATACAGTTCCCTCTGTTTGATGGCATTAGTCCTCCCCAGGATGTGGGTCTACCTTCACTCTCATTATATGGGTCTCTACCCAATGGTATAACCCACTCTGGCAAAATGAGCATTCAGATATTCCCTAGGATTCTGTCCTGCGTCAGATTATCCCCTTTGAGTATCTTAAACAGGTAACTTTCCTAATTATGTTTTGAAAAGATTTTCTCAGCATTTTACTTTCAACCAACATCTGACCATCTCCTATGTTCGTATATTGACCCTCCCTCTCCCCAATATCTTGGGCAATATTGCCCATCTGCCCATCCCTAGCCCCCCTCAAACCCACAAAGCCCCACCCAAAGGTAACCCTATGCCCCCATTTTATCTCTTTCTTGTGCACATACTTACCGCTAGCTTATCAAAGATTTCGCCCATGTAGATGTCAGCTTACATCCTTCCTCTACCCCCCGATTTCCTGTAAGCCTATCTTCCAGTCTCTAGCTCTCAGAGGCAGCTTGCTTATTTCATATCATTGAGGTCATTTGTCCTTCAATGCCTGGGTTGCTTCACTCAACATAAGGTTCTCAAGATTCATCCATGTTATCACGTGTGTTTGCAGTGTATTTGTTCTTAAAGCCGAGTAGTATTCCATTATATGTATATACCACATTTTATTGATCCACTCATTTGTTGATGGGCATTTTGGTTGATTCCAACTTTTGGCGATAGTGAACAATGCTGCTATGAACATTGGTGTGCATATATTGGTTTGTGTCCTTGTTTTCAGTTCTGCTGGGTATATAACCAGCAGTGGAATTGCTGGGTCATATGGCAAATCTATGGTTAGTTTTCTGAGAAACCGCCAAACTGTCCTCCAGAATGGCTGGATCCTTCTGCATTCCCACCAGCAGTGGATGAGTGTTCCCATTTCTTCACATCCTCTCCAGCATTTGTATTCTTCTGTTTTTTTGATAGCTGCCAATCTTATGGGAGTAAGATGGTATCTCATTGTTTTTGATTTGCATTTCCCTGATAGCTAGAGATTTGGAACATTTTTTCATGTGCTTTTTGGCCATTTGTATTTCTTCTTTGGAGAAGTATCTTTTAAATCTTTTTCCCATTTTTTAAATGGGTTGTTTATCTTTTTATTTTCAAGATATAGGAGTTCTTTATATATGCAAGTTATAAGTCTCTTATCAGATATATGCTTGCCGCCAAATATTTTCTCCCATTGTGTAGGTTCGCTTTTTACTTTCTTGACAAACTCCTTTGAGGTGCAGAAGGTTTTAATTTTGAGGAAGTCCCATTTATCTATTTGTTCTTTTGCTGCTCGTGCTTTTGGTGTGATGTTCATGAAGCCATTTCCTATTACAAGGTCTTGTAGATGTTTCCCTACACTGCTTTACAAGGTCTTTATGGTCTTGGCTCTTATATTTAGGTCTTTGATCCATCTTGAGTTGATCTTTGCATAAGGTGTGAGATGATAATCTTCTTTCATTCTTCTACATATGGATATCCAGTTCTCCAGGCATCATTTGTTGAATAGGCCATTCTCTCCCAGTTGAGAGGGTTTGGTGGCAATATCGAATATTATATGGCTATATATATGAGGCTCTATATCAGAACTTTCAATTCGATTCCATTGGTCTGTGTGTCTCTCCTCATGCCAATACCATGCTGTTTTCACTACGGTAGCTTTGTAGTATGTTTTGAAGTCAGGTAGTGTGATTCCTCCAATTTCATTTTTCTTTTTCAATATGTCTTTGGCTATTTGGGGCCTCTTTCCTTTCCAAATAAATTTCATAGTTAGTTTTTCTAATTCCTTAAAGAAGGCTGTGTTGATATTTATTGGGATTGCATTGAATGTGTAGATGAGTTTTGGTAGGATATACATCTTAATAATATTTAGTCTTCTTATCCATGAACAGGGAATATTCTTCCATTTATTTAGGTCTTCTTTGATTTCCTTGAACAGTCTTGTATAGTTCTCGGTGTATAAATTTTTTACATCTTTAGTTAAATGTATTCCTAAATATTTGATTTTCTTATTTACTATTGTGAATGGTATTTGTTTCATGATTTCCTCCTGATCTTGCTCATTATAGGTGTACAGAAATGCTACTGATTTTTGCACATTGATCTTACAACCTGCGGCTTTACTAAACTCATTTATGAGTTCTAGAAGCTTTGTTGTAGACCTCTCAGGGTTTTCTATGTATAGGATCATGTCATCTGCAAATAATGAAATTTTGACTTCTTCCTTTCCAATCTGAATGCCTTTTATATCTGGTTCTTGCCTCAGTGCTCGTGCAAGTACTTCTAAGACAATGTTAAATAGAAGGGGAGACAGCGGGCATCCTTGTCTTGTTCCTGACTTTAGAGGGAAGGATTTTAGGATTTCTCCATTGTAAACAATGTTGGCTGTAGGTTTTTCATATATACTTTTTATCAAGTTCAAAAAACTTCCTTGTGTTCCGATCTTTAGGAGTGTTTTTATCAAGAAAGGGTGCTTTAGTTTGTCAAATGCTTTTTCTGCATCTACAGATATAATCATGTGATTTTTTTTCCTTCAATCTGTTTATATGGGGTATTACATTGATTGATTTTCTTATGTTGAAACATCCTTGTATACCTGGAATGAATCCCACTTGGTCGTGGTGTATAATTCGTTTAATGTGTTGTTGAATATGATTAGCAAGTATTTTGCTAAGTATTTTTGCGTCTAGGTTCATTAGAGAAATTGGTCTGTAATTTTCCTTTCTTGTGGTGTCTTTGTTTGGCTTTGGTACTAGGGTAATGTTGGCATCATAGAATGAGGTAGGCAATGTTCCTTCTGTTTTGATTTTTTGGAAGAGTTTCAGCAGGATTGGTGTTAGTTCTTTCCGGAATGTTTTGTAGACTTCACCTGTGAAGCTGTCTGGCCCTGGGCTCTTCTTAGTTGGGAGGTTTTTAATGACTGATTCTATCTCTTTACTTGTGATTGGTTTGTTGAGATCATCAATTTCTTCTTTCGTCAATGTGGGCTGCTTCTGTGTGTCTAGGAATTTGTCCATTTCCTCTGAATTGTCATTTTTGTTGGAATATAGTTTTTCAAAGTATCCTCTTATGATAGTCTTTATTTCTGTGGGATCAGTGGTAATATCTTTTTTCTCATTTCTTATTTTGTGTATTTGCATCTTCCCTCTTTTTTTCTTTGTTAGTCTCCCTAAAGGTTTGTCAATTTTATTGATCTTCTCAAAAAACCAGCTCTTGGTCTTGTTTATCTTTTCAAGTGCTTTCTTATTTTCTATTTTATTTAGTTCTGCTCTTATCTTTGTTATTTCCTTCCTTCTTCTTCCTGTTGGATTACTTTGTTGTTGTTTTTTTCCTAATTCCTCTGAATGTTAAGTTAGTTCTTCAATTTTTGCTCTTTCTTCTTTTTTGATGTATGAATTTATGGCTATAAATTTCCCTCTCAGTACTGCTTTTGCTGCATCCCATAAATTTTGGTATGTTGTGTTAGCATTATCATCTGTTTCAAGGTAGTCATTGATTTCTTTTGAGATTTCCTCTTTGACCCACTATTTTTCTGAGAGTGTGCTGTCTAATTTCCATATCTTGGTGTGAAATTTGGGCCTCTGGCCCTTGCAGATTTCCAGCTTCACTCCACTGTGGTCAGAGATATTATTTTGTATGATTTTGATCTTTCTGAATTCATTAAGCCTTTCTTTGTGGCCTAGCATATGGTCTATCTTGGAGAACGATCCATGTGCACTTGACAAAAATGTATATCCTGCTGTGTTTGGGTGTAATGATCTGTATATGTGCATTAGATCCAGCTCCTCTAATATAGTGTTCAAATATTTTGTTTCTTTAGTGATTCTCTTTTGAGATGTTCTGTCCAGAGTTGATAGTGGTGTATTAAAATCCCCCACTATAATTGTAGATGCATCTATTCTTTCACTTAGCTTTTCCAGCGTTTGCCTCACATATTTAGAGGTGCCCTTGTTAGGAGCATAAATATTTATGATTGTTCATTCTTCTTGACAGATTGTCCCTTTCACTAATATGTAGTATCCTTCTTTGTCTCTCACAATTGTTTCACATTTAAAGTCTATTTTGTCTGATATTAGTATAGCTACTCCTGCCTTTTTTTGGTTATTCTTTGCTTGTAAGATTGTTTTCCAACCATTCACTTTCAGCTTCCACGAGTCTCTAGGTCTAAGATGTGTCTCTTGTAGACAGCATATAGATGGGTCATATTTCCTTATCCAATGTCCCAGTCTGAATCTTTTGATAGGGGAGTTTAATCCATTGACATTCAGTGTTATTACTTTCAAGGATTGTTTGTGTTAGCCATATTTTGATTGGACTTGTATTTGTCATATTTTGTTTGTTTGTTTTTTTCTTTTTCTTCTCTGTCTTTTTTGTTGCTCTTACACTCTCCTCCAACTCTGCCTGTCCTGTTTTTTCCTTTCTTCCTGCAGAACTCCCTTTAGAATTTCTTGAAGGGGAGGTTTCTTGTTGGTATACTCTTTCAGTTTCTGTTTATCTGTGAATATTTTGAACTCTCCATCATTTTTGAATGCTAGTTTAGCTGGATAGAGTATTCTTGGTTGGAAATTTTTTTCTTTTAGTACCTTGACTATATCATACCACTGCCTTCTTGCCTCCACGGTTTCAGATGAGAAATCAGCACTTAATCTTATGGAGCTTCCCTTGTATGTGATGGTTTTCTTTTCTCTTGCTGCTTTTAGAATTTTCTCTTTGTCTTGAGCATTGGATAATTTGACAAGGATATGTCTTGGGGTGGGCCTGTTGGGGTTTATGATGATTGGAGTGTGCTGTGCTTCTTGAATATGTACATCTGTCTCTTTCAGTAGATTTGGGAAGTTTTCAGCCATTATTTCCTGCAACACTCCCTCTGACCCCTTCCCCTTCTCTTCTCCTTCCAGGATGCCTATAATACGTATGTTTGAGTGTTTTGCATTGTCATTCAGGTCCCTAAGTCCTAGCTGGATTTTCTCTATCTTTTTATCGACCAGTTCTACTGTCTGTTTGATTTCTGATGTACTGTCTTCCACATCACTAATTCTCTGCTCTGCCTCTTCTAGTCTGCTGATATTTGCTGCAAGTGTATTTTTGATTTCTTGAACTGTGGTGTTCATTCCCACCATATCTGTTATCTTTTTGCATATGTCTGCAATTTCCCCTCCAAGTGTTGTCTTCATGTTGTTAACCTCTTCCTTTACTTCATTAAATTTGTCAGTGATAAATGTTCTGAGATCTTTAATTACGTGTGCAAAGTTCTGCTCCCCTTCCTGGTTTTTAGTTTGTTCATTGTATTCAGCCATGTTTTCCTGATTACTGGTTTGGTTTGTAGATTTTTGTTGCTGTCTGGTCATCATTTTATCTTGACGTGTTAATCAGTTCCTTAGCTTCTTTGTCTAGTCTTTGGGATTAATTAGCTGTTGTTTTTGCATAAATGATATATCTTCTCTTTGTCACTTTTTTTTTCTTATTCTAATTTCTTATTTCTGGCTGAGTTCACATTGAAGGAAAGTATTAGGGCCAGGGAAAGGCAATTGTGTAAGCAAGGAAAATGTGTAAAGTAGTATTGGTAATAAATGTTAACAGAGCAACAATATGAGATCTGTGAGGATGGATATTAGATTCATGTAAGTTGTGTAGAGTTATAGCAGTAGGTAGAGTACCTATAATGAGGTAGTCGACTGACTATGGAAGGAATATGGTATGAATTAAAAAGCTAGTGTTTTCCTGAGCGAGGGAAAGAGAAAAGAAAGGCAATAGTTTCAAGAGTGGATAAAAAACAGAAAACAAAACAAAGGTATTAGAAATTGAGAGTTAGACACTTTGGGGATCAAAGAAAGGGAGGTCGAATATAGGAGAGACAGTCAATGATGGAGGGGGATATCAAGATGTAGGGGAAAGGGAATAGTGTATTTAGCCAAAATCAATTCGCACAGAAATGAGGCAAAGGAGGATGAGGAAACCCAGCAAATGTGAGGTGTTCCCTGCAGCACCTATTGTATAATTAAGATAACATAAAATAAGAAGAAAATGAGGGACCAGAGAGAAAAAAAAAAAGACTTTGGGGGATATGGTGGGAGAAAAGACTAGGAGATAATGCAATGTTAGCAATCAGGACAATAAAAAATAAAATAAAAATAAAAACAAAACAAAACAAAAAAGAAAAAACGCAAACGTTGAGGGCTAGGACATTCAAGGACCTCAGATGGGCCTCAGAGCATGATGGATTCAGGGATGGAAAGTCTGTGATATTGCAGACTCAAGAGGTGTGAGTCTCTGGGGTGTGGGCCACCAGGGTTTAGGGGACTCAGACCTGGCAACCTCAAATCTGGTTAACAGGGAGCCTGGGAGCACCGCGGTGCAGCACAGCCTTCAGGGATCCCCGCAGTTGGGTGCCAGCCCTACGGGGGAGGTCACATCTGCAAACTCTGACCTATGTGTCAGATCCCCATAATTCACCCTCTCAGGTCTCTTCTGTGGCTGTATCACCAATTCTACTTCAGGACACCTCCTGCCCTGTAAGCCCCCGAAACGGCCACCTGGGGGCGCCTCTACACTGCAGCCAATTTAATGATGCTCCAGATCAGTGGCCAGGCCCAGGGGGAGGGGCTCCAGCCAGAAATGCAATATCAGAGTCCAAAATCGAAATTCCCACGCTTCACAAAATATTCCCCTAATCAACTTCCAGAAGTCTCCCACCCTGCCAGTCCCTGAAACAGCCTCCTGGTGACGTCTCTTTATTGTGAGCAATTTAAGGCCACTGCAGATAGGCAGCCAGCCTTGGGGGGCGGGGCTCTAGTTGGAAGCGCTATTATTTGTGTCTGCAATCAAAAACTCCCGCCTCGCAATAAAACTCCCGTTTGTCTCCCCAAATCGGTCTATGAAGGCCTCCTGCCCTGTTAGCCCCCCACTAGCTCGCTCAAGACTTATGAATTCCCCAGTACCGCAGAGCCTCCAGAAATCACCCCCGCAGCACTGGTGCCGTGGCTCCACCCACCCCAGGAGGGAGCATCCCGATCGCAGCCCCCACCTCTATGTAATAGAGCCTCAATTTTATCTTATACACGATTTTTCTCTGTTACCTTCCCACCAAATCGATATCCAGACACCTCCTGCCCTGCAAAATCCCGAAACAGCCTGGTCCCAAAGAATTTCCAATTCTGCCCAGCTGCTTCTTGGCAGGGGAGAATATCAGGTGCGCTCACTCAGCCACCATCTTGCCCCGCCAGCCCTAAGTATCTTTTTTAAAAAAATTAAAAATAAATTAAAAAAAAATAAAAGATGCACCTTGGGTCATGCCCTGCTGGAGTGATCTAATCAAAAGGAAGGTCTCTTAACAGAATCTAATCAAAAGGTCCCATCTACAGTGGGTTTACATGCACAGGAATGGATTAGCTGTGAGGACAGGATCTCAGGGGTGCACCCACCTTCAAACTGTCACAAGCAGTATCTACACAAATTATTTGGCATTCTGCTATACAGGAGATTTGTCTCTTCTCCTCTAGTCATTTATTTATTTAATTATTTAAGTAAGTTCAGATTCATGGAAACTTGTTTTATATTTGGGGTTAAAATCCAATAGTGTGTTATTTATTGTGTTGTTTAAGTTGTTCCAACTTTTGCCATTGCGAGCACTTTCAGCTGGCTCCTGTGTCCTTTGACATACCTCATCACTGTGGATGTTTTGAAGCATTCCTCTACTTTCTGGCACTATGAGATATTCTATGTTCCTCTTGCATATTTATTGTCTCAGTACTAGAATGACCATTTCTCCAAGGAGCCCTGGTTGCTTTCATTGGGGAATGGAATTGTACACCAAGATATGGTGCTGTGTGTGCTTGTTGCTACTGTGGTATTATTGCTTCTAGGCCCTTAACTGAAAGAGCAAGGAAATAATTGTGGGTATACTAACCCATGTGCATGCACATATCTATAAATAGTTCCATATGACTCCAACTGTATTGGTATTAAGCTTAACAATAATTCATATTGATCTCTAAAACTCTCATCTGTTATCACATGATCATTCTAACTTCCTCCCCTAGCTTATCTCTAACCCCCACTTCCTACAGTAAGAAACCTGGCTCCCATTATCTGCCATCCATTTACATAATTGTTCACTTTCAGTATACATGCATAGTTGTTTCAGAACTATTAACTTGTACCTATGTGGGAAACAATGTTATAAACTAGAGTAAAGGGCTTATGTGCATTCCATTTTTTGTTTAGTCTCACAGCCAGCACTAATTTCCAAACTTACTTAGATCAGCACCTTTTTCCACCATCCCCTTCAAGTGAAGTTGTTTCATGCTTTTGAAATATAGTCAGATTCTTTTGTCACATTCTGCATTTCATCCATGGATTCCCCAACTTAATAAGTGATTTTGTGTTTAAATGTCTGTGTTTTAAGGGTTAGTCTTAGTGCTGTGAGCTATGTGGACTTTGACAAATGCATAGTGACATGTGCCATCATTACAGGATCATGCAGAATGGTTTCACTACCCTAAATAATACCCTGTGCTTTACCTATTAAACCCCTCTCCCTTCAAATCTGACACACACTGATCTGAATATAAATCTGTTTTACCTTTTATCAGAATATCATATATTTGGAATCATACATGCAGCCATTGAAGACAGGCAATATGAATCAATATTTGTCTATGTTTCTTTGTGGCAAGATAACTCATTCTTTGCCATTGATGAATAGTATTCAATTGTATGGATCTACCACCGTGTATTTATGCATTCGCCTATTGAAGGGCATTTGGTTGCTTCTAGATCTTCGAGATTGTGAGAAGAGCTTCTATAAACATTTATGTTCATGTTTTTGTGTGGTCATGGCTATTTAAATCAATTGGGTAAATACCTAGGAGAATGATTGCTGGACTTTATGGTAAGCCTATATTCAACTTTGTAAAAGCTGCCAAATTGCCTTCCAAAGTAGAAATACTATTTTGCAATCCCACCAGCAAGGAATAAGAGTTATTTTGTGCCACATCCTTACCAACATTTGTTAATGTCAGATTTTTGGATTTTAGCAATTTACTAGGTATGCAGAGCTATCTCATTGTTTTTAAAATGCATTTCACATTGAGGTTATTTTCATATGCTTATTTGCCATACGTATATCATGTTTGGTGAGATGTCTGCTCAGATATTCTGCCCAATTGTATGGGCTGGTTATTTCCTTATTGTTGAATTTAAATTTTGTTTATTTTAGATACAAGTCATTTATTAGATATGTGCTTTGCAAATGTTTTCTCTGAGTCTGTATTTTGTCTTTTCAGTCTCTTAATAGTCTTTTGCAGAGCAGAATTTGTTAATTTTAATAAAATGTGACATTCATTTTTTTCCTTCATGGATTATCATTTTGGTGTTGTATATAAAAACCCATCACCAAAATCAAATGATGCCTAAATTTTTTTATATGTTATCTTCTAGAATAAATGTATAGTTTTCTATTAGGTATATGATCCAATTTGAGTAAATTTTGGTGAAAGCGTAAGGTCTGTGTCTAGATTTATTTTATTTTTATCTATCTATCTATCTATCTATCTATCTATCTATCTATCTATCTATCTATCTATCTATCTATTTTTGCCTATGGATGTCTTGTTGTTCCAGCACCATTTGTAGAATAGAGGAAACTTTTTCCATTGAATTTCATTTGTTCCTTTGTCAAAGATCAGTTGACTTCAATTGTGTGAGTATTACTGGGTTCTTTATTCCATTTTATTGATTTATGTGTCTATTCTTCTATTAATACCATACCGTCTTGATTATTGTGGCTTTTTAGTAAATCTTGAAATATGGTAGTATGAATCTGCCAACTTTGTTCTTTAGTATTCTATTTAGTTCCTTAAATTTTTTACCTTTCCACATAAACTTTAGAATTAGTTTGTCAATACCTACAAAATACTTTACTAGGAGTTTGATTGGAATTGCATTGACTCTGTAGATCAAAGTGGGAGGAATTTATCATTAAAATATATGGATTCTTCTAATCTATGAATGGGAAATATCTCTCCTCTTATTTAGATTATTTTATTTATTTTGTTATTTTATCTGTTTTTTTTCTGCATATAGATTTTGAATATACATTCTAAGACTTTTGCTACATATTTCAGTTTTGGTGCTATTGTAAATGGTGCTTTTTCTTTAAAAAATTCAAATATTTATTATATATTTTTGGTATATAGGAAAGTAAATGACCTTGAATTATTAGCTTTATCAATATTGATTAGTATATCAATATTGAAATATTAACTTATTAGTTCCAGAAGATTAATTAATTAATTTATTTATTTAAAAGATTTGGTAGGATTTTCTACCTTAACATGTCATCTGTGAATAAAGAGTTTTATTTCTTCATTTCTACTCTGTTTATTTTTTATTTCTTTACAGTACCAGTCTTAGGAAGAAAGTGTCAAGTCTTTCACCATTAAGATATTAGTTCTAGGGTTTTTTATAGATGTTCTTTATCAAATTGAAGAAGTTCCTATATTCCCAGTTTGCTGAGAGTTTTCAATTTTTCTAAAATGCTTTTTCTGCACCTATTGTTATGATCATTTGATTTCTTCTTTTGCCTGCTATAGTGTATATTTTATTTTAGAACATTGAATTGGCCTTGCATATGTGGAATAAATCCCACTTAGTTATGCTGTGTAATTTTTTTTATGCAGTGTGGGATTCATATAAAATTGTATAAGAATTTTTGCATATATGTTCATATAATGTAATATTCAAAATTTTCCTCTTTTTCATTTTTTTATTTAAAAAGTTGTGAGCTTAGAAAACAATCATTCATTATGTGCAGAATTCCCACATATCACCCCTCCACAAAAACTTTACACTGTTGTAGGCATTTATTACAGATTATGAAAGAACATGATCAGACTCTTACCACTAACTATGATCCATAGTGTACACTTGGTATATTTTTCCATACACCCCCTGTTAGTAATACTATGTATTAGTATTGTACATTTGTTATAGTTCATGACAGAAGACTCTCATATTTATGTTAACCACGGTACATCTTCTACCACATGGCTAACTGTGTTATATAGTCCCATGCCTTGCATATTCTATCCAAAGAGTACACTGAGTAGCTCTCACTTTCATCACAGAATTGTGCAGTCTTCATCCCAGTAAACCTTTGAACATTTTCCTTAGTCCAGAAGAAAAAAATCCCATACCCCCTTATTACTGACCCTTAGAATTGATACGGTACCTTCTTTGACATTGATGCCAAATATTACACTATTGTTGTTAACCGTAGTATATAAGTTACATTAATTGTATTTTCCTATGCATCATCATATTCTTACCACCTTGTAATAGTGATGTACATTTTTACTCTAGTTAATAGAAGAACATTCTTGTATTTGTGTTATTAACCACAATTCTCACCCACCTCTGGTCTCATTAAGTTATTCAATCCCTAGATTCTTCTAGGGTTAAGGTTAATGAGCCCCCACCTACCACCACATCTTGAAGATGTTTCTTTACATTTTTTATGGCTGTCACTTTTATTTTGGTCTTTGATCCATTTTGAGTTACTTTTTGTGTAAGGTTTAAGGTAGGATCCTCTTTCTCTCTTTTGGATATGGATATCCAGTTCTCCCAGCACCATTTGTTGAATAGACTGCTCTGCCCCAGCTTTCTTCTTTTTTAAATGTAAGCATTGAGATACATAAATTTTCTTCTCAGCACTGCTTTTGCTGTATCCCATAGGTTCTGGTACGTTGTGTTCTCCTTTTCATTTGTTTAGAGATATTTATTGATTTCTCTTGCTATTTCTTCTTTTAACCAGTGTTATTTAATAATAGGTTGCTTAATCTCCATATATTTGTGAATTTTCCTTTTTTACTGCCTGTTGTTGATGTCTAGCTTTGTTCTATTATAATCAGAGAAAGTGTTTTGTATAATTTTGATCATTTTAAATTAAGTGATATCTTCTTTGCAACCCAACCTGTGGTCTATCCTGGAGAAAGATCCATGAGCACTTCAGAACAATGAATATACTGCCGTTTTGGGGGATACAATGTTCGGTATATGTCTATTAGGTTTAATATGTTTCCTGTATTATTCAAGCTCATTTTTTCTTTAATTATCCTCTGCTAAGATTATCTATCCAATGATGAGTGTGATGTGTTGAAATCTCCAACTATTATTGTAGAAACAACTATTTCTCCCTTCGCTTTTGCCATTGTTTGCCTCATGTAATTTCAGGCACCCTGATTAGGTGCATATACATTTATGATTGTTATTTCTTCCTGGTGAATTGCCACTTTTATTAGTATATAATGACTTTCCTTGTCTCTAATAACAGCTTTGCTTTAAAGTCTATTTTATATGATATAAGTATAGCTACAGCAATTTTTTTTTTTTTTTTTGTTACTGCAGGCATAGAATATCTTTTTCCAGGCTTTCACTTTCAACTTATTGGTATCTGTATTAGTCAGCTGAAGGGGTGCTGATGCAAAATACCAGAAATCAGTTGGTTTTTATTAAGGGTATTTATTTGGTGTAGAAGCTTACAGTTACCAGGCCATAAAGCATAAGTTACTTCCCTCAACAAAGTCTTTTGCCACATGTTGGAGCAAGATGGCTGTTGACATATGCCAGGGTTCAGGCTTCCTGGGTTCCTCTCTTCCAGGGGTTCATTTCTCTCTTGGATTAGCTCCTCCGTTTTCTCCACAAAGTCAGCTGTAGACTATGAGGCTCTCTAGGCTTTGCCTCTGTCCACAAGGTCAGCTGTAGACTATTAGGCAAATACCTAGTTTCTCTTCCAAGGGCCTTCTCTCTTTCCTCAAGACCAAGCTCCTCTGTGTGCTTACTGCCTGGGACTCCAGTTCAAGACTCCAGCATCAAAACTCTAACATCAAAGACTCCAACATCAAAACTCCAACCTCAAGAGTGTGAACTACAATGTGGACCACTGTCCATATGCTGCAGCAGTTCTCCAGAATGTAATCACTAGGTGCAGTGGATGTGCCACAATGATGGAAGAGGTTGTTGATGTGGGAGGGGTGGTGTGGGTGGGATGGGGGGTATATGGGGACTTCATATTTTTTGAAAGTAACATTTAAAAGAAAATAAAGAAGAAAAAAACAAAACAAAACTCCAACCTCCCTTTTTTATGGTGCAGTTTCTTTGTGAGTCCCCACCCACCAAGGGGACAGGGACTGAACATCCTACTGACAAGCCAAATCAAAGTCTTAATCATTATTTAATCAAATAAAAATAAAACCTTTGAATCCAATACACTCTACTATACCTAGAGGAAAAAACCAGTTTATAAACACAATCCAATATTTCTTTTAGGAATTCATCAATAATATCAAGCTGCTACAGTATCCTTGGGTCTAAGGTGAGTCTCTTCTGGACAGCATATAGATAGCTCATATTTTCTTATCCATTCCACAGTTCTGTGTCTTTTGATTGGGGAGTTTAGTCCATTAACATTCAATATTATTACTTTACAGGCAGGTCTTCACCCATTTTGACCTTTGGATTTTACTTGCCATATCTAGTTTTTAACACTCTATTTACAATTTTAGTTACTTTTACTGAAAAAAAATCTTCATTTATAGGGTCTTTTGCAAGCCTTTCTCTCCTGCCTTCTCTTTTCAGGTCATAGCAATTCCTTTAGTATTTCCTGCACAGCCAGTCTCTTGGTTATAAAATCTCTCAGTTTCTGTTTATTTGTAAATATTGTAAACTCACCCTCATTTTTGAAAAACAATATTGCCAGATATAAGATTGTTGGTTGACAGTTTTTCTCTTTCAGTATCTTAAATATATCATACCATTGTCTTCTTGCTGCCAAGGTTTCTGATGAGAAATCAGCACTTAATCTTATGGCCATCCCTTGTATTTGATGAATCTCTTTCCTTTTGTAGCTCTCAGGATTCTCTCTTTATTGTTGGCATTTGACATTTTGATTTGTATGTGTCTTGGAGTAGGTCTATTCATATTTATTAGGATAGGAGAATATTGTGTTTCTCAGACAAGGATATATAGGTCCTTCAATAGGGATGGGTAGTTTTCTAAAATTATTTCCTCAAATATTCCTTCTTCCTCTTTTCCTTTCTCTTCTCTTTCTGGGACACCCATGACATTTATGTTTGCACATCACTTGCCATCATTTATTTCCCTGAGACTCTGTTCTATTTTTTTTTTTCATTATTTCCTTTATCTGTTCTTTTGTAAGTTTATTTTCAAGGCTCTGCCTTCATGGTCACTAATCTTTTATTCTGCCTCTACCAATCCACTGTTATATGCCTCCAGCATATTTTTTAATTCATTTGCTGTGACTTTCATTCCCATAAGATCTGCTATTTTCTTATGTATGCCTCCAAATTCTTCTTTGTGCTCATCCAGTATCTGCTTTATGTTCTTAGTCTCTTTAAATATCTCATTTAATTTACTAAGAAGATTCGAGTATCTATAATTAGTTTTCTCAACTCCTTTATGTCATCTGGAGGCTTAGTTTGTTCCTTTGACTGGCCCATATCTTTCTGTTTCTTGGTATAGATTGTAATTTTTTGTTGGTGTCTTGGCATCTGATTTACTAGATGTATTTATTCTGAGTGCAGTTTCTCTCTTTAGTCTTTGACTTTCTATTTGATTGGCTTTGTGCTATAGATTCTCTTGGGTACTTGGTTCAACTAAATTTGGAAATTTATAGTGGCTTGTGTTTAGCCATCTGAATTTTTTTTAGCTCTTTCACCTGTTTTTTTGCCCTTTCTTCATGGCTAGTGCAGAATAACAGCGTAAGATGTGCATGATACTGTAAGTCATGGAGACTGAAGCGGCCGATGTTGCCCCAGGAACTGACGACACTTCTCCCACCTTTCTCGCCTGCCAGCAGTAGGGACAGAACCGCACATGTGCAGAAATCCAAGCTGTGCAGGCCAAGACATCTATAGTTGCCTGTAGAGACTGATGAAGCTCCATGTCCCTTCCTCCCCTGCCTGGGGCAGGGATGAAGCCACAGGTGTGGGCAGAAAACTAAGCCATGTGAGTAAAAACAGACCACAGTTTCCCAGGTTAACTGATGAAGCACCAGCCCCCTCTTCCCATGCCAGGGTTGGGAATGGGACATCCAGGGTGCCCAGCAATCTAGTCCATGCAGGCCAAAAGTGACTGCACCTGTCCAGAGAGGGTGAGGGAGCGCTGTCCTTCCTCCTGCCCTGTCAGGGGTAGGGTTTGAGTCACAGATGTGGCCAAAAATCTAGTTCATGTGAAATGAAAGCATCAGCAGTTGCCCTGTGAGGTTGAGGGAGCACTGTGACTACTCCTGTTCTGTCAGGGGCAGGTCATGGAGCAACAGATGTGGCCAATAATCTATTTCATGTGGGCTGAAAGCAATGTCAGTTGCCCAGAGAGGCAGAGGGGGCACTTTCCCTTCTGCCCTGTCAGAAGCGACCGACACTCTAGTTTGTATGGTCCAAAAGTGCCTGCAGTTGCCCAGAGAGGCTATTCAAGCTTCCTCCCTGCTGGAAGTGGACCTGGAGCCTAGACTAAGTCTGCAATCCAACCTTGGTGGAAAGAAGCTGGTCCTTACTGTCACTGTGATTTTTAATCAGCCCTGCTTCCTCTCATGCTGAGAAAGAGTTAAAATAGAGGCTGCCAAGCTCTTTCTAACTTGAACAGCCTCAAACTTTAGCTGTTCTTAGGATTGGACTTTAGCTAGCTGAATTTACTAATCAGTAGCTGAAGTTGGCACCCAACCATCTGTTCCTCCCCTGTTTTTGGGAAATAGAGCTTCCACCTCCAGCCAGAGAATAGCACCTAAGGCTGTTTGCACAGCCTCCATGGCAGGGAGTGTTCTATTCACAAATCTTCACTGGATATGGGCAGTCTTCTACCATTCTTCCAAGGATGCTGTAGGATGCTCTTCTGGTCTCTTGGGTCCACAAAATATGTGATTTCAATTGCACTGGAGGACAAGCTGACTCTTGGAGCTTCTTACTCTGCCTCCATCTTGCCCCTCCCAGTTCTCCTCTCTTGTAATATCTTTGTTTGTTTTGGTATTAGGGTAATGCTGAATTCATCAGTGAGCTAGTATTTCCTCTACTTCCATTTTCTGGAAGAGATTGTTGAGAATTGGTATCATTTCTTCCTTAATATTTAGTAGAATTCAGCAGTCAAGTCATCTGGGCCTGATTCTTACCTTTTGGGAAGGGTACTGAACACTGATTCAATTTCTTTAATAGATATAGATCTATTCAGGTTTCTTTTTCTCCTTTTGTGAGTTTTGATAGTTTATGTCATTCCAGAAATTGGTCCATGTCATTGACAACTTTTAGATTTGTGAACCTAAAGTTGTTTTTAGTATTGCTTTATCATCCTTTTATTGTTCATGGGATCTGTAATATTTACCCCTTTCATTTTCAAAATTTGTAGCTTGTATCTTCTCTTTTTCTTTTCTTGGTTCACTGGCTAGAGATTTATCAATTATATTGAACTTTTCAAGAATTTTCTTTTTGTTTCATTGATGTTCACTGTTTACTGTTTTCATTTATTTCTCTTGAGTTTTTTTAAATTTCCCTTCTTCTGTCTACTGTAGGCTTGAACTGCTCTTCTATAGTTTCTTAAAATGGAAGCTTAAGTTATTATTTTTAGATCTTTCTTTTTTAAATAAAAGCATTAAATGCTATAAATTTCCTCTAAGCACTGCTTTTGCTGTATCACACAAATATTGTTAAGTTGCATTTTCATTTTTATTTAGTTCAAAATATTTGTAATATTACTTGAGATTTCTGATATGATCCATGTGTTATTTAGAAGTGGATTATTGAATCTTCAAATATTTGGGGATTAGTTATCCTTTTGTTATTAATTTCTAATTTAATTTCATTTCAAAATGAATCATACTTTTATGATTTCTATTCTTTTAAACGTGTTAAATTGGGCTTTGTGCCTCAGAATGTTCCATGTGACTTTGAGAATATGTTCACTGCTCTTGTTGGATTTCAAGTAAATCAAGTTAATTGATGCTGCTTTTCAGGTCAACTTTCTCCTCAATTTTGTCCATACAATTCTGTAGGTTATGGGAAGTATAACCTACTTCATTGACCTGTATCCATCATTGTAATTCCCAAGTCCCCAAAATGCTCCCTTATTACACCTGTTTTTCCCTCTCCCTGCCCTCAGAGCTCCTGTGCCCATTGCCTCCACATCAATGATATAATTTCTTCCATTGCTAGAATCAAAATAAATCTATAGGAGAATACCATAGTTCATTCCCTAATCCTGAGGATTCTGGGATGGTGATGTCCACTCCACCTCTAGCTGAGAGGGGGCTGCAATTCCATAGGGCTGATGGATGGGTCTCTCTTTCCTGCAGTTGTAAACTTTATCAGTTCCTTTGGGATAGAGGCTATCCATCACCACCTCCTTGTTAGTAGTCCTGGGTGAAACCAATGTTGTAACCCTTCTATGCTCCAGAACTTCTTAAGAAATGATGCCAACTACTGAGTAGTTGTTCCGTGAAGGGGTATGACAGGAGTATAGGGATATTATTTGGTTGGGTGGTGCAAGCTTGACAGGGGCTAAGATTGGAAGGATGAGTCGGATGGTCCACGGACATGGGAGGAGGGTTGGGGAAGGGAGCATGTAAACACAGAGGATTGGCAGGTATGTGGTTGAAACTCTAATGTTAAGAAAATTCTTTGGGCAATATAATTAAGGAAGGGTTACTGGTTTAGGGAGTTGGATGGGAGGGCATATGGCATAGGGCCCACCTGGGGTTGGCTTCTAGAGAGTGTGAGGGTTCATCTTGTCATAGTGTGTTATATCAGTTGGTGGAGACCCATACAATGAGTGGGAAGGTGTTGTACCCCCATGCTCAAATAGAGGGGAGGGTATCTCTCAAGAGCATGGAAGACTCCCAATGAGTCAAGCCCTCAGCATTGTTGTAAGTATCTATGAATCTTGCCCTTCAAGCAGTGAAACCTGGTTGTCACTGTGGGCCCTGAGGGGAGGAGGAAGGAGGAATAGAATAGATGGAAGAGGAGGTAATTAGGGGGCAATGGGAGTGTTCTGCATGATCGTGCAATGATGGATACAGGCCATGTTAAATTTCACCAAAAATTTATAATAATGTATGGTCTAAAATGTAAACCATAATATAAACTACTGACCATGGTTAGTAGCTATGTTTCAATATTCGTACATCAGTCATAATAAATGTAACATCCACATGTAGAAAGATCATTAATAGGGAAGGGGAAAATGGGGGAAGATATTGAGTATAGGGGAGTCCCCTACATTCTGTATGTGTACTGCGACCTAAAACTTCTTTGAAGACATAATGGGAGAAAAAAAGGTAAGACACTGAGGAAGAAATGGAAGAAATTGCCACTGTACATACAGGGCAAACACATATTACAGCACTGAAAGGCAAAATGTCAAAAAAATTAATAAAATTTTTCATTTTTTAATAATACATATTTCAATTTATTTTAATTTTTCTACCTTATAATATATTTTATTTCTTATGTTTAAAACTATCATTACCATCTCATTTTCCAATAATTGAATTTGGCAATATATTAGGCTTTATTTTTGAAGAAGTTTTGGATCACAGAGGGGTTCAACTATGGCAGAGGAGGAGCATTGGTGTAGGGTTTCATTCATGGGGGATGCATGAGAGGGAGTGCACCTGGGCATACATATAGGGTATATAGATATGGAGATGTTTGTTGGATATTGACACAGTGGGTAGAGATTCACACAACAACTGAGAGAGTGCTGGATTTCCATCCTGGGGAGCTCAGCCACATTCTCTAATGGAATAGCAACAATCCTCCAAGTTCAGGGGCAATGACCAGTGAAGAATGATGGTCCATTGATGGGCCCTTGATACTGATGACTATACTTATGAGCCTTTTGTGCTTGAGATTTCAACTTGGTCCAGTGTTGCTGAGTTCCTAAGAGTTGCCTCCTGAGAGCCTCCATGTTGTTTAAATGTGGCCACTCTCTAAGCAAAGCTCAGCATATAAATGCATTACCTTCCCCCACACAGGGACATGACTCCTGGGGATTAGATTCCCTGGTGCTGAGAGATTACTACCAAGAACTGGATCATGATGCAACTGGAAAAATAACTTGGATGAAAGGGGGAAATAGTAAAGACGAATGAGTTTACATGGCTAAGAAACTTCAAAATGAGTCAGGAGTTCATCAGAAGGGTCACACTTACACATGTCTCAGAAGGATTTCATAGAAGCCAAAGTAGATACTACCCCAGGTAGTGGTGCTCCTGAGGGCTACAGAAACACCCAGGTCCTACATTCATGGCAGATGTCTCCAGAGTTTGGTGCCTTGCCAGTGGGCCCTGCTTTGGAATTTGTGCTCCTGAGTGTGATGGAGTTGGACTCAGATGTGACTTCTCTACTTATGCCTCTTCTGTCCCTTTTATTGAACCTATAGTTGGAGCTTGGGTAGGGGTATGTCCAGAAGATTTGAATCTCTGGGTTGCCCATGTGCCAGCTGGGCCCTGAGCCTCAGCGGAGTTGCAACACCTACTCTCCAGTTTGTTGGACTTACCCAGGTCAGCTAACAAGGAGGTGAGGCTGGTCAACCACCACACCAAGGAAGTGAGAGTCTACAACTGCAAGCAGGAAAATCCCATCCATCAGCCATGTGGGATCAAAAGCCCCTCCCAATTAAGAGGTGGAGTGGGCATCACCATCCCAGAGATCTCAGGATTTGGAAATAAAATCTGGACTAGAGTAGACTTACTTGTATTCTACTATAGAATTATTGTGACTCTAGCAATGGAAGAAATCATATCATTAATGTGGAGACAGTGGCCACTGGAGTTGCTGAGGACAGGAAGAGGGAAAAAGAGGTATAATACGGTGGCATTTTCAGGACTTGGAAATGTCCTGAAAGATATCGCAGGGACAGATGCAGGACATTATATACCCTGCCATAACCCACTGAATGGACTGGGATAGAATGTAAGCTATAATGTAAACTATAATCAGTGCACCAAAACAGATTCATCAAATGCAATGAATTTACTACTCATGAAAGAAATTGTTGATGTTGGGAAAATGGGAGTGTGGGTTGTGGGGCATATGGGAATCTCCTTTTTGTTTAAGGTAATATTTTGTGTAATCTATGTATTTTGGAAAAATAAATAAAAAATACATTTAAAAAAATGAAACTAGTAAAATAGCAAAATACAATTAAAAGGAAAATGAAATAATAATGATCATTTTAAAAATAGGAAGTAAAATACAAAAAAAAATTTTTTAAAAATAAAAATATAATAATTTTGGATAATAAAAAATAATGAAAAAATATTTAAATTTTTTTGACATTGGCCTTTCATCATTGTAAGGTCTGTTCTCTTATATGTACAGTGATATTTTCTTCTATTTATTCTCCCAGAGTCTTTTTAAATTTTTTCTTCAAAGTAGTTTTAGGTTATGGTAACATTTTAAATAGGACCCTTTGAAGCTGTTGTTATTGTTAATATGTGGCCAAACTGAATCAGTGTGGGTTTTAATCCATATTACTGGAGGACTTATACAGAGAGAAAATGTGGGCACAGTAGGTAATTCAAATCCGAAACCAGAGGGAAGCCAGAAGACATAGAAACTAGAAACACAGAGAAAAAACGCAGAAGGAAGCCAATGCTATCACTTTGTGATGGAGGCAGGGATGCAAACAAAGAAACCCAAAGTTGATGGCAAGGCAGAGCAGAGCACGACAGGTACAGGAGAAACACAGCCTGCTGAGGCTTTGATTTTAGACTTCTAACTTCCAAAACTATAAAACAATACATCTCTGTTGTTTAAGGCAACCATTTTGTTGTTTGTTGTAGGAGCCCTGGCAAACTAAGATGACTGGTGTCACTCATGCATCTGCATTCAGGTGCTGGCGGAGCTAGACTGGGCAATCTAAGATGTCTCCCATGGGGCTAGAACCATGGTGCTAAGTGTCACTTGGAGTGATGCAACTATC
Organism: Dasypus novemcinctus; assembly: GCF_030445035.2. Classification (NCBI taxonomy): domain Eukaryota; kingdom Metazoa; phylum Chordata; class Mammalia; order Cingulata; family Dasypodidae; genus Dasypus; species Dasypus novemcinctus. The sequence continues at coordinate 7,846,050 of NC_080674.1, read as the reverse complement.
CTACTTGACCACTCTCTACCCTTTAGTAATTCTGTATCCAAAAATGGTAGGGTGACATCAAGACAAGTGACTCAAAAAGAAATTGTACTAAATAAATTAATTCTTTCTTTGATTATACCCCATGGTATTATAGAGGTAAGAGAATATGCCTTAACTTAGGTGGTACCTTGGCACTATACCATGGGGCTGTCTTTTCATGAAATATTCTTAATGCTGAAAACTAGCTAATATGGAGTGGGTTTGTGATGGGAACAGTTTCCTTTTATATCTTCCTTATAAAGGAGAAGAATCTGATTCAGACTGTGACCGGGAGGTGTGGTATGGGAGGTGGGGTTGAGGTAGCTGTGGTGGTACCATATAAGCATGTTCTTACAGTTGATCCATTCTTGTGGGTGTGGACCCATTGCAAGCAGGATCTTTTGGTGAAGCTGCTTCAGTTAAGGTGTCACCTACCTCAGTCAAAATGGTCTTAATCCTTTTACTGGAGTTCTTTGAAAATGGGATGAATACAGAGAAAGAAAAAAGGCCACTGAAGCAAGAGTCTGATATCAATGAAATGTGGAAGAGAAGGGAGAGATCAGCAGATGCTGCCATGTGCCTTGTCATGTGACAGAGGATCACCAGCAGCTGGTCTTTAGAAAGAAAGTATTGTCCTGATGATGACTTGATTTGGCCATTTTTATGGTCTCAAAACTGTAAGCTTGCTAGCTAATAAATTCCCATTGTTAAAAGCCTACCCATATCATGGTACCTGCTTTAAGCAGACTAGGAAACTAAAATAGTAGCCCTAAACAAAATGGTGAATTTGACAATATCTGCCATTAGTCCCTGTGTAAAGTGACCTAAGCAGATTCATCCTTACAACTAGTTAGGATATTTTTGGTGAATATCAGCAACCATAAATAGCTAGAGATTTGTAATGTTTAAAAGTCTCCTTCACCACAACTTTGACATTGGATATGAAAGCAAATCACAAGCTGAGTTGTCCCACATGATGTAGGATCACATATTAAATGAATTTTTATTTCAGCAGGTAGGCTGAGAATGGTCATATAACCTGTTCCTTAAGCTCAGTAGAGGCCTACTTCTCTTTCTTTTTAGGTGGTCTTCCATACCTTGTAAGAAAGCTTCTCTTGAGGCACACATTATTCTAGAGGCAGATTAAGTTATATGCATATATATATATAGAGAGAGAGAGAGCTTCAAACAACTATAATCATCTCAGACTGTTGGTCAAAGGAGGATATTTTCAGAATCAAGTTTTTAGGAATTTTTAGAAAGGTGAAATCATAGGATTTCTTCATGCTATCCATGTAAGGATGGGGATTGTGTTTCTATAGTATTGAGCCAATCCTATCTGTAAAAATACTAATTTCACTGGAGAAAACCCATTACAATATTTTCCGTGCTAATTTTAAAAATCTCAGGTGTTGATTGAAGAGAAAATAGCTGAAGTGCTCTGGAATTGATCAAAAGTAGTTAACTACCTGGATTATGTATTCATGATAAGAGAAATTGGCCAACTCTTGAGTAAGGAAGAGAGTAACTTAACCCACTCATTTAGGTCAAAATGTCTACATTTAATTATCTTAAAGTGAACTATAGCCATAAAAGTGTGATACCCTTCTCTTTATTTTGCATATAATTTATTTTTATTAAGAAACCATATAGATGAAAATATAATATATTAAATTGTAATTCTACAGTCTAACTAAATAAATTATTTTCATTCTTTTTGTCTTCCTTCCAAAGTTGACAAATGTATGTATGGCTAACTTATGGTTTAACCACAGAATATGTGCAATTTAGGTTTCTAATTTGTCCAGATGTACCTCTGCCTCTTTTACCCATGGTTTTTTAAATTGGGTTTTTGTCTTTTTATTATTAAATCATAGGATTTCTTTATATGTGCTGGATATTAGATCCTTATCAGATATATTGCTTCCAAATATTTTCTTTCATGGAGTAGGTTTCCTTTTCACTTTCTTGAAAAACTCCCCTGAAACAGAAAAGTGTTTTAAGTTTGGGGAGGTTTCATTTGTATATTTATTCTTTTGTTGCTCACACTTTGGGTATAAAGATTATGAAAACATTGCCTAACACAAGATCTCATATATGCCTCCTTACATTACCTTCTAAGAGTTTCATGAATCTTAAAGGAAAGCTTTCATTCTTTCAACACTGAGTATGACATTAGCTGTAGGTTTATCACATATGTTTTTAATCATGTTCAGGAAGTTTCCTTCTATTCCCATCTTTTGGAGTGTTTTTTATAATGATAGAATGCTGGATTATGTTAAATGCCTCTTCTGTATAAATAGAGATGATCATGTAATGTTTCTTCTTTGATTTGTTAATGTGTTATGTTACATTAATTGATATTCTTATGTTGAACTATTCTTGCACATCTGGGGTAAAACCCATTTGATTCTGGTGTATAATTAATTTAATATGCAGTTGCATTTGACTTGCAAATATTTTGAGGATTTTCATATCTAAGTTCATTAGTAAGATCCGTTTGTAATTTTCTTTTTTTGTAGCGTCTTTATGTTGCTTTGGTATTAGGGTGATGTTGGCTTTGTGGAACAAGTTTAGTAATTGTATTTACTTGAATCTTTTGTGACCCCCAGAAAATTACTTTCTTAAATTGGTTCATTCTTGTGGGTATGGGACTCTTGATTGGATTGGATATAGTTAGGAGACTTTGATTGGATTTCTTCAGTAAGGTGTGACTGAGAGTGAGTCTTGGTCATCTTTATAAATAGAGGACTGAAAACAGAGACAGATAGAGAATAACATCAGAAACAGAGAAACCCCAAGAGGCTGGACCCAGCTGAGAAAGTAGGCATGGAAAAAGGTTCCTGAGAGGCTAAAAGAGATGAAGCCCAGAGGAGAGGGGAGAGATGAACAATATGCCTGATAGCCCACAGCAGAGCTTGAGGAGAAGTGAACCTGAATGGGAAGGCGTAGACCTCAACAGAGACAAGCACCACAGTGTCCTGCCCTGTGGCAGGAGCCCAGGATCACCAGCAGCGAATCTTTGGTAAGACAGCATCTCTGGTGATGCCTGGATTGACATTTTTCACAGCCTCACAAACTGTAAGCTTTTTACCTAATAAATTCTTTTTATAAAAGCTAACCCATTTCTGGTATTTTCCATTAGCAACATTTGGCAAAATATGACAGTAATGTTCCCTCCTGTTCAATTATTTGGAAGAGTTTGAGTAACATTGGTATTAGTTATTTTCTTAGTGATTGGTAGAATTAACCTTTGAAGCCATCTGGTCCTGGGCTTTTCATTGTTGGGAGGTTTTTGATGACTTATTCAATCTCATTACTTATGATTGATCTACTGAGGGCTTATATTTATTCTTTCAACAGTATAGGTTGGTTGTGTCTATAAATTCATCCATTTCATCTAAGATGTCCAAATCAGTAGCATATGATTTTTCATAGTATCATCTTATGACCAATTTTATTACTGTGGGGTCAGTGGTGATGTCCCCTCTCTGGTTTCTGATTTTATTTATTTGTGCCTTCTCTTTTTTCCCTTTTGTTTATCTAGCTAAGGGTTTGTCAATTCTATTAATCATATCAAAAACCAGCTTTTGGTTTTGTTAATTCTCTCCATTGTTTTTTTATTCCCAATTTCATTAAATTTTGCCCAAAAACTTGCTATTTTCTCTGTTTTCTTACTTTTGCATTAGTTTCCTGTTCTTTAAGTTCCTCCTGGTATACAGTTAGGTCCTTGATTTTAGTGCTTTCTTCTTTATTAATGTAGGCATTTAGGGCTATAAATTTCCCTCTCAGCACTGCCTTTGCTGCATCCCATAAATTTTGATATGTTGTATTCTCATTTTCATTAGCCTTGAGATGTTTCTTGATTTCTCTTGCAATTTCCTACTTGACCCACTGATTAAATGTATTGTTTAACTTTCATATATTTGTGAATTTTCCAGTTTTCCACCCGTTATTAACTTACAGCTTCATTCTGTTGTGGTCAGAGAAAGGTTTTGTATAATTTCAATCTTTCCAAATTTATTGAGATTTGTTCTGTGCCTATCCTGGAGAATGGTCCATGAGCATTTGAGAAGAATGTATATCCTGCTGTTTTGGGGTACAATATTCTGAATGTCTTTTAGGTCTAGTTCCTTTAATATATTAGTCAAGATCTCTGTTTCTTTATTGATCCTCTGTTTTGATGTTCTGACTATTGCTGAGAGTGGTGTATTAGAAGTCCCCCACTATGGCTGTAGAGGCATCTATTTCTCCCCTCAGTTTTGCCAGTATTTGAGACAACCTGGTTTTATGCCTAAATATTTATAATTGTTCTTTCTTCTTGGTAGATTTCCCCTTTTTATTAATACGTAGTGTCCTCCTTTGTCTCTTACAACAGTTTTGGATTTAAAGGGTTTTTTTTTAATCCAATATTAGTATAACTATTCTCAGCTCATTTTTTGGCTACTGTTTGTGTGGAAAATTGTTTTCCAACTTTTCACTTGCAGCCTATTTGTGCCTTTGTGTCTCAGGTGAGTCCCTTGTAGACAGCATATAGAAGGATCATATTTTTTAATCCATTCTGCCAATCTGTGTCTCTTAATTGTCAAGCTAAATCCATTAACTTTCAAATGTTATTACTGTAAAGGCAACTTGCTTCTACTATTTTATCTTTAGGTTTATATGTGTCATATCTTTTTTTTTTCTCTCTTTTTTACCCTTTTAGTTAGCCTTACTAATAATCTTCATTGCTGCACTCTCCTCTAAACCTCTCTTTCCTGTATTTTCCTTTCATCCTGAAGAATTTCCTTTAGCAATTCTTGAAGGGCAAAACTCTTATTGTTCAATTCTCTCAATTTCTGTTACAATTTCTGTTATTTTAATATCTCCCATATTTTTGAAAGATGATTTTGCTGGATACAGAATTCTTGGTTGGCAATTTTTCTCTTTCAGCACCTTAACTATGTCATACCACTGCCTTTTCACCTCCATGGTTTCAGATGAGAAATCAGCACTTAATTTTATCAAGCATCCCTTATATGTAAAGGATCTCTTTTGCATCTTTCAGGATTCTCTATCTTTGGCATTTGGCAATCTGATTAATATGTGTCTTGGAGGATTTATTTTGTTTGGACTATACTGGACTTCCTGGATGTATATTAATAGATCCATGTGCTTCATAAGTGTTGGAAAAATTTTACTCATTATTTCCTCAAACAATCCTCCTGCCCCTTTTCTTTTCTCTTCTGCCTCGGGCACACCCATAATGCATGTTTGTGTCATTCATGCTGTCATTCAATTCCCTGGATCCCTGCTCAATTTTTTCCTTTTTTTTTTTCTCTATCTTTTCTTCTTTCTGTGATTTTGGATGTTCTATGAACTAATTTGCTAACTATTTCCTCTGCCTGTTCAAATCCACTGTCGTGTGATTCTAATGTATTTTCAATTTCTTGTACTGTGCCTTTCATTGCCATAACATCTGTCACTTTTCATGTGTGTTTACAATTTCCTCTGTATTCTCATCCAGTGTCTTCTTAACATCCTTTGACTCTTCCTTTATCTCCTTGAGTTGCTTTTGGAGATTTGTATGGACATCTTTGATTAGTTGTTCTAAATGCTGAGATAAATCTTTAATTTTCTCCTTAACAGGGCCATTTCTTCCTGTTTCTTAGTAAGGCTTGTAATTTTTTTTCTGAGGTCTAGCATCTGTTTATCTTGATGGATTTAATCTGTTGGTTAGTTTCTCTCCCTTGCATAGGGTTTATAATTATTTGGCACTTGGTTCCACTTATTCTAAATCTTTAGAATTGCCTGTGTTTAACTGAAATAAAGAGAAAAAAATAGAAAAACAAAGGAAAGTGAAAACGGGGAAAAAAGAACAAAAAATGAAACCCCCCAAAAAAAGAGAAGAAAAGAAAGGAAAAAATGAGTAGAAAAAAGAAAAAAGAGGAAAAGGAAGAGAAGAAAAGAAAAGAAAGAAAAAAAGAAAAAAAACAAGCCTCTTCCTCAGGCCACCAGTGACCCATTAAGCTCCCCTTGCCAGCTTCCCATTTCTACCTATCATCCCCACAGCACCACCTCTCCCCCCAGTGCCCTGAAAAAGAAAAAGACAAACAAACAAAACAACAGGGCCTTCCTCACAGGCCACCAGCACACAGCTAGGCCCTCCATACCAGTTGCCTGCACCACTCACCCCACATCCTATTTCCCGAGTACCCAACTAGACTCTGCTTGCCAGCTGCCTGCCTTGCTTGCCCTGAGGCCCACAGCTTCCCCTATTCCTGGCAAGCCTGCCTGTCTTCCTACCTCTTCTGGAGAAAGAGTACAGCCTGCCCCTCCCTACTCTGCCACCTTGGATCTCACTAGGATGTGTTTTGAACCTGGAGACTTATCTGACCTAAATCTCTCTTGAAAAGCAACCCAGAGGAAGTGGATTCAGTTCTTGTCTACCATATGGGAGGTCCAGGGTTCGATTCCTGGGACCTCCTGGTGATGGCAAGCTGGCCCACACAGAGTGCTGGCACATGCAGGAATTCTGGCCCACACAGCAAGCTGGCCCTGGTGTAGAGCTGGTGCAACAAGATGGTGCAACCAAAAAAGACACAGAGGAGAGACAATAAAGAGATGCAGCAGACCTGGGAGCTGAGGTGGCACAAGAGATTGAGCACCTCTCTCCCACTCCAGAAGGTCCTGGGATCAGTTCCCAGAGCTACCTAAAGAGAAGACAAGCAGACAGAAGAACACATAGTGAACGGACACAGAGAGCAGACAGCAAGGTGGAGTAGAAATAAATAAATCTTTTTTAAAAAAGCAAGCCAGGCAAGTAAACCAGTGTTGAAATAGACCATTTTACTGTATAAGGTAAAATAATATGTGAGAATGTGCTGTTGTATAATGGTGATAAAATTCTCAGAGCAGTGGACCTAAAGAAAGACAGACCTGAATTGCAAAATCCACTTATCAAGTAGTGATGAAAATTAGTGCCTGCCATGGGCAGACAGAGAAATCAATGTAATGAATGTAAGATTTGACTTTTGGGAAGACACAAATGGTTCAGGCCACTGTAGTGGATGTCTATGCAAAGGAGCCCATAAGGCTGCAAAGGGGCCCAAGTTGGGGTCTACTGTATTCTTCAAGAGGTTTAGGCCCAGGGGATTTAGGTGGAATGGGAAATTAGGTCTAATAGTCTGGGTACCACTGAATAAGGGTAAGGGATAGAAAACTATTTAGAGCTGGATGTGTTTTTGTTTATAATATTTACTGCTTCCATCATCTCCATCTGCAATAGAAATATGTATGTTCCAACCAGAGTAATCAAAAAGTATTTCAATATTACTGTAATACCATCCTTTTCTGAAAAAACAAAAACAAAAAATCGAAATAACGGCAATAAAAACAGCAAAAAAAAAACCAAACAGAATACGTAAAGCTTTCTTGCCCTCCATGAGAGAAGAAGCAAAATGAGGCATTAGGCACTATATCAGCACATACTTGAAGGCTCTGAAAGTAAGGCAGCAGTTTACACATTTTAGTGAAAGCATCCAGAAGTCCTCAGTTGTTACAACTTTAAATGTGTTCTTTTTTTTTTTTTTTAACTTAGAAACTATTTTTATTTTAGTAGATGAAGTGTTTAGTTTCTGTCTCCAAAAACCATGTGTAAATTTTTTGGAGAGTTTACTTAACCTTTCAAGGAGAATATTCAAAGGGCTTAATTCATATTGAAATTGCTGCTCAACCACCCTCCTTATGTGCTCTCTAGGAAATGGTAAACTTGATGGAAAAGAGATGGAAGATTTTCCTTTTGATATTCCTGTGGTGCCATCATCGTTCTTTGACTTTTCTTAGTGCCTTAACAGAAGGCCATGTGCACAAGACCCTTGGGAAAACCATCCGTGTCTGCTCAGACTTCATGTCCTCGATGGCGTCAACCACAGGGGAGCTGCCTCTTTGGAGGAGTCTCAGAGTGCCTTTCCCCAGGGTGCAGGAGTTGGGGTGGTCTCTACACAGAGTTGGTTTAATTTCCACTCCTGGTTTATAAGCGACCTTTCCTGTCCCATTCAGAGTGGTGGAGTGACTCCCGAAGACACTTGTAAATCAATCCCTAAGCCAGTTGAGCGGTAAGGCTTTCTGCTTTTGAAAAGTTACATTCAGAGGTAGTAGTGGACCTTCCTGAATGGCTGCTCTTTGATAAAGAAAGTCTACTTTGGAATTTATGTTCCCCCCATGTGACAGAGTTGGACTCAGTTGTGGTTTCCCTAACCTGGCTTTTCTGACTCTTATATCTGAACCTATAATTAGTACTAAGGTTGATAGGTGTACATTTAAAAGACTAAAACCTTTGGGCTGTCCATGTGCCAGGTGAGCCCTGAGTCTCAATGGAGTTGCAACATCTACTCTCCAGTTTATTAGAATCAACCACAACATCTAAGAAGGAGATGATGATGGACAACGAACATCCCAAGGAACCGAGAGAGTTCTACAACTGTAAGCAAGAGAATCCCATCCATCTGCTTCATGGGATCGAAACCCCCTCTCACTTAGAGGTGGAGTGGACATCACCACCCCAGAATCCTCAGGATTGGGGAATGAACTATGGACTAAAGTAGACTTACTGGTATTCTTCTATAGAGTTACTGTGATTCAATCAATGGAAGAAATTATGTATTGATGTGGAGGCAGTGGCCACTGGAGGTTCTGAGGGCAGCGAGAGGGAAAAACAGGTGAAATAGGGGGGCATTTTCAGGACTTGGGAGTGGTCCTGAATGACATTACAATGATAGATACAGGCCATTACATATCATGCCAAAACCTACAAATTGAGCAGGATAAAGTGTAAATTATAATGTAAACTATAATCCATGCTTAGTAGTAATGCTCCAAAATGTTTTCATCAATTATAATGAATATACCACACTAATGAAGGATGTTGTTAATTTGGGAAAATGTGGGAGGTATAGGGAGCAGGGCCTGTGGGACAGTATATAATTTAACATATCTTTTAAACATAAAAATAAAAATATTTTTCTCTATTTTTTTAAAATGTTAATTCAAAAAATATAAGAGGTCCCCCAAAATCTCCCACCCCCCTCACCCCACTCCTCCCACATCAACAACCTCTTTCATCATCATGGCACATTCATTGCCATTTTGGAGCACTGCTGCACCTCACGGATAATGGTTTACACTGTACTTTACACTCTCCCCCAGTCCACCCAGGAGGCCATGGCAGGACATACAATGTCCAACATCTGTCCCTGCAGCACCACTCAGGATAACTCCAAGTCCTGAAAATGCCCCCACATCATATCTCTTCTTCCCTCTCCTTGCCCTCAGCAGCTATAATGGCCACTTTCTCCATATCAATGCTACAATTTCTTCCATTACTAATTACAATAGTTCCATAGTAGAATATCAGTAAATCCACTGTAACCCATCCTATGGACCCTGGGAAGGTTATGTCCACTCTGGGCTCTCATGTGACTCAAATTCTGAAATTATCAGACATAGACTTTTTTAATTTGCTGGATACAGACACATTTATTAAATCATCTTTACATCAGTTATTTGTAAACAAATAAAAAGAAGAAAGAAAGTCTAAGTTCTTCCCTTTCTTCAGTTTCCAGGTGGGGTGACAGCCCCCCGAGTTGATTTAAGAAACCTCTATTCATTGGACTCTTGGGTCCTGGTCTCTCTCTCCTCTGTGTTTTAAATCATTTATCTTTTCCTTTAATACCATTGGGAGCAAAGTGTTTCTTAAAGATTCTGATAAATAATTCACACTAATGTACTAACAGATACACATTTTAAATAGGAGGCCTCTGGAGCATGCTCAGCTATTCCCTAACTATTTAATGCCTTGGTATTCCTGGGAGAAATAGAATTTAACCCTCTATCTTCCCCTACTTCATGACCCTCCTTTCATAGTGATATTACTAATAACTGGGGAGGGAGATGGACTTGCAGATAATCCTCTTTGGAAAAAGAGTCACTTGCTCCCTGCCTACCTCCTACTTCCAAGGGTGTATCACTGCCAAAATGTCTTCCCTGATCAGAACTGTATTGAGTGTAGACAACACAGCCTTTGTGTGGGGCTGTGGTGGCAATTTACCCCCTTCAAAAATTGCTGACCTGGTCTCCTCTGTGTCTTTTCTCCATCTGGGTTCTGCAGAGCTCCTCACACAGAAGAGAGGGCTGATGAATGTTATCTACCAACTGGCAGAACTAAAATACAGCAACCAGATAAACAGAAGCACCAGGAACTGTTCAAACAGATCCATCCCAAGATTACAAATTTCTTCCAGAAAGTTCCCAGAAGGGTAATTTGAGCCGGCTGTGCACAAGCAGTTTGGTTAGACACCTGAGTCAGCAATTTCATGCCTGCTCCCTCTCCCCATCTCGTTAAAAAGCAAAATAGTGCAAAATTCAACCTAAGAAAAAGATGCAACCATTTTTGGGGTATAAAATATAAAATGCCTACTCTAAAATTGCTCCTACTAATGTGACAACATTTCTAGTTTTAAGACAAATGACCCTGAAATAGTCATCCCTTTTGCATGTAAAACAAGTGACCCATCATGCAGCAAAGTCCTGAAGTCTGATTGAAATATGGGGGTGTCTTTATACCTGTATCAACTGGTCCAAAATATGATGCTTTTGGAGGCCTCGTGTTTGCTTTCTAAAGGTTTCAGGCTCTGCCCTTGCTGTTGAACTGAGTTGTCACTGCTTTCCTTTAAAAGTCCCCGTCTTCCCTTCATAGTCTCCTTCCAGCTGTTGTGGTCTTATAAATTGCAGTTTGGAGGATTAGATCAGTGTGAAATGAAAGCTGAGTCCTTGTGAACTAGGTTCCTGGGCCTCCTGGCAGAGATTTCATGGCTTCTGATTGACAGTTTAGGGGACAGTTTTTGTCATTTTACTCTTTTTTTAATTTCAGAGAAAAGAGATTTTACCATAAGTCTCAACATTATGTAGATGAGAAATTCACTTAAGGGTAAGATTCTTTAAGTTAAGGATCTAAGACTGTGTTCACAGATGCTCTTAACTATTTGAGGAAGGGCATATTTACAGACTAAATAAATGCAACTGCTGATTAACATTTTATAAAACAAAATATTATTCCCTTTTATGGCATGCAAGGAAACAACTTTCTGTGTAGTTGTCTTGCTTTTTGAGTGAAAGAAGGCATTCAAAAAATATAAGCAGCGGGGTTTGTGACTTCTGTGTGCCAGCCCCATCCTCTTATCTCAGAGGTGCCCCTGTGGGCACCGGCGCTGCATGGGCCACAGCTGCCTTCACGGAAGAGCCACACCACCGAGCCTGCCCCTCACGGCCTCTCATTCCTTGGGCTAGGACTCCTTGGTGACAGGGATGTGGGGACGGTGACTGGGGAAGCAACCTGCTGGCTCTGTCCTAATCATCTGTTAATGTCTTTAAAAGTAAGAATGATACAAAGGCCAGAGCATTTGAGGACACTAAGTTCAGAGAATCACCAACTGCCAAGGTATTACAGAATTACAAATGAAATAACCACGGAATCAGGAAATGAATCAAATGGCATCCTGTCAAGTGTATTATTAGGGCATGGAAAACCAGTGCGTGTTGAGCACACACCCGAAGGACCAAATCCTTTATCCTTTCACACACTCCTCACAACAGTCCGGGGGTAGGAGTAGCCCGTTTACAGGTGATAAATTGAGCACAAGCAATGTGAGCGTGTCACTATGTTTTGTGGGTTGAATTGCGTCCCCTCCAGGAAATATGGTGGAGTCCTAACCCCCGGTACCTTCAAATAAGACCTTATTTGCAGGGAAGCGGACTTGGCCCAGTGGTTAGGGCATCCGTCTACCACATGGGAGGTCCGCGGTTCAAACCCTGGGCCACCTTGACCCATGTGGAGCTGGCCCATGCACGGTACTGATGCGCGCAAGGAGTGCCCTGCCACGCAGGGGTGTCCCTGCGTAGGGCAGCCCCACACACAAGGAGCACGCCTGGTAAGGAGAGCCACCCAGCGAGAAAGAAAGTGCAGCCTGCCCAGGAATGGAGCTGCACACATGGAGAGCTGACACAACAAGATGATGCAACAAAAAGAAACACAGATTCCCATGCCGGTGACAACAACAGAAGCAGACAAAGAAGAACATACAGCAAATAGACACAGAGAACAGACAACCAGGGTGGGGGGGGGGGAAGGAGAGAGAAATAAATAAATAAATCTTAAAAAAAAAAAAAGACCTTATTTGGAGACAGGTTCCTCGCGGACAAATGAGTTAAAATGGGGTCACCCTGGAGTAGGGTGGGCCCTTTATCCAGTATGACTGGTGTCCTTGCAAGAGGGTGAGAAGAGACACAGATGGATACGAGAGGGCAGAGAGCCACGGGGCAGCCGAGGCGGGCATGAAACGCTGCGCTGCAGGCCAAGGATGCCAAGGAGTGCCAGCAAACCCTGGGAGGAAGAGGTGAAGAGGGGCTCTCCCTACAACCACCTGAGGAGGGCCCACCCTGCCAACACCTTGATTTTGGACTTCTGACCTCCAGAGCCCAGAGAGAATCAGTTCCTGTGGTTTGAAGCCCCCATTTTACCGTCCTTGGTAAGGCAGCCCTGCGGTCACCCCTCGGGCTGAAGTGTGGCCCGGCGGGGGAGTGGCCGCGGCAGGCCAAGCTGCTGCCCCCATAATAGGGTGGCTGGTCGGACTCACCGCCACCCCTGAAGGAAGCTCGGCATGGGAGCAGAGTGCCCTCGGGTCTCCCCTTCTCGGCAGCCATGCTTCCGCGGCCGCCCCTCCTCCCGGATGACGCCACACGATGCCTTGTGGGGCGGCACCCTTCTTCTTCTTTCTCCCTGCGCAGGCGCAGGGCGGAAAATTCCAGTCTGCCTTCCCCCCCCCCCCACAGCAGCAACAGCCAGGCATGGGCGGGAAACTCAAGTCTGCCCTCTACCCCAGCAACAGCAGCCACCAATCCCTAAACCCTGCCACTTCCCCCAGCAACAGCAACAGCCAATCCCTAACCACCACCCCTCCCCCTTCCAGTACCTCCCACTGACCTTTCTCCAGCAACCAATCAGAACAGGGCGTGGCTTCGACCAATCAGCCTTCCCCAGCCCCTATAAAACTGTTGCCTCTCCCTCAATAAAGTGGACCTGCGTGTTTACCTCATCTCCGCGGTAGTTCTTCTGCCGTGCGCCCTCCAGTCCTGAGAGCCCCCGACAAGGGCCTGGCCTCCCTTGTCCCCAGTTCGTCGCCTGCTTCTCCGGGCGACCCCTTCGTCGCCGGCTTCGCCGGGCGACCCCATCAGCCGAACCGCGCAACCCCTGTGAGACCGACCCCTCGTCTGCTGCCGGACCGACCCCTCGTCCCAAGCGGGACCTATCCCTCATCCCAAGTGGGACCGACCCCTCGTCCTGAGCTGGACCGACCCCTCGTCCGCAGCCAGACCCCACCTCTACCGACCGAGCAAGCCGCCGCACAGCCCCAGGAGACAAAAGACCAACACGAGCTGCATTCCACAGCTCCTAGCGGGTAACTCTACTTGATAATGGTGTCACTGATGTTGTCAAGAAGGTGCTTACAAAATCAGCTTTAAGGAGAAAAAATAAACATCGATACAAATTGCAACTCTGGTAAAGGAAAGGGTCTTCAAGAGTTCCTGAGACCGACATAGACATTTCTTCTAGACACAGGAGCTTTGGTAAATGCCAACCCCCTACCCCTGGAAGGAGGTAAGGACTCGTGTGATATTGTAGGACATTGCTGGGCCTCTGACACAAGCCTGGATCCAAAACCACCCCTCCAGGTGGGATCCAACCTATGCGGGCCCTTTGGTCTGTGCACAGCAGCCACCCGCCACCAGGCAGACTGCCCCGGGCCCTGACTCCAGTTACGACACATGCATTATGACCTCTGGGCATTCGGGCCACAATTTCATGGAAATATGAAGTGAAAGGAGCAAGGCTCTTCCTCCAGGATTGATTTGCTGCAGTAGGATTTTGGGTACAATAGCTCCATTTTTGCCAGCAGACACAACTAAGTTGGCTATGCTAGAGAAGTTGCCAAAGAAGCTATTTAAATATGTAAAAGGGAAATGATTCCTATTTTAAAAGCACATAAACAATTAGCAGAACTACTAAGATTATATCTCTTAGGTAATGCTAAATTAATAATTGATGATGATGTGCCATTAAAAATGTACAGTATAAAATGAACAAGGAATCCGGGGTAGATTAAACTATTTCCCAGCAAATTCAGTCATCAAAAGACCAGGCATGTCAGGCCCATCTAGCACTTGTGCTTTATGTCAGAACACTGATTTGCTCGAAGAATTCTACAATGTTTTAAGGTTAATGGGATTTCCAGAAAAATTTAATTTGGGCAAGATGAAAGAAGCAATACTACCCTATGAATCATTCTATCTTTATCAGAAATTTGGTGAAATTTTATGTTAGAGATATTTTTGTGATATGGAAATACTAATATCATTGTATTATTTTAAGTTGTTGGCTGAAGGCTATATGAAAAAGTTAGAGAGGAATTAAGTATTTCAACCTAAGAATTTTAAAGAAGTTTATTTTAAAAAAAGGAAGAGGACAATTGATACTGTTCTGTGAACTCCTCTCCAGATGTTATTAAATTATGACAATTGTCCCGCTACTGCCCATGTTTTGGTTTCATGTTTGGGATCCTGCCCACACCCTCATTGCGTTTCATTGTCATACCTTCTCATTCTCCTGCAATTTTGGATACAGCCTCAGTAGATGGACACTTCTAAGGAGTAATTTGGTTTTATTTCTTCTGAGAAGTGCAAGATTAAGAACTCACTTCTGTCCCAGCAGAAAAGCTGGGTCAGGTCTCAGCTCTCTCATTGTAGGTATTCTATGTGTCACTTGATCTGTCTGAACCCAAATGTATCATTGAGAAAGTAATGGAATTGGACAATGTTAGAGCTCCCCACATGATTTACCAGTAAGGTAGTTTTATTATTTTTCCTTTTCATAATGAAAATATTTGCTCTACTAGCCAAATACAATCACTTTGACCATTTTTATTAACCAAAATGTAATATTTATAGAGTAATTGTGTGTTCTTTATCACACTTGTGCAAATATTAAATGGATATGGGACAGAACAATCCCATGTGTTCAGGCAAGAGATATGAATAATGTAACTCAAATGCAGCAATTTTATAAATTTCTAAAATATGAACTCAAAGCTAAGTTATCCAACTTGATTATATTTAAGACAAATTTGCTGGAGAGTTTTGGGAAAAATGAATACTTTCTTTGTCTAAGTGTTGTCAATGTGTTTTTTCTAAACAGCACATTTTGAGCCATGTACAATTGACATTGCATCAAGATAATATGCTTTGGAAGTATTTCTTATTCTTCCTTGAGAAGATTTTTATATTAAATATGCTCCTAAGAATGTGGTTTTGGAAATGGGCTACAAAATTCTTTTAAATTATATTGTTTATGATACATTAAAGATAACATAAAATTTATTATGTAAGATATTTTTGTGTAACATAAATCAAAATAATTTCTCTTAATAGAGTATATATCTATAACAGAAATTGTGATATCTATTAGCGATATACTTAGCCTTAAATACTTCCAATCAACTTCCAAATATCTCCTAAACTGTCATCTATATTTGACATAAAGTGAGTTTCTTTCAGTTTCACACATAAGAGACTTCAAGTACTTTAAATCTGTGAATTCATTTAAAATAGTCAACCTGTTTTTTTTCCTTATGTATATTTTCACAGTCTTAGATGGAATGGTATAAAAACTTAAACTTAATAATTTTTCATATACAACTCCTAGAAATAAAGATGACTTTAAAGTAATTGATTTTATGTTAAATGACTCAATATTAAAACACGCTGTGATTAACAAAGCTATTATAAATCATATTTATTTATATAACTTGTTAAATGTATTATTAGTGATTTAAAATTAGTATTAGCAGCCATTTTAAATCCTTAGAGTTTTATACTAGAAGAGAGTCTGAGCTTTAATTGTACAAGCTTCAACTCCCACTCATTTTTCTGGAAATCTAAGAGGGATGAATGGACTCACTAAAGATCACATCATCTTTGCATCAAAACTGAGACCTGAACCCCAGTTCTTCTGAGACCCCCAGCCATCAACCATTCTTCTGAATCACACTGCCTTCTTTAAGTGAATTAAAGATTTAATCGCAGGTATTTATTTTAATTAACTTACTACAGGGGTAATTGTGTGTATATATATATATATATATTTCAAAGGTTGTACAATTTTTTATAGTTTCCTAGTTTTTTCTGGGTTTTAGAAAAGGAATAACTAATTTTGATTGAATTTAAATCCAGTTCAAAATGAAAAAGAAGTACATACACACACACACACAAGAGAAAGAAAGAGAGAGAGAGGGGGAGAGAGAGAGAAATTTATTATACTCCAGAATCAGAAATACTCAGAGTTCTAGAAATTCAACCTAACAAAATCCCAGCTAGAATTTTTTTTTAGCAATTGGCAAGTTTATTCTAAAATTCATATGAACTTACAAGGGACCCAGAATAGGGAAAACAATCTTGAAAAAGAATTAGAAAATTGGAGGACACTTCTTGATTTAAAAATTTACTATTAAGCTACAGTAATCAAGACAATATGATACTGGCATAAGAATAGACATGTAAATCAATGGGACAGAATTGAGAGTCTAATAATTAAAATTTACATTTAAGGCCATTTAGTTTTGAAACAGGTGTCAAGACAATTCAGTGGGAAGAGAACCATCTTTTTAACAAATGGTGCTGTGGATAGCCACATATAAAGGAATAAAGCTGTACAAGTGGATAGCCACATATAAAGGAATAAAGCTGTACAACATATGTAAAAATTAACTCAAAATGGATCATCAGCCTACATTCAAGAACTGAAACTTCAAAAGTTAGAAAGAAACACAGATATAAAACTTTATGGCCTTGACTCAGGCGATGAATATGTCACCTAAAACATAAACCACCAAAGAAAAAACAAATTCATCTAGATTTAAAACTTTAGCATTTCAGGCAAGTGAAAAGACAATTTATTGAATGAAAAAAAATTGCAAACCATGTATTTGATGAGAGCCTTGGAACCAAAATATATGAAGAATATTTACAGCTCAACAATAAAAAAGACAAATAAACAATAAAAATTGGCCAAGGATTTGAAGAGACATTTTTTCAAAGAATTTATACAAATGGCCAATGAGCAGATGAAAAGATGCTCACATCTTTAACCATTAAGGCAATGCAACTAAAAGTCACAATGAGATGGTTTCCCAAGAAAGTAAACATTACTGTAAGTTATTCCATTTAAATATAAATATAATTAAGATATAAACTTTGCCCCTCAGAATTTTGAGGGTATTGATCTTTTGTTATCTTTTATAGTCAGTGTCCCATTAAGAACATAACATAACAGCATATTTGAAACAAAATTTTAATATACATTTAATTTTAAAGGAACTTAGCTTTCTTGAAATCAAGGGATAGTTGATACATTGCAATGTTTGGAATTTGACCATATTAGAAAATACTGAAATCAGAGATAAAATTGTTGCAATAGCTAAGTAGTTAGATAACACACCTGTCTAAGTGATGCATTTGCAGTTGAGGTATTCACACTGATATTCATAGATGCAACTATGTGAGAGCTTCTACATGTCTTCCAGCATAGTTGTACCTGATAATTTGCAAATTGCATTACATAATCGAATATCATTTACTTAGTTCATATTTCTCCATTAGACTACAGTTAGTATAATATACTGATTTAAATATAATCTGTGGATTAACTTCTTCACATCTTTCTTTTCAATATTGAAAAGGAATATGATAAAATATTTGTTGTAAAACAGAAATTGTTGAGTCTTATAGAGTTGTGAGTCACTGACTGACAGAGACATGTGGTCCATCACTTCCTCTGTCTTTCTACTTCCTGACATTTATTCAATTCTTTTGTCTGCTGAAGTATCCCTTCCAGACTTCCACATTAGTCTGGGTTGACACCTTTTTAGAAATTCCTTTACTGTCATTTCAGTGGGGTCTCAGGAAAAAGAAGAATCAAACAAGTATTTTCAGTTTGACATCTTGGACCAGAAGCTCAATTAATGTGATTATCTTTTTCTTTTTTTTTTTTTTTTTGCAGCAAATGTCTCCCTAACATCACAGATACAGCACACCTAATATTTATTTTATTACTTAAGGCATTTAACATTATTTTTTAAAGATAATTTTGATTCTTTTTTTTTTGTTTTGTTGGTTTTTTTCTCTCTTTATTATTTTTTAAATGTCACATTCAAAAAATATGAAGTCCCCATATACACCCCACCCCCCTCATCCCACTCCTCCAACATCAACAACCTCTTTCATCATTGTGGCACATTCATTGCATTTGGTGAATACATTTTGGAGCACTGCTGCACCACATGGATAATGGTTTATGCACTCTCTCCCAGTCCACCAAGTGGGCCATGGCAGGACATACAATGTCCAGCATCTGTCCCTGCAAAACCACCCAGGATAACTCCAAGCCTGAAAATGCCCCCACATCACATCTCTTCTTCCCTCTCCCTACTCTCAGCAGCTACTGTGGCCACTTTCTCCACATCAGTGCTACAATTTCTTCCATTACTAATCACTGTAGGTCCAGAGTAGAGTATCAGTAAGTCCACTCAATCCATATTCTATTCCTCTATCCTGTGGACCCAGGGATGGTGATGTCCACTCCACCTCTGTATCAAGAGGGGGTTTGGATTCCACATGGATGCTGGATGCAATTCTCCTGCTTGCAGCTGTAGGCACTGTTGGCTTCCTGGTGTGGTGGTTGACCTTCTTCACCTCCTTGTTAGCTGGCCAGGGTAAGTCCAATAAACCAGAGGACAGGAGTTGCAAGTCTGCTGAGGCTCAGGGACTGGCCGTCACATGGACAATCCAGAGATTCCGGTCTCCTGAGTATACACCAACCCCAGCACCAACCACAGGTCTGGTAAAAGTCCTGTAAATAATTAAATAGTGGAGTAAGCAGAGAATCAAGACAATCAGTTTATGAGTCAGTAGTTTCAAGATGTATCTGTCTTTAATTTTGTGTGATGGCAGCTACTGTAAGGTAATACATTTTAAGCATAATAATGGGATTGCCTTTGGATGTTAGTGTGATGAGTTTAAGGTCAAGTATCCCCATTGTTCTATCTGTGGGGAATCCGTTATTCTACCAGCATGCTGGGAAAGCGCTTCCATGGGAATGCATTTCTAGAACGTTCCTTTAATCTCCTGGGACACAGAAATCTGTTTTGGGATTTCACTAGAAACCTGGGGACACTGAATTCCACCAAGAGCCAGTCTTCAGCTGAGATGTGTTGGCAGGGAATTCTATTGACATGACACTAAGAATTTTTATTTAATTTGCAACACAAAGCACAAGGTTTGTTGTAAAATATTACACATATTTCCATAAAAATCAAAGGCACAAAAGCCTCAGCATGGCCCTCCCTTAGGAACGAGCAGATTCATTCCCAGGATTCAGATTCTGCTTTTATGAACCAGCTGACCAGAAGAAAATTGCCTGTGGTTGTCAGAGGGTCTAATAAAATTGCTGTTCCCGACACAGGTATGTAGTTAGACGACATATTAGACAAAGCTCAATTTCTACTCAGACAGAATGGGGGTTGGCTGCGTACTAATCAATACGAGAGATGCCCGGGTGTGCTACAAAGGGCTGGCAGAGTCCTTGACCACCGTAACCTCTGGGGGAGGGGGTTGTACAACTGGCCTGTCATCGTGTAGTAGATTTCATTTTCTTTCTTTAAAAATTGCCGTCTCACGCCATCACAAGATACCTGGTTGCTTCACATAGGGTCAGAATTTATAAAGTTGATTTTCTGCACTTGTGAGTTCTAGCAGGTTCTTAACCGCAGGAAGCCTCTCCTCCGCCCCCGCCCCCATCCTCGAGGATGAGGGAAGCTGAAGTCCCAATACCTCTGCTCATGTCTTTTCCTGCTTACAAGCATGTGAGTTCATTCTGTTGGAAATAAGACATTTCTGTCTGAATTGGACCTGGGAAAATGTACCTTCAAGTCTTGACTTTCCAAAACAAAGAAATAAACACAAACTTTCCATAAGGGAACGTTCATTTACCTGCTGCTTGGTTATTGGTTTCTAGCTTTAAACCTCACTTGCTCTTCTGGGTAAAAACACACCTGAAAACTCCGTGTTACCACAACAACCAAAGAAAATCAGGAATCCAGAGTCGCTTTAAAGCGCTCCCACAGGAGACTTTAAAAAGGACAGATTCTAGGTTGCATTTAGAAAACCAGGGTGGCTTGAGCCTTATTAAGAGGGCAGTACAGCCTTTCCACAGGTCATTTGGTTTGCACTGGTATGTAAAGGAGAAACTACTGCCGCTGTCATAAAACGGCAGTGAAGACTTTTAAGAGAGGCTTTGCAAGAGACATACATGATATTCCATGAAGTACCGAGGGAACTTTTAATTTGACTTCACAGGGTTTGTTCTTACAGAGATTTTCTGGCATTTCTTTGGGGTCACTTGAAATCTTTTATTCTCCTGTGAATTCAGATTCTAATATGCAATGCGAAAGAGAAACTCAGGACTCCCCTTTTCCCTTTAGTAATTGAAGGACTACATCATGATCATCAATACCATGCACACATGCACACAGAACAAACTCAGGCTCCCTACTTTCTCCTTCAGCCTTCCTGAAACTGGACTAGAAGTCAAAACTATTATGACCTGAAGCTCTCACCAGCAAAATGCAGACCTGAAAAATGATTGGTTGCCAAAGTTGGTATTACAAAATGCATAAAAATTGGATTTTCTTTCCTCAGGGACCCCTTCCCCACACTCCACCCAACATATGCCCTCTTTACATCTGTGCTTTTCTCCATGATTTTTGTTTTTGTTTTTGTTTTTTAATTTTGTTTTTACATTTAATATGAGAGGGTTTAGAGCTGGGCTTGCCAGGCTGTGGCTGATGAATACTAGAAACTGCCTGATCTGCAAAGGGCCACCTTGCAGTTGTAATCCTGCCCTATAACCTCAAATCCCTTTCGGTCCAGCAATTTTCATTAGACTTAGGAGTGTATTTCAGCCACTTTATGGCTTAAATCGACTTCTATGGGTTGAACATAGAGCAAACTTTCATTTACAAATTTTCTCTAATAGGAAAAGGCAATTTGCATTTCAAGCAACATGCTTCCAAGTAGATTTGTGATTCCAGTTTACTTAAATATGGCATGTAATTTAGGGCTGCCAGGCACTTCTTGCTTAGCAGCCAGAGACTCACCCAGCATCCTGTGCATTTTGGGAAGGTATAGCCCACTGCTGCCCAAGAGGAATGGATAATGAGAATCAGAAAGCCAACTCTGGTGTTTTCCAGGGATTTCAACTGTGGAAGAAGCAATGTATTTTCCTCATTTTATAAGCAGTCCCTGTCCAGGAGCGTCTCATCCACTTTTATGGCTTCATACATCTTTTCTTCCATTAATTAACTCATTCATCCACTCTCTGAACTGTCAGTAAACTCCCACTATAGAGAAGCTAATATACTGAGAAGTCCCACATCTTTATTCTCATTTTCAAGGGTTCTTCTTACTTCAAGACCTGTATTTACAGCATCCTGCTAGATCACTGCCCTTTTTTATTTCCCAGGTACGCCCTGTCCAACACACCCCAAACTGAAGGCGTCCTCATAAGGAAAGCTCCTGTGTTCCCCGTCTTGGCTAGAAGCCCTCCTGGCAATAACCAGGCTCAGAAACTTAGACCCCTACAGCCCAGGCCCCTGTGTCAATTCAATATGTTATTTCAATGGTCTTCCCCCCTCAATTTCCTCTCCCCATTAACTCTTCTCTACCCCTTCTTCTCCTCCTCCCCCTGCTTCACTCTTCCACCTTCTCTTCCTCTTCACCTATTCCTTATTTAGTCTTCAACCATCTTCTCTATTGCCAAAGGGTTGACTAAAATCATAGATCTGATGATGTCCCTGTCTGTACTTTTCCTTAAGCCTCATGGAGTAGCCAACTTTTAATACAAGGATCTTTAATATCCGCTCCCACCACCCATGCCATTTTTCTCATCTCATCATCTGCTACTCTCTTCCCTTTACTCTTTTTACTTCTCCCCCTAAGCTTCAGTACCTTTCCTACAGTCGACCTTGTCCTCTGTACTTTGACCACAGACCTCAGAATATTCTTGATAGTTCCATCCCTCTTTGTATTTCCTAACGCTTCCCTCTTTCTCCCTGAAAACCACTCTCCGTGCTTCTCTGCCTAGCAAATATGCCACATTCACAGGCCTTCTTGAAATGTCCCTTCCTCTTGCTCAAGAAGATTATTCAGCTTTCTCCATGCACCCTTCACACTTGCAGGTATCACAATGGAAATACTTATTCCCAGGACTTTAGAAAGTCAGTATTTGGGCTCACACCTACTTCCCACCTTATAGCTATGAGACCTACAAAGGTATGAGAATTATAATCCATATATATTAAATAAATGAATTATGACTAATTTAACCTGAGAAAATCACCCATTTTGAAATGCTTATCTTGCATTGCGTTCCTGAAAAATAAACAAACAAAAGCCTGGATTAGCAGGATTCAATCTGGGTAAGCTTCAAATGTTCAAATTAATACAAAACTTTTATCCTTATATTTATGTCATTTTAGCTTATATAAAAATAATTTTATGAAGATTTTTTTAAGTCAGGCAAGTTGTTAGGGAAATAAAACTGTTTATCTAAAGTGATCAAAAACCTTTCATAGTGATAAGTTTTAAACCTGTAATTTTCCCAATAAGAGCTGTATATTATTAGATACAAAGTAATAATATTTAGCATGATGGACATCCAGCAAATGAGAAAGGAAACTTAATTAAATACTGAAGACTGATGGTCATAGCTTTATTCAATATCTTCATTTATATGCAAACAATAGAGGATTGCATGGTTTCTCATTATCAGATGTGCTTCTGGATTTTTCTTATACATCAATATACTGTCTAATAATGACAGTAAGTACCATTCCTATCTTTGCTCTAACATGAATGCTGATTATATTTAACTTGTACTCTGAAGACTGATCTCAGTCCTATAGGAGTAGTTCATGTTTGGAAATAACTGGACCCAAAAATAAGAAACATCTCCTGAAATTATCATATCATTCTTCTAAGGCCAAATCAAAAATTCAAAAACTTCCTTATGTCAACACTGCTTTATCAAGATTTAATACTCATAAGATCATATCTGAGCTTCAAGGAGCAGCTGCCTGACTTGGTTGAAAATGAGGTGAACGGAATATTAGGATGTTATGGAAAGTTCTTGTCAATGTGTTATATTTGTTTTAGGATGGTGGGCATGGTCTCCAAAAATAACACATAGGCAACTTGACTCCTCTCCTCCTCCATGAACTCGGTTGTGATTAGCAGGGGAAGTGTGCTGACCCTTTCCTCTCTCTGGAGTCTGAGGGGCACTACGCTTATATTGTCCCAATATATAATTACTGTGACACTGTCCTATTTTCTCTCTTCCTGCCTTAATTGTCCTCATTCTTTTCTTTCTGGTATCTTTTTTGTTATAGAAATAATCACAAAAAGTGAGGAAAGAAAAAAAAAAAGAATATCATTGTTTTCCATGAAATGTAGCCATTCATTCATTCTTTCTTTCTTTCAACAGATAGGTGTAAAATACCTGCCATATCCAGACCCTGAGCCCTGGGCTAGGAGAGAAGGGGCTCATGGGAGGCACTATCACAGCCCTCCTGTCCCAGTTATGTAGCCAGGCTGAGGCATTAACCTGCCCATCAGACGAATACATGCAAAGTTATAACTGAGAATGCAATGAAGGATTGGTATATGACATTCTGCAAAATTACTATTAGAGGACTGGCATTTTCAGAAGGTTGAGAAGTCCTTCTGAAGAAGCCACACTTGGGTGGAATTAAAAAGAAAAGGTTTATCTTTGAAGGAACAGCGTGTTCAATGGCCCAGCAATGGGAACACTAGGCATCATGGGACCATCAGCATGGAGGGAACACAGCAGTTATGGGATTAGAGGTTGTTGTCTTTATCCCAAGAGCATGGCAGACCGTGGAGATGTTTTCAGACAGGGAGATTGAGAGCAAGTCCTTTGTGGTCACGTCCACCTGCCTGATGTCCAGGGCTGCTGCTGACCAGCTGGAGACCTCGGGCAAGTCACTCCACCAGTTTAAGCTCCAGTTTTCTCATTTGTGCAAGGACACCAAGAGAACCTACTTCCTTAGGTTGGTGTTCAGTAAATGACACGAGTCGATGTCTGCACACTTCTAAGGCAATGCTGATCACATAGCGGGCACTCAATAAATGTGACCTAAATTGTTATTTCCAAACAAGGAGCATCACTTAAACCTACCTTATATCTGTGCATCCCCTAAAGCACCTGAATAATCCAACTTTTCTATTAGTTACTGTTGTAGAAATAGTGATGGCAAAACTAACTGCACTCAATTTTTCTTTCTTTTTAATCAGAATTTAAATTGTTTGGGCATAACATGGTAACACATCAACCTTATTCTTTTGGTTCACTGTAGTTACTACTTTTGAATCTGTTGACCTAACAGTAAAGACCCTTGTTTACTGTGAGTGTCAGAAACTTGGAGGAGGCTTGCACAGTCCCTGAGAAAAGCTGCCCCACGGCCCCTGAGCCGGAGCTCAGCGACCGGCAAATCCAAGTGGACAAAGACAAGATGGACTTTTTTTTCAGTTTTATTACTTGAAAAATCAAATAATATTCTAGATAAGTAGAAATTTATGTACAAGAGGTAGGTACATGAATATATTTTTTTCTTTAGCTATACATTTTTTAAATAATTTTTTTTAAAGATACCAGGACCTGGGATTGAACCCTTGTTTCTTTTTTAAAAAAAGATTTATTTAATTATTTAATCCCCCTTGCCCCATCTTCTCTCTGTATCCATTCACCGTGTGTTCTTCTGTGTCTGCTTGTATTCTCATTAGGGAACCGATCCCAGGACCTTCCCAAGTAGGAGAGAGGTGATTACGCTCTTGCGTCACCTCAGCTCCCTGTCCTGCTACCTCTTCTTATTTTCTCTCCTGTGTCTCTCGTTGTGTCATCATGCTGCGTTAGCTCTCCACGTTGGCTGGCACTCCTGCACGGGGCGGCATTTCTGCGCTGGGCAGCACTCGCATGCAGGGTGGCATTCCTATGCGGACCAGCACTCTGTGTGGGCCAGCGTGCCCTCACCAGGAGGCCCTGGGCATCGAACTCTGGGCCTCCTATATTGTGGATGGAAGCCCAACAGATTGAGCCACATCTGTTTTCTGAACCCTTGTTTTTATTAGCCTAATTCTGGTGACTCTGAATTCTAATTTGAATAACATTATTGAAAGTATTTTTAATAAATCAAATGAAATAAAAAGATCAGAAAATTTTCAACTTACCGTATACTTTAATAGTGACCAAATGTTAACAATTTGTGATTAATTACACAAAATATTGAAATAGAATTCTAGCTTTTTGAAATACTAACATATCATTGAAAATATTTCCAATTTACAGAGGACTATTTTAACTCTACTCCCTGGCACTCTCCATTTCAATCTTGACTTCTCTTTTAGCATTCATACATTCCTCTTCCCTGGACTGAATTTTTTAAAATTTATGGTATTCTCATTGACTATTCTTGTCTGTCATAGACTTTTTTTAATGGTAAATATTAAATAAGCCTTTTGTCCTTTGTTTTATTTACAAAGCAATCTTCATAATAGCCTTGAAGTACTTTAAGTGCAATGTGCCCTGTGTTTGATGCAACTCTCTCCGTTGACTCATGATATGGGCCTCTGTTGAAATTAAAACTCAGTGTAGGTGTTCATAGATTTTACTCTAGAGGCATCAGCCTTCAGCTTTATAAATTGCTCTTTTTACATAACACCACATTCTATAATTATGGCAAAGTCATAAAATGCACCAGTCAAGGGAGAAGTATCACTGCTTGGCCTTGAGGTAGCACCAAAAATTTGAGTCTGGCACATGCTAAATTTCAACCCCATCTATAAGTACTATATGAAGATAAACCATTTTTTTATTTTAAAAATATCATTTAATCAAATTTTGTGTAAAATTACTGTAAGATACAATTCTCTAAGCACAGTTCCTTGAACATGGCAGAAACCCACTGGTTCATTGATGAATGAACACTGACCACGTCGTGTGGATCAGGCAGAGAGGTGGTGAGCTCGTAAGGAAGGGGTGAAGAGAGGATGCTTCCCAGTGGAGGCAGCAGGGAGCTGGGTGTCAGGGAGAGTGGAGTTTCTTGTGCAGATTTGGGTACAGGGAATGGGTCAGGGGGAGAAGGAGGACAAAGGCATTCATCAATTGCTCATCCTTCCACTATTGATTGTCCTATTGATTGAGTCTATCCAACACATTAATTACAGCTCTGATGTTCTAGATACTGCATTTGAGTTGGGGAAACAGCTTCCATGGGAAAAGTTCTCAGCCCCCAAGTTGCAAATTCACTGGCTGAGATGGTCCAGGGTCATCATGCTAATTACCATGCTGGCACACAGCCCGCATCCGTCCTTTGAATTGGATAATGGGCAGCAGGGCACTTTCTGCAGTGTGGGGAGAAAGAGGAGCTACTTGAAGCAGCAGGTGACAAGGAGTGGTCGTGCTGCTGCTGTCGTGACTTGCCCATCACTATGAGCTCATTTGCTTTTTTAAATTACCAAAACAAGTTACTCAAAATCCCCAGCCCCTCATGCCCTCATTTCTTATTTCCCCAGTGCCGTTATGAATTGTTATCTCATGGGATTTTGTGTAAAGGCTAAAGATGCACGTTCTCCATATACCCACTAGAATGAGAAGAAAGCTATTGATTTTGCTGTGTGCTTTGAAACCATTCATCTCACTCCACTCACTTTTTGTCTGCAATAGATCTGCATTACTGCCTTTTGCTTATTCTAGCCCATCAAAATATCACCTATACATTCTTATAATTTCACAATTTTTCCCAAAGCAATGCCTCATAATATCCTTTTATATTTTATCATATTGACAAATATATTCATAAAAATATATTGAATATGTTGGTTTTAGATGGGAATTTAAAGTCGTAATAAGAAGATATCCTTCTATTTCATATTTCATATTTCTTCTATTTCTTCCAGGAATACTTCCTATTCCTTCTATTTCCTATCTTCTTCTATACATACACACACATACACACATGCACACACAAGCAAGGCAAGAATGGATAATAAATCTTACTAAATGCACTTTTAGATGTTTTTAGACAATCTCTTAGATTTTCTCCTTTTAATGTTAATATGATGTTTCACTATCATATTATCATAGACCGACGGTATATTATTCTCTACTATATTCATAAATTCATTTGCTCTTATTTTATGTAATATTTTTGTATCTTTATTCATAAATGAGATTGCCCTGAGTTTTTCTTATTTTTGTGATGGCTTTTCAAGTTTTTTATTGGGTTTATTGTCGTTAAAATATTGGGAGATGTTCTCTTTTTCCTAGCTTTTCAATTCTTCTCCTAAACAAGCATGGACTCCAGAACACTCCTGGTTCTAGGATGTCTGTTTGGGAAAAGAAGAGGTGAGACCAGACCCAAGTTGCAGAATATGAAGCCAAAGGAGAGTTGAGGTCCTTGACCAGGGGATCCAAAGTGTACAATTCCAGGAAGATTGTACATCTCAAAGTTCTTGCAAAAGGCTGGCAAGACTGAGCTGCCCAGTTGACTTGGCTGTTCCCGGTTGTGGTGGCCCACAGGCACTCTCACTGGATGTCAGGGCCTTCAGGGTAGTACCTCCATGTTTGAACGTAGCTGTGCTGGTAGAGTTTTCATTCTCCAAAGCTTCAAGAAATACACAAGTGATGGAAGCCTCTTCTGGGAACAAAGCCTGCCACCATTCCTCGACACGGATCTGCCCTATGCGTGCTGCTGAGGTGGGATAAACCTAAAGCAAATTAGTCATGTCTCAAAAAGATCTTCCTTGTCTGAAATGCTACTGGAGAAAAACTGCTACCCCCAGTCACTGCATGAAACAAATGTGGCTGAGCAAAAATAAAAAGGGAGGCAACACCTGGGAAACCAGGTGTGCTTATGCGCCCTTCTTATCCAGAGTAGGGGCAGTATTCCCACTTCAGAGTGACTGACACTCTGGCATCATAAGGACCAATGTGCTGGGTGACTGTGGCTCAGGAACCCCATTGTGTGGCCATCCAACACATGCCTCTTAGGCTTAGCCCAGAGGTCACCTCGTGCTAGGTGACAAAGATCTGCCTAGATGAGTGGCCCGCAGGATTTCAGATTGGAAGAGCACACATTTCAACTATAGAGGTTGGAACATCATGTGTGGATAAAAAAAGCTTGTTCTATTGATTGCTTGCCTGAATATGGAAGAAATGGTAGGTGTGTTGGAAATATGCCTGCATCCATGAAGTGAATAAAAAGGGTGGAGATCATTAAAAGGTAAAGATGCTCAATCATAGTAGCCGTGTTTAGGCCACAGTTGTCTTGAAATAGGTGGAACCACAAAGTAAGTTTTTTTCATTTCTCTCATCTGTAAAAGGGGAATGTCATATCACCTTTCGTATGGGATTGTTGTGAAAATTTAATAAGTTGATGTATGTAAAGCATCTAGCACAGTGTTTGGTACAGAAGCACCCAGTATCCATTATATTATTTCTTAGGAGCACTACAGTTCTCTCAAGGGCATGGAAACCTGGATGAATAATTGGTCTGAACTAGTGTCTACATTTTGCCTAAAGCTGTGGCTTTAGGGTCAGAATGGAAATACATCAGTTTCCTGGGAATGAAGAGAGTGAATGGTTGATTGATTACCAAATTATAATGGCTGTGAGGACCATGGAGATCATTCCTCAAGAGCGGTGTGTCTGGCACAGGGAGGTTGGGAGCGGATGAGTCAGGGGTCCACCCATCTGCCCTGCTGGGCTCAGTGCCCACCCTGGTTCTGGCCCTTAACCTACCGGATGGCAATGCTGCTTTAATTTTCTATCTCCTTTAAATAGACCATGATTGTCTCACTGGAAGATGTTGAAATTTATCATCTCCTTAATAGAGATGCTTGTTTAGTAGAGATGTTGGACATGTTTGGAGTACCATTTTTCTGTCCACATTTTGTGTGTGTGTATTTGGCTTAAACCCAGTTTTTCTCTGTCTTCCACAGAAAGCACTCAGTGTATGAATTACAAGTCCTTTGTGTTCCAGTTGGCTATTGGCCTTTTCATCCTTATTGTCATGCTTTGATTTAAAGATTTTAAAACCTATTGCTGGGTCTCATAGTTGGATGAAATTAAGGGGAGAGAGTACTAATTTTATTGGTTTATTTCATCAGTGATGCATTACTAGTCTTGGAAGTCTCTAAGGACTTGTCCCTTTCCAAAGTTCTATGATTTCCTCCTGATAACCAGATAGATGACAGGTAGAGATATTGATGATATAAGTAAATGATAGATGACAGATGATAGATTAGATAATCATTATCTATACGTAAATGACTTGGGCAGTGTATTAGTTTTCTATGGCTACTATAACAATTACAGAGATTTAGTGGCTTAAAACAATAAAATTTATTATTTTACAGTTCTGGGTGTTCCAAATCCAAAAATGAATTTTACTAGGATAAAATCAAGGTGACAGTAGGACTGTGCTTCTTTCTAGAGGCTCTAGAGGTGAACCTGTTTCCTGGCATTTTCCAGCATCTTAAGTTTTCCTACATTCCTTGGCTCATGGCCCCTTCCTCCATCTTCAAAGTTGCAATTGTGGATTGAGTCCTTCTTATATCACATCTCTCCGAGCCTCTCTTTTATTTATCCCCTTTTTTCTATTACATATTTAATTTATTTCGATTGTTTTAATTACCAAAACCGTATTTCTGACAAGGAGCACTGTAACTGTTTACATTGCCTTATTTTTTTATAATGTATCTTCCAATTTGAATCATGTATGGTGGCCCTCATTTCAACCTAATTAATTCTTAATAAAATTAAAGTCTGAAGGCACATGCAATACATGCCACAGATTATTACTTTGCTTAGCAATGATATATCACCTATGATCCCACTTGAAATTACATTAATATTTTCTCACATGTAATCCTTTATTTATTGGTGGAGGATAAAGCATAAATCACAATGCCCATTCTGAGAATTACACTCTAATAGGGTAAACAATTCATACTTAGGAAGTGAAACTTGGAACATTAGTGAAAAAGATTTGCAAATATGCATCAGAGAACCCAAGAAAAGTATTCCAATTTGTCTAATGATCAATTCACTCCTGGCCTGATTCTAAAAATCACCCTCCATGCTTGAAGTTCTCCATCCTCTGGGAAAGTCCTTCCCTCCCTCCCCCCTCCTTTCTCCCTTCCTTCCTCTTCTACTTCCTTCATTCACGCTCTCTCTTTCCTTCCTTCTTTCTTTTTTTATTTACAGACCTCAGATGTACAGAATTGGATTAACCAAAATCATTGGTTCATGCAGCCCACCACCTATTTTGCTTTATTTTATTTGTTCGCCAAAATGTGTGTTCCTCCTTGCATTGTATGGAGTGACAAAACTGTTTTCACACAATTTTAGCAGCTACTCCTATATAAAAGAGGGCCAGAAACATTTCAAAGAAAATAAAAATAAGCTACGCAGGGGTGCTCCTTTTATCAGTCAGGGTCTAGTCTGGAGGCTGAAACCCGCCCCTGAGGATTATCTAAAAATTAACTATACAGGAGCTCTAAAGGAGCCCAGGGCTGACGGAGGGTACCCAGGGAAGAAGCACCCTTAGCAGGGCCCCCATTCCAGGGCCAGGATTCGGACCTGGGGGAGAAAGTGGGCTGCAGCCCACTGGTCGGGGAGAGTTCGCGGGGTCCCCCCGGCGTCGGCCTGCCCGGCCCCTGAGCGCGTCCGCGGGCTGGCCAGGGGGAGCAGGAGGGAGCGGGGGATAGAAGCCCGCTGAGCTGCAGCCTGGCTGAGAACGGCCAGCGCGCGGGCTTTGTTTGACTCTCTGGGTGGGAAAGGAGGTTCACGGTAACAGGAAGAAAGAACAGGGAGAAAAGGGGAGGGAGGCAGAGCAAGAAGAAAGGCAAATGAAGGGGCCACGTGACCCCCAGGGCCCGCTGGGGCCGAGGGTTCAGCGTGCACTGCGCATGCTCTCTGCTTCTGCAGCTACCACGTGGTCCCTTGAGAATAGACGATTGGGGAGTGTCACAGCAGGGAAACAGGGCAGGAGGCGGCGGCAGAGTCCCAGTGGAAGGAAGGGGGTGGCTCACGCCAGGTTTACATTAGCGAAAGTGGCCCTGAGATCAGATTCTGGGTGTATTTTGAAGGTGGAGCAGATAAGCTTTACTGACTGGCTGGAAAGGGATTCCGAGGTTTTCCGCCTAAGGACACGATAGAAAGTCCAGAAAATGTGGCAGGATTAGGTGTATGCAAAATTTCATGTCCACAAAGAAATAAGAAAGGGAAAATCATTTGTCAGGTATCAGAAATACATCAACTGACTGTAAGTGTTAGCCCATATTGTATTGTCAAGTGGAAAATGAGAGCCACAATCTACTGTGGCAGCAGGGCGAAAATTGAGAGATTCCTGCACAACCAGCCGGCTTCCATTGTTTCATTCATTACAGTGAGCAGCTATTAGTTCTGTAATTTGAAGAATATCGAAAATTGAAAGGGAAGTAATAAAAAAATACACTCAAGTACACAGATAAAAGCAAAATATCACTCCAAATATCATTCACTACTAGGATCAAGTAATGTTACCAAAGGTATATATAATGCCTTACATCTCCTTACGGTTGAAAACTTGAGATGGATGGATAGGAAAGCCACTCTTAATATGCCTTTTTGAATTTCATTCATGTAAGCCATACCATAATTTCAAGGGCTCAACCATCTATGTCTTTAAGATAGTTACACTCCTTAAGATTGCATTTCACTCGATTTCTCAAAATGTTCAGTACTTACATTGTATTGAACATGTTATACATAACAATTTAATGTCAATTTTTAATTGGAAGCCATGAAAAATAAAGATGTAAAGTCTCATTCATCAAAACATGCCAAAAATTAAGAAGTAGGGTGACTCTAAGATACCCGAAGTGTGCTAAAATCTTCTGCTTGGGGAAGGCAGACCATAAGGCCATTCTCAATGCTTCTGCTGTCCTGGTGTCCATGTCCTTTTGTCCCTGTCCCCTGAGGATGAGCGTGACTTGAGAACTGCATCTTACTGAGAGAATACGGCAAAGATGAGGGATGTCGATTTTGTCCTAGCAGACTTCATCTCAGCCAGAGACTCTCCCTGCAGGCGTGACGGAATAGCAGCCGTGTTGGAGAAGCTTCCATGGCCAGGAACTGTGGCCAGCTTTGAGGATCCAAGGGCCACCTCCAGTTATCAGCCAGCAGAACCTGGTGCCTCCTCAGTCTTACAGCCAAACAAAAACGAACCTGCCAACCATCTGGACTGACAGTGCTTGGCAGGAGGGACTTCCTAGTCGAGCATCCTGAGGAGACACAGCCCGCCCAGCACCTTGACTGGACCTGGCAGTGGGGGATCCAGCTACGTGAACCCCAGACTCCCATCCATGGAAATAGTGTGTTCATAGCTGTGTGCTGTTGTCGTGGGCACAAGTAATCTGGGTGGCACTCGAGGTAAGGACATTGAGGCTTTAAGGGTGAGTTAAGCTTGAGTGGCCTCCACAAGGAGAGGAACAATTCTAGGTTGGAAGAGCCCACCTAAGGCACTGCCCGCCTCCATTTTATCCTTAGCTTTCAATTTGTTGACACAGTCCCTGAAACGATTTTGGAATATACATGTGTATGTGTGTGCACATGCATGTGTATGCATATATGTGTCTGTCTATATATTTGTAATGCT
The DNA here is from genome assembly GCF_030445035.2 of Dasypus novemcinctus. Lineage (NCBI taxonomy): Eukaryota > Metazoa > Chordata > Mammalia > Cingulata > Dasypodidae > Dasypus > Dasypus novemcinctus. The sequence continues at coordinate 7,813,114 of NC_080674.1, read as the reverse complement.
GTAAATCTTTGGAATTTAGTGAATTTAATTCCATGTATATAGAGACTGAGATAAAGCTTTGGTTTCTTTCATTTATCAACTGCATAAATTGATGAAGCTGATTGTTATAAATATTGTTCTAATTTTCTTTAATGTTAACTGATAATTCAAAAAGCTTATAAAACCCCAAGGAAACTAGCATCTCCATAGTGAATTTCTCATGTTTTGGATTTCAGCAAAACAGCAAGATTACCATTTTAAGTTGAATTTGTGCTTAAAAAAAAAAATAAAGGAAAGAAATAATGCTAAGGAATCCTTGTTGGCCCAGGAGGTTCTTAAAGAGATTTTCATTCCACCTCTGCAGCCATCAATTTCAAACAGACTAAGTTGGCAGTTTTTCAGAACATCTGATCTCCAACAGCTCTTCTGTGGGCAGTAAATGAGGAGACCCCAGTGCTCTTAGTTTAGTAAAAATTCATCATCTAAAGTACCCCAAAATGTGTGTATATACATCGCTTTGTCCCCAAAGGTTTCAAATCGCCTAGGCACCCCTGAGTATCCTTTCTCCCAAGGTATGGCATGTCACAGATGGGCGTGTAACCTAGTCCCTGTCTCACCTGAGCAGGTAGAGTCAGGTCTTACCCAAATCCTCAGACCACAGCCCTTGTACCCGCTCTGTGAGGTGGAGAGCACCTTTCACCTGGGCTGCTACCTGCCATGCTTACTGCAAGTGAGAAAGGGCCTGGGAAATAATTCGCTATTTTTGTTCATTCAGGTCCATCAATCCAAGTGCCTGTGAGTATTTTCCTGTGTTCTCGTCATGCTAAGGAAAAACATTCTCCTGAGAGTAAATTCTCTTTACTACCAATCTCATCCAATGAAAGGGATTTAAGGGAACTTTTTTCACAGAACCCTGTTGTAGACTGATCGATGTTAAAAGGCATCTCATCTAAAACCCATTTTTTAACATGAAAGGCAGAGTTTCTGCCCATCATTTTGTATGACTGGAATACAGAAAAAGTGGATGATTTAACTGGAGTTACTCGTGCACACGTCCACAAGAAGAAACCTAGTAGTTTTGATCATGAAAGAGCTACACCATGTATCCGTCAGGACTCTCCAGGGGAAAGAGCATATGTGTGCGTGTTATGTAATGTATGCCTTATGAAAATTAATAAAGGAATTTGCTCACACGACTGTGTGGCTAAGCAAGTCCAAATTCCATAGGACAGGCTGCAAGCTGGGAGCTCTGATGAAGGTTTTCAGTGAATTCCCTGGGAGAAGCTGGCTGGCTGAAGAAGAGAAGCAAATTCTCTCTTCTGACTGCTGAAATCATCACTTCTCCCTTTAAGGTCTTCGCTGATTCTCTCATTCTTGAAGGCAGTCTCCTCAGTTGATTAGAGATGTAATCAACCATAGACGTAATCAACCGTCGACGTAATCAACTTACTTATGATTTAAGTCCATAAACTGTCCTCACAGTAACAATCAAGCCCACCGGACACAATTACCCAGCCAAGTTGACTCATGAACTTAACCATCACACACCAATTTTGAGGGTTAGCTTCTCAGTATTTCATATAAGTGAAATCATACAGTATTTTTCTTTATGTGCCTTGCTTATTTCACTCAGCATAATGTTTTCAAGGTTCAAAGCCAAACTTTCAAATAAATAATTCATCAGTTTTGCATAGGCTGGTATCCTTTGTTCATTATGGTATAATTTGAGGTAAAATCAGGAACGATTATTTTACTCAAAATAACTTGGTTTGAAAAACAAAGCGTTTAGTGACGTTAAAGTGTCAGATGCAAAGCTGCTGCTGCTCGTGGAGTTTCCAGCTTATTCGGATTTGAGGAACCATATGTAACAGGCCCTCCCTGTCCCTTGCTACAAGTCAGTTATAGAGCCTGAAGATTTTACTCAGATTGGAAGGATCAGCCTTTTAATTAAAAAATATTTCTTTCTCCAGTCACATATGGTCATTTCATCTCCAAGAGACTGTCATAATGAAGAAGTACCTCAAAGGATAAACATCTGAGTTGCAAAAACTTAAAGCAGAAAAGGGTAAATTTTGTATGACATTTCAAACCTTTTGTTGAGGGTCAATGGCTTCAACCAATACATCATCTCCAAAGGCGTTCATGGCTAATTTTTGAGGGAAAAAAAAATGTCCATTTAAAAATCAGATCACTTTATGCTTGAAAAATGGATTCATGGGGACAAAAATCAAACCCAGTCTGCAAAGTCTGCTTTAAAACCAGTGTTTTTAATTGCCCAAAAATGAGGACGTATTAACATCTGTTAATACCATTTCCCTTTACCTTGGATCATCAATTAGGGCCTAGGAGTTCATTTCTGTTGTCAAGTTGTTAGATGTTGGGTTACTTTAGGGTTCGTAATTCACTTAAAATTTTTCTTAATAAAATTAGTTAGCTAAAATGCGGCATGGAGACCTGTGTTTATGATTTATAATACCTTCACATAACGCTGGAATCCCACATTAACCCTCTGTGGTGGCCGTGGGGTCCCTGCTGAGACCTCCGCTCGGGAGGGCGTGCTGCGCGGAGCCCGGGGGCCCGGCTGGCAGAAATGCAGCTTCCAGGGTGAGCTCCGCCTAAGTCCCCGGCTTGCCTCGGCGGCTCCCAGCCAGGGGCCAGGACGGTACGACGCGGGCTCACTGCTGCGGGGGCAGGACTCCTCCGGGGAGCAGTCTGCGTGTCCCGCCTCCTCCTGCCCAGGCTCAGCCCTTGCCGGCGGCACCGCAGCGTGCGGCTCGCTGCCAGGGCCCTCCTTCCCTCCCGCCCTTGCAGGCTCAGGCCTCCCCGCAGCCGGAGGGCTCTCCACCTGCCCCTTCCACCATCTCACGCGGTTCCCCCAGGTAACTTCCTGCGTGTCTCCTTCTGAATTGGCGTCTCCGTCTTAGAGATCCCAGAGTGACATCTTTTCTATAATAAAACTTTTCAAACATGCATTTGTGGCTTAATTACAAAAGGAACTTTCCATTTATAGTAATTGGCCCTTTAGTTATGCTTTATGAACTCCCTTTTGTTTTTTCTTTCCCAAAAGTTGTCATTTTTAGGCTTTTACAAGTGCAATGGGTTTAAATCTTAAATGTAATTAAAATGAGTCAAACTCCCTAACTTTCCTTGCTGGTTTCTCTGTAAAGACGTCTTTATCAGACCCAGTTAAGCCAGCATGTGAGCTAGTGAATTTAATTAAAAGCTTTATAAGGTTAAGGCTTCAAGCTATATTTTCAACATAGCACTTATTAATTTTAGAAAAAAAGAGATATCCCAAGCATTTCTGATGACTAGTAATAATATGTTAAAAGTGGTAACCTATATGTCATCTTCAAAGTCTATGAGAATAATTTAATTTTGAAGTTTGTAACTATAGAATGCCTAAAAAAATTTTTTTCTTAACATCAAGGAATCACAAAATCTTTCATGGGATACTCATTCAATAATTATTGATTGATTAGCTGACTTTCTTGGGCATGATAAAATGTTTTAAAATTTAAAAAATAGACTTTGTTGGAATGAATATATGAAGTATGAATTTCGTTTAGTTCTAATTTTGCCAAAACTGTAAATACAAGACAACATTGCAGGAACGCAGACGTAGCTCAACTGATAGAGCATCCATCTACCATATGGAGGGTCTAGGGTTGGATCCTCAGGGCCTCCTGACCCATGTGGTAAGCTGGCCCACGCGCAGTGCTGGTAAGCACAAAGAGTGCTGTTCCACACAGGGGTGCCCCATGTGCAAGGTGTGCATCCCGCCAGGAGAGCCGCCCACGTGAAAAAAGCGCAGCCTGCCCAGGAGTGACTACACACATATGGAGAGCTAATGCAGCAACACGACATAACAAAAAAAGAGACATAGATTCCCAGTGCTGCCTGATAATGCAAGTGGACACAGAGAACAGCCAATTGGGGCGGGGAAGGAGTGAAGAGGAGAGAAATAAATAAAATCTTTTTTTTAAAAAAAACAACATTGCACCTTTTCTTGTTGACTTATAAAAATAAAAATGTTGGGGAATTGGCTTAAATAAAATCTTCATGGTTATAAACTTTCCAGCATTGTTATCTTTCAAAAAAAGCTTATTTTAACCATTAATTTATGTAAGAAACAAACAACTGATCTATGATGAAAATACAGAAACAAATAAAAGAAGGAAATTAGTAATCATAGCTCCAGATATTTTACAGAAGCCAATTCAGAGTTGCAAACACAATAAGAATTCAGTGAATGCCTTTTCAATATAATGAATAGTTTGGGGAAACAAGGTGTAAAATGAGTTCCAATTATGAAATTTAAATTTTCTAATGAGGTAAGTCAATTCAATTAAACATATACAAAGGTGGTTCATTGATGACTGTGTAAAACACCCTTTAGGAGTTTTTAGAGACAAAAGATTATGTAGATATGATTCTTGTGTCCAAGGAACTCGGTGGAGTGGAAGAGCCAGGTTATGGAATGATAACTTCGTAACTGTTAACCAAGTGATACCTTCAAGTGGCCATATGATACACTATATCATTTTGACAAGGATTCCAGAAAGGTGGTAGAGGTTGTTTTTATGGCCAAATATTAAGAGCAAGTAAAAGTAGAGATGGGAATAAGGACATCCTAAGAAGAAAGAGCCACATGAGCAAGGCATGGAGCCTGGAAGTTCAGAGTCTTCTTTGGGAATACCATGAGTAGGGAATGAGGTACGAGGTACCCAGAGAGTTGGGCAGGGTAGGTGATGAAGAACTGTGATTGCCAAGCTCAGGAATTTGTAGGTTTTGGGGACATAATTAAGCCCATTGAAATTATTCAATAGTAAGAACTGACTTGTAATATTTATTGTGGGTAAAATTAAAAAAGAATATTGTATGTCTTAAATGATTCTGTTTTCCTTTTTTCTAAAAATGACGAAGAGAGAGAAAAAGAGAGAGAGGGAGACCAAAGTAGAGTATGTTATGTGCAGATTGTTGTAAAGTGGGAAGAGAAAAGACAGACTTAATAAAAGTAAAGAAGAAAAAAATTAGAAAAAAAATTGGATAGGTATTGAAATTTAGAGGCCAAAAAGTATTTTTAAATATGAAAAGTTTAATTAAGTCCAACACTAGAAAGTATATAAAAATCTATATTTAAACCCCACCAATTCAACTAATGATTAGAAGAAAACATACAAGAAAATAATCTTAAACTATTAACAGAGACTGAAATTCAGTATCTGGAAAATACACATGCAAACAGAATATCAAAATTGCAAAGTCCCATATTTAAAGCTATAGTGGAACTTCAACATTAACTTACACTTTAGTAGAAGAGCAGTAAAAAAGTTTCAAAAATGAATTAAAATATTCTCATTATTGAAATGAAATATGCATATTAGTTGGGGAGAATTCAAGCTCTTCCAATACCTGAATTATGAATCAAGATTCTCATACGGTGCTAGATTTTGGGGTGTGGTATCACCAACACTGCTTAAAAGTATCCCCAGTTTCCTTCCTTCTAGAAAGTTCCCTATTTGAGTTTAAGAATTGCCATGTGTCTTGATTTGGTCAATGAAATAAATATGAGCAGATGTGGCATGCCACATCTGGGAGCGAGGTTTCCATTGTTGGGGCTCATTCCAGATGGAGCAGGCGTTATCAGCTTCAGTCATAGTGAAGGCAACATTGGGAGGGCCCCAGCTAACGGCCATGGTCTACCTGAACAAAAGAAACCATCCTGTCCGTAAACCACTGAGATTTGGACATCGCATCATTGGTTACTACAAGCTAACCTAACTTCTCCCAACTGTCATAGCAGATCCCAAATGATGCCCAGAACAATTCTGCTAACACTAATATTTACACAAAACAACTCTGTCTGCCGTAGAACTTCTCTAAAACCACTCCTTGCACCAACGTTTTTTACTGAAATTGCTGAATGAATTTTATATGGCTGTTTTCTGTGATGACATCATTTGTTAAGAACTGAGGACATAGCAGTTCTGTTACATAGGTAAAGAGAAATTTAAGACAGCAAGGTAATTTAATTAAAGTGCATATCATTTTCATGATTGCCTTGATTGAAATAAAGCCAGTATACAAAAGGATAAGATAGACTGCTCATCTTTATTTTAATAAAATTATTTAATTTAGCCAGCTTTTTTATATACTTTTCATAAGAGACAGGTTATGATTAGCATAGACCAGAAATACTCATTTTCTTTTTAAAAAGACTAAAAAGAAATGTGCTTTATGAAATTTATTTATGCATAGGCATATATTCTACAGATTTGTGAGATTCAGGAATGTGAAGAACCAGAAAAATGTCACATCACTTCTAAATTAACATTTGTTTGGTGGTGTTTGTCTCATTAGCACTTTGTAGCTTACCTTTTGAGTGGAATAATCTATCAAACTAAATAAAGGATTAAAAGTAATGTCTGTAGACCAGCTTTAGATATTTGGAGGGAATTCAGAAAACCAATAATAATAAAGCTTGATTTTGGAATAATATGAAGCAGTGAATGCCAAGAATAATTGTCAAGTCACATATAACATACACACTGTAGTCCATTATGGCTTGGCCATTGTTCATGCTTCAGGGTGTAGAATTTCTCCCAGGATTAACATCTCTTATGTTAAATGTCCCCATATCATCAGAAGGGAAAAGGCTGATTTCCAAATTGTTCCATTGCTGTCCAAAAGTGTATTTCTATATTTAACACTTTGCAATTCATATCCAAATTATTGTGTCAGGCATTGAAGAAAAGGATACTATTTATTTCAGAGAATAGCCATACTAATTACATGACATCTATTAACAACCCAAAACACATTCTTTAGTTTAAAGTATAGAGATCTGTGGCAGTTTGGGATTATTTATGCACCCCAAAAAAGAGGGGGATTATATTTGTGAACAAGTCTGTTCTTCTGGGGATGATACTCTTTGCTTGCATCAAATTCAGATGTTTTAAGTTTGATTAAATCAATTTAGGACTTTTGATTGGACCATGTAGGTAGGGTGTGATTCAGGGTTGAGTTCCCACCCCTTTGGTGGGACAAAAAATAGACACCCATGGAAGAGGAGATAGCTCTGTCATGTTTGATCCTGGGGCCCTGGAGAGAAATGAGATATTCTCCTGATAGTTTGCAACTGAAGAGAACAGAGCAGTTGAGCTGATAAGGCCTGAAAAGAAACTAGCCTTATGCCAGACCAATATAGAAAGCCCTGAGAGATGAGCCCTATGCCAGCCTACAGCAGAGATTGGAAGATGCTGGGCCCACAAAGCTTTAAGAGGAAGAAGGAAGAAGCTGCCCGCCATCTTGCTTCAACACATGGCAGCTGATGTTGGTGAGAATGCAGCCTTGAGTCCACCTGGTAGCTAAGAGCTTTTACCCCAAATAAATACCCTTTATAAAAGCCAACAGATTTCTGGTACTTTACATTAGCACCCCTGGCTAACCAACATAAGATCCAAGATAATAGGATTGTTGGATGGTGACTTTGTTCATGCTACTTTCAACCTTGTTTATGTCTCAGTAGTTGCTATGTATCCATCAATGATTTCATTTGTATATTTACAAAATAATTAAACATTACTCCTGGTCCTACTTCAAGTACTTTTAAAGAAACCTCAGTTATTTTCCTTAATTTTCATTGCAAGAAATGATGTATTCATAGCTGTGATAATTGTGTGAGTTGTTTTATGGTGCTTTTAAATATGGTACTTTTGTGTTGATGAATTCACAATGAGAAATTTGCACAGATTTAACATACCATAAGGCGGCAAATAGGCTGCAGACTTGGCCCAGTGGTTAGGGAGTCTGTCTACCACATGGGAAGTCCGTGGTTCAAACTCCGGGCCTCCTTGACCCATGTGGAGCTGACCCATGCGCAGTGCTGATGCACGCAAGGAGTGCCGTGCCACGCAGGGGTGTCGCCCGCATAGGGGAGCCCCACACACAAAGAGTGCGCCCCATAAGGAGAGCCACCCAGTGTGAAAGAAAGTGCAGCCTGCCCAGGAATGGCACCACCCACACAAGAGAGCTGACTCAACAAGATGACACAATGAAAAGAAACACAGATTCCCGTGCTGCTGACAACAACAGAAGTGGACAAAGAAGACGCAGCAAATAGACACAGAGAATAGACAACTGGGGTGGGGGGGAAGGGGAGAGAAATAAATAAATAAATAAAAATCTTAAAAAAAAAAAGAGTCAGGGAGAGTCTTTAAAAAAAGAAAATAAGGCAAATGTCTAAACATCTATAGTTGGAAGATCCTAGAATCTACACATTATGTGGGTCCTCAATAACTTCATGGTAAGTACCAGGGAAAAATGAAGATATGGATAATGAAAATTTATGTAAAGACATGTGTGACATATTGGAGATTTTTGGAAAAAAACACTTCATAAGTCCACTTCCATAACTACAATGCATGTATATTTTAGTAGTTAAAGTAAGTTATTTTAAATATTTTTTACTAACTAAAGTAAGTAAAATGAAAGGTTATTTGTAAAAAAAAGAAGCATCATATAACCAGTACAATTTTCTAATAAGCTTGAAAAAGTTCATGCTCTTAAAATTGGCCAGATCATATATTCTATTTGAATGTATTCTATTTATGGTAAACAAGGCAACTGGGGAAACCAAGTGTTATAAATGGAAACAAGTATTTTATTATAACCTGAACTATGAGTTTGTGGAGAAAAAAGATATACACATTTTTTTTTTCAAGCCTCTAACAGTAATGTGGGTGAAGTTATTAAAATTTATGACATACACATTCCATGCATGAAGTAGAACACGCATTCAAAGGTATGATTAAATTCCATCTCTGGAATCACTGGGTAAGTAAGAGCATGAATCTTTCATAGAACATCCGTGATCTTTTGTTTCCTATATTCTCATTCCTCTTCCAGTTAAAATTCAGCACAAGAGTCAGAGACATTTTCTTTCTTATTTTCACCTAGTTCCAGAATAAAACAAAGCATCCTCTTAAATTACCAAAATAAAAATCAGCTGTAGATAAATTAAATTTATATTAACTTGTATAGTATTACAGCTATTAAACTAATTTTTCACTTTTAAAACAATTTTGACCAAATCAGATCTTAAACAGAGAGCTTTATCTAGAGCATAATATAGACTCCAGGGTGACACTTAAAAATCATTATAGTGGGAAGGTAACCATCTGAAGTCCCCTTCCAAACAGACAACTCCAAGAGATGCAAAGAGCAGTAGAATTTGTCAGTCAAGAGCATATATGTGTATGAAAGACATGTTTCTCACTTATGCATTATGTTTTTCAAGAACTTTCCTCATTTGGAGGAGTAGTTCTTAAATTTATTTTACGCCTGCATGTAGATGCTTTTTTGATTATGAAACCAGTCATATTTTAGTAAAATTCAGATTGTTCTTCCTGTTGGAGATATATCACTGATTAAAAATAAATCACCATACCTAGAAAATCCATCCAGGTCTTTAAATTGGTTTACCAGTGATAATCTTGTTTAAGCTGAAATCTAAATCATTGGAAAACAAAAAGAGTATCTCAAGAATGTTAGATTATGGAAACAAAATATTACTCTTAAACACTCCGAGTTATTTTTCAAGTTGTTGCCATATATCTCTTTGTGAATATTACAGATATCCAGAAAAATAAGGCACAGTCATTTTCAGAAAGAATTATCTTTCATTTTTGGCACTGATGATTGCCATACTTGAACATTTCTTATACTTGTTTTATAATGAAAATTTTGTTTATTTCGAATTTTTTTTTACAACTCATTTAAATTGGAATTGCCAAAAACTATTTTGGAAAGCAATCTTGAGAAGAATCTCAATTTTCAGTTTTAAGTCATATGGATTTTTGAAGATCCAAGATGACAGAGTAAGGAGCAGCATAGAGCACTCATCCTCCAGAAGCAGCAAGAAGACGGGCAGGCTTATTTGGTATAGGGGAAGTGGCAGGAACACAGGGCAAGCAGAATGGAAGGCCAGTGAGGAGTCCTTTCCTGGGTGCTTGGGAAGCAGAGTGTACACAAGGCAAGTGCCATGGGTGGCATGCTAGGGGTGCCTACCAGGCACAGGGGCAGTGGCACCGGTGACCTGACAGCATCCACCATAGGCAGGTGTAGTCGGGCATAGGGGGAAGTGAGACAGCAGTACTTGTTCTGAAGGCCAGAGAACCATGATACAACATCCAAGAAGAAGCAGGACAGGGAGAGTGAGAGAGGCCACCACAGAGGCGATGGCTGTTTGGATCTGGTCTGAGCCCCCTTCAAGTGTCCCTGGTCCAGTTCTAATTAGTTAAACATGGACAATTCTAAAGGTATAGACTAGGCTGGAATAAGTGTCAATGAGGAGACTTACCATTAAGCCAAATAACAATAAAACCCTAGGCAACAGAGAGAAACTTACCAACAAAGTAAACTCATCAAAATAAACAAATGTTGGGTAATAGTACAAATACAAGAACATTTCTCTATTACAAGGTGTTAAGAATATGGAGATACATAGGGAAAAATATAACTAATGCAATGTATAGACTATAGTTAACAGTAATATTGTAATATTTTTACAACAATGGCAAAGAAAGTACTGCAACAATGCTAAGGATCAATAATAGAGGGGTAGAAAGGAGTATGGAATTTTTCCTTTTGGAGTAATGAAAATGTTCTGAAATGGACTGAACTGATGACAGCACAACTCTGTGCTGAACCTGAGAGCCACTGAAGGTATAATTTGGATGGATGGTACAAGGCGGAGGAATATGCAACAGAATGAAACCCAAGGGAATGACAGATGATGATTAACAATACAAATATGATAACATTCCCTCATGAACTATGACAAATACACAACACTAAAATATGGCATTAATAGGATGGTTTGTGGGGAAAATAAGCTACAGACTATAGATAGCAGTATATTATGACAATGTTCTTTCATCATTTGTAACAAATATGTCACAACAATGTAAGGTGGTAGGGCGATGTATGGAAATCTTGTATGGTATGCGTGATTGCTTTGCTAACTCACAACTTCTTAAATTAAAATTTTTTTAAAATTTTAAAAATAAACAAATCCCTGGACATAAAAATTACAAGCCATACTATGAAACAGGAAAATATGGCCCAGTCAAAGGTAAAATTAATAAGGAAATGCAGAATTAGGGAAGAGATAAAGGATTTTAAGTAGGCACAGAGTGAACCTACAGAAGAAATTGTAAACATATATTGAAAAATAACAGATCTTATGATAATGAAAGGCACAATGGAAGAGATAAAAACTACACTAGAATCATACAACCATAGATTTGAACAAGAAAAGGAAGGAATAAGTGAATTAGAAGATAGGACATCTGAAATCACACAGATAAAACAGGTAGAGAAAATAAGGGGGAAAAATTGAGCAGAATCTCAGAGAATTGAAGGACATTACAAAATGCACAAACATGTGCATTATGGGTGTCCCAGAAAGAGAAGAGAAGGGAAAGGGGCAGGAAGAGTGTTTGAGGAAATAATGGCCCCAAATTTCTCCACTCTTATCAGGAACATGGGTGTACATGTCTAAGAACTGTAGCATACTCCAAACAAAATAAATCCTAAGAAAACTATTCCAAGACATACTAATCAGATCGTCGAATGCCAACTATAAGAAGAGAATACTAAAAGCAGCAAGAGAAAAGCAGCTCATCACATAAAAGGCATGTTCAATAAGTGCTGATTTCTCATCAGAAAACATGGAGGTGAGCAGGCAGTAGTATGACATATTTAAGATGCCAAAAGAGAAAGACTGCCAGCCAAGAATTCTTTATCTGGCAATATTATCCTTCAAAACTGAAGAAGAAATTAAAATATCACAGATGAACAGAAATTAAGAGAGTTTGTCAAGAAGAGTCCTGCTTGACAAGAAATACTAAAGGGAGTTCTGAAGGCTGAAAGGAAAAGACATTGGAGAGAGGCTTGGCGGAGAGGATAGAAACGAAGATTAATAGTATGGGTAACTGAAAGAGTAAAAAGTGAAACAAAAATAATATATGACATGTATAAGTCTAAGGATAAAATGGTTAAAATAAGTACTGTTTTTAAAATAACAGCACTGAATAGTAATGGATTTACTTCTCCAGTTAAGAGACATGGATTGGCAGAATGGACAAAAAAATATGATCCATCCATATGCTGTCTACAAGAGATTCACCTTAGACCCAAGGACACTGACAGTTTGAAGCTCACTTTGAATCCCAAAAGATTATGTTCTTAAACCTATCTATTCCTGAGGGTTTTACTCTTTGATTACATTAGATTCATTCTGATTAGATCACTTTCAATTAGATTGCTTTAGGGTGTTTGATTGGACTATGTCAATGAGGCATACTCTAGCTCAGTCTTATAAAAACTGAGAACACAGTGGGAAAGGAGATTCAGAGAAAGGAGAAAAAGAGAGAGAGGACTTGAAGATCTTCAGCAGCTGAAGATGAAGCATGAAACCCCCAAAAGGCAGCTCAGAGCTGAATATAAAAGACTTATGCCTGATGGAACAGAGCTTGGGTTGGGGAGAAAGTGAAGCAGCCACAGCTGAGGGAGGAGACCTGGAAAGAAGCAAGTCATATACCCGATTGCCCACAGCTGAGCTCTGGGAGACAGTAGATTCTGGAGGGGAAGTCAGGGACCTCAGCAGAGATCTACTGCCATCTTGCCTCACCATGTGGCAGATGCTAGGATCACGCATAGCTGAATTTGGTGAGATTATTTCTGGTGGTGCCTTGATTTGGTCATTTTCACAACCTTGGAACTGTAACCTCTTACCCTAATAAATTTCTCATTATAAAAACCAATTCATTTTTAGTAATTTGCATTGGCACCCTTTGGCAAACTAAGACAGACACAATAGGTTGCAAGCAAAAGTTTGGAAAATGATTATCCATGCAAAGAGTAACCAAAAGAGAGCTGGGATAGCTATATTAATATTGGTCAAAATAGACTTTAAATGCAAAACTATTATAAGAGACAAAGAATAATATTATGTATTAATAAAAGGGGAAAATCCACCAAGAAAAAAGAACAATCATAAATATTTATGCATCTAACCAGGGTGCTCCAAAGTACATGAGGCAAACACTGGCAAAACTGAAGGGAGAAAGAGTTGTCTCAACAATCATAGTAGGGGACTTCAATATACCACTCTCAGCAATAGATAAGTCATGAATGAGGATAAATAAAGAAACAGATATCTTGAATAATACAATAAACGATCTAGACCTAACAGACATAAACAGAACACTGCATCTCAATACAGCAGGTAATACATTCTTTTCAAGTGCTCATGGATCATTCTCCAGGATAGGCCACTTGTTAGGTCATAGAACAGCTCTCAATGTATTTAGAAAGAATGAAATTATACAAAACACTTTCTCTGACCACAATGGAATGAAGCGGGAAATCAATAATGGGTGGAGAACTAGAAAAGTCATAAATATATGCAAGTTAAACAAAACAATCAGTGGGTCAAACAAGAAATTGCAAGGGAAATCAGTAAGTAACTTAAAGAGAATGAAAATGAAAACACAACATATCAAAACTTATGGGATGTAGGAAAGGCAGTACTGAGAGGGACATTTTTAACCTTAAATGCCTACATTAATGAAGAATAAAGAGTTAAAATAAAAAACCCAATTACACATCCAGAGGAAATAGGTGAAGAACAACAAACTAATTCCAAGCAAGGAGAAGCAAATAAATAACAAAGGTTAGGGCAGAAATAAGTAAAACCCTTATCTAGACTAAAAAAGAAAAAAAGAGAAGATACAAATAAAATAAGAAATGAAAGAGGGGACATTACCACTATCCCCACAGAAATGAAAAGTTTCATAAAAGGATACTATGAAAAACTTTATAACAACAAAGTAGGCAAGTTTAATGAAATGGAAGAATTCTTAGAAACACATAAATAGCCTACACTGACTAAAGAAAAAATAGAAGACCTCAAAAGATCAATCACAAGTAAAGAGATTGACTCAATCATCAAAAATTTCACATCATTAGTCATCAGGAAAATGCAAATTAAAAACACAATGGGATATCATTACATGTCTATTAGAATGTCTAAAATTTAAAAAGACTGATCATTCCAAGTGTTGGTGAAGAAAGAGAGCAACTTCTCATCTCTACTTACAGTTTCCAAAAAAACCAGATGAACGCTTGCCCTCCCTGAGCCAATAAATTTTCCTTTTGTTTAAAAAAATTTTTTCCAACAGAGAAAAGGCCGGGACAAGATGGTTTCACAGGTGAATTCCACCAAAAATTCCAAAAAGAACCAATACCTATCTCCTTAAACACCGCCAAAAATTTGAAAAGAAAGAAACATTACCTAGCTCATTCTGTGAAGCCAACATCACCCTAATACCAAAGTCACAGAAAGATACTACAGAAAAGAAAATCACAGACCAATCTCTCTAATGAACATAGATGCAAAAGTCCTCAACAAAATATTTGCAAATCAAATCCAACAGACCATTAAGTGAATTATATACCATGATGAAGTAGATTTTATCTCAGGTATGTAAGGGTGGTTCAACATTAGAAAAGCAATTAATACAATACATCATATTAACAAATCTAAAGAGAAAAATTACATGAACATCTTTAACAATATGAGAAAATATTTGGAACCTCATATTTTATAAGGAACTAATATCAAGCATATATAAAGAAATCCTACAATTCAACAATAAAAAGACAAGAAACGCAATTAAAAATGGGCAAAAGGGAAACGGACTTGGCCCAGTGGATAGGGCATCCATCTACCACATGGGAGGTCTGCAGTTCAAACCCCGGGCCTCCTTGACCTGTGCGGAGCTGGCCCACGTGCAGCGCTAATGCCACAAGAAGTGCCGTGCCATGCAGGGGTGTCCCCTGCATAGGGGAGCCCCACCCGCAAGGAGTGCTCCCCATAAGGAGAGCCGCCCAGCGTGAAACAAAGTGCAGCCTGCCCAGGAATGGCGCCGCACACACGGAGAGCTGACACAACAAGATAATGCAACAAAAAGAAACACAGATTCCCGTGCTGCTGATAACAACAGAAGCGGACAAAGAAACAAGACACAGCAAATGGACACAGAAAACAGACAACCAGGGTTGGGGTAGAGGGGAGAGAAATAAATAAATAAATAAATCTTTGAAAATAAATAAATAAATAAATAAATAAATAAAAATTAAAATGGGCAAAAGACTTGAATAGACATTTCTTCAAAAAGGAAATAAAAATAACTAAAAAGCACATGAAAAGATGCTCAACATCACTAGATATTAAGGAAATTCAAAACCACAATGAGATATTGTCTTACACCTATTAGACTGATCACAATTTAAAACAACAGCAACAACAACAGAAAGCTACAAGTGTTGGAGAGGATGTGGAGAAGTAAGATCACTCACTCACTGCTGGTAGGAATGTGGAATTATGCAGCTGCCATGAAGGACAGTTTGGCAGTTCCACAGAAAGCTAATAACATAATTGTCATATTATCCAGGAATTCCACTACTAGATTTATATCCAGAGGAACTAAAAGCAAGGACACGAACAGATATATACACACCAGCATTCTTAATGGCATTGTTCACAAATGTCAAAAGATGGAAGCAACCCAAGTATCCATCAACAGATTAACTGATAAACAAAATGTGGTGTATACATATGATGGAACAATATTCAGCTGTGAGAAGAGGAGACAATGCAAAAATATGGTTGAACCTCAAAGACCATATGCTGAGTGAAATAAGCCAGCACAAAAGGACAAATGTATGATTTTCCTGATATGAACTAATTATAAGAACCAAACACATAGAGGTAGAATCTAGAATATAGGCTATCAAGAGATATAATGGTGGGAAGCGGACTTGGCCCAGTGGTTAGGGCATCCATCTACCACATGGGAGGTCCGCAGTTCAAACCCCGGGCCTCCTTGACCAGTGTGGAGCTGGCCTACGCACAGTACTGATATGCAGAAGGAGTGCCGTGCCACACAGGGGTGTCCCCCGCATAGAGGAGCCTCACGCGCAAGGAGTGCACCCTATAAGGAGAGCCGCCCAATGCGAAAGAAAGTGTAGACTGCCCAAGAATGGCACCATGCACACAGAGAGCTGACACAACAAGAGGATGCAACCAAAAGAAACACAGATTCCCGTGCTGCTGACAACAGAAGCGGACAAAGAAGAAGAAGAAGCAAATAGACACAGAGAACTGACAACTGGGGGGGAGGGGGAAGGGGAGAGAAATAAATAAATAAATCTTTTTAAAAAAATAATGGGGTTACAGAATGGGGAGTCAAACTTAATCTGTGCAGAATATATATTTAGATTGTTTGTAATGGTTTGAAAGTGGATATAGGTGATGGTAGTGAAGTGACATGAGTACTACTAACAGTGCCGAAGTGTGTGTGTGTGAATAGGATCGAAAAGGGAAATTTTGGGTCATACACATTGCTAGAAGGAAAGATAAAAGATAAAAGGGGAGATTGTATAATAGAGTGAACATTGTGGTGGTCAAAGATTGGGGTTAATAATACAAATATAAGAATGTTATTTCAGGATCTATACCAAAAGTATGTCACTAGTAAAAGGTTTTTATAATAGGGTAGGACATGGGGGGAAATGCACCTAAAGTAAGATATGGATTATAGTTCACAGCATTATTTCTGAGAAATATGTTATATGCCACAAAAACAACCAAATTTCCTTGTCAGTTATACAGTTTCACTCTGAGGCTTCTCTGAAAGTACAGGCAGCCAGTTGTATGTCAAAGATTCATCATCAGCAAAAAAGAAGAACTTTATTTAAGAAGCAAGGCAAGTATATAAATTATGTTCTACCTGTCAATTAAATAACCTTGTTAAGAAAGTAAAGCGGGGACACAGGTGTCTCATCAGACAGGAATCTTGGAACATCTTGAACAATATATAGCTACATTCCTCTCTAGTACATAAATGTGTCCTTGTTGCCTTAGGTGTTTTCTGGATAGATAGAGGCTCAAACAGTAGCTAACAAAATATTAAGCTTCCCTCCTGGGGATGTCCTACTACTCACAAATAAGATGACCAAAAGCTCTGGAATATATAAGCGTTGCCTAATACAAGAAAACAGGTTAACAAGTCAAGCCCTCTATCATAATGCTTTCTCTTACAAACATTATTCCTGTAGTATGAAACTAAGTGTAATTATAATTAATGCCTAAGAGTTGCCTCCTGAAAACTTTCTTGTTTCTCAAAGTTCAGCCCCTGTCCAAAGCAAATTCTGCAAATAAATTCACTACATTCCCCCCTGTCATGGAATATGACTCCTGAGAATGAGCCTCCCTGGCACTGAATGATTATTACCAAATGTTAATTAGCAATGGATTTGGAAAAAGACCTTGAACATACAAGGGAAATATTAAACAAAACAGAGTTTTTATGGCTAAGACATTTCAAAGAAAATCAGGAGGCCATTTCAGGGGTTATGCTTATGCACATCTCAGGCAGATTTCACAAACTGTCACAGTAAAAACCTCAAAGTGCTCCTGAGGACCCTAGGGATATCTGGACAACATAGGCAAGACATGAAGCTTCATGAAGTCAACAGCTCTCTGTAGGATCTATCTTGAACTACATGAAAATTTATTTCCCCAGTACAGCATTGTTATTATATATTCATTAATAAATCCTCCAATCATGATTCTTTTACTTCTTTTATTTTAACCTATAATTTTCCATTTGAATGTTAAGTATATTTCTCCAAGACTTAAAGTCTTCAAATTATTCCTATGCTGGTTGAACCCTGAAACTCAGCAGGTAATGTGGCAACTCCTACTCTCCAGTTTTTCAGGCTTGCCCTGGGGAACTACAAAATGATGGAGATAGAACAGCCCCAACCCAAAAGCAAAGAGTATCTTCAACTTCAAGCAAAGTAATTCCATTCTTCTTCCCAATAATATCTTTGTCCCTCTTCTGCCTGAGCAGAGTGGACATCATCCCAGATCCCTCAATATAGAAGAATTAACAATGATGAAGGGGTGGTGTAACCACTGACCAAAGCAGATTTATTGTTGTTGACGTTATCTTGTACCGCAACCTGCGCGGGTGAACTGAGAACCTGAGGGGAGGCGATGGAAGCTGAAGAAAGACACATAGAGACAAAGACAAGATTAGAGGGGGTCAGGTGGGCCAGGAATAGCTGATGGCAAAGCCAAGGCCCCGAGCTGGCTCCACAAGCTTTATTTAAAGCAGTTAACTAGGTCATTGTTCTCAGAGCAGGGGCTATCAGGCATGACGTTCTTTGAGGAGGGTTTTCTTTGAGTTTCTTCTTATCAGGACATCAGCTCTTTTCTGCTTGCTTGCAGGTACAGACATGGCTGACCACACCCTCACCACTCTGCACACACTGATCCTCCCTAGCAACGTGGCTTGAGTCCCGCACATTACTTCAGGGACCCCTGAAGTACTTGTTTAATCAAGTAACTTTCAACATTGTTATAAAAATAAATTTAATTTTAAAAATCATATGTAAATAGGGGAACTCCTAGGACTACTACTAAGCAAAATCTTAAGACAAGCAAGACCCAGACACAGAAAAGACAAGGAGGACCATGCACTTGGAAGTTGCTTTGGGATGACCTTCCTGGCAGAGGTTGCCTTGGGCTGAGCTCTGAGCAAGAGCACCAGCCAGCACAGAGCCAATCTGCAAAGATGGTGAAAGGGTTTTAAATTTTTTTTTTTTTTTTTGCCTACATTTGCTTCATTTTGTTAGTTCCTAACACTCAAGAAAATATCTGTCATATTACCAGCTGGCTACACACTCAGGAAACAGACATCTCAGGGTATAAATCCTATAGTTAACATTTCAAAGGTGCAACAAAAGATTTTGAGGCATACAAAGAAATAGGAAATTATAGTCCATACAAAGGAAGAGAGCAAAAATCTAGGACACATTAGCAAAGAATATGATGTTTTGGACATACTGAACAAAGACTTTTTAAAGAAATGATCTTCAATATGTTTGTTATAGTTTCCTAGACTGCTTAAGCAATATCATGAAAAGGTTTGGCTTAAACAATGGGAATTTATTCACTCATGATTTGATGCCAGGAAAATGTCCAAATCAAGGCATCATCAAGGCAGTGCTTTCTTCCTGAAGACTGGTATTCTTGAGCTGGATGCTGGTGACCCTTTCCTCCTCTGTCATATGGCAAGGCTCACGCAGCAAGTCCTGGTCTCTTCCTTCTCTTCTGCATTCTCTTTCTGCTTCTTGTTTCCTATGGCTTTTTCTTTCTCTCTCTCTCTCTGAATTTCATTCTCCTATGCAGTACTTCATTAATAGGATTAAGATCCATCCTAATTGAGATGGGACATATCTTAGCTGAAGTAACCTCATCAAAAGGTCACAGGTACAATGGGTTCACGCTCACAGGAATGGATTAGAATTCAGAACATGTTTTTTTCTTCTTTTTTCTGGGGTACACAGAGCTACAAACCACCACAATTCCCAAGAAGATAAAGGAAAATACAGAGAAAGTACTAAAGGATATCAGGAAAAAAATGAATGAATAATATGAGAATCTCAATAGACAGAAGTTTTCAAAGGGAACCATTTGGAGGATTGGAGTTGAAGACCACAATAACTGAAATGAAAGAATCCCCAGAAGAGTGGATCCCCAGCAGATTGGAGCCGACAGAAGAAAGAATTGACAAACTCAAAGGCAAGACAATTTTTTTTTAAAGATTTATTTATTTATTTATTTTCCCTCCCCCTCCACCCCGGGTTGTCTGTTCTCTCTGTCTATCTTCTGCGTGTTCTTCTTTGTCCGCTTCTGTTGTTGTCAGCGGCATAGGAATCTGTGTCTCTTTTTGTTGCGTCATCTTGTTGTGTCAGCTCTCCATGTGTGCGGCACCATTCCTAGGCAGGCTGCACTTTCTTTCACGCTGGGCGGCTCTCCTTACAGGGCACATTCCTTGCGCGTGGGGTTCCCCTATGCGGGGGACACCCCTGTGTGGCAGGACACACCTTGCACGTATCAGCGCTGTGCATGGGCCAGCTCCACACGTGTCAAGGAGGCCCTGGGCTTGAACCGTGGACCTCCCATGTGGTAGGCAGATGCCCTAACCACTGGGCCAAGTCCGTTTCCCAGAGGCAAGACAATTGAAATGTTTCCTAGTGAGGAGCAGAAATAAGAGAGAATTATGAAAAGCTAAAATAGTCTGAGAGACATTGTGGACACCATTAAGCATACGAATATATATAATATGGGAGTCCCAGGAGGAGAAGAAAGTGAGAAAAAGGAAGGATTATTCAAAGAAGTCATGACAGAAAACTTCCCAAACTTAGTGAAAGAGGTGGATTTGCACATCCAAGAAGCCCAGAGTCAACCAAAGAGAATAAGTCCAAAGAAAATATAATGCCCTGTCATATATTGATCAGACTGTCAAAGGCCAAGAACAAGGAGCATGTTCTAAAAACTACAAGAGAAAACAAATGTGTTATGTATTTCATATTTTCTGCTATGTAACACCCTACAGGTGCTAAAATGCAAATAGACAGACAGATAGATAGATAGATAGATAGATAGATAGATAGATAGATAGATAGATAGATAGACAGACAGATAGATAGACAGATAGGTAAAATTTATAAGACAGGTTAAGAGGCCCTGAATAGTCAACCCCATCTTGTAAAAGAAAAATGAAGTTGAAAGACATACTTCCCTATCTGAAAACTTATGGTAAAGTGACAATAATCAAAACAACATTGTACTAGCAAAGGACAGGCATTTAGACCATTGGAATCAAATTGAGATATCAGCTCTCACATTTATGACCAACTGATTTTTGACAAGGGAACAAAGACTACTTAATTTGGAAAAAATATTCTCTTCAACAAATTGTGCTGGAAACTGAATGTACTGGGGAGAGTGAGAACCACAGGGTAAACTATTATCTGTGTAGTGCAGCAATGTCCCAAAATGTGTTCACTGAGTTGTGATGAAGGTGCTCCAATGACGAGGGAGGTTGTTGGAGTGGGAGGAGTGGGGTAGAGGGGTGGGGGGTATACAGGACCCTCATATTTTTTAGTGTAACTGTTTTTTTGTGATGTATATATCTTCAAAAAAATACAGTTTACAAAAATGATGCAGTGGGGAGTGGGTTATATGGGAACCTCTTATGTTTTTTGTGTTTTTATGTTTTTTTAATGTAACATTTCTTGTAATCTATTAATTTAAAAAATTAAAAAAATAAATAAAGGGAAAAAATAATATATTGCTGAAGGAAAAGTAGGCTAAGAAATTATATTTGTAATATGGCCTTTTTGGTAAAAAAGAAAAACAAATTAAATTTTAAAAAACTGAAAAAAAATTGTGCTGGGAAAACTGGACCCCCATTTGCAAAAGAATGAGAGTGGACCCCCCACCTCACACCATATACAAAAATCAATTCAAAATGGATCAAAGACCTAAATATAAGAGCCAGAACTTTAAAACTCCTAGAAGAAAACAGAGAAATATCTTCAGGACGTTATGTTAAGCAACAGTTTCTTAGACGTTATACCCAAAATACACACACGCCCCAAAATAGATAAATGGGACATCTTCAAAATTTAAAACTTTCATGCATCAAAGGATTTTATCAACAAACTAAAATGACAATCTACATGATAGGAGAAAATATTTGGAAACAACATATCCAATAAGGGTTTAATATTCAGAATATATTAAAAAATCCTACAAATCCACAACAAAAAGACAAACCCAATGGAAAAAAAAAATGGGCAAAAGTCTTGAATAGACAGTTCTCCAAAGAAGATATAGAAATTGCCAAAAAGCACAGGAAAGATGCTCAACATCACTAGCCATTAGGGAAATACAAACCAAAATCACAATGAGATATTATGTCACAGCTCCTAGAATGGACGCTATAAAATAAATGGAAAATTACAACTTTTGAAGAGAATGTAGAGAAATAAGAATACTCATTCATTGCTGGTGGGATGTAAGAGAGACAACTGCTGTGAAAGATAGGTTGGAAGTACCTCAGAAAGTTCTGTATAGAATTAATACATGATCTGACAATTCCACTTCTAGGTATATACACAAAAGAATTGAAAGCAGGGACTGGAACAGATATGCGCACACTAATGTTTATAGTGGCATTATTCACAATTGCCAAATGTTGGAACCAACAGAAGTGTCCATCAACTGATGAATATATTAAAAAATGTGATATACACATGATGGAATATTATTTAGCCCTAAAAGAAATGAAGTCCTGATACAAGTGACAACATGGATTAACCTTAAAGACATCATGTTGAGTGATATAAGCCAGATACAAAAGGACAAATGTGTGATCTCACTGATATGAAATAATTTGATTAAGGAAATTCATAGAGTCAGAATTGTTTACAAGGATATGGGGTAGGGGTAGAGACTAGGGAGTTAGAGCTTAAAATGTAGTTTCTATCAAAGATGAGGGTAGATTTTGGTAATGGATGGTGGTGAAAGCAGCCCGACATTGTGAATGAAATTAACAGCACTGAATTATATATTTGAATGGGGTTAAAAGGGGGAAATTTTAGATTGTATACATGTTACTAGAATAAATTTTTTTAAAAAAGATCTATGGAACTAAACAAAATAAATAGTGAACCCTAAGTTAAACCATGGGAAATAGTTAATAATATAATTATAATTATTAAAATATGCTTTTATCAGTTATAATAAATGCACCACACCAATGCTAGGCATTAGTAATAGGATGGCATATTAGAACCCTGCATTCATGCATGATTTTATATATACCCACAACTTCTCTTATACACATAAAAAATAGTGTTTAACAGATGCTAATGATACATCCTTTTGGAAAGCAAACTACTTGCCCTTTGGCTTCCTTCCATTTCTGCATTTCACTGTTATGGTCTGTTTCATTTTCCTCACGGGCAGGGTAGAGATGGGTTTGCTGAGAGGATTTCCATGACCACATTCTGGCTGAACTACTGCACTTGCCCCAGAAATCCTGTCCTCAAAGAGCTGCCAGCACAGCAGAAAACAGCTTCCATTGATTCCAATTTTAAACTTTGCCCCAGTTGGATCTTATTTGGAACTCAGCAGGCCTGGATTGCTCAAACCCTTCATGTTCCTGTGTTTCTCGAACCCAAAACAAGCCTTTAGGAGTGTCCCTTGACAGCTTCCTACTGATAAACTCTGAGCCCTTGGAATGTTCTGCCTGATTACAAGCTTACTTGATTTTGTTTTGTTTTGCTTGTTTATTTTTATAACTGAGGCCTTGGACCACGCAGTACCAGTCTGACTAGGTACATTTATCTTGACAGTGTGATTTGTGGTAAATATCTGCTTTAGCTTTGGTGGAGGCTGGAGTCTGAGTACCTGAGGCAGTCACCTGGGCACTGCATGACCACACAATGGACCCCCAATAAAAAAGTCTGACCACCAAGGCTCAGGTGAACTTCCCTGGCTGGCAACACCTCACACATACGATCATGTGTAATTTCTTGGAGAATTATATGCATCCCCACGCGACTTCACTGGGAAAAGACGCCTAGACACTTGTTTCTGGATCTCCTTTGGACTTTGCTCTAGGCATCCTCTGCTGATTTTAATCGGTATCTTTCATTGTAATAGACTCTAAGTATGACTATAACAGCTGATATGAGTTCTGAGTCCTTCTGGTCTAATGGGCTTGGAGACCACTGACACAGCTACCTGTCCTTTAGGGCTCAGATTTCTGCATGTGGGAAGTGGATGATGTCAATCCCCTTACAAGTTGCTTTGAGGAGTTAACTGAAACCATATATAATGACCTTAACCCAGTGTCTGGCACAGGCTAAGTCTAGTAAAGGAAGACTCTTGATTCTGTGTTGGTGCCACCTAACTCAATTCCGATGAACCTCTTTAGAAACCGCAGTTAACCAAAGGAGACCCATACTTTAGTAACCTCTGGAGCAAGTGGTTAGACAGTTGATTTCTACAACCAATTTATGGGGTTTTGCAAATATTTTATCTTTGTGGGAAATTTCCATTTAGAATAGAAAGACTTGACTTTCCAGTCTGTGTTCTTTTTTACTTTGTTATTTTGAAAGTCAAGTGATTTCAGGTTTTAAAGGACAAAAGCACTTTTCCTTGAAGGGAATGAAATTATTATCTTCACAGTGAGAATGGAGAGAGATGTTATGACACACTGAAGCAAGAAAACTGCAAACTGCCCAGGGCTGGTCACTCGAGTATCCCCTTAGAGCTGTGAGATTATTGTTGTGACTATCATTGATGTTATGAAATGAAATACTTATGTTATGGGGTCAAAGAAATCCCACCCAGGCAGACTGCATCAGTGACCACTGCTGTCAAGCTTCCTGTCTACTCTGAACCTTTTCTGATTTGCAATTGTGTCATTTGTACTTTGGGATACAAATATATTTAGGGGGTGAGGCGGTGGTAGCAACTCTAGTGATAAAATGTCCTGAAGGAAAGGAGAAGTTCAAACAAGTCTTTATCAGCGGTTCCACTCTACAGGTGTTCTGCAGGATTTCATTACTGAGCAGGTCTTCAGAGGCAGACTATTTTAGACCTTCCTTTCCTCATTCATTGCTCAGTCATTTATGTGATACCTGTATGCTAAGGACAGAGGCATCAGAGAAGAGACTGTGGTCATCTGGTTGGAAGAAGCTGCTCCCAAAAGGGTTTCAATTCCTTACAGATTGACAGTCTTGACATGTTCAGAAACAAAAGAATCTAAAGTGGGAAGGAAAGTTGCAGAGCGGGAGTGGAGGAATTTTAGATGTCTTTGGTTCACAGAAAATGGAGCAGTGAGAGCAGTGTTAGAGGACATAGCAGGATTCCTGAGGGGTCCAAGATTCCCCCTTCTCCTTCCAACCTCCTGTGAAGTGCTGTTCCTGTGGGCCTCCCCACCCCCTTTTCCTGCTCATCACAATTCTTGTCCTGCTCTGTGCAGAAGGATCAGTGAGGAGTGGCCTCCAGAAGCCAAAGCAAATTTTACTTTGGAAATGAATGTGCCAGTGGTGGCTTCATTTTTAAAAATGAGACATTTTTTTCTTTTTGCAACACTTTTATGGATCAGAAGATTTTCTCTTTATAGTGGTACAACAGGATACTTTATGCAAAAATCAATTTCTCATGAAAATATAAAATTAAGCTGATACAGAAAGTTGGCTTTAAAACAACCAAGTATGTCTTAATAAGATAACGGTTTCATCATATGACATTTTGCATTTCCATTTTTTTGATTCATAAATTTCTAAATTCCTTTTACCACTGAGTTAATAATGAAATTTCCCATGTTTTCTTAAAGATTCTGGTATCCTAGCAGACAGAAGCCTAGCACACTGGATTGTCTGAAAGGCTCCTCTTACTGACTGACCTAAATTTTCTCTAAGGCAGTTACTGCATATGAAAGGCGGGACATAAAATATCAGCACCCCACCACCACAAGGCACAGCTTAAGGACTGCAATTAAGAGAGCAAGGGGTTCTCAGAGTGAGCTTGCAGCATGTTCCTTACTCACCCTGGGCATTTGCCTCAGACTTTTAAACCTCTTGTTTTCTGGCTCATCTCCCAGCTCCCTCCCACTTTATTTTGAAAAAAATAAACTAGTCCCTCACAGAGTGTTGTGAGAGACTTGTGGACAATTGCTACATGGTCTTTTTTCTCCATTTAGCTTTCTTCTCCTGACCTGCATCTCGAGTATCCACCCCTGGAATCAAAGTTAACAAAACAAGGATAACTTGGGCTTTAGTTGGATGAGGAAGAACCTTTTAAAGAAGGCAGTGTTATTCTACTATAGAATTATTGTGACTCTAGCAATGGAAGAAACTGTATCATTGATGTGGAGACAGCGGCCATGGGAGTTCCTGAGGCAGGGAGAGGGAAAATGAAATGTGATATTGGGGCATTTTCGGGACTTGGAGTTGTCCTGAATGATATTGCAGGGACAGATGCAGGACATTATATATCCCACCATGACCCACTGAATGGACTGGGAGAGAGTGTAAACTACAACATAAACTATAATCCATGCTGTGTAGTGGTGCTCCAAAATGTACTCATCAAATGCAATGAGTGTGCCACACTAATGAAAGAAGTTATCAATGTGGGAGGAGTGGGGGGTATGGAGAGTGGGGTATATGGGAACTTTTAATATTTTTTAATGTAACATTTTGTGTGATCTATGTATCTTTTTAAAAAAATAATTTTTTAAAAACTGAAACAAAAAAAGAAGGCAGTCCAAGAGATATGAAGTTTCTAGGAATATGTCAGAGAGATGAGATAGTGAGAATGAGTTGGGAAGAATCAACAGTGAAATGATTGTCCCTGAGCATTGCCATCCTTCACATTTTTTCAACATAGGTGTTTACACAGTTTTGATGCTCCCACCTGCTGCTGCTGGGTCATCTCTCCGTGCCTGGTCCCCAGTGACCAAGCCACTCTAGCATGGTGAGGTCAACAGGTTTAAACTGAATTTCAGATGTAATTGAGAAGTTTGTCCAACATTTAAGTCCATCAGAAGTGGATTGGTATGTGGACTGGGAAGTTTTGGGGGCTAGAATATGAGCATGAACCTTTATCAGATGTATCAGAGCCTTTCTTGTCTCAGGGGATGGGTAATTCAGCATATAACAAGGAATTTCCCACTCAGATCTGGTTTTTAACTCAAGAATCACTACAATAAATGTCAGTCCAGTGAAAAAGAGGGGGGCTTAAAAAGGAGAAGATATCCCTTTAATGAAATGTATCCCAGGAAGGGGAGAAGAAGATTTCATTAATCTTTTATTTCAGCAACCCAGGAGTAACTTTGCTTATGAACACATGTGAAATACTCCCTGGATGTGTCCATAAACCTTAGAGGGTCATGGTTTAATCATTTCTCTCAGATCCATTCCTTAGCCTGCCCTTGCTTTAGTCTTTCTCAGAGGACCTGACAACAGCTTCCTTGTCATCAGGTTTCCCTTTCAATTAGGCCAGTGGGAGGCACTGTAGGAAACTACAGGGCAGGGGAAAAGGAAACGGCAGGATGGGGTACTCCTCCCCTTTCCCCAGCCTCAGGCAATCCTTCCAGTAATGACTGCATCTTCTCTGGGGCTCCAATTCCTGCTGGTTAATTCCACCCTCCGCGGGCCCAGCTTCCACCAGGTAGTCTTCAGGAAATGGTCCTAGCTTCTGAGTTCTGATAACGCTTTCTCACCCATTACTCTATCAGCTCCGAGGATGGCATCAGCTTTCAAGCATTAGCAACACCCTGATTGCCTCAGTGTCCCAGTGTGGCTTCACACTCCTCTATCTCCTGTGTAACACATTCCTCTATTGTATTCTCCTCATTGGAAACAACTGGTGATTTCTATTTCTTTGCTTAGACCCTGACCGATACAGAGGATATCTATTGGGGTCACTGACATAAAGCAAGTAGAGGCACGAGCACATGGAATATGACCAATTACTATTAATATACATCTCTGTATTCATAGTTTATTCAGGCTAGAGAACTTCAAGAGCTGGTGTTTCAGTTATCTATCGTGAAACTTAATGTCTTAAAACATTGATTTGTTTGAAATTCTGCAGTTTGGCCAGGGCTTAGCAGGGACAGCTCAACAATGTTCCCAAGGGGCCTCACACACTTCTGACAATCAACTTACAGTTGATTTAAGGCCATGAAATGTCCTCAGGATAACAATCAGGCTGGTGCTTGCTTGGCCAAATTGAGCACTGTAACCTGGCTAAGTTGACACAGGAACCTAAAATTCACAGGATCCATTTCTGGGTTTGGGGTGGTAAGGTCACTGTCTTAGTCAGCCAAAGAGGTCCTGATGCAAAGTACCAGAAATCTGTTGGCTTTTATAAAGGGTAATTATTTGGGGTAAAAGCTTACAGTTACAAGGCCATAAGAGTCCAACTCAAGGTACTATAAGAGGTATTTTCTCACCAGTGTGTGTTTCCATGTGTTGAAGCAAGATGGTGGTTGAGCTCTGCCTGGTCTCTCCTTCCTTCATCTTCCCGAGGCACCATGGTCCCAGCTTCTTCAGCTCTCAGCTGTAGACTGGCATAAGGCTCGTTTCTTTCTGGGCCTTCTCAGCTGCTCAGTTTCTCTGTTCTCTTCAGCCGCAAACTGTCAAGGGAATGGCTCATCTCTCTCCCCGGACTTTAGCTATTTGAGCCTTCTCCTTTCTGTCACATGGCAGGACGGAAATGAACAAATGCTCTCCTTTTCTGTGAGTCTTTTTGAGCTAGTGTCCTTTATATCAGCCCACCAAGGGAGTGACAAGTCAGTCTGAGTCATGCCCTACTGATGTGGTTGAATCAAAGCCCCAGTCCTAATAGGTAATTTAATCAAGACATGTCAGCTGAATCTAATGCATTCAAAATATATCACACTCAGAGGGATAGATGAGTTTACAAGCACAATGTCTCTTTTGGGGATTCGTAAATAATTTCAAACTGCCACAGTTACATTGCAAAAGAACGTGTGGGGTTGAAGATATTTGTGTTGCTAACTCTAGAAGCATGGGTTAGTCACATTCAGTGCATTTTGTATTTCCTATATCCCCTTGACCTTCTGCTGGATGGGACAACACTGCACAATTTCAGCTTAGCAAGGATACAGAAATATATTTTCTAATGGTACCTTGTTTCCTCCTATTTCTTCCTCTCCTGATGCTTCTGAACATTTCTCTAAACTTCTTCTCCTGGAAATTTTTCTACTCCTATCTACCACCTGTGTTCAGTCACCATGGTCTTTCTAATTGAAATGTCTTCTTTTTACCTTAACATACTTTTGTAATATTGCTTTTCCCTCTTAGCTATTGAGTCTTCTCTCTTTTCTCATCCATTATGATACCTTCTTTCTCTTAGCTTTTGCCATTGTCCAACAACACTGCCCTTTCCTGATGCATGCCTCAACAGTTTCCCTTTTCAAGGAGTATTGCTTATTAATATGGTATGACTAGCTAAATAAATCCGAACCAAAATGTTATTGTGTATTGTAAGTGGGGAGGAGGTTATAGGCCAGGCTATCTATAACAGTAAGTGCATTATTTAGCTAAGATAAAAGAGATTGTCAATTACTATAGCCTCTTAATCCCTTCAAGATACCCTCAGGCTTGATCTTAATTCCAAAATTATGATTTAGCTTCATCAGTTCATCATTACATGAATTGATGAAGAGAATTTTGGTATTGGGTACATCTGACCTCGTTCCAATAGTTCCCCAGAAAGAAATTTTGTGTGATGTTATATACATACTATAATTTGAAAGAAAATATATGCAGAAAGTGATTTCTTACCCTATATTAAGAATGGCGACATCTGTTGACCCTCAGGGAGAGATTCTATACTCTCTTAGTTCATGGTATGGATTTGGCCATGACAATTCTAGGCCAAAAGAAATGCCTGCAATTCAGTTAATTAAGCAAAGTCCAAACAACTTTGTAAGCCTTTAAATCCTGCTAAGTTATCACCTGTTGATACTGAACAAGTTCTCAAACCTGGAATCAAGTGAATACTGCCATGCTGATTTCCCATTCCATCATTTATTTTTTTTCCTCAGTACTTGCTTTTTATTATAACTCACCCTGAACCCAGATTCTTAAATATGGGATGTCACTGATTGTCATGAATCCTTCAATATTACAACTATAAATTGCCTCAGACTAGTAGTTTATCTTGTGCCAGACAAGTGTTACTGTGTTTTCCTAGAAAATATAAGATATTCCTCAGCAGAAGTGAGAGCTCCTGGGAATTCCCAGGGAAGCTCAGCACAGTTTGGGAAGTGTGGCTTTGGAGCAGCAGTTCTCAACCACGAATGATTTTGTCTCTAGGGAAGAGCTGGTTTTCACAAGTGGGGAGAGGGCTGGTATCTAATGAGTAGAAGCCAGGCATGCAGCTAAACACTCCACAATCCACAGAACAGCCCCCACCACAGAGAATTTTCCAGCCTCAAATGTCAATAAAGTTGAGGGTGAGAACCCTGCTCCAGGTGTTTGGAAAATGGTGAATATAGGTTAAGAAAGGAAGATTTTTTTTCCCTTTTTTTGAAATCTTTGTTTCATTGTAACTGGTCACTGATCTGCCATTAAAACTAGTGCTTCCCACCCGCCTTTTGTGAAATTGAAGTGAGAGGAGAAAAAGGATGAAAGGATGAGAATATTGAAGAAAATTTTGACAGTTCAATAGAACCTTCGATTATTTGTTTGGCACTCATGGGGCTTCTAACTCACCCCAAATTGTTGTTGGTTAAAAAAGAAAAAATCAAGAGAATACATGTGGACCTACTTTCTCTTCATAGACCTTGAGTGTCTTTTCATACCCTGCTTTTTGTGGCTCAACTAGAGATTCGTAGGCTTTCTTGTTCTCCTCTTTCCCTTCTCAAGTATTTTATTTTACACATTGAAATCTAAATGAAATACTATCATGAAAACCGGATGCAAGATAATAGATGAGAGCTGTGACAAAATTGTGGGGTCACAGTAGTGTTGCCAGATGTGGGAGGCAAGGTGCTAAGCATGTTATGGCAAACAGAGGAGAAGAAAGAAAAGTGTATGCCACCAGTGAGTGTGGGCAGAGCAAATTTCAGATGAAGTATGGAATCTTTAGGCTTTCTGCCACAGTCATTTTGGAGCTCATAGCTGGTTTAAAAATGGCAGATCTGTGAGCAGATAATCACAGTAAATGTGGTCCATGATCTGACAGAGACCTTCATGGACGCTATGAGAGATGGAGATGAAGAAGCCAGGGGACTGAGGAAGGATTTCACAGAAGAGCTGGGATTCAGCCTGGTCCCTAGGAACTATTAGGGTGTGTGGGGACAAGTGGGAAGGGTGCTATAGGCACTGGCATGGTACATGCAAAGCACAGAGGGACCACGGGCA
Organism: Dasypus novemcinctus; assembly: GCF_030445035.2. NCBI lineage: Eukaryota > Metazoa > Chordata > Mammalia > Cingulata > Dasypodidae > Dasypus > Dasypus novemcinctus. The sequence continues at coordinate 7,782,226 of NC_080674.1, read as the reverse complement.
TTGATGGTTAAAGGAGAGGAAGTCGCATGTGCAGGAGTGTGGGGGCAGGGACTGGAGAAGTGGGGGATGAGATTGGGGCTCAGATGCCTGGCAATCTTGGGCGGGCAGGAGCCCTGACGACTCTGGGAAAGAGAAATTGCATGAGCAGCAAGGATTAAAGAAGAGGCACTGGGGCCAGGCACGTAGAGCAAGCTTGGACTGAGATCAGAGGGAATGAGTGGGGACCAGGTTGACATCACAGGCCCCCAGATCCCCATGAGCTCAGTGGCAGCAGGGTTGAAAGACTTTGGGGTCCCTCCCCTCAGACCTGCCTTCCACTGAGAGACAACCAGATGCCAGCTTTCACCTTGGGGGCACTTGGTGATGCTGGCACAGAAGTCATGACAAGACAATTCCCTTCAATCCTGGATGTCTGCAGAGAGATGGGACAGGGCGGGGGGGGGGGGGTGGAGTGGGACGGGGAGCAGAGAGAAATAGGCAAATGGCCCAAATCCATAGTACACATTTATTTGATTATCTCAGGTATAATTTTTGTAGCTTTCTTGAATCTCCTCAAGTACCTGCTCATCACAAATAAATTCTAACTAATGCTCTCTTTCGGATTAATTACTCTGAATGACTTGCATAGTATTATAGGATGAACAAATTCAGTGATTTTTGAATTCTCTCTGTCTGGCTCCATGCTTTCACTCTTTCTAGTGGATACTGTCACCATTTTATTTTCTTCACTTTTGCCTGAAAATACAATTCCCTGCCAATGAATAATGGTATCAATCCATGATGATGGAGTGCCACCTAATTCCTAGTTTAAATAATAACTTGCAGAGAAGGGACAGTTCTCCAGGTGCCATCCCCAGAATTGGTTATGGGCACCTGAAATTGATGAGCATTTCCTCATCAGTCCTGGTGAGGACTTCCTTAAGCACCACTTTGTCCCTCACTTCCTCCTACCTACGGGGACGTACTAACATGATGCTCTGAGACTTAAAGCCCCCTCTCGTTGGCCCTTCACCTGTAATGATGTCACCACATGTCAGGCAGCCGCAGAGATGCTGTGGGGGAGCACAGGAGAGTGTGTGGAGAGGGCTCTTGGACACCTCCAAAGGGGCGAGCTAGTGCCAACTCTGGTAAACTTACCATTGTGGTCACTGTTGCCAGAGATGGAGAGAAATACTATGTCCTATGTAAATGAGTTATTTAGAAGACAGCATGGCGTTCCCAAGGAGGCTTGAGAGACTTTACTCCTTCCATTATCACCATAGACTTGAGCTATTAAAAAGCTTCCAGAGGGAAGAAGAGATATGATGTGGGGACATTTTCAGGACTTGGAGTTGTCCTGGGTGGTACTGCAGGGATAGATGCTGGACATTGCATGCCCTGCCATGGCCCACTGGGTGGACTGGGGGAGAGTGTAAACTACAATGTAAACCACTATCCATGTGGTGCAGCAGTGCTCCAAAATGTATTCACTAAATGAATGTCCCACAATGATGAAAGAGGTTGTTGATGTGGGAGGAGTGGGGTGAGGGGGGTGGAGGATACATGGGGACCCCTTATATTGTTTGAATGTCACATTAAAAAATAAAATAAAGAGAGAAAAAAAAAAGCTTCCAGAGCTGGTGTGTTTTTATCAGCCAAGCTGAGTTTCTACAGTCAAACATAAACAATTTCCCAGAAGGCTAACATCAGAAAAGTGTACTCTAGGATCATGATGGATGCAGACAAGAACAAGATCCCACCATAAACATGTATAAGCACAGACAAAAGCATCACTATTGTCCAAAGCACAAAAACGACTAAACATTCACTCTCCCTCCTAATGTTAATAATGCTGCTTCTTTATAAATTTCTGTTTTAAACTTTCATTTTACTTCCCACCTCCTAGATAAGATGCATTATTATACCCAGTCATAGAATCAGTCCTGCTTTCTCATATCACTCTATCTAGAGCAAAATTATGCTTCCGTGAACTCTCCCACAAATCACCCAACAGAACCCAACTCAAGCCCTCTCTCACTGAGATGCCCCAAGATTGCCCATGCTACATGTCTCCCTTATAACAAACTAATAAACTCAATTTTTTGCCAGAGCTATATTACTTGTGCTATTCAGTTGGAAGGGATCAAGAAACTGCCTCACAACTCAAGGCACACCAAATAAAGCTACAATGTATGGAAAACAAAGCAAAACAAAACAAAAAATAAATAAGTAAATGGAGGCACTTTCATAACAAGAACTCTAGCCCATTCTTTCCGCCTCTAGGCCTCATGTATACAGGAATTCTAGCACTTCACCTGGGGGACAGAAATGATGGGACAGGTGGAGATGGGTAGTGTTATTCACTGTATAGATGTAGATCCCTAGGGTTTGCCAGTTTGCAAAGTAGCCCAGGAGAGGAGCAGAGGAAGTCAGCCTCTCCCAGCAAGCCAGGGTGACTTGGTAGGGCCACCAGCTACCCTCCTTGGAGGGACTGTCCACCTGCAGGGCCAGCCTGTGCCCTCGGAGGATGGTCTGGGCTTAGCTCTTTTCAGAAGCACACTTCTCTGCTCTGATGTCTGCCCAGAGTCCCCTGTGTGAGAGCCTGAGGTTGGTGCTTTCTTGCAGACATGACTCAGCATTTTGATCTGCTTTATTCTCTGCAGACAGAACAGTCACTCTGTTTTCTAGTCTAGATGATTAATTTTAATGTTGTCTAAGAAGGGCCAATGCCTTCTTTTGACTAAACTATATTTAATTTATTTAAACAAATCTTTCACATCATCCCTAGGTTCCTCATCATCTCAGTCTTAGCTTTGGCACATGACATGAGACATACAGCAGTCTCTCTCCTCGGCCTTCTAAACTGCTGTGAAATCTTACTGTGTAGACATATGTTCATGCTCATGTGTTAGAAAATCCATTAAATGGTGTCTATATAGATGTGGACTGTCGAGGACAACCACTTCCTTTTGGCATTTCTTTCCTTTGAATAAAACCCAGCAGGTATAAATACATCTTCTGCCTCCACTTTTTCTCCCACTCTGCTTCCCTGAAGGTGAGTGACTCCTCTGATTGGCCAGTTTGGGAAGAGTAAGTGGGCATGATCCTCTTTGCCCAGGGAGAGGACAAGGCCACCTTCTCTGCTCCAGGCTGCAAGTCTTACTGTACAGAGCCCCAGGTGGGTCACCCCAGTCTAATGCTATGAGGGACTAGATGGGAATGTCTATCTAATGCTTTAAAACAGAACTCTCACACTAAGCTACATCCTCCAATTTAGCTTCTATCTGTAATAAGGATTATATGTTTGCTTTATTTTTCAACTTGTTGAGCACCTCAGTTGAGTTTCAGTGCTATCTATGAGGACCCATTGATATCCTGACATAGGTGAGTTGGTTGATTGAATTTTCTGTCCCATCTTCTACAGAGTACTGTCATTATCTCTTTGAAACCAAAGTTACTTGATGTCCAGGACCAAAGGTTTGGAAAGAATAATTTACATGCATCCCAGAAAACTTCTTGAGTTTCTTTTAAGGTTAGTTCACGTTTAGAATGAAGCACAGAATAGCAATTCATTCTGCAAGAATCAATTCTGGAACACAGGTGCTTTTTGCCAGTGATATCTTTGGGTAATTCCTGCTTTCTAGGTTTCTCACAGATGTACCCCCAAGGTACCTGCTAAATGGGTCAAGTACATAGGATACCCCATATACTATCACCAACAAGGGCTGCTCTGACACTTTGTGAGTGTAACCATTGCAATCTGTATATCAGAATTAATCCCTGCCTCATCTAAATGCAGAACAGGTGGCAGTGTTACAAATAGGCAGGAAGGAAATAAGTTAATGATGCCGAGAAAGGCTGGGCCATGGGGGTAATCTTCACATGAATTTATGGTCAACAGCATTGGTCGTGATGACATGATGAGTGATTCACTTGCTGATGCCCTGGTACACTGTTTTTAACTCCAAAAATACAGTGTCAGTAAGAAATTCACATAGGTAGGGCTTCTAAATGGTGCCACTGGAGTTTGGGACTTCTAGGTAAGTTAAGGTTTAACTCTAAAACTGAACCAAAATAGAAATACACACTTGATGAAGTAGGTAATCCAACACTTGTGTTATCCATGGGATGGGGGTGTCTGTGTAAGGGGGAAAACAGGATGATTTTTAAAAATTAAAAACAGGACTATAGCATTCTTGAGAGCACAACCTATTGCAGTGATTATTTTGTTTTCGGTATCTGATAATGGGAAATTCTGAAGAGATTCTAGAGTTGAAGAAGTTATCAGATTTACCCAGTCAGGTCCAGGAAAAATGCGTTTTTATTCCAGGAAAATGCAACTGGTTATTTAGACAGAAAGTGTTAAGAATTGGATCCCCAGAAAGAAATGTTCAAGTCCTAAACTGCAGCCCCATAAGCGTGAATTTATTTAAATAGGAGCTTTGAAGATTTTATTAGTTCATGAGAAAATACTGGATTAAGGTGCGACCTCAGCCAATAGACTAGTGTCCTTCTAAGGAGATGAAATTTACACAGAAGAGAGTCACAGGGGGGTGGACGGAGGACAGAGGCAGAGACAGGGTTTTGCCACAAGCAATGCCATCCACCAGGAGCCAGGGGCGAGGCGAGGAATGGAATTCCCCTTCAAGCAGAAGCGTGGCCCTGCCACCACCTTGATTGCAGGCTTTCCGTGAATTCAGACCTGTTAGACAATGCGATTCTCTCGTTCAAGCCACGCAACCTATGGCACTTGGTTACAGCAGTCCAGGAACACCAAGACAGCCAGCCATCTCTAACATTTTTCCAGATTAATGGAAACATTCCAGATTACGAAACATTCCGCTCTTTCTGTTCTAACACTTTCAGCTCACCAAGCAATGTATTAGGTTTTATTTTGGTCTTGTGAGTGAGTCTATACCACAGAACGGGCTGTGCTGATAAAATTCATAGTACTGATACTGCCACCAGCTCTAGGTCTGTTATTAGATTGCCCTGGTTTCTCCCACACCGTGAAAGGTTGAGGTATTTCCTTCAGGACTGGTCACCCTGGCATGAACTAATGAAACTATTTTTTTCTGTAGAGATCCTCCCATGCACCTCAAAGTCCGAGTCCCTGGGGCAGCCCCGCCTGACTTGACCACTAGTCTTCTGCCTCTGTGCATTAACTGGTTTTTGGTTCTCCTATTACCTTCATATTCTTCTGTTACAATAGTGGCCTTTCAACAGGGCCTTTTGGTGATGGAAAGCTCTCCCGACACAGCAATTCATCTGGAAGTAGCCACCTGAAGTTCTCCTTCACAATCAACTCTGGCACAGGGCCAGGCTGCTGGGTTACGGGTCTGTGCAGCTCCAGAACTGGATCCCCGTGCCAGGACCAGGGGGCAGCAGTGGCCCCACCAGTCAACTCAGGAACCAAGGCACGGAGAGGTGATGCCGTGGTCGTGGGCAGTTAGGGCCCTGGGTCCAGGCCTCATCCACACAAACATCTCTCAACAGCCCAGGGACCAATGAAACATGGCATTTTAAAAACTGCACAGACGTATAACACCATCTTAAAGACAACACAGAAGTGGAAATGGCTACTTACCGCAAGTTGAGGCTCCAAACGGCCTTCAGGCCAAGGCTGCTTAGCTACTTATGCCCACATTCAACTTAACACTTTCCAGGAAGTGTTTACACTTTATGAAATGATCACTATAGATCAAAAACTGACTCCCTGCCTGAAGCATTTTTTAAAATTACAGGGAATCAGACTTCACACCAGTTTCTGTGCCGCGTCTCGGGAAGGGAACACTCATAAGGACTGGCTCCCTTTCCTGGAAAGGGGGTCGGGGGCTGGGCCTTCAGCACCCAACCAACTGATACCCCGATCCCAACGGAAGCTGAGCAGGTGGCGCCCCTTAAAGGTCCCAGCGCCCCTCGCCCCTGACCCAGCATGGAAGCACCCCCAGGAAAGAGGAAAACTAACCACTACCAATTTCTACCCATTTTGTGACTAGACAATCTGACTTGTATTTCCCCCATTTTCCTGTTCCGCATATTTCAAAATAAAGACAGCTGTTCATAACACCATTAGGAAATCTGAAATAAAGAAAAACCAAACCCAAACAAAACCTTGGTTTCTGAAACTTTAAAAAGTGCTACATAAATGACAGTTGGAAAATAAAATAACTTGCTTTACTCTCTCTTTTTTTAAATAAAAATTTAAAGAGCAAGAAAGAAAATATTCCTGGTGCACTCAGATGTAGAGTGAACAAATATTAGTACAAACTCCTCAGCAGGAAATTAATCGACAGCGCCTCCAACAGTGGGTGCAAGGACTACTGTGCCTGGTAATGCAGACCCTTTAGAAAACTGCGTCACAGTGAAGTGGGAAGTGGGACAATTTTGATTTGTCCCCAAGACCCACACAATCCCTCCCACATTAGCCTAAAAATAGGGAAGGTCCCCTCCCCCACCCCCCCAGCATAAAAACACACTCCCCGTAAGGTGCCACGTGTCGAAAGTACCCAGCGGGCTTCTGACACAACGAGGCCTGCGTGGAGTAAACCAGCACGGCTGAGTCTGTGGCAACAACAACAAAACACATTTATTCTGAGATCGTGTCATAATTAGGCTATCTGAAATATCATGAACGTATGCAAAGTTTGGAATCTGGTGTAGGTTGCCAGACTTAAATTTAAAAGATCAAATATTCTCCCAGTTAACATATTCGAAGGCATAACCCCTCTCTGAATAAATGTTGGATCTTGCATTGGTGTCTATTTACTGTGAAAAACAAGATTACTTTTTCATTTCCAATGGTGAGATGAAGAAAACTGTTAAAGCAAGAACATCAAGAAATAATTTCTATATCTGAATTGTCTAAGATTTTAGAAGTAAAACTAAAATCTTAGTAAGACAAAATATCTAACCCTATTAAAGCAATGTAAATTTTGTTCAAGATATCTGGGGGGAGGAAATGGGGCAAGTAAGTGAAAGATATCTTAAAGAGTGACAGCCAAAAAATAGTATTCTCTTTTTTCATTAAACGATACGATAAAATGCCTTACATCACACCTCAGAAAACTCCTGGAAAGTTCCCCACCTGCATTAAGTTACAGTTAAAGCAAAACTATATGCCACAGAAATGGAAGAGTCAACCTTAATGACTGGCTACCCTAATTAGAGGGTCACCTCCGATCTTCCTCCAAAACAGTTGTACAAATGCAGGGACCTCCCTGGGATGAGCCAGGCTGCAGTCCCACTGTGCACGAGATCCCCACCAGCCCTGCTCTCCTGCAGAACGCTCGTCAGCAGTCAGTAGACCCCCGAGGAGGCTGTGTGCGGTGTAGTTTCAATTTAATCTCACATCCCTTTGGGTCCGAGGTGAAATGCCACACATCTCTAAACTGGAATCAAGTTCAAGCTTTGCATCATGTCTTTGGAACCCAATAGTCAGAGCAATCTCTGGGGCAGAAGATTCCGTGATCATTCTTGTCTGGCAGAAGACTCTGTAATCAACCCTGGGAGGAAGGCACAAGTGTCAAACCCGGGTCAGGAGGACTAGATGTTCAGCTACCACCTGAAGTTCTTCTGGGAATCTTTCTTCTTCAGCCTCCATTCCATGATAACTCACTAATCAACTAAGGAACATTTATTGAGCCACCATTATTAAATACCTAATGCATTTGTACCCGGGTGCGAAGCTCCATAGGGAACGGAAGATCCATTGGTAAGACAGTGGTGATGAGGCTGCTAAGTTATCACAGGAAGTAGTGCAGCAACGACCACCTCTGTTTATTAATTGCCTCCTACACTGGTTTCCTGAGGCTCTCATAATAAATTATCACAAGCTTGACATCTTAAAACAGAGATTTGTTTTCTTGCTCCCCCCCAAGGCTCGGGGAGAATCTGCTCTTTGCCTCTCCGGCTTCTGGCTGCTCTGGTGCTGCTTGGCTGGGGGCTGCTCATTCCAGTCCCTGCCTCTGCGGTCAAGAGGCCTTCTCCATTGTGTATTTCCATTTGCATCTGTTATCAGGACAATTGTCAATGGTTTTAAGACCTGCCAGGTAACCCAGGCTGATTTCATCTCAGGATCCTCAATGACATCTACAAAGACTCTTTTTCCAAATCAGGTCACATTCATAAAGCCCTGGAATTAAGGCAGGGACAAACTTTTGTAATGGGCTTCCATTCAGCCCTCTACAACTTGCTATGTGCAAGATAGTATTCTGGGCACTTCACACAAATTATCAGTAGTTTTTAATGGGACAGTACAAAGCAGGTAATACTTGTTCTATTCTGAATATAAAGAAATCAAAGATAAAATAGTTCCCTTCACTGAAACCTTTAAATAAATATAGACTATCACCATGATGATTAATTATGATAATGACAATGTTACTTACTGAAAATAAGTAGTGAGGGCAATTATGGACAAGGCAGATGCTGTGCCATTAGGAACCTGGAAAATTTAAAGAGGTACAAGATCCAGTCTTTGCCCTCCAGGGATCCAAACCATCTGTGTCAGCATCTTCGGCAGGGATTATAAAATATGTATATTCCCAGCACCTTCTATACACAAGGAGTGCAGCAGTGTATGGGAAGTCAAGGGTAATCCTAAAATGATAACTACAAGGAAAGTCACATGAAGTGGTAACGAGAACTCCACATAAGCACCTGGGCCCCTGATCGGGCTCCTGCTCCTGGGTGAGTGGACTCAAGTAAGTCCCTTCACCCAAGGAGCCTTAGCTTCCTTGTCTGTAAGTGGGAGAGATGCACATCCACCTACCTCCCAAATTTGAAAGATGGGATCATCTGAGATATGCGCTATATACTGTAGCTATTCTTCCTTGGTGCTTTGGGAGTGCAACTGTGACCTTTCGATAAAAGCCAGCTGGACTGGCTCTGCTTGGTGAGTTCTCTCTAGCCAGTGCCCAAGAACATCAGGCTATGGGAGCTTGAGTGACACTCCCCAAATATACACATCTTGAGTGCACAGCAGAATGCCTCTTGGAGAAAAATGATTGGGTTGCCGTGATCTAACAGCATGTTCTCTCTCTCTTCTCAAGCTATATGGAAAGGAAAATCATATTCAAAAGTTATTCATTTATATCAGTGAGACCCTATACTGCGTGTCCTATTGTGTCTGTCTTATTTCACTCAGTATCGTGTCTTCAAGGTTCATCCATGTTGTCATGTGCTTCCCAGTTCATTTCTTCTTCTAGCCAACTAGCATTCCATCATATGTGTATGCCACATTTTATCACTGATATGAGCTATAGGTTAGTGGGAGACAGAATGTGGGTTGTGTATATGATAGTGAATGTATGCAGAATGTTTAATAAGGTCAATCGTAAATGTGTAGAAATTGAGAGTTGATGGTAACACACTATAATGAGTATAACTGCTGAATTATAAATGTGATTGTGGCTGGAACGGGTAGAATAGGGATGTTAATGTATGTTAATGTTAGTTGAAAAATACCTCGAGGATAATCTAGGGACTGCATAGCATAGTGATTTTGGTGGTAGATGAGGATTGTAGATAATAAGATAAATACAAGAACATTCCTCTATTACATGGTGTTAAGAATATCATGATACATGGAAAAATAGAATAATGTAACTTATAGACTATAGTGAACAGTAATATTGAAATATTTTTATAGCAAAGACAAAGAAGGTACTATATTGACATGAAAAGTCATAAAAAGAATATGGGATTTCGTTTTATGCGATATGAATATGATCAAGCATTTTTTTTCTTCATTCTCTTCATTAACAAAGGATCTCAGCCATGTCATTTAATCAGTCTGTGCTTATTTATTTATCTTTCTGAACACTGGAGAAACAACTGAGTTTGTTTTTAGGATTAAATAAGATAAATGTGCCTGGACAGAATTTTTACAGGCAGTGTTTCCATAATTTGTTAAGCTGCCTGTGACAGTTTGAAGGTTTATGAAATCCCAAAAATAAAAAAATGTACGTTTTTTAACTAATCCATTCCTGTGGGTATGGGGTTTTTGATTGGACTGTGTCAGTCAGGAGCTGAGCCCCGGGAAGAGATGACTGACTGACCACAGCAGAGTTCAAGGAGAAACTAGAGAGAGACCCGCAGACCTAAGCAGGCCTTGCTTGATGGCCACACAGCAGGACCAAGCCTCACCAGGAGCAGATCTGGTGAGGAAGCCCCTCGGAGGTGTCTTGATTTGGACATTTCACAGCCTCAGAACTGTAAACTTTTACCCTAAGTAAAATTCCCTTTATAAAGGCCAAACCATTTCTGATACTTTGCATCAGCAGCTCTGTGCCAAATTAAGACACTACCTTTTGTCTGTTATTTTAGTTTTTGAAGTTGAAATAAAGTTTACTTAAAAAAAAAAGCTATTCAAAGCTCATTGTACATAAATATATATGTGCATATGTATTATGCATAGTATATAAGCATGTATAGTCCCTTTTATGTGGGAAGGCCTGTCTGAGAAGAGAACAGTGCTTAGTGTATTAAAATCAGAATAATCTTGAAAACTTCATTTTCTCAGGTCAAGATGGAATGGTTTTACCAATGGGACCTATGAATTAGAAATATTATATCTAGCCACACTAATACTGGCCTTGCTGAGTGACATTGGATCACTGAAAGTGTGATGGCTGATTTTCACCCCAAAACTGGATAAGAATGTCCAATTTTTTTGCTCTGGAATTCTGCCTTTATTCTTAGCTTTTTTTTTTTTTTTGGTAGTTATTGGTTTTATATATTAGTAACAATTAAGATAAGACTAAAGACAGTGCCCTGTTGTAGGTCATTGGCAAGCAGTGTAAATCTGGCGAGATATTTTTCCTTTTAAACCATCAACTTTCCCTCCTGTAGAATGGGGGGGGGGAAAACAACAGCTAATTATTGTGAAAATAAATGAGATAATGTATGTAGAGTATTTAGCACCATTTTTGGAATTGAGGAAAATCCTATAATTAGATCTTAGTTTTGGATGGGAAAATTAGTTTTTGGTTAATTCCCACTAAATTTAATGTGGGGGAATACAGGATAGTTTTCTGGTGTCCTCTAATTCCACCAACTTCAACAAGACCGCTGTATGATGTAGTCACTTCCTTTGTCCTGATCAACTTTCAGGGAGTCCAAGGTATTTAGAAAGTTATAGTTTTATAAACTATTGCTAGTTTGAAGATTTTTCTTTTAGATTAACAAATGGAACGTTGTTCCCCCTGAGGAGTTCCCGGCAAATAAATATGCTGCACACGCAGCTGAAGCCTGAAAAGAGCAGGAGACATTTTATGAAGTTTAAGTCCCCAAACAAAACTCCAACCATGCTCTCTACTCAACCTCACCTCGGGTTCTTTTCAGATTGGAAATACTTATCACTCCCTTTAGGGAAAAAATGAAGAGTCTTTGAATTCGCACTTCTTTTTACTTCTGCCTCCAGGATGAATGTGACAGAGACCCTAATCAAAACTTTGGATCTCGTTTATCAGCTGGAGGACAGAGAGTGTCAGTGCTGACACTCTGACAGGTCCCCATCAAAGCTCTCCCTCTCACACATCGGGTTGGGCAGAAGTTTGCACGGGAATAGAGGTAAATTCCGAGAGTAACTGGACTTTGCGTGTTTTAAATCCCAGCTTGACAGCACAATAGTACAAATTTGCAAGATTATACTGTGGCGAAAACTTTTATAAATCACTTTTCAATGACAGCTTTTTTTCCTTCAATTCTATTCTTCCAGAGTAATTTGCCTGAGCTACGTCACTGTTTTGTTATGTTGAAAAACGTTTTAGAAGTCATTGGAATATTGTGTAACAAATCCAGCAAAAACAGGAAATTCTCCCCTTTCAGTCTCATCCTTGTCCCACCAAAGAGAGAGATGCCTCTTGTTGCTGTCCGATAATGAATGTCATTCCCTTCTGAATGGGGAACATGGAAGGGGGTTCCTTTGTGCTATATGTCTTCTGGAATAGAGAATACTAATAACTGAGTAAAATGAACTAGTAACTCAAAATACAATCTTTGCTCTCTCAAACCTCAAGTCATCTCCAACAGCTTCCTCTGGAGTGATAAGAAGGTTTCCCTCATTCCTGGCCCCATCCTGGATCTAATAATGGAAATCATTGGGTATAGGACCCACCTATCTTCACCCACATGGCTCTTCTGCACAGGAAGGAATCAGAAATGGCCCTAAAGGGATAAAGAAAAGAAAATGAGTGCTGAAACATACCATCTAAGCACATGGGCCACCGGTCTAGATTTTCTTCCCAGATGTGTGGGTTTAAGTAAGTCCTTAACCTTCATGAACCTCTGCTTCATCTTTGTAAGTGGAGGGAGAAGCACATCTACTAATCTCGCAAATTTCTGAGACTCTAATTATATGGATATATAAAAATGATTTCACAATTTAAAAGTTCTGTGCTGTAGATTTTATTCAAATGTGAGTCTGGAAGTGGTTTAGATGGGTCATTTAGAAGAAAGTCAAGTGAGGAGACCATATGCTTTGTGAGCCCTTGGGCCTCTGTCTGAGGTGCCCAAAGAGATTAGACTCTGAGAAACTGATCCAAGCTCATTAAATACACTCAAGAGCAGATGGAGGGTAATCTGAACAGCACTCTTGCTACAAAGGCTTCAGCATGTATTTATTTTTAGTCTTTGGTTGCACTCTTTTTTTCTTTTTGCAATACACTAATCTGTTAGCAATGTGCTTAAAATCTGAAAGTTCCTGCAATCAAAAATGTATTCCTGAATTTTCATATATAAAGAAAATTGATAGTGAACATATAAATTTCCCAGCACATTTTCCCATCCACCATGGGAGGCTTGTAGTGATATTTCTGACTATACGAAACTCAAAACCCCCATCAACATCTACTCCAAGACTGGACCCCAAATCAAGAATGTCACATGTGCAGCTGTAATACTTGGGTTCATGTATCACTCTCCAAATCATGGCTTTATTTGGGCAAAATGATTTGTTTTCTAAGAAAATTCAAGCAAATTTCTTTTTACATGAATGAAAAATAAGACTTGTTATTAACATCTTGGCTCCATTAGCAGAAAAATGTCCCAACATATGATTATGCGAGTTTAATGCCAGTGACATCACAGACTTCAAATAGACCTTCAGTTGTTTGCAATAGTTGGTAACATTTCTTTAACTAATACTTGGGTTCAAAGTAATATTTTTGCAAGTTCATTATTCCGGAAAGAAACATTTGACATTATTGTAAATACAATTACAAATTCCATGAGAATGTTCAACATTAAAGATAAAATTATTTCTTTCTGAAATAATAGCAAGAATAAAAATTTGCAGGGGAATATACACTGTGGTAAAAATAATATTTTTAGCAAATTAGAAAAGCCTCAAAACAGAATCGCATCTAGAATTACATATAGTGATAATTCAGAATTGTGTCCTAAGAAAGTTCAATTATCTACCAGCCAAAATGGAAGTTGTAAATGTTAAGATTTACAAATATTTTAATGTTGACAGACTAAAGTAATAATAATCTTAATCTGGAGGAATGAAGTGGATGTTAAATTACAAACAAATACTTCTGCATGACAATATGCAATTCTTTCCCTTCTATCATCAATTAGGTGTGGGGTATGGGTGAACCTTTATATTTTTTGTAATCTATGTATCTTTAAAAAAAAGACAATTTAATAAAAAAAAGATTTAGGTCTGTTTGACAGTTTAAAGAGATACCTTGTAAATAAAACTGAGCCCTATTGCTGTATTGACAAGCTTATTTTTAAACAAATCCTCCAATATTTTGTTGCATTTTATGCAAAATGAATTGGAAATATGTAATAGAACATTCAGGTTTTAAAGCTTTTAGTGAGTTTTATTTATGAAAAGCAAAGCTTCTAAACAGGAAGATATTGGAATTACCCCTATAGAAGCAAGTGGAGAACAGAAAAAAATAAAATGTGAGCCTAAAAGACTAACATAGTGTATTTTTCAAATTTTATCAATGTGATTTATAATAACTCAATTTATATTAAAAATCTTTTGGTGGATATATTTATATTTAGTACCAGGGTTGAAATGGCCATGATTTTGGGCAATGTGAATTTGATGACACTTTGAAATGCATGAAAGACAATTTTTTGATGAATTTTGTATGGTAAAATATCTGTAACAAGAGGACATTTCAATATGTAAAAGTTAGAATGTAGGCTGTCCACCATCCAGAAGGATTTTCCCTGAAAGTAGCAGGTGCCATGAAAATTATAGAAGGGTTTATCCTTTAATATAGGTGAAAGTATCAGTAATTTCAGATTGTTTAACGATAAAATGCAATTTAAAGGAAGACTGAAAGTAATCTTATTGTAAAATTAAGCTAATATAACAATAATATAATCTTACTGTAAAATTAAGGTTCCTGGCCAGTGGGGGGAGCTCTGTCGTGGTCCCTAGGGGAGCAGCGGCAGTCCCCCACATGCAACGGCAAGGACCAGGAAGGAATGAGGGTCCAACAGTGAGCCCCTGATCCTAATAACTATGTTTGTGAGTCTATACACCCGAAAAAAAAACAAGGCCTAGAGCAGCAGTGTGCCTAAGAGTTCCCACCTGACAGCCTCCATGTTACTCAAATGTGGCCAGTCTCAAAGCCACACTTGGCATATAAATGCAATGCCTTACGCCTAGCATGGGACATGACACCTGGGGATGGGCCTCCCTGGCACCGAGGGATCACTACCAAGTACCAGCTGATGACGTAACTAGAAAATGAACTTGAATTAAAGGTTCAACGTGGACCAGCAGAATATACCTGTCTACATATAATAACAGGAGTTAAAAATGCTGTTTGACCTAAAGTAAGGGGGAAATGGAAAGAACAAATGTGTTTATATGGCTATGAGTATCTAAAAAAGAGTCTGGAGGTTTTCAGAAGGATTGCCCTTATGCACACCTGAGCAGAGTCTCAGAGACAGAGAAAGTAGATACAACCCCAGGTATTGGTTCTTTTGAGGGCTAAAGAGACCCACAGGTTCTATGGTCATGGCAGATGGAGTTCACTGCCACATCAGTTGGCCCTTCTTTGGAGCTAGTATTCCTGTGTGATGGAGCTGGACTCAGATGTGATCTTTTTTCACAAGCCTTTCCTGCTACTTTACTGGAATTGTAGTTGGTGCTGGGGTTTAAAATATATCTAGGGGATTTGAATCTCTGGACTGACAATATGATAGCCAGGCCCTGAGCCTCAACAGACTTCAGCTCCTACACTCTGATTTATTGGACTTACCCCACTCAGCTAACATGGAGTTGAAGAATGTCAGCCACCACACCATGGAGCCTAGAGTGCCTACAACTGAAAGCAGGAGGATTGCATCCAGTATCCATGTGGAATCTAAGCCCCCTCTTGATATACATGTGGAATGGACACAACCAAGCCAAGGTCCACAGGAAGGAGGAATACAGTGAGGATTAGAGTGGACTTAATGATATTCTATTCATGAACTATTGTGGTTAATAATCGAGAAAATGTGGCATTGGTGTGGAAAAAGTGGCCATGGTGGCTGCTGGGTGCGGGGAATGGGAGGAAGAGATGAGATGTGGAGGCATTTTTGGGATTTGGAGTTGTCCTGAGTGGTGCTCCAGGGACAATTGCCGGACATTGTATGTCCTCCCATGGCCCACTGGATGGAATGTGGGAAAGTGTGGACAATGGTGTGGACCACGGGTCATGGGGTGCAGCGATGCCCAGAGATGTACTCACCAGATGCAATGGATGTGTCATGATGATGGGGGAGAGTGTTACTGTGGGGGGAGTGGTGGTGTGGGGGTGATGGGGGTGAATGGGGACCTCATATTTTTTTGAATGTAATATTTTTTAAAAAATGAATAAATAAAATACAATTTTAAAAAAATTAAGCTAATATGTGTGTGTGTATGTGTTTATGTGCCCATCCCTACCATCCTTCAGTGGAAACACAAGCCTTGAAAAAAGTCCTTCCTTCTTTTTGCAAAGTGACATCAAATTAAAGCTGATGATCAAATTTCAGACTTGTTTCTAGTAGTTTGGGTGATTTGGCTTTTACTAGCTCTACATTAGTGTGCTATATGTATGTGTGTTTATTTATTTATTTTTTTTTTAAAGATTTTATTTTTATTTATTTAATTCCCCTCCCTTCCCCCGGTTGTCTGTTTTCTGTGTCTTTTTGCTGCGTCTTGTTTCTTTGTCCACTTCTGTTGTCGTCAGCGGCACGGGAAGTGTGGGCGGCGCCATTCCTCGGCAGGCTGCTCCCTCCTTCGCGCTGGGCGGCTCTCCTTATGGGCGCACTCCTTGCATGTGGGGCTCCCCTACGCGGGGGACACCCCTGTGTGGCAGGGCACTCCTTGCGCGCATCAGCACTGCGCATGGGCCAGCTCCACACGGGTCAAGGAGGCCCGGGGCTTGAACCGGAGGCCTTCCATGTGGTAGACCGATGCCCTAACCACTGGGCCAAAGTCGGTTTCCCTGTATGTGTGTTTATATAATCAGTGACTTGCTATTAGAGACAAACGTGGCTAGAAAACTTTTTTTCTGAGAATACATATCAAGAATAATTATTCAAACTTTGTTGTTTTAAATGTTCAGATAATATGAAGTTTTCATTAATTTTGTTTTAAGGTACCCAGATGGATATCTTTTAAAAATGATTTTATTTTTTTAAGAATATTATAAATTATAATTATTTTATAGATTCACCAATAATCAACTAATTGAAAGTATGTGCTATTAACATTTCACGGGGTCATTTCACTCCCCAAGCTGTGTGTATTTCCAGGGTTCTCAATTTCAGCGTTTCTGTAAAGTTGATTATAGTTTTCCAGGGACTGAAGAAACTGAGGGAAGGAGGACTGGGGAGTCACAGGGAAAGGTAATTTTATATGCTTGCTCAGGAAAGATGAGAGAATCCTGTGGGGTAGCTCTAATTTTTTTCTGAAAAAAAATCTTTTTTTCCCCAAGAGGGAGGTGGAAAGAAGGGGTTGGAGGTGTGGGGAAGCTAGACCAGAGCAGACAGGGAGCTGGCTGGGGGCGGCTCTGGGGTCCCATTTAAGGGAACCAGTCATTAACCATTGGCACTAATTGAGGCTTCCTTCAACTGTCAAAATTCTCACATAAATTTTATGAACAAATACATTTTCCAAGCAAGAATTCAAAAAAGATATAGCAGAATATTAATTATAGGAAACTGTATCTCAGGCAATGTTCTCAGCTCTTTTCACATCCTTTATCCTCAAAAAACCTTATGAGGTGGACCCTATTATTGTTTTTGTGGGTTTTTTTGATTCTACAATCTCTTTTCTTTTAATGTTACTTTCAAAAATATAAGAGTTTCCCATATAGCCCCCACCTACCCCTCACTCCTCCCACATCAACAACCACTTTCATTACATTTGGTGAATACATTTTGGAGCACTGCTGCACCACATGGGTAATAGTTCACATTGTAGTTTACACTCTCCCCCAGTCCATTCAGTGGGTTATGGCAGGATGTATAATGTTCAACATCTGTCCCTGCAGTACTACCCAGGACAACTCCAAGTCCTGAAAATGCCCCCACATCACATCTCTTCTTCCCTCTCCCTGCCCTCAGCAACTACCATGGCCACTTTTCCATATCAATGCTACAATTTTTTCCATTACTATTTACAATAGTTCCATAATAGAATATCAATAAGTCTGCTCTAATCCATATTTTATTCCTCCATCCTGTAGAGCCCTTGATACTGAAGACTATGCTTATGAGCCTGTGTGCCTGAAATATGAACTGCAGAGCTGCAGGGTGCCTAAGAGTTACCTCCTAAGAGCCTCCATGTTGCTCAAATGTGGCCACTCTCTAAGTCAAACTCAGCATGTAATGACCTTCCCCCCAATGTGAGTATGACTCCCGGGGATGAACCTCCCAGGTACCAAGGGATTACTACCAAGCACCCACTGATGATATAACTAGAAAAGGGCCTTGAATGAAAGGGCCAACTCACACCAGTAGAATACCTCAGCCTATATGTAGGATCATGCATTAAGAACAGCTTTTTGATCTTGAATAAAAGGGGAAAATGGCAAAGACAAATGAGTTTATATGGCTAAGAGTGGTCATGGCAGATGGTTCTGGAATTCAGTGACATGTCAGTAGGCCCTACTTTGGAATTTGTGTTCCTGAGTGTGATGGAGTTGGACTCAGATGTGACCTTTCTACACATGCTTCTTCTGTCATTTTTACTGAATCTGTGGTTGGTGCTAGGGTTGGTGTATACTCAAGAGACTTGAATCCCTGGACTGTCTGTGTGCCAGCTGGGCCCTGAGCCTCAGCAGAGTTGCAGCCCCTATCCTCTGGTTCGTTGAACTTACCCAGGTCAGCTCACAGGGAGGTGAAGAAGGCCAACCACCACACCAGGGAACAGAGCGTACCTCCAACTGCAAGCAGAATGGCATCTGTCATTCATGTGGAATCTAATCCACTTACTATTATTTTCTACATTTTTCAAGTAGAAGAAAGAATGGGTGACTTATTTAAAGATATGAAAGAGATTGTGTTTTTTGTTTTTCCAACTTCTTGGTAATACAAAATCTCTGGGTGGTAACATAATGCCATGGAAATGAGGTTGTTAAAGGGAAGTTATGCAATGTTTGTCACGGAGGTCATTCCATTGAAATTTTACTGAGAGTGTAAAATATAAATTTTAATTGACTAAAGTGTCATCTTTCTACAAGTTCAAGGAATAAAGCATATTAAGATGGCTCCTATGGAAAGAAAACTTCAGAATGTCCTTATTGTGCGAAAGATGATTCATTGAATCTTTTGATTTGCCTAGGAGTAAGTGGGTGTTGAGCTAATGAAACAGAATTTTGATTTTTTTTTTAATATAACATGCGGCTAGCCTGGTTTATGAAGGAGGACTTGAAGAACTAGGATTATAAGACGAGCAGCCCTAAAATTATCAGATATCACCTGTGAGTGTCTGCTTGATGAATTCTGAAGTACTTTCCCCTCACTCCACAATCTCTGACATTTGCCACCTTCTGATGAATAATGCCATCTAGATCTCATTCTACCAAATTTTCTAATGTAGGTGTGAGGCAGAATCTTACTTCATTCGATTAAATCAGTCATTTAATTGTTCACAAAGTAACTCCTGATTTTCTGAATTAACTTTCCCAAATGGTCTCTTCTCCAGCTCCTCAGTTAGTATTTAGATTTGATAAGTATTTTTTTTATAATACTAGTTGTAGACATCTAAACATCTCTCCAATAATATCTATATTTGTGGAATGCACCTGTGAAATAAAATACATCCAATAATAGTGGCCAGGCTGCACTATGAAAGTGTCAGTTTATTTAGAGCATGAAATATTAATCAGTTCACATAAAGGTGCATGCAAGAAGGAACCGTTTTTAATTACTTACCATAAGTCTTCTCGATAATCACTTAAAGAATGTCGTTGAAGATCCTTAGTTTGTAAAACTGGTAGGAATCAGAGAAAATGGGGATCGCCACACTTTTGCAAAGTGAAGACATAACACAATCATTCTGATGTCGATGAGGCAAATCTATTTTATTTTTTTAAATTATAATAATATAGAAAAGTATACACAAATATAATAATAAAGATATACACAAATATAATATAGAAAAGTATACACAAAATGCAGATTTTCTGCTTTCACCAATGACCACTCCACTATTTTCTCCAAGCAACTCACTGTTTCATGCTTCATGGATATTCTCCAGGTCTGCGTCTGTGCAGTTACATACATTTAAACAAGCACGAATGCACCTTTATATACTGTTAGATTATTTGTAACTAATGAAATCACAATGTACACATTTTTATTTCCATCTATTTGTTACTGAGAGTATGTCTTGGGGTTATTTTCATAACAATGCATATGGATTTGTTCATTTTCTTTTTAAGTGCTGTAGGTCATGCTACTGTATTTATTTTATCATTCCTGCATTAGGGAGCAGGTGTAGCTGAAGTGGTTGAGCACCTGCTTCCCATGTCTGAGGTCCTGGGTTCTATCCCCAGTACCATCGAAGAAAAAAAAATACATTCCTCCATTGATGGACAGTTAGTTTTTTAGCAGTTATTTTGGAATTATAAATTATGTTTCCATGCCCATCTTTACTCATGTCTCTTTGTGCATGCAAGTGAGCATTTCACTGGGAGAGATGTATATTTGCATTAAATAGATACCAACAGAATACTTTCTAAAAAATCTGTACCAACCTGAACTCCCCCAAATAGACCATAAGATTACCATTTGGGACATAATTGACCACACGTTGGATATTAGTCATTTCTGCCAATATGAACATGAAATTGCATCCCATATGTTTAATTTGCATTTTCTTAATTTTATATGTTTACTATTGCATATACTTTGGTTTTCTGTTTTTGACTTCTTATTTATTTGCAGGAGTTTTTCTTATGTTAGAATTCATCACTTAGCTTTTGAATGTTTTATGGTATATTTTACCATACAGAGAACTATACAGGGAGTCAGATCTGTCAATATTTTTTCTATGACTTCTAAGAGTTGTTTATCAAAATTATTTTCCTAATCATGGGTAAGGAGTCTTTCATATTTCCTTCTCTCTCTCTTTCTCTCTCTCTTTTTCTCAGGTTTGTATCTTAATAAAATATTTCTAACTCTGATTAGAAAATAAATGTCTGTTTCTTTCCAATACCTTTATTATTTTTATTTATACTTTAATCCATTTGAAATTCATGTTGATTCTCAATGTGTGGCAGAAATGTAACATATTTTTACCAAATGGGTAGGGAAGGTCCTAACAGTGTTTATGCTTTCCCTCTTGATTTGAAATGCTGTCTTTTTATGTAATTTTAAAAATACATGCATCTCATATGGCTCTGATGCAGCACTCTTCTGCTCCATTATTTTATTCCTTTTTTCTGGGTCAAAAACACAATTTACTTGCTTTAATTTTAATTATGCTTTAGTATTTTGTAGGATATACTCTTCTTTTGTTCTCTTCTAAAAGAAAAAGTTTTCTTGGCAATTCTCCAGCATTTTCTCTTCTTTAACTTGAAATCTAGTTAATTCTGATGTATTTTGTTCCAACCAAGTATGAGTCTGGGAGTTATTGGGAAAAAAGAGGGATGGTTAAGACTTCTATATTGAATATTTGCAAATCGAGCAATTGTAGACAATATCCTGGTTGGCGGTTTGATAAATTTCCCAAAAATAAATCTCTTTCATTGTGATTGAACCTTTCAAACAGCTAATTCTGAACAGCAGTTTTATTGGTGTGACTATTATAAGGGGAGGCATTAGCCAGCTGCTCCAGCGCAGCTACTCCAGGTGCATGCGGGGTGGTCAGGGTTTAGTGCCTCCAAACGGGCTCCACCCTGGGACCACACTTTGGAGTTCGGGAGGCGATGGTGCAGACTGAAGGGGAACCACTTAAACTGGGGTGGAGAGAGCAAATGTCTGCATTTACACCCCCAGTGGGAAGCACTGAGACCGTGAAGACAATGATGGCTTTATTCATTTCACCAACTCCCGCCTCAGAAGCAGCAACGTCTGGTAAAGACCCCAAGTCACCTCCTGTCCCCATGTAGGTGCAGATAGTTGCCCAAGTGAATCCAATCACTTCTATGACTAGATGGGAGGGAGGGAGAGGGAGGGGGAGGGGGAGGGGCGGGGGAGGGGGAGGGGGAGAAATGATCCTCTAATGTAACAAAATATTTAACCAAAGTAAAGATAAGGTTTAACAACTGGAGGTGCTATGGACATTATTGGTGTTTATTGGGGGAGTACTAAGACACTGTTGGTAACTTTGTTTTCTTCTCACTGGTCTCTTAAAATAAATTGTGTGTGGGCATGGAGATTCAATTTCAAAGGGCAAAGTTGGTAGTGGTTCTTTGAATAAGACCTGTTCTGTGTTTATTCATCACTAAAGCAAAACTCCACAATCATAATATTATTTTACAAAGGCAAATAGTGTTACCATCCACCTGGTGTCTAATGCCAGAAAATTCAGAATCATTCTTTACATCTCCTTCTTTACCTCACAAATCCAATAAATCACAGAGTCCTGTTGATTTTCCTTCCTGGATGTTTTTTGGATGTGTCAGTTCCTCTCATCACCCTAGTTCAAATCACCATCTACTCTCAACTGGTTTAATAGAATTGTCCCCTAACTGTACTCCCTAACATCATTCTTGTTCTTTTGTAGATATTCTAGGCAGCAACTAAAATAACATCATCAAGTACAAATAAAAAAGCAAGAAAACAACACCAAAACTTCATCAGCCCTTGTCTTTATCATTATTCAAATTTTAAGCAACAGAAACCTGAAATCCTTTATAAGATCTAATGAAACCTGCTAACCTGGTGTCTCTAGACCTTCAACTTCACCTCCTAATGTTTACATCCTTGTTCAGAAAGCCCCATTTGCCTTTCTTCTCCTCTTCCATAAAACTCCCACCACCCATGCCTTCACCCTGCCCTCTACCTGGAAGGTTCCTCTGCCTTGCTTCACCCGTGAACTCCTCCACATTTTCATCTACAGGCGATTTGCACCCCCTTGATCTTCTGGAATCCCATAACACTGTACACTTTTCCTTTGTAAAATCAATGTGATTCTGTGTCTGTCTATCTCCTTCTCTAGACTGGGTTCCTGTGATCGTTATCTATGGGAGAAACCTCAGTCTTTCTGAGAATCCATCAGACATAACCGTTAAAATGAATTGGTCCTGGCCTGGAGGCAACCTGTCTGTGTGTAGCTAAGGCACAGACCACCTTATCTGCTCCAGTGGAGTCCCCCACACATTCCGAAGGCGAGTTACCTGTAAGACAGGTTATCTGAGACCCTCGATCTCACACAGCAGCTAGGATGTTCTGACACTCTTTGAACCTGTGTCTTGATTTCCCTGAAACTAGGACTCGTTGGTGATAAATACGTTTTGCTAGTTAGCATTTCACTTCTTACAAAGCTTGCTTTTCATACATATATATATATATAAAACCAGTCATAGGTTTCTAGTGTAATCTATTGTATTTACTATATAAATTGCCCTTTTTTGGGAGAGAGCAGAGCACTTTGCTTCAGCATAGCATTTTGTCCATTTTATGGATTGCCTCCTTTTGATAAAAAAAAAAAGGGTCTTTCTTTTCTACATTCTTCAAATGCGTCTTTCATTTGACAGCTCAGCCACAGGGTGGGATCCATAGGCTGCTGCTGCTGAGCTCCTCCGCAGAGGGCCTGGGTTGGAGACACCCACAGAGCCCTTTGTGCTGCAGCTCCCCGATGGTCAGGTGCGCGGAGTTGGTGAGGACTCCTCAGATCTGGAGCTCCACGAATTGTGCGGAGCTCTTGGAAAACTTTATCTGACTCCCTTGGATTAGGTCTTCTTGGTAAGTGCTGGCACTTCGGAAGCTTGACATTATGGGCTGTACTTGCCTTAAGGAGATTGGAGAAAACCCTCCTAGTACCCCAGCATTTACGTAACTGGGAGCAGCTTGGAGCCATAGTAGCCTTTTCCAAGGACTAGGACCTACCCCTTATAAGTACCTAGGAAAAGAAAGGACCTAGGATCCCCCAGAAACAAAGCCATGCATTCTATAACTGATATGCTGGGAATCAGAAGCCAAGAGTATCCGATTCCATTTAAGGACTCCTCACGGAGAATTTAAGAAGTAGTAAACCTAGCCTTGATAGCCTTCTAACCACAAAGACCTAGACTGGACAATGCCATCCTTTCTGCTTATTCTAATCCTACTGCTCCACCCATTTGTTTGTTTGTTTTTTTCTTTGCCTGATTACTAAAATTTGGCAAATGCCCTGTAAGGCCACACCTTCTGGACTAATGGAAAGGTAGCCTTGGTAACTTTTAAAAGCTGCTGGTCAAAAGCAAAGCTCAGGGGAAAGGATGTAGCTCAAGTGGATGAGTGCCTGCTTCCCATGTACAAGGTCATGGCTTCAATGCCTAAAAACAAATGAAAAAGCCAACTCTCACTGGAGAACTAATGTAGCTCAGTGGTTGAGCACCTGCTTCTCATGTAGAGGATCCTGGGTTCAATCTCTGGTACTTCCTTAAAAAAAAAAAAATTCAGATGGGAGGAATTGTTTGCTTGCAGTTGTAGATACTCTGTTTTTGGGATGGGACTAAAGTAGATTTATTGTATTTATTATCTTGTAGTGTAGTTATTATCTTGTGTTAATGGAAGAACCTGTAGAATTGATGTAAAGATAGTGGTTGTCAGAGGTTCAGAAGGCAGGAGGAGGGATGACTAGGTAGAACATGGGATATTTTTAGGGCAATGAAATTGTTCAGTATGATACTGTAATGATGGGTACATGACATTATACCTTTGGCAAAGCTTACAAAAGAGTACTGCACAAAGTGTAAGCCATACCACTTGTAACATAAGTATCACACTAGTGTAAAATGATAATAATAGGGAAAATATGTGTGTGGGGGGAGCATTATATAGGAATTCTCTATACTTTCAGTTCAATTTTTCTGTAAATCTAAGATTCCTTTAAAAATAAAGTTTATTATTACAAAAAAAAATTTTTTTAAGCAAAGCTTAGGACTATTGTTAAGGAATTCCCCAATCCCAAATCAGATCCAAAAAAAATTTTAGGAGGAATTTAGAATTCTAATTGGAACTTATGATCTGGGATTGCCTGACCTTTGTTTTCAATGTGTATATATGGCTTTTGAGTCTGGGTGAGGCAAAAATGTAAGAGAGCTGGCTAAGTGTGAAAAATCAGAAGGTAATAAAAGGACCTCTACAAATGATACTGGTAGGGGTGTTCCCACAAAGGACTGCCAAATTTCTAAGGGCTTATTAGAAGCCATACTAAATGCTTTTCCTCAAAAGACTGTTTGGCCAATAATCTGGTCTCGTAAACAAAAAGGGGTAAAAAATGTCTGCGATTATATGCGTCGATTGTCTGACCCCTTTGGTGTTCATTCAGGTATTTCATCTTTAGCTGATGGGTTTGAAGGGACATTGTCCTCAATATTTTTCAGTGGACTTAAACCTGATCTTGGGGAGTTGGTTAACAAACATACTCTTGAGAGGGAAGTTGCTTCTTTACATGAACATGTTAAATTAAGTGAACATTTTAAAAGAACTCTGGATTAGGATAAAAATAAACAGACAAAATAAAATAATGGCTTTACAATTACAGCAATTCCAAAAGGGTAGAATAAAAATTATAAAAGTGCCTGATTGTTACTTTAATAACATTCACTACAAAAAAAGGTCCCCTAAGAAATATAAAGGATATTATCTATGTTATATGTAAGAGGGACCTTGAAAATGACATTGTCTCTTTTAAAAGAAAAAAAAAGTGAGCACTGAAAGCACAAGAAATTTTTTAAGTGGGTTCCTCATGTACTTTCCTAAATAAAAAAAAAGTGTGTTTTATATTAAAGATAGCTTGGAGCTACAGTGGCCACGATGAGAAAGTTTTAGTTTAGACCAAGTTATGTACTTGAGAAGTGCACTTGAACAAAAGAGGCTCCTGCATTCCACTAAGGCTTGGGTGCATCTTTTGATTAGTATTCAAAAGCTTCTACAAGATATGATGACTCTAAAATAGCCTCTTTAAACACAAACAAACCTGATTTAAAAACAAAAACAAAAGCAAAATGAGGCAAGGACAGAAAAGCAGCTATTTTATAGAAACTCATAAGTTTTATATTGCTGTGTTTTGTCTTTCTCTGTTTCTGAATCTGTTTTTCTGACTCATGGCTGAAAATTTTAAGTTGTAAGTCCTCTATTTATATACTAATTTAATACTGTTAGTTTAAAAGGAAAATAACTATGTGTTCTGAGTTATCAAAATTAGATACAAAAAGGCATGCATTTTTAGAGATATACTTCTTAAACACGTAAAGGTTTACAGATTAAATAAACTAGTATTGCATCTACTAGATGTTTAAAATGATAAAAATTAACTTCTCATCTAGCCAAAGTGAGTCATTAGTCTGACAAGTTTTATTTTGACAGTAATTATGTTTAGTAAGATGTCAGCTTGAAAATGTTTTCCAATATCATTTTGATAATTTAATTATATAAGGTTTACAGTATGCATTTTTATTTTTATTAAAGAAAGAGCAATTTTGCCTAAAAAAAAAGTAACTGGTTGTTACGAATGAGAAAGAGGAAAATATGGAACAAAACCTGAATATATAGAGAAAGTGAAGAAAGTTTGAAGGAAAAGAATTTTATTTCTTGTGGTCAAAAGCAGGTAAGATTTGTTGGGTCTTTCTGTAAGAATTTTAAGAGCTTTAGTATCAAATAATATACTGAAGCAAAACTAGAATTTGGTTTTCTCTCTGTTAAAATGACAAAATTTCTTGAATTATTTGTATCTTTTTCTTAAGAGTTTGAAAAGTTTTTTTTCCTCTCTTCATGAATAATCAGTGTGAAAAGCAGAGAGTCTGTGTTTTAACTGATAACTTCTTGTACTTTATGTTGACTTCATTGTGCCCTTGATTATTTAAGAAAAACAAGTCTTCTCACTTTTAAGAAAATTAAATAGGTTTGGATTTTCGTTTCTATTTTTAACAATCATGTTATCTCCTACATTTGCTTTTTTTTCATTTTAGAAATTGGAATTTTTAATATATATTTATATATATATAAATATTTTTTCTTTTTATATGTTTTTTATTTTATTTTTTAAAAGATACTTAGATTACATAAATGTTACATGAAATATATTTACTTTTTAAATATTTCATTGGCACTTTGGTTAAATAGCCAAATTTTCACAGTGAACCTTATGACAACTTGTGGCATTTTACATTCTCAAAGCAAACCAAAAATGATTTTTGAATTGATGAAGAATGATTACAGATTTTGTTTGAAATATTGCTAATGTTTTAATGGGGTTTTTTCCCTTAGATATAAGGAATCCCTTTTGCTTTTCCTTTAAGCTATGTATAACTCATAAAACATTTATCTTCTTCTCCCTGAATTCTGAAACCCTTATTAAATGTTTTTATTTGCATGGAATAGAATTATTTGCATAAGGTAAATAAGAAAATAACTTCCTGGTTAACAGAAAATAATTAGTATGGTAATATGAAACTGTAGGTATCTCAGAAAAACATCTTAAATCTAATCCCTCTTACAAAGGTGTGGATCCATTGTAAGCAGGATTTTTTTGCAAAACTCCATCAATGAAGGTGTGAATCACTTCATTCAGGATGGGTCTTATACTCTTACTATAGTTAATCATTAACAGGATTATTACAGAGAGAGAGGGAGAAAGCCACAGACACAAGAAACTGAAAGCAATGAAACTCAAAAGAGAAGGGAGAGCCCAAGCAGACGCTGCCATGTCCCCTGCCACGTGGCAGAGGAGCCAAGGATCGCAGGCTCTTGATTGGTATTCAAGTCTTTTGGAAGGAAACATCACCCTGATGATGGCTTGATCTGGCCATTTTTCTCAGCCTCGAAACTTAAGCTAATAAATCCCCGTTGTTCAAAGTCAACCTGTTTCATGGTCTCTCCTTTGAGCAGCCTACCAAAATGAACAGCTATTGGTACCAGGAGAGAGGGGTGCTGCTACTGCAAATACCAAAAATGTGGAAATGGCTTTGGAATTGTTAATGGGTAGCAGCTAGAAGAATTGCGAGGTGCTAGATAGAAAAGGTTTAGATTGCTGCCAGGGTCACTGGCAGCCAGACTTTGGGAAGAAATATTACCTTGATGATGCCTTGATTTAAACATTTTTCTCAGCCTCAAAACTGTAAGCTTGAAAGCTAAAAAAGTCCTATCATTAAAAGCCAACTGATTTCATGTTTTCTTCTTTGAGCAGCCTAGCAAACTCAAACAATTGGAGAACCTGGTTATATAACCAAAGTTCTGATTGGAATGCCATGATTGAAAATGTTGCTCATTTAAACTAATGTGACCAGATAAATAACCTAAATATTTTCAGGGGCCAAGTTAAAATGTTTCATGATATCAGTCAGACTTGAACATTTCAATGGCCAGAACTATTCCCTGACCTATGTTTTCTGGTTTAATAGACTATTGGGACAATTGGTAAGCCTTGGATTTATGATTTTATTTGTATTTATCGGTCTGTACATTTTTATTTATTTTTGCATAATTGGTGTTTCAAGATTCCATTCAAATTCCCTATCACCCTTAAGATAGATGGTGGGTCTTAAGATAGCTAATCAAAAGATTAGGGGACCGGGAGGGAGTGAGGGTTCAACAGTGAGCCCCTGATGCTAATGACTATGCTTGTGAGCTGATAAACCCAAAATAAGAACAAGGCCTAGAACAACTTTGTGCCTGGGAATTTCCTCCTGTCAGCCTTCATGTTACTCAAATGTGGCCAGTCTCGAAGCCAAACTCAGCATGTAAATGCAATGCCTTCCCCCAGCGTGGGACATGACACCCGGGGATGAGCCTCCCTGGCAACGAGGGACCACTATCAACTACCAACTGATGATGCAACTGGAAAATTACCTTATACGGAAGGTTCAATGCGGATCAGCAGAATATCCATGTCTACATAAAATACCATGACTTTAAAATGCTGTTTGACCTAAAGTAAGGGGGAAATGGAAAGGAGAAATGAGTTTATATGGCTACGAGTTTCTAAAAAAGAGTCTGGAGGCTGGCAGAAGGTTTGCCCCCATGCACAACTGAGCAGAGTCAGAGAGACAGATAAAGCAGATACAACCCCCAGATATTGGTTCCTTTGAAGGCTAAAGAGACCCATGAGAGTTATGGTCATGGCCGATGGGGTTAACTACCAGGGCAGATGGCCCCTCTTTGGAAATGGTGTTTATGTGTGATGAATCTGGACTCAGATGGGATCTCCCTTCATAAGACTTTCATGCCAATGTGCTGGAGGTGCAGTTAATGTTGGGGTTTAAGATATATTTAGGGGATTTGAATCTCTGGACTGACAATGTGATAGCCAGATCCTGAGCCTCAACAGACTTCAGCACCTACAATCTGATTTATTGGACTTACCACACTCAGCTAAGATGGAGTTGAAGAAGGACAACCACCACACCATGGAGCCTAGAGTGATTACAACTGAAAATGGGAGGATTGCATCCAGCATCCAGGTGGAATCTGACCCTCCTCTTGACATAGAGGTGCAATGGACACAACCAATCCAATGTCCACATAGAAGAGGTGGCATTGGAATGGGAAAAGTGGACATAGTGGACGAAGGGTATGGGGAAAGGCAGGAAGAGATGAGAGGTGGAGGCGTCTTTGGGACATGGAGCGGCCCTGGATGGTACTTCAGAGGCAATCACCGGACATTGTAAATCCTCACAGGGCCCACTGGATGGAATGGAGGAGAGTATGGGCTATGATGTGAACCAATGTATATGAGGTGCAGAGGTGCCCAAAGATGTACTTACAAAATCCAATGGATGTGTCATGATGATGGGAACGAGTGTTGTTGGGGGGGAGAGAGGGGGGGTGGGGGGATGGGGTTGAATGGGACCTCACATATATATTTTTAATGTAATATTATTACAAAGTCAATAAAAAATAAAAAAATTAAAAAAAAAAAAAAAAAAAAAAAGAAAGTAAGAACAGATGGAACTGTGTTTAGGGGACTAAAAATAAAAATAAAATAATAGATACCCTGATTTGGAGGGAGGGCTGTAATTGCAATCCACTCAACTGAGTAAGTTACCCCCCTCTAAGGGTCTTAAATGTCATTGAACAGCCAGCTAGTAAACTTTCCTGCAAGTAAAAAAAAAAAAAAAAAAAATGATAAAAGGGACAAAGCAGCCAACTGAGCCTACTATGACCACAAAACATGAAAGGAAATCAGTGGTGGTGAACAACATGCTTTGATCAAGTTTCCAGTGAGATCATTGAAAAAATGACTTAAAGGCAGGGCCAGTTAAATTAAGTAAAATAGTCACATGCATTGGGTATTGCCAAGAAAGAACTCAGTCTGGGAAATGACAGGGACTTACCAAAAGACAGAACAATTGACCACAGGGACGGGACTGTCCAAGACTCAATCAAATTACAGGTTTTTTTCTCTTTTCTTTCTTTTAAAGATTTATTTTTTTATTTATTTCTCTCCCCTCCCTCCACCCCCACTGTCTGCTCTCTGTGTCCATTTGCTGTGTGTTCTTCTGTGTCTGCTTATATTCTTGTCAGGTAACACTGGGAATCAGTGTCTCTTTTTTGTTGTGTCATCTCGCTGCATCAGCTCTGTGTGTATGTGGCACTACTCCTGGATGGGCTGCACTTTTTTTGCATGGGGTGGCTCTCCTTGTGGGGTGCACTCCTTGTGTGTGGGGCTCCGCTACATGGGGGACACCCCTATGTGGCATGGCTCTCCCTGTGTGCATCAGCACTGTGCGTGGGCCAGCTCACCACATGAGTCAGGAGGCCCTGGGTTTGAACCCTGTACCTCCCATATGGTAGGCGGACACTCTATCAGTTTAGCCAAATCTGCTTCCCAATCAAATTACAGTCTGAGCAACAATTGAAGTTTAGCAATAAGTCTGTTTCAGTCAGGTAGATATGGCCTATTCAAAAATGAATTAATATAATATACTAACCAATGTACATCGGTTCCCCATTGTGTAAGACTCTCCTATGTAATAAGAAACTTAAATGTCAACCATTCCTTCTAACTTCTCACTTGGAACCTAAGATTTTTAATAAGCAGCTATAACCAGATGGCTTTTGAGACTCTCATTACAGTTTCCCTGGTTAGAGATCTGACTCAAACAAGTCTCTCCTTCAAGACACTGCAGCCCAGAGCTCTGGGGGTCCTGGCACTGCTTAGCAGTCAACTGGAGCCAGATTCTCTTTCCTGAGCCTCAGGAGAGGGACCCCGGAGGAGTCAGGCACTCTTGGAAGACAAAAGGGAAAAGAGAAGAAACCGGTGACCTCTAGAGAGAACTAGGAGAGGTGAGGACAGATTCCTTCCCTTCTTTGCTTTCCTTTGCTGCTGTTGACCTTTTCCTTCGTTTGTAATAGGATGGCGACATTGTTAATGAATAGTTGGTCGATTCTGGCATGGTTTTCCCCCAGACAATGCTTTTGCCTCTCTGGTGGCTGTCAGAAGCAGAAACAAACCCTTGATGGGAAGTTTTGCTGACTTCAGTTTCAGTCTATTTCTAAACAAACAGATTTGCAGTGCATTGAATATAAAAAATCCACATTGTTTTGTTTTGTCAATAATCTCGATCTTCCTCTTTGTTTATTCTCAAGGAGAGTTTTTTTCCTTGATTGTAATAACATAGAAACTAAACTTTTGTAAGTTGCACCACTAACTTCCCATCAAAGAAAAAGAAAACAGGAAGCCACAGGCTTATGAAAATACAGAAATCCAGTGGTCTCCAGGCTGAAATAAGTGAACAACTTTGAAAGGAGTGATCACTTATTAGTTTTTCTCTGAAATCAATCTGTAGTAATAATTATTGGGACTTTTTGTTTTTTCAGTTAGGCCGGTAAAAAGAATTTATTAGGAAATGGGGGAAAGAACAAAGCTTACTGAGAAATGGGAGAGAAGGACGAAATACACACCAAGATTTGGTGCGGGCTCCTCTAGGCAGAGAGAGAGGGGGCTTTGGCCTGTGTGGTCACCTTTTAGGCTATTCATTATTTCTCCTCTTGCTAATGCTCAGGGGAGGGGCCCCAGCTGTTATTGGTTACCCCATCAATGGCGGGGGCCAATGGTGAGGCCTATGTGGAATATCCAGGGCCTCCCCTCAGCCCAGAAAGAGTCTCAAATGGGGCCTCAAGGTCACGACAGGATCTCACAGCCATGTTATCCCTCAGCCATGTTGTCTGTTGACCATGTCTTCTCCTCGTTTCCCTGGCTAATTTGCCTCAAATCCCTCCTCAGAGAGTTCATGTCCTTATCCTTAATAGGGTGCTGAGGGATGATGGTCATTCTTCTGTAGTTACTTCCTGTTCAATAGGGCAGTAGTCCCTACCTGACAGGGCATAAAACTCTTTGGCTATTCTATTGATGGAAGATAGGTCTGGCAACCTGGATGGAACTGGATGAAATCCCTGCATGACTAATAAGGTGTCGATTCTGTAAAAATAAACTTCATTAGAATTTTGAAGATACATGATCCCACTAAAAAGATAAAGAAGATGGTGGTAAGCAGGTCCAAAAAGAGGACCAGCCATGGCATATTGGACCACGACAGTGAGAAAGGCCAGGCGTCTTCAGAGGCTGCATCCTCCCAAAGTTGATGGGAAACAGCCTTCTTCCTTGAGTTCCTATGTGCTGTTGGTTAACTCAAGAGAGAGATTATGGTAGACCTGCTGGGTTTGGATATAAACTGTCAACCCCAGTTCCCACAGCAGTGGTCATGCTTAGAACAGCTAGGAGAGGTATGGAGAGGCACTGCCCTAGACCTAAACTCAAAAAGACAGTATAGGCAGTGGCAAGACAGGCATATGGCAAGGAAATAAAGACAGTACTTAAGAGAGCCATGCTTTTGTCTAATAGGTACATTCATTAACTACTTAGAAAATGAATTACATTTACCAGGACTTTTAACATGTTCAGTATTCCTTTCCATAGGATCTAGAATAGAAAAAATATCATCATAATCATCTGGCATATAAGGACAGTACTTAATACTAATCAATGCACGAGTTCCTCTTTGAGCTGCAATTAATAGATTTAAGCTCCAGGTTTGCCATATCATACATGCTATCCCTCCATGAGAGTAGTCCATAATGTCAGTTGTGTTAGTTTAGGTTCTACTCACCGTACTCTGGTACTCCACTTGGTATGCCCTTTGCACAGCCAGCATGCTGCAGCACCGTTGACCCTAGAGAGAAGGTAGAAAGGTAGCTCCAGTCTTTTACAGGCCTGGTGCGTAGCACCCTTCAGCACTATGGAACAGAGCCAGTTTAGAGGCAGTGTCCATTGTTCCTCGGGCTTTATTGAGCCATTGCCAGCTGCTGCAGGAGTCTGGAACTGCAATGTATTCTCCATCCACTTCAGGAGCATGTTCAGAGATATATTAGATATTTTTTTATTGTTGTTTTAGGGGTGAACCCTTTGTACATAAGAAGTTTTTATGAGATTATTTCATATTAAGTGTGGCCCAACGTAATCAGGATGGATCTTAATTCCGTTAATGAAATTTAGACAGAGAGAAAGCAACAGGAAGCAAGAAGTTGAAGGTCAGTGGAACCCAGAAGAGAGGGGAGAGGCCAGCTGAAGCCACCACGTGCAATGCCACGTGACAGAGGGGCACTGGACCATGGACCACTGGCAGCCAGCCCAGGAATATGAGTCTTCAGAAAGACAGTACAGCCTTTAAAATGCCTTGGTTTGGGACTTCTCCTAGCCTCAAAACTGTGAGATAATAAATTCCTGTTGTTTAAGCAAACCCAAAGCATGGTATTTGCTTGAGCTGCCCATTGAAAACAAAACAGTATGCATCAGAAATACCTGGAGGATTTGCTGAAACACAGATTTTGGGATCCCACCTCTAGAGTTTCCTGTTCAATATGTCTAAGGAGGGACCCAAAAAATTTGCATTTCTGATCAGTTCTCAGGTGATGCTGCTGCTTTGGCTGTGGACACCCCAACTCGAGAACCAGGGCTATAAGATATCTTTCCCCAGTCCAGACTTCGGCTGAGATAGAGTCAAGAGTGATGAATGCCCTGTGACCAAGCTCAGCACCGCAGTCGTGCTATTGATTTTCTCTGTGTCCTGAGTAAATCACTAAGCATTTATAAACACAAGTTCATCTTTCAGCAAAATGCTGACCGAATTGCTTTGGGAAATAAAATATTGCAATCAGTTTGGGATCTTCAAAATGCTTTTGAAAGGCTCAGCAATTACTTCTTTATGATGTAATATTGATCAGAATCCAGCTATCATCTTGACCAACAACATATTAATTATTGATGGAAATTGTCTGCTTGAGATTATATTCCAATTAAACATCATTTTCCTCATCCACATGGTAAAGCTGCTTTCATCAAGACAGTTTGAATTTCTGCCCAAGCATTGCTCTCTGAGGGAGATACTTCATCACTAAAAAATAAAATGGGGAATGATTAATAATGATATTTATTAGGAAGTGAACCATATCTCTCAAGCTTCATGGATTTCTCCTATTGACTCTAACTTTCAGCTCCCAAAGTAAACAGAAACAGGTAAATGTTTAATCTGTTAAAATGACTTCTCTCAATTATAGCAAGGAAAAAACCTCCACTGATCATAGATCTATTTCATCCAGTTGCTACAGGTGCATAGTTCTTCTACCTGAAAGAGAGTATCATATAACAAACTGAACTGTAGGTTCAAACTGGATAACTAGTTGCCTGCTCCCATTTTATCCACTCATGTTAGCAGAAACAACAATCTTAGAAAAATCACTGCTATTATGTAAGAAATCAAGAAAGTCTGATGATTTTCTACAGCACAAATACATTTATATGGAAAGAAACATACTCATGGAGATGGACTCTTTCATGCTACATTACATATAAAATAATCTGTGCATATATCAACCATATCCATCCAGGAAGGCAAGGCCCTCACTTCCTGAGGATTTTTAATGTGGTCGGTTCATGAATTTAAGCTAATAAAGAAAGATAAACCTTTGGAAGATGTGATTACTAAAACAAATTCTCATCAACTCTCATACTTACTGGATAGACATTGCTTCTCCTGACAGAGTCCTCCTTTTCTGGAGATGGACCAGGATTCTGAGTGGACCATGCATATACAAGTGACACTTCAGCATGAGTTACCCTTCTCATAGATCCCAAGCCAGAGCTTCATCAAAGGATCTGTATTTGCTCTTCTGGGTCTTGAACCTCATGGTCTCCTGTAACCAGCCTACCTGAGAACTCCTTGTCACTTAAATTCCCTAGGACCTGTGCTGTGTAGAATTGATGCATTGCATTGTGATAACAGATGACTTCCTTTGGTAAGCTGAAGGTCTAGGGTAGATGGAAAGAGAAAGCTAAAGTGAATTTCCAATATTTTCCATGTGAAATCAAGAGACACCATAGAAGAGCATTATGACATCTATACAAAATCATTGAAGGGAATATTTCACCCAGTTCAGATATAAATATGATTCAACTAACAAAAACACTTTCATGCTGCAGTAGGATAAAGAAATAAATCTACCTACCATGTTCAGGAGTCCATCTCCTTTAGGACACTGGAAGCAGCATCTCTCTTAGAAAGATTCCAGTGTGTCTGCTTCAGCCATTCCAGAGTCGAAGTTGGCGTCTTGCTTTGCAGATCCCAAGTTGTTGAATGTTTATATCGTGTGTGTGTTTGTATGTGTAAAGATATGTGTTTGGACAGGGCCTACATGATGGAATAGAGGAGAGTATAGGCCATGATGTGAACCAATGTATATGAGGTGCAGAGGTGCCCAAAGATGTACTTACCAAATCCAATGGATGTGTCATGATGATGGGAACGAGTGTTGTTGGGGGGGGGAGAGGGGGGGTGGGGGGGTGGGGTTGAATGGGACCTCACATATATATTTTTAATGTAATATTATTACAAAGTCAATAAAAAATAAAAAAATTAAAAAAAAAAAAAAAAAAGATATGTGTTTGGATGTAGATGTGGATGTTTTGGGTATTTGGGGGCGGGGGTTGCTTCCTATCCTGGTCATATCAGGCAAGACTAAACATGAAGGAAGGGTAAGTTTACATGTAAGCCCTAAATAATTAGTTCTAAACCCTTAAGATGAAAAAGGAAAAGCCTTTATGCAGATGTCTAGATATTTATATTTTCTGATTAAATCTCTAAGAGTGTGTTGGCAGTAGGAAACTATTTTCTTGTTCATTTACTTAGTTTTCTCATCGATTTTTAAATCTGTTCAAGTCCCAATCATATTTATATGTCCTTGTCTTAGTCATTATTTCCTCAAACCATTAAGCCTCAGGATTAACAAAGTTAGCAATATATTGATTAATTAGGATAAGTAAATAAACATTATGTATACAAATAGGCAGCACACCCCCAACACACACACCTACAAACGCACACACACAGTACCTGGTATATAGTAGGCATCTGATCATGGAATAAGAAAGTAAATAAACTACAAATATTAAAATGCTGATAAATATCATAAAACCTAGGACAATAGCAATGACAATTACAACATAAAATGTTTATTTATTAATTACCTGAAATGCCTCCACAATATTTTTTCTCATAACCTTTGGTTGTATAATCTTTAATCACCTCTGTATGTAACAAAACTTTTGTGACATTTCCTCTAAAGAGTTTGGAAAAATAATTCATTCTTTAATCTATTGTGGTTAATTGAAAATCAGTTTTGTTTTATTTATATTTTAAAAAACATTTAAGCTTTACATCTTATATTTGCAGTGCCAGGTCAATTTTGTGTTGGTTGTCAAATTCTGGATAATCTCTACCATTTTTCTTGTATATTTGGGTCATTAGAGGCATCCTAGCCATTTGTAGTAATGCTACAGTTTGTGCTATAAACAGATACACAGATTCTGGTAATTCCTGGTTTGTGCAAATCCCATTAAGAAAGAAAAAAAGAAAAAATTTATTTTAATTGAGCATGTTATAGTTATTAAATAAATATTGAACTTCTTCCTGAGGAGAGAACTTCTTTGAACAGGCATGAATGAGACCAAAATCTTTCTCATCTCTTAGTTGGAGATCTGCCTCTGACTAGCTCTGGGCTCTCCGTTTTGAACGCTGTCTCCTTTTCAAGCCCCACGTACATCTGGTTCTTGGAGGTGCTGGGCAGGCTCGTGTCCTCAGTGGCCTCTGACCCTGCACCTTCATGACCTAACTCCAGGTAAGGCCTCTAGGAGGGCGGCGACAGTGCTCCTGGGCACACTTCACAGGCAGACACAGTTAAGAATAATTTCAGTGTGCACAGATGTGTTTGAGAATCACACAACTATTCAACTTCCCCAAAACAGATTCCAAATTATCTACAACAGATAAGCAGATGGAGAAGTGTAATGAAGGAACACAGTGGAAACTGACTGCTGTTTTAACCAATTATGTTGTCCTATATCTACATTTACAAATTTTCCAAAGTCATATGCTATGGTTAGGGTCATGCATTAACCTGGCCAGGTGATGGTGTCCAGTTGTTTGGTTAAGCAAGCACCGGCCTGATAGTTACTGTGAGGACATTTTGTGGACTTAACTCATCAGTAAATTGACTGCAGCTATGGTTGCTTACATCTCCCGTCCACAGAGGAGACCCCTTTCAACAATGAAAGGATTCTCATCCAGTCAGTTGGAGGCTTTAAAAATGAGACATGATAATTTCAGCATTCAGAAGAGAGAATTTCCATCTCTACTTAAGCACGCCAGTGTCTCCTGGAGAATTCACTGGGGTCCTCCATCAAAGTTACTTAGGTAAACAACTAGCATTTCCTCAAGTCCCTTCATTGAACTTTCCAAACATTTGCAACACAGTTAATTGTTTTGTTGCATTCTGTCCTAATCTTGGGTTGTCCCACCCTTCAAAATGATTTTTTATTTCTTAAATTTTATTTTTTAATATTTCTGTCTTTAATTTTTTAATGTTACATTCAAAAAATATGAGTTCCCCATATGTCCCCCAACCCCCTTACCTCACTCCTCCCCCCATAGCAACACTCTTCCATCATCATGAGACATTCACTGCACTTGGTGAATACATCTCTGAGCACCGCTGCACCTCATGCCAAAATGATTTTTTTAAATGTGCAATCATTAAAGTTCTATGCATTTTGACAAATGCGTAGTTTCATGTATTCCCCATCACAGTATCATACAGAACAGTTTCATTGTCTTAAAGCATTCCCAATTCTTCATTCATTGAAACTTCATCACCCCTCCCAAGCACCTAGGAATGATTGCTTTTTTTTTTTTTTACCATTTCTGCAGTTTGCCTTTTCTAGAATATCATATAGTCAGGCTATTATAATATGTATGTAGCTTTTTCAGACAGGCTTCTTTCACTTAGTAATATGAATTTAAGATTGATCCATGACTTTTCATGACTTGAAAGTGAATTTTATCACTGATACACAGTTTTACCAGTTTGTTTATCCATTCACCAATTGATGGACATTTTGTTTGCTTTTAGTTTTTGATAAATATGAATGAAACTGTGTGGCAGGCTAAAAAGTGGTCTTTTATAAACTTACTGGATTTTTGCCTGCTTAATCTGCCAATTACTAAAAGTCTTCCACTATAATCATGAAATTGTCATTCTCCTTTAAGTTCAACCAGTTTTTGCCTCATGTATTCCTGGAGAATTGACCTTATTTTTGTTAAATAATGTTAATCTTTAAAGATCCATGATAATTTTCCATGTTCTGAAATCTGCTTCACCTGAAACCAATAAAGCTACTCCATATTTTTTATTAGTGTTAGCATAATCTATCTTTTTCCATGCCTTTATTTTTAATTTATTATCTAAGTCTCTATGTATTGAAGATGTTTTTACTTATTTTTTATAGACAATATATAATGAGATCTTGTTTTTATTAATCTATTCTGACACTTTTCCTCTTTTAATTGTTGTATTTAGACCATTCACATTTAAAGTGATTATTGATATAGCCGAATTATTATCTGCCATATTTGAAACTCTTTTCTATTTGCTGCATCTGTTTCATTTGTTTTGGTTTCCTTTCATTTTTTGTTTTTCTTTGGTTTTAATTGAGCATTTTATATGATTCTATTTTATCTCATTGCTTAACCTATCAACTATTTCCTTTAAAAATACTTTAGTGGTTTCCTTAAAGACACATATGTCACACAAAATGTTACAATAGAATCTCCAATGTACATTTTTGTCTACTTCCCAATAACACTATGCTGCTTTATGTGTAGCACAGGCACCTAATAACAGAATATTCAAAATTCCTTCCTCCCATCCCTTTCGCCATTGCTGCCATTGATTTCACTTACCCATGGGCTATAAGCTATAATCACCCAAGGCTTTGTTTCCATTACTACTTTTAACAAAGACTTTCTCATCCAGGATTCTACCAGACCATAGGATGAGATGTTGAATCCTTCCTTAGCCAGTGGCTATGCCATAACTCTCTGTTCTCTAGCACATTTTCTAAACAGTCTGGAATTTGGAAACTTAAGTGGTAAGCAACAGATGGTTGGCAGAAGAATGGACCTGGCAGTTGTCTAAAGGAATTAAATTTTGGACATCCTGGAGGAGTCATGTGTAGTATAATTAATACACAGTGGAGATTAATGTGTTTATGAGTCTGTGAGAATAGATATTCAAGGGTAAGATATTCAAGGGTAAGATATTGCACCCTGAGATACCAAGCAAGATGGCAAGATGATGCAATGAGATGATGCAACAAGGAGACACGATGAGGAAACACAAGAGACAGCACAAACAGTTGTGGGGGTGGTTCAAATGATTGGGTGCCTCCCTCTCACACGGGAGGTCCTGGGTTCTGTTGCTGGTGCCTCCTAAAAAAAAAGAAGACAAACAAACAAAGAACAGACAGCAAACACAAACAAGGGGGTGGGGAGAAACAAAAATAAATAAAATAAATTCTTAAAAAAGATAAACATTAAAAAAAGAAAACAGATTAAACTAGATCTCAAAACTTTAAAAATTCATTTCTTTTACAATTACTAAATACACATGCATTAAATGAATATATTACATTTAACTGAAATTTTAGATTGTGAAATTTATATTGTTATTATGATTTTTTTAATTGATCCACTTTTGGTAACATTTAATTATTCGATTTTTTTCTTTTGCCAACATCAGCAGGACACACTTAAAAGGAGCCAACTGAAATATTTAAAAGAGTTTTAATGTGTTTTTTTTTTTAAGGCTAACCAAGTGTATCCATTGGTCAATGGCACAGTTATTTTCAGCAACTATTCAGAACACACTAATAATAGGAAATGATCATCTAAGTGCTATATTTAATTTATACAATCTATTTTGCATATTAATTACCTGAAAAATTAGAAAACCCCAAACAAAGAATGATTAATTTTGAAAGTTCTTGCCTAAAAACACCACTAAAGGAAACTTATCAAAAATCAAACATCAGAAGACAAAACCTCTTTATGTATGTTTTCATATATGCCGTAAATGCATTAAATGTAATAACTTTCTTTAATGTAATACACTGTATTTGACTTGTGGGTTAAATATTTCGCACACAACTTGGCTATGTCACTAGAAAAGTATCTCTAATGTTAGCCTGACCACTGCTCTATGGTGTAAAACACAATGTGCATAGAGAGGACTTAACACCATTTACAAGGACTATCATTTGACATTTCTGCTTTTGAAATATTAATATAAACTCTTATAAAGTAAAAGTCTTTTAAAAAAACATTTATTTGCCCAAATAGTTTTTTGGTATCATTGCAGTTATCTTGCAGGGCTCTATTAGGAAAATTTGAATTCTTGCATGACCTTCTTCCCTGGTTGATGGCCAGTATTCCTCACATTATACAGAAATGCTTTTTAACATGTACATATTCGTTTCTTACCTAAATTCTTCTATACACTCTTAGATTTATTCGTGTCAAAAATACACTTGAAATGGACAGGGGTATATGAAAATCACTGCACTTACGGCCATGCTGCTGCTTCCTGCAGACATATTTCACATATCCTCATATTTTAAAACCTGGGGTGTGTGGAGGGGGCAGGGCAGAGAACCTCACTGGGAAAAAGAAATATTATTTCTTTCTCCAGTGCTACTAAGGATTTTATCTCATTTGCAAGTTGCAACAAAAGGGATTTATTTCATATATGCAATTCTGAAAACATGCAATGCATGCTGAATGTATGCATCCTGTAAGTGTATGCACAACAGCATTAGAATAATACAACTAGTATAAAGCTTTAAAGGAAGCCTTTATTCTGTTAATAGGCTACACTTTTAAGTAGCATCTAAGTGAAAACAAAACATTAATACCTTGTTCCAATCTTGAAAGTCCCAAATAACTGGGCTATGTATACACTGTCCCTTTAACTTAAGCACCTGGACATTCTTTTAACACCAGGATCTCGGCTCAGTGGTCTGAAAAGTAGCTTCACTATTTAAAGGTTTAGTGTTAAATGTTAAAACAGAAACAAAAACAGAAAACACTGACACACCCAAATCTGTAGTCAGTGGAAGTATCTAAAACTATGCAGAATCCCTGCATACAAAGGAATATGAAGACGTCTGAGATGGACAAAATGGAGAATGAGAAAGCTGTAGGAAATGATGCAGAGGCTCCAAAATGTGAGAAGGTGTTTTTCTTGATATTAGCATAAAACTAACCTGAGACCACACAGAAAGGTATTCTGCATGTTTTTTTAAATGTTTCAGCACAACCAGTTAAATAGAAGAATGGTTTATGTCGTCTTAGAAGGCTTTTTTAAAACCTATTTCTACCGTAGAAATTCTGTAAGCTTTTCAAAAAACTGTATTAATGGTCAAAGCAGATGCAGAAATAGAAACTTCAAACTACTCAAGCACCTTCTTTATGGGGACTCTTTTAAACAATATGGTAGTTAGAATGGGAAATAAATTAAGAGGTGATTTTTAGCCTTGGGTCAGAATAACCTTGAAGGTAATTTAATTTTTGTGATCTTCAGAGGAATTTAAGAGATTTATGAGAGACAGCTATGCAGCCAACTAGTTTTCTCAGAAGAATACTTAAAAGAAGTACCTAAGGCAGCAGGGTTGATACTGGGGAGTGGGCTTATGCAAGTGGAGGTAGGATTGTGGAGATTGCCTGTTGATCCTCACCCAAGATAGAGGGCAGCACCGGGTCACCATGGGTTTTTATGTTAAACCCAATGAGTGGAAAGAAGAGGAGGCGGGAAAGCATTGGTTGTAAGTGTGTGTGTGTGTGTGTATGAGGGTGAACCTTTATTATCCACTCTTGGTGTTTGTTTCCCTGTGAAAATAGACCTTTGAAGTAAGATGCCTGGTCTGTCTCCACTCACAGATTCCTTTCAGGGGAGGAGTGGATGAACTTAGCTGATGCTTGAGAAGAACACTGAGGGCTACCTTCTTCCCTTTTTCTCTGGCTCTGCAGCCTCCGAGCATCAAGCTCTCCTCTACTGCTCCTGTTGAAATTCCCTCTCCACCACAAGGGAGCCTGCTGTGCCTCAGCTCTGCCCACAGGGACTCCTACCAAACGAGCCATCTCACCTTGCTGTCATCTGAGAGACGTTCTCCAGTCCCTCCCACCTCTCCACCAAGGAGGAAGCTGTCCCTCCCTGCCGAGTTTGTGTAGCAAACAAAAGTTTTTAGTCCGCAGTGTAGCAGGGTACGTTCTCATCCCTCCTTTGACGGGAAGGGCTGCAGAATTAGGGATATAAGCTCAAAGCACGAACAGTGAGTTTGCTCGATAAGGGTCACACTCTATCTTACCCAGCAATTGTACATATAGGACTTATAATTTATCTAAATTGAGCCCTTCCAGCATTTGGGCTTTGAGAGCTGGGGGGAGCTACTGGAAATCTTGAGTGAATTATTCTAAGAAACTTTATATAGAAAAGCATAAACGTTCAGACAAATATGGCAATGTTTTCACATTAAATTTTATCTAAATAAAAGTGATTTCCAAGATGGCAGATAGCATCTGACATTATAAGTGGAAGAGAGTTATAGTGCCGGTTTCAAATAACACTTCCTGCAGTTTATGTTGCTGTTTTTATTTCCTTATCCAGCAGATCAATGAAAGCACCAAATCAAGCTTTGGGGGAACTCCGTGGAATTTGGTAATAAAAGGGTTTTGTTTCACTGCATTGCTTGGAGCTATGCTGAGGCACGTTTTGCTGCAGTATTTTTGAAGCTACCTGTGATCCAGCTAAGTCAGAAGAGTGAAGCCCTCTGGAACCCCTCTTGACAGCAGGTCACGGTACCTCCTGGAAGGCGGCCCCAAGACTGGACAAAAACTGTGGGAGGGGGTGTGTAGAGCTACAGATTAGTGTGGGGCTAAATTCGCCTAAAATCACAGAGAGGCAATTATTTCAATAACTTGTCACTAGTGCCTGCTTGTCCAGGTCCTCTGGGCCATATTAGCAATAACAGTATAAATATTCTTACTTCCTTGGCTTTGAAAATCCACGAATATGCAGCAACTACTTCACCTGCTGATGTTGGTAGTTAGATTCCAGAATAGCAGAATTAATACACAACTCAAAGGTCAACAATTTGTCTTCTAATCTTCAGAAGTCTTGACATTTGAACAATTTCAAATAAAGCCAGTGTAGAGTTCTCAGCGTCCCCCTCCTAGCTGATCCTCTGGAGTCCTACAAGGATGCGAACCTGTTCTCTAGTAAACTCTACACAGGACGAGCTTTACCTCAAACCTCCACCTGCTTGACGCCACCCCGGCTCTCCGCCGCCCCCTCTCCCCAGGCACAAAGGGCTGAGCCCTTGTAGCCCACCAGCATAGGGACAGCTTTGCTCTGGGTGTGCCAGGGACACTTTAGGTCGTGAGAACCTGATTCCTTGAAATGAAGACTCTGCTGCTCCCCACCATTCTCGAGATGAAGGCTGGCCTGAGGAAAAGGCCTGGGGATAAACTTAAACAGGTATCTTTTCAGTCTCGATGAACCACAAACTGTGCGTGAACGAATAGGGAATTGACACCCCAGAGGTTAGGTTTATGACTTCTCATGGAAAACATCTTTAAAGAAGGAAATAACTCAGTAGAATTGCTGGCTTCACATATGCACTAATTATTGGAGAAAAACCTGTCCAGATTTTTTTTTAACTAAACAGATAAATATATATACATATATATGTAACTTTAGATAATAGAAATTTCGGGAACTTTTTATTAATTTCTCTAAACTAGCAAAAGTAGCGGACCATTTTTGATGTGTATTCTGTTATGATGGCTCCTTCCCCTGAGGCTTTGCTTTTTCCCATTTGCCATATGTTGTGGCTACTTTGGAAATGAGGTTAAGGTTG
Organism: Dasypus novemcinctus; assembly: GCF_030445035.2. NCBI lineage: Eukaryota > Metazoa > Chordata > Mammalia > Cingulata > Dasypodidae > Dasypus > Dasypus novemcinctus. The sequence goes on along the minus strand of NC_080674.1, from coordinate 7,738,335 downwards.
AATCAGGTTGTAGGATTCACTGTTATTTATGCACATTTAGGCTCATTACATCTGTCTGTTGGTTTTATCCTGATCAGTTCTGAATTTCATAAGAACAGACTGAAAATATAATAAAATACAACCAAGAAGAAAGCTGTAAGCATTTTTCTCAGCAGATTTAAATCAGTATTTTTATGTGTCTGTGCATGGTCATTTTGCTCGGTGAGTTAGAAACAGGGGCAAACAAGGCCCTAAAATTTGGATCCCAGACAGATCGAGTAATTTTGTGAGACAGAATTCTGATGCATTGTCCTTGACTGGTCAATTAGGAGAGCATATGAGACCTGGGTTAAATAATCGTAAGCGGTGATTTTTAAAATGCATGCACAACTGAAGGATTCTGTATTAAAACTGTCAAACTTGGCATGACTGCCCCGGCCCTTCTGGCTCATCTTCTTTACAAATGGCATCTAGAGAACTAAAAATGGAGAGTGATATGGTAAAGCTTTCAGGTGTGAGCACGGATGCCTTGGGTCTGTTTCATGTATTTTTAACTAAATGGACAAAAGAGACCCAGCAATACCACTGCTGGGAATATACCCAGCAGAACTGAAAACAAGAGCACAAACCAATATATGTACACCAATGTTCATAGCAGCATTGTTCACTATTGCCAAAAGTTGGAATCAACCCAAATGCCCATCAACAGACGAGTGGATCAATAAAATGTGGTATATACACACAATGGAATACTACTCGGCTGTAAGAACAAACACACTACAAACACATGTGATAACATGGATGAATCTTGAGAACCTTATGTTGAGTGAAGCAACCCAGACATTGAAGGACAAATACTACATGACCTCAATGATATGAAATAAACAAGCTGCCCTAGATAGCAAGAGACTGAACGATAGGCTTGCAGGAAATCGGAGGGTGGAGGAAGGATATGAGCCGATGTCTGCAGGGGTGGAATTTAAGACGAGATGGTGGTAAGTATGAACACAAAGAAGAGATAAAAGGGGGGCAAGGGGTTGCCTTTGCTTGGGGCTTTGCGGGTTTGAGGGTGGCTGGGGAGGGACGGGTGGGTAACGTTGCCCAAAAGTGGGGGGAGGGAGGGGTAGCATACGAACCAGGAGAGGGTCAGGTGTTGGTGGAGAGTAAAATGCCGAGAAAATCATATCAAAATATAATAAAGAGGGTTACCTGATTAGAATGCTCGGAGGGGAGGGTCTGATGCAGGACGGGCTCCTGGGGAATGTCTAAATGCTCATTCTGCCAGAGTGGGTGACACCATGGGGTAGAAACCCAAGTAGTGAGAGTGGGGGTGGACCCACATCCTGGGGAGGACTAATGCCATCCAATAGAGGGAACTGTATCCCTCGAGAGAAAGGGTGGCTCCCAGGGCATTGGGGCAGTTGAGCAAGTTAGGCCCTGAACACTATTCCATCTATCTCTGGAAGTGGCTCCTCAGGAAACGGAGGTTGGCTATCACTGAGGGCACCAAGGTGGAAGGGAAAATGGACGTTAAATGTGTGGAACCAAAGTAAATGGGGGGTAAGAGAGGAGTTTCTTGAGAGTACACAAGGATGGATATAAAACATGTAATATTACACCATAACATATAGGAGATGACAGACTGATAATGTAAACCATAATGTAAAACATAGGATAACTAAAAATGTAAAGAACTGTGTATCCTAAAGTATGCACCATAATGTAAACACAGATGTCACCTTGTTAGAAAGCTAATGTCTCAGACTCTGTACATCACTTTAAGTAAATATGATATGAATAGGGCGTAAGAGTATCACTGTGGAAGGGAAAAGGTTTTCTGGTGGATGTGTGGGAGTGCTGTATATTATATATATACATTGCTGTGGTCTAGGACTCCTGTGAAGAAAAGCTGAATAATTAGGGGGGGGGGGGGAAAAAAAAAAAAGAAAAAAAAAATAAATGGACAAAAGTGTGCTGATAGAGTCCAGATGCGTCTTTTTTTCTATACTGCAATTCCTTGTGTTAGGTCAGCGGCCTCCTTCCCTCTGAGATGTCAAGGCACCTGGCCCTGTTCTCAGACCTGCAATGTCCACCTGCCTGGCCTCAGCCAGGTGAGGTGTAGTCACCTCCACAGAGATGCCCCTTCTGATAAGATTTAGAAAAGATCATTCTTGCTGAAGCTCGGTCATTTGGGGCTTTGTCCCCTCGTTTAATCCTTGGAGTCAAGGAGCACAAATATAACCCAACTGACTTTGGGTACTTCAGCCTTACCCACTGCCATTTTGATCAAGGATTTTAGTTGAATCAACCTTTCAATGTAGTAGCTTCACCAGCTGAAGTTAGCTCACTTTTTTCCCTAAAGTTACGTGAAATTTCAAGTTTACATCAAATGTCAAATTTGATTGCAGGTTTTATTTTTAATGAATTTCTGTGTGGCCTTAAAGTTTTTTCCCCATCTTTTGAAAAATTTCCTAGCATGGAAAGGGAAATTCCTGGAGGAATGAACATAGCCAATGAGCTTGGCTGTGAGATCTTTCAACAGTTGCAGGGGCTCTGGCTCTCAACGTGCCAGTCCTGCCTCTAATACCTGTGCTTCAGACTTGAATCCCACATAAGTGGAATGTATTATTTCATGTAATAGATAATCGACCTAATTTGAAAATTGTGCATTAGAAATTGAAAGTGATAAACATATTCTTAAAGGGTAGAAAAAGCCAAAAGTCTCACCAATAAAGTCTTTGAACCTCATGTAGTGAACAACTTTGTATTTAGAGCTATTTATGTAATTATTCTATACTTATTTGTTAATCACTTGCGATTTGCAGTTGCACATAGCTCATGTTAGAGACTAAAGCCCTCCTCCTGTTGCAGCAAAGCCAGGAGTACTGAACCGTAGAAGAAACCCACAACTGGCACTCCGGAGAGATGGATGAACTATTTCATTACATGCAGGCCCAGAGGAGAGTCAATCCCCAAATTCTGACCCCTGTTTTCCAGTTTTCATAGGTTTATATAGGATTTCAGGTGAGATCAGCAGAACTTTTGCTCGTTGGCTAACGTGTTGCTAGGCGAAATTTTGCAAGCGGAATTACAGAGGCAGAATGCAGCTGCAAGGCTGTGCTTTTGCAGGCTGATTTTCAGATGCAGGGGCAGGAATTACCAGTTAGATATCTTCCTGCTTGGCCATGTTTTCACAGGCTGATTTACAGAAGCAGGGGGCAGGAGTCATTCACTTCATATCTTCCTGCAAGGCCATGTTTTCACAGGCTGATTTACAGAAGCAAGGGCAGCAATTACTGATTAGACATCTTCCTGCTCCACCATGTTTTCACAGGCTGATTTGCAGAAGCAGGGGCAGGAGTGACTTGTCAGCTATTTTTATAAAGTTATCCTTTTTATTTCTCAACACTCCCTCTTTCTCTACTCCCCGGCCTTGGGACAGTCCATCCACTTCTACAGCTTCACAGGCTCCAGCAGGTCCCCACTGCCATGTGATCTGCCCAGCCCTGCTAGGCCAGGGGGCCCAGGACCCTCACCCCATCCTCATGTCAACATGTCTGAGGCTGAACCAGATTCTTCCACAGCCAGGGTCTGTCAGTTGTGTCGTCAATCCCACCACTGGTGTCATGATTCTGCCCATTACCTGGCTTTGCTTTCATTGGAGTCACTTTTTTTAAACAAATCAATTTTATTGATACATATTGATAAAGCATAAATCCATCCAAAATTATACTCAGTGGTATTTAATATAATCACATAGTTGTGGGTTCATCACTTTAATCACTTTTAGAACATTTTCACTACTCCAGCAATAATAACAGGAATAATAAACAAAAATTAAACAAAAAAACCTCATTACCTCTCAATCTCTCTATGCTTCCCCTACCATACGTAGCTGTTATTCTGTTTCCTTCTCTCTAGTTTATTTGCATTTATATTTGTAAAAACAGTCTGATATATTCAATATCACCCTAATTCATATTTCACATGACTTTTTCACTGTTATACAATCCCATGTTATATTTTTTAGCTTTCCTTCTAATAATATACATATCTTTAACACTTTCCTTTTCAACAGGTTATACATATATAATAGCTCTGCTAGTGACAAACACCACGTCCATTTATTTCCAAAGATTTACAAACAACCCTTTAGTCAATTCTGTACAGAATTAACCATCAGCTTTCCATTTTCCACCCTCATTCTATTTTCTGGAGACCTATTTTCTAATGATTAATTCCATGAGTTTATATAATAGCACAATCATACAGAATTTGTCCTTTTCTTTCTGGCTTGATTCAGTCAACATGTCTTCCAGGCTCATTCATGTGGTCATATGTTTCACGACTTCATTTCTTCTTACTGATGCATAATATTTCATTGTGTGTATACACCTCAATTTGTTTATCCGTTCGTCAGTTGATGGACACCTGGGCTGTTTCCAACTTTTGGCAATCTTGAATAATGCTGCTATAAACATCGATGTGCAGATGTCTGTTTGTGTCACTGCTCTCAGTTCTTCTGGGTATTTAACAAGCAACAGTATTGCCAGGTCACAGAACAATTCTATATTCAACTTCCTTAGGAAATTCCAACAGTCCTCCACAGTGGACATAGCTTTCTGCATTCCTACCAACGGTGAATAAGCATTCTTGCCTATCCACATCCTCTTCAACATTTACAGTTTACTGATTTTTAAATAGTGACCAGTCTAATAGGTATGAAATCGTATCTTATTGTAGTTCTGATTTGCATTTCCTAATCACTGATTGCATGTGTTTTTTTACCTTTTGTGTTTCTTCTTTGGACAATTGTCTTTTCAAGTCTTCAGCCCATTTTTTAATTGGATAGTAGTTTTTTATTGTTGAGTTGTAGTATTTCTTTGTATATCGAATATATAATTGCCAAATATTTTCTCCCATTGAGTTGGCTGCCATTTCACCCTTTTGACAAAGTCCTCCAAGTAACAAAAGTGTTTAATTTTGAGGAGGTCCCATTTATCTATTTTTTTATTTTGTTGTTCATGCTTTGGATATAAAGTGTAAGAAACTACTGCCTACCACATGATCTTGAAGATGTTTTTCTGCATTTTCTTCCAGGAGTTTTATGGTTGTTACTTTAATATTAGGTCTTTGATCCATTTTGAGTTAATTTTAGTATAAGAAGTGAGATAAGGGTCCTCTTTCTTTCTTTTGGATATGGTTATTAAGTTATCTCAGCACCATTGTTGAATAGACTGTTCTGGGTGAGCTTAACAGCCTTGTCAAAAATCATTTGACTGTAGATGTGAGAGTCTACTTCTGAGTTCTCCATTTGGTTCCATTAGTCAGCTTTTCTGTTCTTATGATAGTACCACATTGTTTTTACCACTGTAGCTACATATATGCTTTAAAGTCAGGATGTGAGAGTCCTCCAACTTCTTTCCTCTTTTTTAAGACATTTTTCACTATTCATGGCTCCTTACACTTCCAAATAAATTTGTAATTGGTTTTTCCGTTTTTGCAAAAAAGGCTGTTGGGATTTTATTGGGTTGTGTTAAATCTGTAAATCAGTTTGGGTAGAACTGACATCTTAATGATATTTGGTCTTCCAAATCATGAACATGGAATGTTCTTCCATTTATTTAAGTCTTTTTCAATTTCTTTTAGCAATGTTTCATAGTTTTCTGAATACAGGTCTTTTTTATCCCTGGTTAAGTTTATTCCTAAATATTTTATATTTTTAGTTGCCATTATGAATGGAATTTTTTTCTACTTTCTTCCTTAGGTTGCACATCAGTAGTGTATAGAAACACTATTGATTTTTTTCTTATTAATCTTGTATCCTGTCACTTTGCTGAACTCATCTATTAGCTTTCTTGTGGATTTTTCAGGACTCACTAGATATAGAATCATATCATCAGCGAATAGTGGAAGTTTTACTTCTTCTTTTTCTATTTGGGTACCTTTTATTTCTGTAGCTAGCCTAATTGCTCTAGCTAGAACTTCTAGCACAATATTGAATAACAGTGACGACTGTGGGCATCCTTGTCCTGTTCCTGATCTCAGCAGGAAAACTTTGTCTTTCACCACTGAGTACAATGCTAGCTGTGGGTTTTTCATTTATGCACTTTACCACATTGAGAAAGCTCCTTCTATTTCAATCTTTTGGAGTGTTTTTATCAAGAAAGAGTGCAGTATTTTGTCAAATCCCCTTTCTACATCAATCAAGAAGATCATGTGATTTTTCTTCTTTAATTCATCTATGTGGTTTATTATCCTAATTGATTCTTGGCTGTGGAAGGGGTTTGGAAACTTGTACCTGTTGTTTCAGGTTCTTCTTCTCTCTTTCTCTCACCCTCCTTGGACTTGTGAAACATTGTCCTTGTCTGCTGACCCCAAAGCAGGTTGATTGGACAGATTTTGGTTCTTTCTCTGTCATTTTTGTGAGAGAGTTGAGCCCTGCTTGCCTAGCCTGATGCCATCTTCCCACAACTTCCCCTGTAGTCACTTTTAATCAACATTTCCCTTCACTCTCCATCTCCACATATAAAGGATTCATCTTCTCATTTTTTTTTGTAATTCCTTCATTCCTGCACCAACTCAACAAACTCACCCTCATACCACATCATTGAAAGAAATGCTTGACAAGGTTTCCCACTTTGACTAACATCCTTCTCACTCTCTCCTACCTCCCTCCCCTCTTCTTCTGGTCCTTCCATAATTTAAGTATATCCTACATGCTTCAGCCAGTTCAGAATTCCTCTATGGTCACCATGTTCTCCAGTTTCCATTATGTAAAAGATTCCTCAATACTTCATAAAATCCCTGCATCCACAACGAAAGAAGAATCTTTATAATATTATTTCAATTCTTAATTCCTCCTGTCTTTCCTAAATCTCACCTTCATCAAATATCTGCTTCAGGCTCACTAATCTGCCAGGACTCCACTTTCCTGGGAGTGTGATGAGAAAGGATTGGGTAGGTCCCCTACCCCCTTCCCTCAAGAAGCTGCTCTAAATCCAACTGTAAGCCAGCTGAGTGCCCCTTCTCACAAGTGAAATCTCAAGAAAGTGGACATGGCCAGTGCCCACTATGGGATGTGCAAGCCCCTGTTCCTGCTGCCTGTAGGACCACTGAGAACCCTCATCACTGGGAATGGCTGAGACTGAACTGCATGTGAATTTGTTTTATCTCACTTTCCTGGTCCTCAGAGAGAGTCATGTCCTCACAAAGGAACCAGGATTGGCGGCTGGAGTTGGGGCAGTGCAGCAAGTGTCCACAGGGAGTTTGTCTACACTGTGAACTGCACCAAAGCCATCATCTTAACAGCTTGTGCTCCACATGCTGGGAGATGGCACAGTCAAGGAGGAGGAAAGGGTCTGGTGGAGAGTGTGGCATCTTTGATTGTGTTTTTCATTGGATACTTCATCACAATAAGTGCCAACGATTTCTAACTTGACTAGAAAACCAAGCCTGTATTAAATCTTCTCAAGAATCTAAAATATCTACAATTTCAATGTATCTGCAAATATTCAGAGCCTATATTCAATGCAAAGGTAAGATGAGTTCATCAACATAAATTAAACATCTTTATCTGTCTTTCAGGAATTTTTCATCATTTTAGGAATTTCAGGGGGTTTAGATACTGACATTACAGTTAATTAGTGATGTTAGTTTTCCTGTGTTTTCAGCCTATGTGGAGTTTTTAAAATAAAATATGCTAATCTTATTATTAATCACTTAAGTGGTAGGCATTTTCCTTTTACTTATATTTTCAGGGTTAATGAAATGATTAATATCTAAAGCATTTAAAGATAAGAAACAAGAGCTTTAGAAAATAGCAATTCTTTGTTCTCTAGTGCACTGATTCTATTTTATTTGCTATAAACTTTGGGTTATAACACTTTTCTCCAAAGGCTGTTGTAATGAATTAAAAGCACAGCATAGGTTCCAGTAACCCCTCCTTCCCTCCTCTATTCTTTCCTTTTCTTTCACCTGCTTCCTTCTTCTCCTGCCTGAAGATTGAGCAAATTCCCGTGGATCCATTTCTAGCAATGGCAGCCCCTTCAGCCAGTGAGATTCCTGGCAGAAGAACCCAACCATTTCTAACACATCTCTACCGTCTCTTAAGCCCACAGACACCTTCAGGTTAGAAAACCTTTGTCAGCTACTTACGCGATAGAGTTGGTGGCTAAATGAAAAAAAGCCCACTTTTTTTTTGTTTTGTTTTTAAGCAGTTCACTTGCAGGTCCATTACACTTGTTTAATTTAAGTGAGAATATTTATAAAAGTTCTTATCTATTCTGCCGCTGACAAGTTGTTGTTAAATGGTCCATTTTGTTATAATGGTATTGGTTGCAGTTAATTAGTCTCAAATTGGCAACTAACCACCAACAGGTCATAGCATCCTTTCCCTCTCAGGTAATAATTGCTTCCTATTGGAACTACTTCTACTACCGCATTCTTGGTGTATGAGTGTGTGGAGCCAGGGGCTGCAGAGGGAAAGGACATATGACTTAAGCTTGCAAAAATTTTTCTTTCTATTCTGGACATTTCTTGACTTTGTCTGGGCTCCTACCTACCGTTTTCAATCTCTCCACCTCTTGCACTGTCTTTTCAATTTGTTGCTCATGGGACCACATCTTTGCCTCTCAAGTCCAACTTCCACAGCCTAGTTTTCCCTTTTACATAGTCACTCAGAGATGATATTCGATTTGATTACAGGAAAATGAACATACCTTCTCCTTATTAGGTGTGGGAAAACTGAGACATAGAACTTTTTCTTTTCTCCTTTTTATTTTTTCTGAACCTATTAAGGAGAGGTTTTAAACCTTAAGGGCAGTATTTTATTTTATTTTATTTATTTCCCCCCTTAGATGGCCCCCTTATCTCTTTGCTTATTGTTTGTGTTAGTGCTCATTGTCTGCTCATTATTTTGCTCATTGTGGGGTTTTTTTGGGGGTTTTTTTTTTTTTGGATTTTTGCTCATTGTCTGTTTTTTCTTTGGGATGCAGTGTGAACCAAACCCAGGACCTCCTATGTGGGAGGCAGGCACCCAACTGCTTGAGCCACATCTGCTCCTGCTGATCTTGGTTGTTTTGCTCATTGTCTGCTTGTTGTTTTGCTCGTTGTCTTATTGCTCATTGCCTGCTCATTGTTTTTCTCATTGTCTTGCTTGTTTTTGCTCATTGTCTACTTGTTGCTTCTTTGTCTTCTTTAGGAGGCACCAGGAACTGAACCCGGGACCTCCAGTGTGAGAAGCGGGCATCCAACTGCTTGAGCCATAGCTGCTCCTGAGACATAGAACTTTTAAATGACTTTTCTGAGATCACACAAGTTAGTGGCATAACTGGGCACTTAATTTATATCCTGACTTTTTGATGTAGTTAGTCTCCAGCTTAATCATGGCATTTCTCAACAAAGTCAGTTGAATTTAGAGCTTCCCAGGATGAACCCCCCCCCTCTTTTAATATAGAGTAGGTGCTTAGTGAATCATTCATTACTCAAAGCCAACAAAGCACACTTCATTGCCTTTTATTATCCAGAATTAGCCTTGAAAATAAAATAATTTTAAATTTCTGAAATATAATCATCAAGTAAAAAAAATTATATGGAAATATAATTATATGGAAAATTATATGGAAATATATGGAAATATTGAAAAATGTCAAACATCCCAATGATGCCCTTAAAGATCATTGAATTGAATGTTTAGAACTCAATTTTAAAACAATCAATCAATTTATCTCATATTTTTTGATAGCTTATTTGACCAGATATCCATCAGTTACTTGGTTTGCAAGGGTTTTGCTCACTCAGTAACCAATTTACTAGAAAATTTCGACCAAGGCTAACAGTAATCAGCCAGGTGACTCAAACTCTATGTGTTTCAGAATATGGAAGATAACCAAGATTATAACCTCTGTAAAGACCAAGGGATTTGTTAGTAAAACTTAAAATTTACCTAAATGCCTGGGGAGACCTTTTGCCCTTGTTTTAACACTAAAAGATACGTACTTGTTGGGCCTGCCTTATACACTGCCAGCCCCTTTGAGGATAATCACCCTTAGAATCTCTTTCCCTTCTTGTCCTCTTTAACTCACTTCTACATATGCTTTACACTGGAAAAGACTCTGACCTAATGGCTACCCATGGGAAGCAGCTCTCTAGATTTATGCATTTATTGATAGAGTAAGACAAATGGAAATTTAATCTAATGTATATTTAAATGGAGACAGTAGAATGGAAATCATTATTTCTATCTATCACAGGAATTGAATCCCAGACAACCTGGTTTATTTTGAGGTTTCTGCTATTGCACAGTTGTTGTTTTTTTTTTAAGTATTAGGTAAAGTGGAGACAGTATCATAACCATATATTTCTGCTAATGTGCTACTTAATTCTAATCTACTACACATTCATTGCAATTATATGGTGGAATTATATTATATGATTTGGATTGTCTGTATCTATCATCATTGCCCCCAAGAGGCTATGTGACACAAACCAAGAATGTATTTCCAGCAGAGCCAATAGATTTCCCTTCTCAGCAAAGGGTAATATGTGATTTAAATTCATTACCAGAGAATGTAAGAACACATTACATTTTTTTAAAAATCTTCCTGATTAGGAGCAAGCTAAATTTCTACTATCAAAATAGAACAATATCTTTACCACAAGACACAGAAAAACTATTTCTACCAAAGAGTACCTTTGCATTTAATAGATTATAATATTGGTCTCAAATTCATACAAATAACTTTACCATTAAAACCAGTAAGCTAGAACCCCTGGGTTCATTTTTCCATTACAGAAACCAGCTGCCAGCTCCTGTCCTATTTTGTATGATTGCCAGAATCCCAGAAATCATTTTGTACTCTAACTTTGTATTTAATTGATTTTCTAGGCTAATACATAATACTATGGCCCTTAGTTTCTAGGATTCTGCAGTGGAAAGACAATTATGAAATCTCTCTGCTCCCATATTTATTAGTTAAGAAAGCTGAGACTAAAACTATACATGACTTGTCCACTTGCAGGAACAGAGTAGCTTTGAGTATTTTGTAAAAACCTGTTTCTGCAGACTGTTTCTTTACCTCCTGGATAAAAAAAAAAAAAAGTGCTTTTATTCATCCTTTACATTCCCCTTCTAAGCAGATGGCCAATACAGACCTCTGCCCCCTGGAGTCCATCTTGCCCAAACAGGAGACCTCTGGGACCTCCGAGGACAGTGGCCAATGGCTTGGTGTGGCTTTCTCCATGAAGTCCCAGACTCGGCTCACTCTACTTGTACCTTGGCCCTGAACAGTCCCCAGTCTGATATGTCCAAGGGGAAGATCACACAAGCATCCTGCTGGTGACAACTGCAGAACTACACCCATCTTTTGATAATCAAGTTCCCTTGAAGGAATTCATTCAAAACGCTCCAGAACTGAACAAGTGAGAGCGAGCCACCCCACATGCTGTCATCACAGGCTTCAGCTCAAATGCTTCCTGAGGAAGCATGTATTGAGCAACTTCTGTGTGCCAAGGGCTGACACCTGTTGTGGGTATACAGTGGTGAACATTCTGACAGGGTCCCCGTACTCAAAATGGTGGGAGAGGGAGCAAATCATAAGCAAGTAAACAAACAATGAACAGTATAATTACTGATATGACAAATTTTATGAAGAAAATACTAGATAGTCTAGATGAGGAAAGAAAGAGCAACTGAGAAAGGCCTACTAAGTTGGGTCTTTGCTATAAGGAGGTGGCATTTGAGCTGAAACCTGCAGGGTTAAGTCAACTATGTGAAAAGTTGAGGAAAACACTTATAAATTCAGGAAGAGTGCAAATATTGTGTTGAAGCAACTCCTATCACAGATGCCCTCAGATGCATGACACAATATGGCCTTAGAGGGTCTAGAAAAGCCCAATGACTACATTCGGTGATAATTTTTGGCACAGTGAAACACCATGGCTTACTTAACATTTTAATCAGATGACCAAACTTTGCACCTTCTGAAATGCCTGTGATGGGAAAATAACCACTAGGGAAGCATAAAAGGAGACTGGCCTTAGAGTCATAAAGTGTGGTTTATGGCTGGGCTCTGGCTCTTGGTGGCCATAAACTCACAGAAGAGGGTTCTTGATCTTCCCAGGCCTTGATGTGTAAATGGTGGGGCCTCTCCACTGACCATCACCAGGGAGACTAAGCTATTGGAGGTCAGTGGATAAGGACCAGCTACTGTATGGACTGGGATAGCTTGTCCCATGACACCTTTCTGGACAGTTATGGTGCCTTTCCACCTTGCAGAATTAAGCTGCTGTTCTTCTACTTCTCTGTTCTATTTCTAGAAACCCACGGGCAGGAGGCCTGGGCAAGCTGTGCCCAGACTCCACTCCACTCAATCTCCTGGCCCTGCTGGCATCCTTCAGGTACTCTCCCTCTGCATCTTGAATCTTGCTTCCCCACCACGTGGTTTGACAACATATGAAATCTGGTAATACCCTCTTCTCTAAACACCTCAGTTTGGTGGCACCATAAAGTCATACATATCTGTGGTCATCATGGTTGCTACAGTAAGATGGGCCAGTCTTGATACTGAAGGTGACGGCTTCAGTTTGAATGATCTTTGAAAATATTCTGCTTCCACCATTGCTCAAGGAAACTCTTCTCATTGCCTCATAGCTACTTCCCTACAGACAGGTGTTTTCATGTTAGTGGCATCCGCCTGAACGAAGAGGTTACCTCTGCAAAGCCACTATTAGTAATTTTTAGATTTATTTGTCTTTTAGGCAAGTTTGCCCAACATTATTGAGTCCACATAGTGGACAAACTGGCAAATACTTCTTAACTATGTGAAGTATATATTATTATTTCTAATGTATTGCTTTATATATTTGATATATCTGATTTGATGTATTCTGGAACTGCTGACTTCTTCGTGCGTCTTATTTAAAGAGGAACATAGGATCAGTGTGTACCTTATTTGGTGAAGTTGGTTTTACTGACTTAAAGTGATATCTATCAGGATTCTCTACTGTAGAATCACAACATTGTAGATCATTTGTGGGAGTATAATATGAAGGTCTGTTCTTCATCAAACTTTCACCTATAATTTTTTTTAACATCAGTTGACAATTTACTAGCTCTACCACACTTTCCATATTTATTAGTTGGCAAACTATAAAAGAGAGCTTTTTCTTCCCCAATTTATGTCTTTGTTTGCTTGTTTATATCAAGTTGTAGTCATGTGTTTTCATTTTATTCAGTGGATAATTACCTACTATAAGAAATGTTTATTTTGATGCGCAAATATTCCCAGATTAGACTTCAAGCTGGTTCCCGGTCCCTTTGACATGTCCCCATGACTCAAGAGCAATTTCACTTGTTGGTACAATTAGAGGGCTCACCCTGTGCTTTTCCTGGCCCAGCTCTGGAGTCAGCCTTTTCTCCAACGAACCCTGGTTCTTTCTTAGCAAAGAACATTGACGCTGGACTTTAAGTGTTTTGTATTATTCATTGAGTTCATGAAAAACCCATGAAGCTCACTCTAATCATTCTCGGAAGACATCTGTGATAGTAAGTGGAGTTAAAACTGAAACTGGGCTTTTCAAAATACCTAGATGATGATGCTGTATTCACGTAATACCATAATAAATATTACAATGCAGAATGAAATGGGCCTGCCTAAAATTTTGTCTTCAAAATTTATTGGTTTAATGTTAATGACATATTTCTGCTTCATTTGATCCAAAGTTATTATAGATAAGTGTAGGAGAGCTGAATAAATTGACCAAAGAAGTATGTGTGCACCATAGAAAAATCATATTATATCACATAATATCTTCGGCAGAGCTTCTGTAAAGTTACACATAACTCATTTCACACAATTGCATTTCATCGTTTTATTCTTATAACTACTTAAAAGAAAATTGTTTCTGAAGAAGTTAATTTTTCTTTATTGCTGAACTTTTCAATGAGATTAAAACTTCACTTGGAAACTTGCTGAATTCACTGTCAAAAAAAGTAAAAACGCTAAATTGAATCACAATAAGTATTTCCAAGCAGTGATTTCAGTCTTTAATACATTGGAAAATGTAGCTAATTTATTTTCTTTTTGGCCTCTTTAGTCAAATATTGTCATCAGTTCCAAGATGAGAAGTTAATGGCCCTTATTTTACAGGTGGCATCTATTCCCTTACATCTTTATAGTATTGTTTGGTAAGAATGTCACTGAAACCTCAAGTGATAATGTGGGTTTTATCCACCATTTATCGGGTGTCTTCTTTGTGCCAAGTGCTTTATATACTTCATCTCCATTACCAAGTTATGTTTTACTCTTTCCAATTCAATGAAGGGAAAAACAGCTACAGCATCAGGGTCTTAGGACTTACAGTAGAACCAGAACATCCAGACTCCCATAGGGTCCAGTGGCCACAGTCTACAGCCCCATTTATCAGTATTGTTCAGCGTTCATGTCTGGTAAACGTGGCCTGCTTTCATTCAACCAGACAGTGCGTTTGAAGTACCAGCACTGTGCCTGAAGGTGGACTCCAATTCCATGTTACTTCTCTTCCTTTATGTGACAGGTTTATTTCAAAATATGTCATATCCCAGGCTAACTTTCCCTTCTCAGTTCTTCCAGAACTTCAGTATTCTCTTCTCTGACCCTTTATTAAATAATAATTTTTCCAACCAAAACATTTATTTTCCTAGGGAGTTCTCGTCTTTAAACACATCATCTGGAAATTACTTAATCAGTTCAACACTGGCAAGAGTCATCCATACACTGAGCTTACTGAATGTAGATGCATTTCTCTATTACCTGTCTACTAATAGGTGCTGATTATGCAATGAAAAGTGCAAGCACATGTGGAATTGTCTTGCCTGAAATAATGTGAGTATGGCTATGCAGGAAAAAAACTATTAAGATTTATCTATCTCGGACATGGAATTAGGGGAATTTTTACTGTTCTTTTTATGATATTCTGAATAAAGAAAGTATGTCAAATCTACTATTTGGGGAACTCAAGCCTCAGATGTTCTAATTGTTAAAACACTTTAAGTGTGGTCCTGGGAAAGAAGAATCAGCGACCAACTTCTCCCCTTTAGAGAACTGAGGCTGTCAGGAATACACACAAATCTAAACAAATGTTATTTGGTAAAAGAAGAGGCTACTTGTACATATGAAATGTCTTTTAGGGAACCATTGAAAAGTATTTATCAGATGAATTATATTAAGGGAATTTTTCAATTTTGAAATCTCTCTGCATATAAAAATTGTAAGTGAAGATGTGATCTTTGTTCACAAGCCTCTCCTGTTACTTTTACCGGAACTGTAGTTGGTGCTGGGGTTTAAGATAAACCCAGGGGACCTGAATCTCTGGACTGACCATGTGATAGGCAGGCCCTGGACCTCAACAGACTTACAACTCCTACCCTCTGGTTTATTAGACCTACCCCACTCAGCTAACATGGAGGTGAAAAAGTCAACCACCACACCAGAGAGCCCAGAGTGCCTACAACTGAAAGCAGGAGGATTACATCCAGCATCCATGTGGAATCTAAGCCCCCTCTTGATATAGATGTGGAGTGGACACAACCATTCTAAGGTCCACAGGATGGAGGAATAGCGTATGGATTAGAATGGATTTACTGATAATCTATTCATGAACTATTGTGATTAGTAATCAAAGAAAATGTGGCATTGGTGTGGAGACAGTGGCCATGGTGGCTGCTGGGGGTAGGGAATGGAAGGAAGAGATGAGATGTGGGGGCGTTTTCGGGACTTGGAGTTGTCCTGGGTGGTGCTGCAGGGACAGTTACCGGACATTGTATGTCCTCCCATGGGTGGACCGTGGGAGAGTGTGGGCTATGATGTGGACCATTGACCATGAGGTACTGTGGTGCTCAGAGATGTATTCACCAAGTGCAATGAATGTCTCATGATGATGGAGGAGATTGTTGTTATGGGGGGGGAAGGAGGGGGTGGGGAGTATATGGGGACCTCATTTTTTTTAATGTAATATTAAAAAATAAATAAAGACAAAAAAATTTTTTAAAAATTGTAAGTGAAAACTTGCATTATTATACTCTCAAAATAGGTTTGCCAGTGTTTCAGATTTTGACACAATTGAGTGTGCACATATGCAGTTAAAATGTATGCATTATATGCAATTATGTGTAATATATAAATAAAATAGCCTATAGTATAAAATAAATTTCTTGGAAATGTTTCAGTTCCTTACAAGATGTACTACATTGTATCCCTTTGAAGTGTTTTTGTCATATCATTCTTATAATTCTTAATTTTTTTCTCTCTTTTCCTTTAATATGGTTGAACAAGGATCAGTCCTTTTTCTACAGCTATTTGACTTGGAAAAATTTACCAAATCCCTCTTCTCTTCAGCCTCCTCTTTTTTTTTTACAGTGGAGCTGGTTAATACCCCCTCAAGAGGGTAGCTGAGGTTTAATGTACATAGAGCATGCAGCCCAGCACCCCGGCTTTGGCAAACTGACCCTAAGTGCCAGGTCACTTCCTGATGCCCCTTGGCTCTGGCCAGTGCCGTGCCCTGCAAGGCGCCCTTCGTGCAACTTCTTCCCTGTCCTGAGCACGAAAGGTCGCTGGGTTGCTGGGGGGGCACAGGGCCTGCGGTGGAGGGACCCCCTGACCCCTCTCTTCCCTGGAACAGGCTGTGGGATGAATCAGGACATGGACACTCATCCTCAAACACCCTGACTAGGCCCGGCTCAGCCTCTGTCATTTTTCTACCTGGCCAAGAATGACAACCAGGTGTTTGCTGGGTCACTCCGCTGGGCCCTGGGAGAGCCCAGTTACCTGAGGCCCAGCACCAGCCGCTCCTGGAAGCAGTACCCCAGGGTGGAGGAGGTGCACCCTAGGGCCTCTCTGGGTGGGTCAGCCTGAGAAAAAGATGTCTGGGCCCCTGGATTTTGAGAATTTTGGCTTTCAGGATTTTTTCCGCAGCATACTGGGATTATATGGTGTGTTACTAAGTCTCTTTATCTAGATGTCAAGAGTCTCCAAAGAAATTTAGCCTACACTCTTCAATAATATTTACTACAACTTTGAAAGGAAGTCAAATTCTTGAACATAGAGCAGACTTGCAGGAGTAAAAAGGAACCAACCACAGAAATGTGAATGGGGTTAAAACCTGTAGACTTCAGCTCCTACACTCTGATTTATTGGACTTACCCCACTCAACTAACATGGAGTTGAAGAATGTCAACCACCACACCATGGAGCCTAAAGTGCCTACAACTGAAAGCAGGAGGATTGCATCCAGCATCCATGTGGAATCTAAGCCCCCTCTTGACATACATGTGGAATGGACACAACCAAGCCAAGGTCCACAGGAAGGAGGAATACAGTAAGGATTAGAGTGGACTTAATGATATTCTATTCATGAACAATTGTGGTTAATAATCGAGAAAATGTGGCATTAGTGTGGAGAAAGTGGCCATGGTGGCTGCTGGGTGCGGGGAATGGGAGGAAGAGATGAGATGAGGAGGCATTTTCGGGACTTGGAGTTGTCCTGGGTGGTGCTGCAGGGACAATTGCCGGACATTGTATGTCCTCCCATGGTCCACTGGATGGAACGTGGGAGAGTGTGGGCTATGGTGTGGACCACAGGCCATGGGGTGCAGCGATGCCCAGAGAGGTACTCACCAGATGCAATGGATGTGTCATGATGATGGGGGAGAGTGTTACTGTGGGGAGAGTGGTGGGGTGGGGGCGATGGGGGTGAATGGGGACCTCATATTTTTTTAATGTAATTTTTTTAAAATGAATAAATTGAGTAGAATTTGAAAAAAAAAAGAACACTGTATGAGAATGTGTTTGAGAATTTACATTTGTTCTTTTCAAAGTCTGATCATTGAAAAGATTAAAAATATTTCTCATAAAAAAAAAAAGAACCCACTGTGGCCTCAGATCCACAGAGGTCTGATTAGTATATATCTTGCCTCTGCCTCACTGCTGTTCTGAAAACAACAGAGTCCCACCTTTGCCTAGAGGTAGAATCCTAGGGGAGGAAATATGTAATTCCCATGTTTGTCAGACAAGGACTCAGGCCTGGGGAAGGAGGCATGGTCCAGGTCCTCGTCTCAGCTGGAGTTCTATTTCTTCCCCTCAGACTCTACTGGTACCAATTTTGATTTAGGGGAGGGAGTTGGGCTTCTCCAACTGTGGCCTTAATGACCATCCTTGGTCACTTGTTCTAAGGAGGAAGGTCCTCTCTCAGCAAAGCTGTATTTTCCTCCCTCATTGATTTTAGAGATCCCAACACCTTGACATTTTTCTGTACAGACCTTTCTATAAGGTCCACCTCCCATAGACAATTGGTATGAGCCTCAAGACACACAGAAATTTGACAAAACATTATGCTACCACATAACAGGTTTTACTGTGCTGTCTTTGGGATAAGGATGGAATTATTCTTTTTAGAATGTAATCTCCCCTTATTTTGTTTTGCTTCAGACAATCCTATTGTCAGTACCTCTCACTTGTCCCACCTCAATTCCAGGTGCCTTTTTCTGGACAAATTAGAGTTATTTGGGTGCTAACAATATATTCTCATGCTGGTGACTCCAAAAAAAAAAAAAGATGGGTACACTGAATACCATTGATTGTACACTTTGAATGGATTTATACTTTATTACTATGTATCAATAAAATTGATTTGTTAAAAAATATATTTCAGAGCTAAAGAAACTTGTACTAAAAAAGATGCAAAAACAAATAAACATTTCATATTTTGGATTCAAAAAGAACAACTTCAATAAAAGACAGTTAAGAGATGCAAAAATTCTCAACAAATTGAAAAAAAAAGAAGGAATTTGTTGAATGGATTCAGAGTAGCTGAACAGTAAAACCTTTGAAAGACAGGAACCAGAGATTGTAGGAGTCCTGAGGAGGGGAATCCAATGGGCAATTTAGGGCACAGTTTCAAATATTTTTCTCTCCTTGGTTCTGTCTCCCCAGTCAAGATTCAGTTACCAGAAGAAACTGCCTGGTGTGGTTTGGGTCACATGCTCCTGGACCACGGTCGAGGGAGTCTGATGGATCGTAGCACTGTGCATGTTCTGTGGGAAGTGAGGTTACCAATTCTTCCTGTTTTGCTTGAGAATTTCCCACTTTCAGCACTAAGAGAGCTGCATTCCAGGAATTCTCTCATTCCCATGAAAACTGAGGCTGACTGTTCATCCTGAAGAGGGCTTCTTCCTCATTGGAAAACTGAGGCGTTGTGACCAGCAGAGGAGGAAAGGATGCTGGGCAAACCAAAAAGCAAAAAAGACCCATGATGCCCTCTTTTGACTCAGGGTGTGGTATGTCATTTTCTATATTCTCCTGGTTGAGCTGCGAGATTGTGAAATATGGACGAGAAGGAGGAGTCTGCATGTCAACTTGTTTTGCTATGTTTGTCTAGGAAGCCCCAGACTTCTGTGAATGAACGGGGACTATTAATAACTCAGGAATATCACAACACTGTTCTCATTTCTGCATTCTACAGACGTGCATGCTCACTGTTTTGACAGATATATAATAAGCCTTTTCACTCTGATCATCCCCTGGAAAGTCTACTCAGTTTTTCTCTGACCCCAAAACCAATTTCTTTTACAGTGATTTTTGGAAGAGAGTCTGCACTTGTTCCATATTGAATACATTATGGTGCTAACAAACTCAGGCTATACAAACTCTAACTGAGCACTCACTTGATGTCTGGCACAGAAAATCCTTAGTTGCAAACATGTATAAGACCCAGACCATGCCTTTGAGGAACATGTAGTCTAGTGGTCTCAGTAATAGGATCAGTGGCCTTTGGAACCAATTAACTTTGCTGAGTTCCTTAGCCACAGCCTGTACCTCCTTCTTCCTGCAAACAATCCTCCAGTGAGTCCCCAGGGGTCCAGAGGAAAGCTTTCCAATGGATCATTGACAAAATACCTCCATATCTGTGAATTTTATAAACCATTCAGTCTGTGAATTCAGAAAACATTCCATCCATATATTGCATAACTGAATGTAATTTCTGTGCCAGGATTAAAATGAATGCATAAACAGAAAGAGCAGGTTTGAGGAACTGCTGGAATGTAGATGGCATACACCGAATTTCCTTTTCGCTTTAGACAACCAAGAATCACAAATTAAGAAAAATGCTCACAATCCAACAATTAGCCAGCACATTTTCCATGAGCCCAGTTGGTGATCAGCCCATTACTGGGCACAGTGGAGACACAAGAGAAACAGGACACTGGGACAGTTACTTGTCTTGAAGAACCACCACCTCACACATGTTGATCACCAGCTCCATGCCGAGGACTGCGTTATTCTGGGGATGCAAAAGCAAATAAAATGTGGCTGCACACTAAGGCGTGGATATTATGGCAGAAGTAGACTTGCTAGAATAAAAACCTTGATTTCCTGCCAGAGTGGTATGCTTCGAAATAATACATGAATTGTAAACCTCTTCTCAGGAATGAAGAATATTTCATAAAGACATAGATTTAAAATTATAATAGTTAAAAAGAGACTGTTATGCAAACTGAAATTTTCAACTCTTTTAATCAAAGAGGAATCATTCATGTAGGCTAAAAGCTTAGGGGTGAAAATTCTAAATCATTGCTTCTGTCTACACTATTTAAAATCTCCTGTAGGTCTCCACAAGAGAGAAATGTTCTATAAACATTATTGCTGTCTAGTTCAGATTCCATATTTCTTGATGCTAATTGTTCTTGAATTTTGTATGGCAGTTTTGTAAAATTACATCTCTTTCTTTCACATGTGAGATGTGTTTGATCTTACTCTAAAGTTTCAGGATGCCTGCATTCTAAATTACATTAAAGGAAAAAGCACCTCTTATATTCCAAGGCTTTTATTTAATTCTAACTATCAGCATGTTTAATTGGAAAGAGATTTTAAAGATAAATCAAATAGTTAGGGCTTAAGAGATTCTGGCACTTTTAAGGATTGTTTTAAATCAGTTGCATGAGTTCTTTTTCTACCATTTCACAAGGGCATTAGGACTAGTAGATAACAAATGAATCATTGTTTCTACCAGATGCTCTTATTATTTCATATTAACACCTGCCAAAGGGTCTTGTAGACTAATAAAAATTTTCCTAAAGTTGTATTACAAGAAAAAGGAGAATAGACAGCTTTTTTCACCTCATTTTATGCAAATACGTTGAATGATGAACTCTGAAAAAAAATTAGCAGGACATGAAATCAACTACTGTCCCTTTCTTTTAACAAATTAATGTGAAATAAATATTTCCTGTGACCATTGGGTGTTTAACATCTTTCCTCTTTTTCTTCTTCTTTTCTTTTAAGTTAAGACCAAACTTGTAAAAACCTAAATAAAAACTCAAGGATTATCTTGCTCAACCCTTTCCATTATAAAAGAGGCACAGATTAAAGTAACTCTCTTCTGATAACACAACTTGTGTGTGTGTGCATGTAGGTGTATATAAACTGAGAGTATCCTTGCTAAATAAGTCCCTAATGTTTATTTGGGGTAACACATAATACAAAATATATTTAAGTTTGGGAATGTGACATATGGTTTTCTAAAGACTAATAATAGGAGAAAACATTTTAAGAATTCTGTGGGAACTCCAAATCAGGGATCTGAAACTCAGTTTCTAGTAGACGGACTCCAGGGCAGGGACATGCCCTAGGAATCCTGCCTTGTCTTCTCCATTCTGGAATAAGTCTACAACTCCTTCCGAGGCTGGAGGACGGACCTGTCAGCTGCAAACTGCGCCATTGGGGAAGGCAGCCCCAAGGCCAGCAGAGCTCCTGAAATGGCCACTGCGTGTCATTATCATATGCTGTGGACTCATGTAGGTGGGGTGTGGCTAAGATTTCTCTGTAGGGACATGTCTGGTGGGGCCATAGAAGTTAAGACACCTATATCTTAGATTTTGTACCACATCATATGTGGATAACAGGAAAAATATTTCACTCTTACCAAGACAAGGAAAGCGTGCTCCAGTAAAAAGAATCTCTCTTTGCTCTTCTGAGCAGCCCGGTGTGTCTGGAACAGGAAGGCTGTGAGTGAAGATGAGGAGATATTAAGTGTTCAGCGGATCTAACACTGGTGAAACGGAGATGAATGGAGAGTTCCCAAGCAATCCAGAAGGGAGAGAGAGAAGACAGGTGATATGGCCACATTGTGTGAGAAAGGCCAGGGGAAATCACCTGTGCTAGGTGGACACATTAGAAAATGACATGTCTCACTTTGAATTTGCTTTGCTGCTTCCAAAACATTGATTCCTTCTTCCATTGCTGCTCCCCTATAGCCACATCCCCAACCCATCATTATCCAAAGTAGAGAAAGTTTTCTACATTCACACTTGGGTTATTGAGATTGATTCTTTGTTCATTTTTTGTGGGGTTTTATTTGGTGGAAATTAAACATACTGAGAGTTGAAAAAATTATTTTCTGAACCTGACTTCTAGAACTGGAGAATGGTTAGATAAGATGAGGTAGGTGAATATATAAGTGAGGATATTTGGTGTGTTGTTGAAGAGTCAGACTGCCAGGCTTCCACTCACTAGTTACTTAATTTTGGACAAGTACTTAACCTCTCACATGATCAAGTTTAAGTTTGCAAACCCTAGAGCAGTTACTTGTCACACATACTAAATGCAATGGTATGGGGACACTCCATTCAGGTGCAAAAAAGGAAGTAGGGACTTCCATTGGAAATCTAGAGAAATGGGTTCTGTTTTCATACAACAGCTATTTTCCTTTACACAGTTATAGTATATTTTTTTTGTTTGTTTGTTTTTAATCTTTTTTTTTTTTTAATTTTTTTATTTTTTATTGACTTTGTAATAATATTACATTAAAAATATATATGTGAGGTCCCATTCAACCCCACCCCCCCACCCCCCCCTCTCCCCCCCCCCCCCAACAACACTCGTTCCCATCATCATGACACATCCATTGGATTTGGTAAGTACATCTTTGGGCACCTCTGCACCTCATATACATTGGTTCACATCATGGCCCATACTCTCCTCTATTCCATCATGTAGGCCCTGTGAGGATTTACAATGTCCGGTGATTACCTCTGAAGCACCATCCAGGGCAGCTCCATGTCCCGAAGACGCCTCCACCTCTCATCTCTTCCTGCCTTTCCCCATACCCTTTGTCCATTATGTCCACTTTTCCCAATCCAATGCCACCTCTTCTATGTGGACACTGGATTGGTTGTGTCCATTGCACCTTTATGTCAAGAGGAGGCTCAGATTCCACCTGGATGCTGGATGCAATCCTCCCATTTTCAGTTGTAATCACTCTAGGCTCCATGGTGTGGTGGTTGTCCTTCACCTCCATCTTAGCTGAGTGTGGTAAGTCCAATAAATCAGATTGTAGGTGCTGGAGTCTGTTGAGGCTCAGGATCTGGCTATCACATTGTCAGTCCAGAGATTCAAATCCCCTAAATATATCTTAAACCCCAACATTAACTGCACCTCCAGCACATTAGCATGAAAGTCTTATGAAGGGAGATCCCATCTGAGTCCAGATTCATCACACATAAACACCATTTCCAAAGAGGGGCCATCTGCCCTGGTAGTTAACCCCATCGGCCATGACCATAACTCCCATGGGTCTCTTTAGCCCTCAAAGGAACCAATATCTGGGGGTTGTATCTGCTTTATCTGTCTCTCTGACTCTGCTCAGTTGTGCATGAGGGCAAACCTTCTGCCAGCCTCCAGACTCTTTTTTAGAAACTCGTAGCCATATAAACTCATTTCTCCTTTCCATTTCCCCCTTACTTTAGGTCAAACAGCATTTTAAAGTCATGGTATTTTATGTAGACATGGATATTCTGCTGATCCACATTAAACCTTCCGTATAAGGTCATTTTCCAGTTGCATCATCAGTTGGTAGTTGATAGTGGTCCCTCGTTGCCAGGGAGGCTCATCCCCGGGTGTCATGTCCCACGCTGGGGGGAAGGCATTGCATTTACATGCTGAGTTTGGCTTCGAGACTGGCCACATTTGAGTAACATGAAGGCTGACAGAAGGAAATTCCCAGGCACAAAGTTGCTCTAGGCCTTGTTATTATTTTGGGTTTATCAGCTCACAAGCATAGTCATTAGTATCAGGGGCTCACTGTTGAACCCTCACTCCCTCCCGGTCCCCACCACTGTACCTGGGAGACTGTCGCTGCTCCCCTAGGGACCACGACAGAGCACCACCGGCCGGGAACCCAGTACCCCCCCTACTGTGGTTTTAAATTGTTGCCACTATGAGTATATCCAAACATTACCATGCACCCTGGACATATGTTCTGTACAGCTCCCTGTCAGTCATATATCATCTGTCATTGGTATCCCATACCAGTATCCCTCCATTGCCATTGTTGAAACACTCTGTGATCCAGAACTCCCCGAAATTTGAAGCCCAATATAATGTCATGGTCCCTTACTAGGGAATGGCATATAGCGATGAGTTTAAAGGATAGATAAAGAACTTGGATAAAGTTAGATAAAGAACTTAGATAAAGAATGCTGACTTGAAAAAATTCCACATCCTATTTTTCCCCCCCCCCCCCCTAATTATTCAGCTTTTCTTCACAGGAGTCCTAGACCACAGCAATGTATATATATAATATACAGCACTCCCACACATCCACCAGAAAACCTTTTCCCTTCCACAGTGATACTCTTACGCCCTATTCATATCATATTTACTTAAAGTGATGTACAGAGTCTGAGACATTAGCTTTCTAACAAGGTGACATCTGTATTTACATTATGGTGCATACTTTAGGATACACAGTTCTTTACATTTTTAGTTATCCTATGTTTTACATTATGGTTTACATTATCAGTCTGTCATCTCCTATATGTTATGGTGTAATATTACATGTTTTATATCCATCCTTGTGTACTCTCAAGAAACTCCTCTCTTACCCCCCATTTACTTTGGTTCCACACATTTAACGTCCATTTTCCCTTCCACCTTAGTGCCCTCAGTGATAGCCAACCTCCGTTTCCTGAGGAGCCACTTCCAGAGATAGATGGAATAGTGTTCAGGGCCTAACTTGCTCAACTGCCCCAATGCCCTGGGAGCCAACCTTTCTCTCGAGGGATACAGTTCCCTCTATTGGATGGCATTAGTCCTCCCCAGGATGTGGGTCCACCCCCACTCTCACTACTTGGGTTTCTACCCCATGGTGTCACCCACTCTGGCAGAATGAGCATTTAGACATTCCCCAGGAGCCCGTCCTGCATCAGACCCTCCCCTCCGAGCATTCTAAACAGGTAACCCTCTTTATTATACTTTGATATGATTTTCTCGGCATTTTACTCTCCACCAACACCTGACCCTCTCCTGGTTCGTATGCTACCCCTCCCTCCCCCCACTTTTGGGCAACGTTACCCACCCGTCCCTCCCCAGCCACCCTCAAACCCGCAAAGCCCCAAGCAAAGGCAACCCCTTGCCCCCCTTTTATCTCTTCTTTGTGTTCATACTTACCACCATCTCGTCTTAAATTCCACCCCTGCAGACATCGGCTCATATCCTTCCTCCACCCTCCGATTTCCTGCAAGCCTATCGTTCAGTCTCTTGCTATCTAGGGCAGCTTGTTTATTTCATATCATTGAGGTCATGTAGTATTTGTCCTTCAATGTCTGGGTTGCTTCACTCAACATAAGGTTCTCAAGATTCATCCATGTTATCACATGTGTTTGTAGTGTGTTTGTTCTTACAGCCGAGTAGTATTCCATTGTGTGTATATACCACATTTTATTGATCCACTCGTCTGTTGATGGGCATTTGGGTTGATTCCAACTTTTGGCAATAGTGAACAATGCTGCTATGAACATTGGTGTACATATATTGGTTTGTGTTCTTGTTTTCAGTTCTGCTGGGTATATTCCCAGCAGTGGTATTGCTGGGTCATATGGCAAATCTATGGCTAGTTTTTTGAGAAACCGCCATACTGTTCTCCAGAATGGTTGGATCCTTCTGCATTCCCACCAGCAGTGGATGAGTGTTCCCCTTCCTTCACATCCTCTCCAGCACTTGTATTCTTCTGTTTTTTTCATAGCTGCCAATCTTATGGGTGTAAGATGGTATCTCATTGTGGTTTTGATTTGCATTTCCCTGATAGCTAGAGATTTGGAACATTTTTTCATGTGCTTTCTTGCCATTTGTATTTCTTCTTCGGAGAAGTGTCTGTTTAAGTCTTTTTCCCATTTTTTAAATGGATTGTTTATCTTTTTATTTTCAAGATGTAGGAGTTCTTTATATATGCAAGTTATAAGTTTCTTATCAGATATATGATTGCCAAATATTTTCTCCCACTGTGTGGGCTCCCTTTTTACTTTCTTGACAAACTCCTTTGAGGTGCAGAAGGCTTTAATTTTGAGGAAGTCCCATTTATCTATTAGTTCTTTTGCTGCTCGTGCTTTTGGTGAGATATTCATAAATCCATTACCTATTACAAGGTCCTGTAGATGTTTCCCTACACTGCTTTCTAAGGTTTTTATGGTCTTGGCTTTTATATTTAGGTCTTTGATCCATCTTGAGTTGATCTTTGTATAAGGTGTGAGATGGTAATCCTCTTTCATTCTTCTGCATATGGCTATCCAGTTCTCCAGACACCATTTGTTGAATAGGCCACTCTCTCCCAGTTGAGAGGGTTTGGTGGCTTTATCGAATATTATGTGGTTGTATATGTTAGGTTCTATATCAGAGCTTTCAATTCGGTTCCATTGGTCTATATGTCTCTCCTTATGCCAATACCATGCTGTTTTCACCACCGTAGCTTTATAGTATGTTTTGAAGTCAGGTAGTGTGATTCCTCCAATTTCGTTTTTCTTTTTCAGTATGTCTTTGGCTATTCGGGGTCTCTTTCCTTTCCAAATAAATTTCATAGTTAGTTTTTCTAATTCCTTAAAGAAGGCTGCATTGATTTTTATTGGGATTGCATTGAATGTGTAGATCAATTTTGGTAGGATAGACATCTTAATAATGTTCAGTCTTCCTATCCATGAACAAGGAATAGTCTTCCATTTATTTAGGTCTTCTTTGATTTCCTTGAACAATCTTGTATAGTTCTCAGTGTATAAGTTCTTTACCTCTTTAGTTAAATTTATTCCTAAGTATTTGATTTTTTTATTTACTATTGTGAATGGTATTTGTTTCTTGATTTCCTCCTGATCTTGCTCATTATTGGTGTACAGAAATGCTACTGATTTTTGCGCATTGATCTTATAACCTGCGACTTTACTAAACTCATTTATGAGTTCTAGAATCTTCGTTGTAGATCTCTCAGGGTTTTCTATGTATAGGATCATGTCATCTGCAAATAATGAAATTTTGACTTCTTCCTTTCCAATTTGAATGCCTTTTATTTCTGGTTCTTGCCTCAGTGCTCGAGCAAGTACTTCTAAGACAATGTTAAATAGGAGCGGCGACAGTGGGCATCCTTGTCTTGTTCCTGAGTTTAGAGGGAAGGAGTCTAGGATTTCTCCATTGTAAACAATATTGGCTTTAGGTTTTTCATATATACTCTTTATCATGTTCAAAAAATTTCCTTGTATTCCAATCATTTGGAGTGTTTTTATCAAGAAAGGGTGCTGTATTTTGTCAAATGCTTTTTCTGCATCAATAGATATAATCATGTGATTTTTTTCCTTCAATCTGTTTATATGGTGTATTACGTTGATTGATTTTCTTATGTTGAACCATCCTTGCATACCTGGGATGAATCCCACTTGGTCGTGGTGTATAATTCGTTTAATGTGTTGTTGAATACGATTAGCAAGTATTTTGTTAAGTATTTTTGCGTCTAGGTTCATTAGAGAAATTGGTCTGTAATTTTCCTTTCTTGTGATGTCTTTGTTTGGCTTTGGTACTAGGGTAATGTTGGCATCATAGAAGGAGTTGGGTAATGTTCTTTCTGTTTCGATGGTTTGGAATAGTTTCAGCAGGATTGGTGTCAGTTCTTTCCGGAATGTTTTATAGAATTCACCTGTGAAGCCATCTGGCCCTGGGCTCTTCTTAGTTGGGAGATTTTTAATAACTGATTCTATCTCTCTGCTTGTGATTGGTTTGTTAAGATCATCAATTTCTTCTTTTGTCAATATGGGCTGTTTATGTGTTTCTAGGAATTTGTCCATTTCCTCTAGATTGTCATTTTTGTTGGAATATAGTTTTTCAAAATATCCTCTTATGATAGTCTTTATTTCTGTGGGGTCAGTGGTGATATCGCCTTTCTCATTTCTTATTTTGTGTATTTGCATCTTCTCTCTTTTTTTCTTTGTTAGTGTTGCTAAAGGTTTGTCAATTTTGTTAATCTTCTCAAAAAAACAGCTCTTGGTCTTGTTTATCTGTTCAAGTGCTTTCTTATTTTCTATTTCATTTAGTTCTGCTCTTATCTTTGTTATTTCCTTCCTTCTTCTTCCTGTTGGGTTACTTTGTTGTTGTTTTTCTAATTCCTTCAAATGTGCAGTTAGTTCTTCAATTTTTGCTCTTTCTTCTTTTTTGATATATGAATTTATGGCTATAAACTTCCCTCTCAGTACTGCTTTTGCTGCATCCCATAAATTTTGGTATGTTGTGTTATCATTATCATTTGTTTCAAGGTAGTCATTGATTTCTTTTGAGATTTCCTCTTTGACCCACTGTTTTTCTAAGAGTGTGTTGTTTAATTTCCAAATCGTGGTGTGAAATCTGGGCTTCTTTCCCTTGCAAATCTCCAGCTTGACTCCACTGTGGTCAGAGATAATGTTTTGTATGATTTCAATCTTTCTGAATTCGTTCAGCCTTTCTTTGTGGCCTAGCATATGATCTATCTTGGAGAATGATCCATGTGCACTTGAGAAAAATGTATATCCTGCTGTGTTTGGGTGTAGCGATCTATATATGTCTATTAGATCGAGCTCCTCTAATATACTATTCAGATGTTTTGTGTCTTTGGTGATTCTCTTTTGAGATGTTCTGTCCAGAATTGATAGTGGTGTATTAAAATCCCCCACTATAATTGTAGATGTATCTATTCTTTCACTTAGTTTTTCCAGCGTTTGCCTGACATATTTAGAGGCACCCTTGTTAGGGGCATAGATATTTATGATTGTTCGATCTTCTTGACAGATTTTCCCTTTGACTAAAATGTAGTATCCTTCTTTGTCTCTCACAATTGTTTCACATTTAAAGTCTATTTTGTCTGATATTAATATAGCTACTCCTGCCTTTTTTTGGTTATTGTTAGCTTGTATGATTGTTTTCCAGCCTTTCACTTTCAATCTCCATGCGTCTCTGGGTCTAAGATGTGTCTCTTGTAGACAGCATATGGATGGGTCATATTTCCTTATCCAGTGTCCCAGTCTGAATCTTTTGATAGGTGAGTTTAATCCATTGACATTCAGTGTTATTACTATCAAGGAATTATTTGTGTTAGCCATATTTTGATTGGATTTGTGTTTGTCATATTTTGTTTGTATATTTTTTTTTGTCTTTTTTGTTGTTGTTGTTGGTCTTATACTCTCCTCCAACTTTGCCTTTCCTGTTTTTTCCTTTCTTCCTGCAGAACTCCCTTTAGAATTTCTTGAAGGGGAGGTTTCTTGTTGGTATACTCTTTCAGTTTCTGTTTGTCTGCGAATATTTTGAACTCTCCATCATGTTTGAATGCTAGTTTAGCTGGGTAGAGTATTCTTGGTTGGAAATTTTTTTCCTTTAGTACCTTGACTATATCATACCACTGTCTTCTTGCCTCCATGGTTTCAGAAGAGAAATCAGCACTTAATCTAATTGAGCTTCCCTTGTATGTGATGGTTTTCTTTTCTCTTGCTGCTTTTAGGATCTTCTCTTTGTCTTGAGCATTGGATAATTTGACAAGTATATGTCTTGGGGTGGGCCTGTTGGGGTTTATGACTTGTGGAGTGCGCTGTGCTTCTTGGATATGTACATCTGTCTCTTTCAGTAGATTTGGGAAGTTTTCAGTCATTATTTCCTGCAACACTCTTTCTGACCCCTTTCCCTTCTCTTCACCTTCTGGAATGCCTATAATACGTATGTTTGAGCGTTTTGCATTGTCATTCAGGTCCCTAAATCCTAATTGGATTTTTTCTATCTTCTTATTGACCCCTTCTACTATCTGTTTGATTTCTGATGTACTGTCTTCCACATCACTAATTCTCTGCTCTGTCTCTTCTAGTCTGCTGATATTTGCTGCAAGTGTATTTTTGATTTCTTGAACTGTGGTGTTCATTCCCATCATATCTGTTATGTTTTTGCGTATGTCTGCAATTTCCCCTCCAAGTGATGTCTTCATGTTGTTAACCTCTTTCATTACTGCATCAAATTTGTCAGTGATAAATGTTCTGAGATCTTTCATTGCTTGTGCCAAGTTTTGCTCCCCTTCGTGATTATTGGTTTGTTGATTGGATTCAGCCATGTTTTCCTGATTATTGGTTTGGTTCGTAGATTTTTGTTGCTTTCTGGTCATCTCTTTATTTTGACGAATTTAATCAGTTCCTTAGCTTCTTTGTCTGCTCTTGGAGGTTAATTAGTTGTTATTTTTGCACAGGTGTTATATCTTCTCTTTGTCACTTTTTTCTTCTTATTCTAGTTACTTGTTGTTGGTTAAGTTCACTTTAGAGGAAAGTATTAGTGTTGGGGAAAGGCAATTGTGTAAGCAAGGGAAAAGTGTAAAGTTGTATTGGTGATGTATGTTAATAAAGCAGGAATATGAGATCTGGAAGGATGGAGGTTAGATTCATGTAGATTGTATAGAGTTATAGCTGTAGGTAGAGTACCTTTTATGAAGTTGATGACTGAATTTGGGAGGAATATGGTATGAACTACACAGCTATTGTTTTCATGAGAGAGGGAAAAAGAAAAGAAAGGTAATAGTTTCAAGAGTGGATAATAGACAGAAAACAGAACAAAGGTATTAGAAATTAAGAGTTAGACACTTTGTGGATCAAAGAACGGGAGGTGGGGGGTGGAATATAGGAGAGACAGTAGATGATAGTGGATATCAAGATGCAGGGGAAGGGGGATAGTGTAGGTAGCCTAAATCAGTTCACACAGAAATGAGGCAGTGGAGGATGGGAAAACCCAGCAAATGTGAGGTGTTCCCTGTAGCACCTATTGTATACTTGAATTAAAGTAAAAATAAGTGGAAGATGAGGGACAAGAGGAAAAGAGAAAACCGAAAAAAAAACAAAAACAAAAAAAAAAAACAAACTAATTATAATAGAGAAAAAAGAAAGGCAAGAAGAAAGGAAGAAAAAAAAAGAGGATGGGCAAACGGTGGGGAACGGATAGGGAGAAGAGAGATACAGGTACACACGTGTCACAATTGCAACACTATCTAAAACAACAACTTCCCCCCGCTTTGCCCTAAAACCCCCCCGTCTGTCTGCCCAAATGGGTCTGCAAGCACCTCCCTTCCCACAAACCCCCAATAGGCCGCCCAGGGCCCACGAACTCCCCAGTACTGCAGATGCTCAAAAAAAAAAAAAAAAAAAAAAAAAAAAAAAAAAAATTTAAGTAAAATTAAAAAAAAAAAAAACAAACAAACAAACAAACAAAAAAAAAAAAAAAAAAAAAAAAACAGAAACCCCTCCGCAGGCCCGGCTCCGCCCGCCGCAGAGGCTTGGACCGGCTCTGCCCGGCTCCTCACGCCGCCTTGGCCTGGCCTGGCTCCGCCCAGCTCCGCTCGCTACAGCGGCCCAGCCGGCTCCGGCATCCACCTCCCGCCACCGCGGCCTGGACCGGCCCTGCCCGGCTCCGTACCCGCCGCGGCCTGACCCGGGCCTGCCCGGCTCCAAACGCTACCACGGCCCGCAGCCGGGGCCTGAACCGGCCCCGCCCGGCTCCAAGCGCTACCGCGGCCCGCAGTCGGGGCCTGCACCGGCCCCGCCCGGCTCCAAGCGCTACCGCGGCCCGCAGCCGGGGCCTGCACCGGCCCCGCCCGGCTCCAAGCGCTACCGCGGCCCGCAGCCGGGGCCTGCACCGGCCCCGCCCGGCTCCAAACGCTACCGCGGCCCGCAGCCGGGGCCTGCACCGGCCCCGCCCGGCTCCAAACGCTACCGCGGCCCGGCCCGGCCTGGCTCAGCCCCACCGAGCGGGGCTAGATGCCTCGTCTCCGCCTACCCAAGAAGGGAATCCTCTGCAGGTAGCTGGGATCTCCGTGTATATTTCACAGACGAATCCTCTCTGTTACCTTCCCTCCAAATCGATGTCCAGACACCTCCGGACCAGCAAAAATCCCGAAACAATCCGGTCCCAAAGAGTCTCCAACGCCGCCCAGCCGATTCCCTGCAGAAGACTCTAACAGGGATGTTCACTCAGCCGCCATCTTGCCCCCTCTCCAGTTATAGTATATTTAAGTGTGATTTGGATGAATATGAAAAAAAATTGATTTAATAGATAAATTTAAATTCTCCACAATATACACATTTCCATTGTTGTTTCAATGTCACACAGGAAAGTGATGGCCACCCACACCATAGTGACCCTGGACACCCCTAGACTATGGTGATAATTCTTGGCTGTCTTTGGCTGGGAAGCTGGATCAGATGCAAGGAATGCCCAAACTGCCAAAAGTTTATACAATTCTGTTGGCATCTAGGACTCTCTCCTGGAATTTGGACTGTGTAGCTTTTCCATGTACTTGTAACCACAAGAATAACTGAGAAGACATAGACACCAAGGGAAGGGACAGAATGCAACCCTAGTGGGAGAAATCTTGGAACCTCCAGACTGGGGCACAGCTCTCCAGGGATTCCCAAAGCAATCCCTGTTCAGGTTGTGGGGTTTCCTTTACATGATGGTTTGAAGCTGCTTGCACCCAAGAAAAACATGTTCTTAAATTTAATCTATTCCTGTGGGTGTGAAACCATTGTAGGTAGGACATTTTGATGAGGTGACTTCAGTTACGGTGTGGCCCACCTCAATCAGGATGGGCCTTAATCCTATTACTGGAGCCCTTTATAAGAGAATGAAATTCAGACAAAGAGAGGGAAAGCCACAGATGGAGGAGCCAGAAGCCAAACATCAACAGAACCCAGAAGAGAAGAGTGAACCAGAAGAAGCTGCCATGTGCCTTGCCATGGGACAGGCTAAGGACCAAGGATCCCCAGCAGTCAGCCCAGAATGCCACAGTCTTCAGGGACAAAGCATGTCCTTGTTGATGACTTATTTTAGATATTCTTTCCACTTAAAAACTGCAAGCTCATAAATTCCCACTTTTTTTTTTAAAGATTTATTTATTTCTCTCCCCTTCCCCCCCACTCCAGTTGTCTGTTCTCTGTGTCTATTTTGCTGTGTCTTCTTTGTCCGCTTCTGTTGTTGTCAGCAGCATGGGAATCTGTGTTTCTTTTTGTTGCATCATCTTGTTGTGTCAGCTCTCTGTGTGCAGCGCCATTCCTGGGCAGGCTGCGCTTTCTTTCACGCTGGGCGGCTCTCCTTATGGGGTGCACTCCTTGTGCATGGGGCTCCCCTATGCAGGGGACACCCCTGCGTGGCAGTGCACTCCTTGCGCGCATCAGCACTGCGCGTGGGCCAGCTCCACACGGGTCAAGGAGGCCAGGGGTTTGAACCGCAAACCTCCCATGTGGTAGGCGGACGCCAAGCTGTTTGAGCAGCCTAGGGAACTTAAACAATTTATTCTCAAGGTTCCCTTGCAAAGCACGGGCTTCCAGCACCAACTGACATGGACTTAGTTCTGGGCTGTAAGCATTAGCAGCCATGAGTCCTCACAGAGGTGACATTTCTTCCCTGAGACCTTATTTCTAGAAATGTAAAATGAAGGTAACAGTGCCTATTTCACAGGGTTGCTGGGCTTTAAAGGAGATAGTTAATTCAAAGTCCCTGGTGGTATGTCGGGTAAGTGAAAGAATTCCCGTAAGTAATTGTTTCCCTCATCTCCATTTCTGCTTCTTAAAAGAGTGCAAAAGAAAGTACAGGCACCTTCAAGAAAATGTGAATCAAGTCCCTTCCTATTACCAATATTCTCTACTACATTTAATGAGTTTTACCTGAGTCCCTCCCTTGGAAATGAGAACTTTATGACATCAGGAAGAAATCTAGGAAATTATAATTAGCCTTTCTCAGGATATAAATTGTTTTCTCAAACTTGCTTCTTGCTTTATTTTCTCCTATTCAGTTTTTCTGTTTGCTTGTTTTAGTTTGACTGGTAAGCTAGTTCTTCAACTCAGAGCTTATAAGCTTTTGCTTATTTTGCCTTCAAGTTCCTAAACCATGTGCTCTGCTGAATACACCCAAAGAGAATTTACTTTTTTTGCCTGCAGTGGACTCAGCTCCAACCAAGAAGCACCTTCATCCTTTCCTTACTGCACTCAATTTCACAGCCTTCTATGAATTTTCTACAATTTCTATTCTCTCCTTATCCTTCAATTTTTTCCATCTATTCCAACCTCACTGACTATCTCCTAATTTATTGTTGGGGAAAACAGTTTACAACCCACCCTTCAGTCCACCAGTTTATAGCTAAAATTATTATAAATTTTGCTTTTTCAAATTATATATATATATATTTTTTCAGTATCATTACCCACAGCATTAGGTACTGATTTTTCTTAGGGATGAATGTATTTAATTTGTAAACTTAGCAGCTTTCATCCTTACCTACCTAAGGGCCGCTTAAATGATCATCAAATAGTTCAAAAAAATCAAATAAACTCTAGGATATGCTGCCTAATTTTACCTAATGCTGGCAAGAAAGGGAAAACTTCCTTACAGTTGGGTCCCCAGTATGACACATTGTAGAAATATTTCAGATGATCTTGCCTTCCCATACTAAACAGTGAAGAAAAAAGGATTGTATATGGTATCATATCATATACCTAGAATCCAAAAGCGTCTATATGTTCATACTTACTTTTATGCACTAAAGTTGCTTTATGGAATATTTTGTGAAAAATTCACTTTAAGAAAGACATCTCAACATTTTCTAAGATGAACAAATGTCTCAGTATAAATGAATTCAACTCTTTCTTCTGACATAAAAAAAAAAGTTCCTGCCAGCATCTCATATTTTCTGCTTCATAGTGAAACTCTGGTAATATGTTTTTTGAGAGGAGGAAACTCCTGTGAGTTATTTTTTAAAACAGCAACAACAACAATAACTACTTTGCAATAGGATTGCATGTCTGATTCTGCTGTTCCTGGGCTTTTTTTTTTAAATCATTCCCTTCATGAGATTAACATAAAGGAAATAATGTTTAATGATCTAAGGCAGTGGTGTGCTGGGAGCAGCTGGTACCACCATTTGCATCTCTTGCCAACTCTGGATAATCAGGAACTCCTCATTCCCACTGCCATGCCCCAAAGCCTTTGTTAAACATTGCCAGCACAGAAGGAGCTACCAGCACAGGAGGGGCTACCAGCACAGAAGGGGCTACCACCCAATGTACCTGCATATAATTGGCAGTGGACCTGCCTTCATCCCTTAAACCAAGAAAACAGACCAGCTCTTTCCACTTGGACCCATGCCCTGCGTAGATGTCTATCCTCACATTTCCCTGCACCCCTTCAACCCAGCTCTGCTAGTTGTAAAAGACTCTGGGGGTGACCTACTGAATGGACACTTTGGGCAACCGACTTTCAAGACCATTCATTCATAGAACTTTGCCCATGCATGTAGCATGTTCTCCTCTGATAAATTTTTCTTCCTTAATGAGAGAGTTGATTATGAGTGGAAACCAAGGACTCCATGTTGCCTTAAAATGAATGCTCTTTAAGCATACTATCATATTGGTTTCTCAAAGCTCATTTGAGAAAAGGTATCCATTTCTAGGCATTTACTTCTTTTTTTTTTTTTTTTTTTTTGCAGTCTTTTTTTTTTATTGACTTTGTAATAATATTACATCAAAAATATATATGTGAGGTCCCATTCAACCCCGCTCCCCCACCCCCCCTCTCCCCCCCCAACAACACTCGTTCCCATCATCATGACACATCCATTGGATTTGGTAAGTACATCTTTGGGCACCTCTGCACCTCATAGTCAATGGTCCACATCATGGCCCATACTCTCCCCCATTCCATCCAGTGGGCCCTGTGAGGATTTACAATGTCCGGTGATTGCCTCTGAAGCACCATCCAGGGCAGCTCCATGTCCCAAAGACACCTCCACCTCTCATCTCTTCCTGCCTTTCCCCATACCCATCATCCACCATGTCCACTTTTCTCAATCCAATACCACCTCTTCTATGTGGACATTGGATTGGTTGTGTCCATTGCACCTCTATGTCAAGAGGAGGCTCAAATTCCACATGGATGCTGGATGCAATCCTCCCATTTTCAGTTGTAATCACTCTAGGCTCCATGGTGTGGTGATTGTCCTTCTTCAACTCCATCTTAGCTGAGTGCGGTAAGTCCAATAAATCAGATTGTAGGTGCTGGAGTCTGTTGAGGTTCAGGACCTGGCTATCACATTGTCAGTCCAGAGATTCAAATCCCCTAAATATATCTTAAATCCCAACGTTAACTGCACCTCCAGCACATTAGCATGAAAGTCTTATGAAGGGAGATCCCATCTGAGTCCAGATTCATCACACATAAACACCATTTCCAAAGACGGGCCATCTGCCCTGGTAGTTAACCCCATCGGCCATGGCCATAACTCTCATGGGTCTCTTTAGCCTTCAAAGGAACCAATATCTGGGGGTTGTATCTGCTTTATCTGTCTCTCTGACTCTGCTCAGTTGTGCATGAGGGCAATCCTTCTGCCAGCCTCCAGACTCTTTTTTAGAAACTCGTAGCCATATAAACTCATTTCTCCTTTCCATTTCCCCCTTACTTTAGGTCAAACAGCATTTTAAAGTCATGTTATTTTATGTAGACATGGATATTCTGCTGATCCGCATTGAACCTTCCGTATAAGGTCATTTTCCAGTTGCATCATCAGTTGGTATTTGATAGTGGTCCCTCGTTGCCAGGGAGGCTCGTCCCCGGGTGTCATGTCCCACGCTGGAGGGAAGGCATTGCATTTACATGCTGAGTTTGGCTTCGAGACTGGCCACATTTGAGTAACATGAAGGCTGACAGGAGGAAATTCCCAGGCACAATGTTGCTCTAGGCCTTGTTCTTATTTTAGGTTTATCAGCTCACAAGCATAGTCATTAGCATCAGGGGCTCACTGTTGAACCCTCACTCCCTCCAGGTCCCCGCCGCTGTACCTGGGAGACTGTCGCTGCTCCCCTAGGGACCGCGGCAGAGCACCACTGGCCAGGAACCCAGTACCCCCCCTGCTGTGGTTTTTAATTGTTGCCATTATGAGTATATCCAATCATTACCATGCCCCCTGGACATATGTTCTGTACAGCTCCCTGTCAGCCATATATCACCTGTCATTGGTATCCCATACCAGTATCCCTCCATTGCCATTGTTGAAACACTTCTTTAACTATTGTTTCTCTTCCATTTTCTCTCTCTTCTCTATCTGAAACTACAAAATTTATATACAAAATATAAGTTAAGCCTTTTTGTTGTAACTTTTGTGCTACTTAATCTCTTATTCATTTCATTTATTTAGTCCCTCTTTGTGTTTTATTCTGGATAATTTCCTCTAATTTTCCAGGGCACAAGTTCTCTTTTCACATATGTTGTTTATTTCACTGAATTTATTTTCTTGTTTATATACATATATAAAACAGATATATACAGATATATATATAACATATATACAGATATATATATCTGTAAACTCTTTTTAGTTCTTTTTCAAGTCATTTGAATTTTTATAGTTTCAGACTTCTTGCAGACATTGTCAAACTTTGTTTTACTTTACTAAACAAAGTAAGCACCTTTGTTAGCCCTCTGCCTGGAAAATCCCACACGTGAAGCCTCTGTAGGTCACTCCACGGTCTTGTTTCTTCTGGCTCTCACTCATGGTGCTATCCTGCCATGTGTGCTTAGTGTTGTTTGTTCCTGTGTACTGCTCAAGGTCTTTGAAGACTTATTTGCAGCGATTGCTTAAGGCGTGGTGTGCATGTTTCTTTCTCCAGAGTTGAATAGTTGTTTCTGCGAGTAGCTTGGAAGTAAACAAGTTCAGGGTTTCTGTACAGTGCAGCAACATAAATCCTGCTGCAGTACACCAAACCAGGTCACAATTTCTCTTTTTGCTTTCCTGTCTTCTGCCTGGTACTAAGAACTTATTCCAGAGAAATTGTTAGAGTGAGTTCTTGCTTGAATTTTCATATTTCCATACATAAGGCTAGTATTTTTTAAAAATTCAATAAGCTGCTAGGAAAGCTTACAAATAAATTCTGCAAATGAATCTTTCATTCTTGGGATAAAAGCCACTTGGTCCTGGTGTATAGTCCACTTCATACATTGCGGATTCAGCTTCCTTGTACTTTATGAAAGACTTTTGCATCCATGTTCCTTGGGGATATTGTCTGTAGGTTTATTTTTTGTGATACATTCGTTTGCTTTGGTGTTATAGTAAGCTGGCCTCATAGAAATGTTTGGAAGTGTCCCCAGTGCTTCTGTTTTGTGGAAGAGTTTGTAGAGAACTGGTATTATTATTTAAAAGTCTGGCAGAATTCACAAGTGAAATCATCTGGACCAGGGCTTTAATTTGTGGGTAGGTGTTTGATTACTAATTCAATCTCTTTACTTGTCATAGATGTATTCAGATTTTTTATTGATTCTTTAGTCAGTTTTAGTAGGTTGTGTCTTTCTAGGAACTTGTCCCTCACTTCTCTGTTACCCAATTTATTGGCATATATGTGTTCATAGTATTCCCTTATAATCTTTTTTTTTTAATTTCTGCAAGGTTTGTTGTAATGTCCTTTCATTTCTGATTCTATTATAGTGAGTCTTCTCTCATTTTTCTGATCAATCGAGCTAGAGTTTTGCTCGTTTTATTGATCTTTTTTCAAAGAACCAGCTGTTGGTTTAA
Organism: Dasypus novemcinctus; assembly: GCF_030445035.2. Classification (NCBI taxonomy): domain Eukaryota; kingdom Metazoa; phylum Chordata; class Mammalia; order Cingulata; family Dasypodidae; genus Dasypus; species Dasypus novemcinctus. Next base: position 7,699,464 of record NC_080674.1, on the reverse strand, counting down.
TTGATTTTTCTTAATGTTTTTATATTCTTTATTTCATTAATTTTCACTTTAGTCTTTATCATTTCCTTCCTTCATCTCGATTTTTATTTAGTTTGCTCTTCTTTTACCAGTCTCATAGGTGAACGTTTGGGTCATTGATTTGAGGTCTTTCTTTCTTTATAATACAGGCATTTTTATAGATATAAATTTCCTTCTAAGCATTGCTTCAGCTGCATGCCATAAGTTTTGATATGTTGTGTCTTCATTTTCGTTCATTCCAAAGTACTTTTTCATCTCCCTTTTGATTTTCTCTTTGACTCATTGGCTATTTGTAGTCTGTTGTTTAACTTCCACTTATTTTTCAGTTTCCCAAATTTCTCTCTGTCATTCATTTATAATATAATTCCATTGGTATTGGAGAAAATAGTTTGGATATTTCTATCTTTTCAAATTTATAGAATCTTGTTTGATGCCTAGTTTATGAGCCATACTGGAAAATGTGCCACGTGCACTTGAAAAGAAAGTGCATTTTGTTGTTGTTGTATTAAGTGTTCTACAGATGTGTGTGAATTCTAGTTGGTTTATAGGGTTGTTCACATCTCCTATTACCTTGTTGATCTTTTGACTGAATGGTTCATCTCTTATTGATGGCGGAAGTATTGAAGTATCCAACTATTATTTTTTGTTGTCTATTTCTTCCTTCATTTCTGTCAGTCTTTGCTTCATGCTCTATTATTAGGTGCATATATGATTGTAGTAGTTATATATTCCTGATGCGTTTACCCTTTTATCATTAAAAAATGTCCCTCTTTGTCTCTAGTAATATTATTTTTGTTATAAAGTCTATTATGCCTCGTATATCTACTCCAGCTTTCTTGAGGTTGCTATTTGCATGAGGTTGCTATTCAAACTATTTGTATCTCTGAATTTAAATTATGTCTCCTGCATACAGCACATAGATGGTTCTTACTATCTTATTTACCCTGACAATATCTGTCTTTTGATTGGATTATTTACTCAATTTACATTTATTATTATTACTTTTACAGGTTATTTTTTATATGGTTGGATTTCATTCTAACATTTAACATTTTGCATTCTACACTATTCCTCCTTCACTGTTTTCTTTTGCATTAATTAAATACTTTCTAATAAGCACTTTAACGTATTTAATAAATTCTTTCACTATATTTCTTAACTATTTCCTTAATAGAGAAAATAACTGTATCATTTTCTAGAACTTGCCATAAACATCTTTTCAGAAACATCTTCAGATTTATACTAATCTAATCCAATGAAATATGGAAACATATTTCCCATATAGATCTATTACCTTTCTCTGCACTTTAGTGATGCATTGTTATACATATTACATCTATAAGTGTTACAAACCTCTTTTAGTTTGCTAAAGCTGCTGGCAGCAATGTACCATAAATAGACTGACTTTTACAATGAGGATTTATTAGGATAAAAGCTTACACTTCTGAGGCTGTGAAAGTGCCCAAATCAAGGCATCAAGTGGAATGTTCTCCCTTTCTTTAAATCTTCTTAAATTTTAAATAAGATTTCCTTTAGTTATTTTAATTTATTTATTATATTTATTTTATATAATTTTTATAAGATATTTAAGCTTAACCTCTGACTAATCATTCACTGACCACTAAGTACTGTAGACACAAGGATAATGCCTAGAAAGTCAGATTTAAAAATTGGAATGAAACCAAAAAATAAGTATGGGAAATAGCAGCTGCAGCATCTGACCCGGCTCTGACATAGTTTCTGTTGGCTGCTTGTTTTCCTGAGTGTGAAATGCTTTTCCATACATCTGCTTGCCTATTAATTTTGATGGTTATTGAAAATTGGGCATTTGAGATCATAATTGTAGCTACTGTAGGTTCTGATCCCTTCCTCCCCTAGTTTGTTGCTATTGCTGAGGGTTTGTTTAGTAACTTGTCTAAACTAAACCAATGGAATCTCTTTCTGCAGCATTGTGTAGGAGCTGGAGTCTCCTCTTGGGTTTTCTTGTTTTTATTTTTAAGCCATCACCCTTGGGTCTTGTATTGGTCAGCCAAAGGGGTGCTGATGCAATATAAAGGGTATTTATTTGGGGTAGAAGCTTATAGTCACAGGGCCCTAAAGAGTCCAATTCAAGGTACTCTAAGAGGTACTTTCTCACCCAAAGTCTGTTGCCACGTGTTGACGTGAGAAGGCAGGGGATGTCTGCGAGGGTTCAGTCTTCCTCTTCTCTCTCATGATTCCATGGTCCCAGCTTATTCTGATCTCAGCTATAGGCTGGGGTGAAGCTCATCTCTCTCCCTGGGACTCATTTCTTTCTGGCCTCAGTTGCTCTGCTTCTCTTCACAAGGTCAACTGTAGACTATCAGGCTCATCTCTCTTCCTGGGGCCTTGCTGTCCATAATGAACTGTGTTCTTCTTCTCTGTGTGTCTACTTCAGTGTGAGACTATGTTTTATCAGCCACAGGGAGCTGGGACTCAATGCTCTAATGATATGGTTGAATCAAAGATATAATCGTAGCATAAGTTAATCAGACATCTCAGCTGAATCTAATAAAATCAAAGGGTTTTCATGCCCAGAGGCACAGACCGGTTTACAAACAGTCTGTATTTCTTTTTGGAATTCATAAATAATACAAAACTGTCACAGGTTTGCATAGCTTAGCAGCCAGCCAATGATTGAGATGAAACACCTCTGGCTAGTAACTCATCCACCCTATGCTGATACTCCATGTCTGTGTTTGGGAGCACATTCTAAGTTCAGGCAGATCTTAAGGCTGTCCCAGCTATTACTGAGCACTAAGTCCTCTTGTGTGCAGGCTCATATCAGGCACCGATGTGTGGACAGTCTGGACACTTGCCATTGTCTCCTCTGCAGAAGTGTGAAGAGTTAATTAAGGTATTACTGTGACTGTTTCATTTCCAGATCTACCTGTTAAATTTATGAGTAGGTTCCCGGTCCATTGCTTGCTTCAACCAGGAATGAAATGTGAAATAATTTAATCTGCTATTCTTTCCCACTCATTTGTCACAGAGATACCCACCATAGAAACTCTTCATACTCTAGTCCAAATGAAATCAAGCTGAGGTTCTCACAGATTTCTTGTCCTGGTATAACAACTGCTAGCTGCTTTGGCGTTGGGGGACGGGAGCCATTTCAGGCAAGAATACCACAGGATCCCACTGTTCCTCGGTTTTCATGACAAGGCTCTCCTTAATCTGGTGTACACCTTATGCTGATTTCCAAATTCCTGATGTGGAAGATGACCGTGTCATCTAAGTTTATCATTGCTCTTACTGAAGAGGATTTGTCAAACTAGTCATTCTACTCTGTTGGAAGTCTTTGTCTCACACGTTTCTTAACTAATTGTTTTATGTTTACAGATGTAATTACATCTTCTCAATGAATTATACCATGCATACTAAGTGCTCTTTTACACTAAACTCTGCTTAGACCAAGTCTGTAGACAGTATCCAAGCGTGAATCAAGAGACTGCTCTGAGAGAGGCTCTTCTCTCGTCCCTCCCATCACTCATCCATTACTGGTGTCAGTGCCTCGCCAGCTCTTTGGTTCATCGTTAATTCACTGCATGAGGTCTTCACAATTTCTCCGGGGCGATAGCCACCATAGATGAGTCTACCTAATTCCCATTCAAGACCTGGGAAGTTGGAGATGAGCTCAGGTAAGTTTAACTGGGCCAGAAGTAACTGTGGAGAGTACTGGGGCAGAGAGGTTAGGTGCTGAGATCTATGAACTTGTGGAGAATGCTCCTGCATGAATTAGGGAGTTTAGGGCAAACAAGGACTGTATGAAGACCTCGAAACCTCTGCTATGGGCAAAAATGGGTTCTGACACAAAATCGCAAACTTCAGTTTTCATAAATTTGCCTGGCCCAGTTCACCTCAGTGTTCCAAAAAGTGCCTGCTAACAAAGACAGTCCCTCAGCCTAGTTTGAAAACATTGCCCTATCAGTGTATTTTTCTGAAGAGAGATCACTCTTAAGCTTCATCATTAATTTTAGCTAGATTTATTAAAAAGTAAAAAAAGTAAAAAAGTAGCTAGATTTATTAAAAGATTTAAAGTACCAGACAACTCTTTCTTCTTCCCTATGAGATTTTGATGAGTTTTATCTATTGTATTTTAATAAAACAACCACCACAATAAACACTTTTTGCCAGCAAGAGACCATTTGTCCCATTATGTGTAACTTAAGAAATAAATTTGTTCTGTAAGCTAAAATTTATATCCCTAATACCACCCTAAATTCTTACTTCCATTTTGTATTTTTGCTAGAACAACCTATCTCCTGCAAACATGCAAAGAAATGTAAATTCTATTGACTTCTAACTGCAGAACTAGAAGGTGTTTCTTATCTTGCTAGTTGCCATGTAGATGTATTAATACTTTGTTCACAGAATGAAAGTTACTTTGAGTCTCACAGATTTGGAAGACTGGAAATATTTTTACCTCAAATCTCGATGGTATATCATTGCTTGGTTTGATTTTGTCTAGGTTACATTGTGATGTATTATCTAGAGAAGTTGAAAATAAGTCAGGATGAGTTGGTGGGAATTTTGTCAGCAATCATGTGTTGGATGACTTCATATATTAGAACTTTTCATACATGATATTTCTGTAGATGTGTGGTTTGTCACCTCAATCGAAGCAATATTACTTTTTTCTCCCACCCCTTTACTCCTACTTCATTATTTTTGTAGTTTCTTTCATTGAGGTGCCATCTAAACACACTGACATACACAAACCCTAACTGTATAATTTTGACAAGTGGATGCAGATGTTAATGCACACTTCATTATGATATAGCATTTCCATCTCAGTAGAAATATCCTTTTTTTCTTTTTTTCTTTTATTTTTTGTCTTTATTTTTTCAATATTACATTCAAAAAATATGAGGTCCCCATATACCCCCCACCCCCCTCTCACCCCACTTCTCCCCCCATAACAACAATCTCCTCCATCATCATGAGACATTCATTGCATTTGGTGAATAGATGTTCCTTCCCACTCAATCTCTACCCTCATCAAAGGCAAACACTGTTCTGATATTTTTCCACTTAAATGAATTTTACTTTTCTAGAATTTCATACAAATGGAAAGTTTACTGCTTTCTGTCCAGGTTCTTTTGCTCAACATAATATGGATGAGATTCATCCATGTTTTTGCATGTATCACTATTTGTTTTTGTTGTTTTTATTTTAATTGCTCAATATTAATATATTGTGCATTTGTTTAGAATGTACAAAAACTTTATCCATTATCCTATTCATGGGCATTTGTTTCCACGTTTTCATTATTATGAATAAATCTGCTATAAATATTCTTGTTCAAGTCATTTTGGTGAGCTTTTGTTTCTTTTTTAAAAATGTCTAAGTTCTTTTTAGAACTTTCTATATATCTCTTTGGTAATTTCTTCATTTCTTTATGATAAATGCCTAAATATGGAATAAGAGGTTCTTTTTTTACTGTTTTCTGGATACAAGTACTGTGTTATATAAACACACACAAACATATATGTAACTTTGTTATATATTATCTTATATTTATGTTATATTAATAATATAGCTTATTAATTATATTATTAATATAATATTGGAATATAATACAGGAAATTGGCACCTCATTGGGGGGGCCTTATCTTGGAATATATGATAACCCATCTCCCGAATGTATCAGAGTTAGACTCATTTATAGTTTTCCTACTCATGATTCTTCTGCCCTATGTATTTGAACTCATAATTAACACTATACCCATTAAATATATGTCTCAGAGAATTAAATATTCCAGCTGTTCATATGCTGGTTGAGCCCTGAATCTTGGCAGAGTTGCAGCCAACACCTACTCCCCGGGTCATCAGACACCCAGGACACCAAAAAAGCAGAGAGTATCTGTAACTGCAAGCAAGTAGTTCCACCCATCTGCCACATGGAATTTAAGACCCCTCTCACTCAGAAGCAGACTGGGTATCATCATTCCAAAAATCCTCCAGAATGAGGAACAAACATAAGGGAAGAATGCAATTATGGGCTAAAGTTGACTTATTCTAGTAGTGGAAGAACTTGTACCATTGATATAAGGAGAGTGGTCACCAGAGGTTCTGAGGGAAGGGAGAGGGAAGAATTGGTGTATCATGGAGCATTTTGGGGACATTGGAATTGCTCTGCATGACATTGTAATGACAGATACAAGCTGTTACATATTTTGTTAAAACCTATAAAATTGTGTGGTGCAAAGTGTAAACCATAATGTAAACTATAGACCATGGTTAGTGGCAATGCTTCAATATGTGTTCATCAATTGTAACAAATGTACCACACTAATGAAAGATGTTGTTAATGGTAGAAAGTGTGGGAGTGGGAGGGGGTGGGGTATATGGGAATACCTTATATATTTTCAATGTAACATTTATGTAATCTTTATTTTTTAAAAAGAGTCATTTAAAAATAATTTTATTTAAAAAGAAAGAAAAGAAAAACATGTTACATTATATATTAAAATTATATTCTCCAAATGTCTTGATTATTTATTATGCTAATGGTGTTCTCAATAATAAAATAATTTGCATTAATTCAATAATAAAATATTTTAAAATATTAATCAAGTTTATTCAGTACAGTTTATATAAAATTAGGTTCTCCCTTTTAAATGTACAGTCTTATAACTTTTTGACAAATGTAGAGAGTCATGAAAGTATCACCACAATCATCACCACAGTCATGATTTTCAAAATACTACATACAGCATACAACATACAACAAACTACTAAAAATCCTTTCATGACCATTTACAATCAGTCCCCTCCATTCATTCCTAGTCATTAATCTGATATACCATCTCTCTCATTCTAATTTTGCTTTTTCTAAAATGGTAGTATAAGTAGAATAATACAGTATGTAGTCTTTTTTTTGTCTGCCTCTTTGGTTGAAAATTGCTTAAATATTTTCCTTTTGAAAATCACCCATGTTCTTCTGAGTAGTATTCCACTGTATAGATATACCACAATGTGTTCATTCATTCATCAGGTTATAGTCATTAGAGTTTTTTCTGATTTTTTGGATTTTTATGAATAAAGTGGGTATAAGAAATCACATAGTGGTTTTTTGTATGGACATGTTTTCATTTCTCTTGGGTAAATACCTAGGAATGAGGTTGCTGGATCATATGGTTAATATACAAACTGTTTTGTAAACTGGCAATACATGAGTGTTCCAGTTGCTCCACCTTCTAACCAACCATTTGGTTTTATCTGTGTTTCTTAATTGTACATGCTGTAATGAATGCATAGTAGTATAATGTTGTGGTTTTAATTTGCATTTTCCTGTTTTTAAGAAACAAAACTATATTGAGATATCATTTCATACCTATTAGAAAGGCTACTATTAAAAAGTCGGAAACTACAAGTGTTGGAGAAGATGTGGAGAGATAGGAATGCTTATAAAACGTTGGCGGGAGGATTGTTTGGCAGTTCCCAGGGAAGTTGAATATAGACTTGCCATGTGACCTGGAAATACCATTATGAGGTTTGTACCCAGAAATTCGGAGAGCAGTGACACCAACAGACATCTGCACACCAATGTTCATAGTGGCATTATTCACAATTGCCAAAAGATGGAAACAACCCAGGTGTCCATCAATTGATGAATGGATAAACAAACTGTGGTGTATTCACACAATGGAATATTATGTAGCAGTAAGAAGAAATGAAGTCGTGCAGCATATGACAACATGGATGAACCTGGAGGACATTATGTTGAGTGAAGCAAGCCAGACACAAAAAGGACAAATACTGTATGATTGTACTATCATGAACTGAATATATTATGTAAACTAACGATGTTAATAATTGGAACATAGGTCACCAGTAAATAGAATGAAGGTAGAGAATGGAAAGCTAATGGCTAAACTGTGCAGAATTAGTAAAAAAGGTTGTTGTAAATTTTCAGAAATAAATAGAAATAGTGAAAGCACATCATAGTTGTAACTAGCAGAGCTATTTTATGGGTATGAGAGTGGTGGAAAGGGAAGTCTAAGGTCATATATATTATTAGAAGGAAAGCTAAAAAATTTAATATGGTACTGTATAACATAGTGAAATGTCATGTGAAATATGAATATGGGTGATATTGCGTATACAAAACTATTTTTACAAAAGTTTTTAAAATTTTTATGAAGTTCAATTTATTATTTTCTTTTATAGTTATTATTTTTGTCTTTTTGTAAGAAAACTTTGCCTTTCTCTGTATTGCAAAGGTATTCCTTTATGTTTTCTAAAAACACTTTATATTTTCAGCTGTCATATAGTTCCACCATCCATGTTAACTTAATTTTTATTTCCACTATAAGGTAGATGTTAAGGTTAGGTTAATTTTTCTGTACAAATAGCCATTTACTACTTAATGTTTTATTAAAATAATTTTCCCTTCATTGCAGGTCAAGTTACAGCTTAAGTATGGATTTATTCCTCGACTCTATATTCAATTTGTTTGATCTCTTTTCCTATCTTCATGCCACAATGTTATTTTCAAGTGGTTTATTTTCTAATTACTCAGGAAAAAGTGCCCTTCAACAATTAATGTTTTAATATAGTTGGCTGGTTATTATATTTAGTCTTGTTGGTCCCCTATGTCCTTAGGTTATCCAAACTGACATATTTAGATGGTGTCAATGCAGACAACGTAAGGAGCCCTTCTGAAGTTTGGGATAGTGTTGGGTGAAAAGGAACAGATGTGAACATTTTGGGGATCCCAAAACTTTTTAAATAATATTGTCTCAGAAGATTTTAGAATTTATGTGGTGTTCAATCTGGCTGTTAAGAGTCATCACTCCAATGGTCTGTCATGGTTTCAGGACTGCCTGGATGCTGAGATGGATTCTCTGCTCTATCTGTTGGCTGAAGCAGGTGTCCAGGAATTGCAGGTCATTCCCAGCACCTCCAGATTACCTTGTCACTTCTCTGGAGATGTTTGGCTCAAGCTTATACTCATCAAATGATGTTTTCTGTATTTATTTTGCTTACTACCATTGTTTTTGCACATAATTATAAGAAGCTGAGGAGCATAATTATAAGCAGCTGAGGAGAGTTCTTCATCAGAACTCTCAGAGTAGTGTGGGTGCTTGGGATCAATGCTTTGATCAGTCAGTTGGAGTGTAGAAGTGATGCTGCAAAGGAAATATTCAGAAATGGGCACTGTGCTGCCTTCTTAGGAGAATAGGTCCCATCGGTTGCTGCTTGATTGAGAAAAAGCAACATTTTCTTGTACAACAAAGGAAAAGAAAGTAAAAGTCATTGTGCATTCTGAGAGGGCAGAGAGTGGGCAGAAAGTGAGATGTGAGGCTGTGGAAGAGGGTTCCTGGAGACTGTGGCTGGGCTGGAGATGTGGCTTCATCTCCCCTTTAGGATGATGCCCCACTGTTTGGCATGTGGCTGCAGAAAGTCCCTGAGATCTGCTCCCTCAGGATTTATTCCCCCTCTTTCTGGGGAGCCCACAGCTGGACACTAACAGGGGCCCGGTCATGTCAACTTGGCTCAGGCCACGTGGATGGACACTACATTCCTGCCTCTTTGGTGGAGGCTTTATCTGCTGCATCCCAGCTCAACTTTGCCCTCTGCCCATCCTGCTTCTACCCCTTCCTTTCACAGCTGTTACCTAGTGAACAACTTGCTCCCCAAACTCCAACTCAGCATCTGTTCCCAGAGAAGGCAATCTTTGAGAAGGGCAATATGCCTCATGGAGATTTTAAATGAGATGCACAGGAAAACCTCTCACTCTCTTTATCCTTCAGTAACAGTTCCTTCATACACTATTACTTTTAGTCAAATGGATTCTTCTCCAGGCAATGAGACAAGGGCTGACCCGCTTTCTTGGAAGCAGACCACACAAAGATAGTAGACATAGGAAGAAGGAGGCTGAGGAACCCAGCCTACACATGTGCTACTAGCACTGACTCACCTACAAGGCTGCTACCAGAAAGCCTCACTCTGTGGCTCCAACTAGGTTTAGTATATATATACACATATGTGTGTGTGTGTGTGTATGTGTTATATATCCTCAGCAAAACATGGAACTGTTTCTGTAAGAGTTCATTGCATCTGGAGTCATCATAGTCCTTTAATTCACATTTGTTTTAAAATGCCTACTTCTAAAGGATTGCCAAGAGTTTCTGCAAAAACAACGGCAAGTTTTCCAAATAATGATTTGTTCATTTGAAGCAAAATGTCTCTCTGCTGAGGCAGGTGTTGGTTATTTAAAAGTCCTCCAAGGCAGCCTGGAAATGTACCACAGAGGATGGAGAATGATCACGGTGCATACGACTGAGTTCGATTGTGAAGATTTACCCTCATTTCTTCTCTTTATAAAGCATGTATCTGTCCAAGTCCCAATGACTCTCACCATCTGTCCATGTAACCCACTGCACTCCCAACACTTGAGTCCAACAGACTCTGGATGAGCCCCTCGCGAGGAGAAACGGTTTAGATACCCTGAGGGGGTGGGCTCCAGGGACGAGCCCTGGTGGTCCAGGTCCTGCAGCCTCTCAGCACCCAAAGGTGAAAAGTCTTGGTTCCTGGCTCTGCTTGAGGCAGGCTGATGCACACACATAATGGTGGGGAGCCAAAAGAAGGCAAACCCAAGTGGAGAATTACATGAAGCATTAGCTGTTCACACCAATATGGGCCTTGGTTTTGTATTGTTCAAGTTCCCAAAGCATTACCTGGGCAGCCCCGGAGGCCTGTGGTACTTGGCATTATAGAGTTTAGATTAATTTCTAAAGACGTCACTTGAAGACTGAAGTGAGGGAGAATAAAATACAATCATTTGCCTTTGGGCATGGTGGGTGTTCTATGAGCCAGGGCAATCTTATAGTTTTAGGTTTAGGTCCAGAAGTTAAACTCAAGCCATTGATTTGGAGAGCTCAATAATTAATTTTCAGTATTATGGAAAGGGGCAGGTGTCAGGGGCGATCCAGGTGGAAATGAAATACATACAAGAGAAGTGAGAAGGCTGATTTTCCTGGTCCAAATCTACTGCCCAGGTAATCCATCTTCTGAAAAACAACATAGATTAAATTTAAAGGTTTTTTAGCCAGTAAGAAAACTGGAAAAATAAATCACATTTGGAGGTTCAGAGTTTGAGGGGCAAAGACTTTCTATGAATTTCTTTTACTATTTATTTAAAAAAATATTGTATAGTGGATGTCATATTTTTGTGCCTTTTATACACATAGCATGGCATAAATGGTGACACTTTTTAATGTTTTCATAGAGCGTTAAATTCTGCAAAATATTTAATGCTTTAAGGAAAAAAGACATTTAATTATGGTATACTGCACGGTTATCCTCTGCCTTTTTCATCTATAAATATTAATATCCTCTTACTCTTATTCATGTTTGCTATTACAGGGCCAGAGAATGAAGCTATTTTTTTAATAATTGTCAGTAATTAAGGAATATTGCTAGAGGAAGAGTGAGGGTGGCAGATAGGAAACGAAGGTGGGAAATGCTTTGTCTCTTAAAGCAAATTTCATTCAAGATCAAAATCAAATCAAGTTTCATTTCATTAAGAAATGGTGTGTTTACCAGGAAAACATACTGATGATGAGGTAGAAGGCTTAGTTGCTGCTTCTACAAAGTTGTATCATCAGAAGAAGTGATCATTTCAAAACTACCAGCATATCTGTATACCATATACCATCATATGTGTATCGTGACCTGTATCTCATAATTTTGTCTACTTTCCTTTTATCAGCTGACTTTGAGGACGAAGGCAGAACAGATCTTATTATTATCCAAACTTCCGGTTGAGGAAACAGATCAGAGAAATCTTGTCCCAAGGAACACAGACCTCTGACTCTGGACCTCGGGCCACCCACGCGCAGCCTTAGAAACGGTTCGTTCTTCTGCTGTTGTAACAAAGCGAGGCCTTAGTACACCCTTGACTCGCCTCCTTCAGGAGAAGCTGCAGGGTCCTCGGAGCTGTGTGGTGAGGGTGTGTCTGCACACAGGGGATGCCAGCGTCAGACCGCGTGGGGCTGGAGGAGAGGGCAACGCTACCCCAGATTTGCTTCTAAGTAAAATGCCGCATTGATTTACAGTGGATCAGTATTTCTGTTTTTAATTGAGAAGTTTTCTTTTTGCCTCTTTCCCTTTATTGTGATAATTTACTTGTGAAAAGCTTCGAAGAGGAAGTTGACGAGGAAAAGGAAGAAGGCTCTAGCATCTGCCTTATTTATTTCTCCCTGGCAGAATAAGTTACACTCAGGGTGACAATAGAAATATTTTCTTTGGCCAATAGGGATCACAAATGAGCTTTATTTTTTTTTTTGCTGCTCTTTGAGACCACTAGTTTTCTAGTTATGGAAAAGGAGATTTAAATATATCTATTTATCTTGTCGTTCTTTGTCTCCAAGACATTTCTGCCACTGTACTGGTCTTATTCGTCCTCTATACATATTCTACTTTTCCCACATTATGGTCTTCATCACTTTACCCTAATAAATGGCTTCCTGTACTTAAAGGAACAAAACTGAATGCCAAAGCAAGATAGAGAAGAGACCCTCACAGCCGTGGTCTACCTCCTCTATTCTCAAGGTCCCATTTCCTTTAATCCTTTCTCCTCTGTTGTGATTCACCATCTGGTTCACCAAATTCCCTCACATTTATCTCACATAATCTGTTTCTTTCCTGATTTTTGTGGCTTATTGTATAAATTATTATTTCTGCTCATCATTGGCCAGGGTATTATAAGAAAATGAGGGCGCTCCTAAAGACACCTGTAAAAGGTGATGGTCATGATTTGGCCACTGCTTTCAATAACAATAGGCTGGTGCTGTTGCCTCCATGTTTATCATGGGAAGGCGACAAGAGGCCAGAGCTCAGGAAGCAGACTTGGGCCAATGGATAGGGTGTCCGCCTACCACATGGGAGGTCCAGGGTTCAAACCCCGGGCCTCCTTGACCTGTGTGGAGCTGGCCATGCGCAGTGCTGATGCGCACAAGGAGTGCATCCTGTCAGGAGAGCCTCTCAGCGCGAAAGAAAGTGCAGCCTGCCCAGGAATGGCACTGCACACACGGAGAGCTGACACAGCAAGATGACGCAGCAAAAGGAAACACAGATTCCCAGTGCCGCTGATAAGGATAGAAGTGGTCACAGAAGAACACACAGCAATGGTTACAGAGAGCAGACAACTGGGGGGGACGGGGAGGAAGGGGAGAGAAATAAATAAAAAATAAATCTTTAAAAAAAAAAGAGGCCAGAGCTCATGACTGATGTGGGTTTGAAGTTGAGCAGGAGGGCCCTTGACATGGGACACACTTGTGCAAAAACCTTGAAATTAAACTTCTTATCTACTAATGATATATGTCGAGATTCTACATGCATGTGTAATAAATTGTTATCGTAAACTTAATTGAGAACGTATTCACTTCTTGGATGTCCCAGAAGCCTCACGTGGGAACATTTCATTCTTTTCTATTACAAACAATAAATTATTCAATTAAAAAGTGAAATTTTCTCATAATCTTCTTCCCAAAGTTGGTATATTCAAAAATTTAAATGCAGAGGAGTTCTGATCATCATGATGGTGTAGTGAGCAGTTCCAGGGCTCAACCCCCATAGAAGCTTTAAGCAACAAACAAGAGTGGAAAGAACCATCTTTCTCAAGCCCCAGAAAACAGCTAAAGTGTTGCACTAAGAGGTCAAGCGCAAAATCAAGAACAAGACAACTTAAAAATGCTAGGTATTCCTTCTTTTAGAGCTGAGAAATAGTAGCAAACATGAGCCAATCCAGGGAATAAAGCATCATGAGCATTTATTGGAAAAAACAAAAAACAAAAAATAAGGAAATACCAAACTGACTAAATATTATTTGTTGCCCGAATCCAGTCATCGAAAACATTGGAGAAGTTAAGTTGAACAGACTAGAGACAAAAATGAAGTTCTGCGGTTCACTGTGTCCCAAGAAATTAGACCAATCAAATAAGCATTCAGAAAGGATATCTGTGAGCCTTTGCTGTAAACAAAGCAAAATAAAATGTCAAGAAGTGGACATGGCTCAAGCAATTGGGTGCCTGCCTCCCACATGGGAGGTTCCAGTTTTGGTTCCTGGTGCCTCTTCAAGAAGATGAGCAGAAAACAAGTGTACACAATGAGCAGAGACAATGAGCAGAGAACAGGAGTGGATGCAGCGAGGAGACAATGAGCCATCTTGGGGGGATACATTGTTATTCTGCAAATAAAGTATGTACAAATCATCCTTTTGTGCATAAATACTTTTTTAATTAAAATTTAAAAATAAAATAAAATATCAACTAATAGAAAAATTCAGCCAACATATGATGAATCACTATAATGAATACAGAAATGGAGATGCCACAAGCAAGGGCCAGAAGTGAAGCTGCCCTGAGTTTAAGGACAGTCCCAATGGTGATGCATGTGGAGAACATGAAGCACTGTAAACCTTGGAACCATGGTGCATCATTATCACAAAACTGTGGGCTGGGGAAAAGCACTCAGCTTCCAAAGTAGGAAATCAATTGATAACATCTAAAATCAATCACAGTTAAAACAACAATATCACAAAATTGTTCTAATTTCTATGTTTCTTAATATTAGAGAATTATTATAGAAATTATATCTTAGACTTGAGGGATTTAATATATAAGTTCAACCATTTTTCAGCATTGTATCAGTTTTTTTCTTTTGTTAAATTCAAGTAAAATTAAAAGTTTTAATTAAAATTTAATATTATTTTTAAAGACTTCAATTAAAATTATAATCAAACTTATATGTTATTGTGCCTCTTTTTCCATCTATCCTTCTATCTGATTTCATGAATAAATTATTCTAGAATGATGTTTACAAAGCATTATCAATTTTTTTAAAGCTTAAGAAATAATGGGTGGTTTGAAATTTCTTCCTTGTTCTTTTTATATTGCAAGACAATATTTCAATGATTCCATTAAATATATTATACCAAAATTAAAATAGGGAGACAACCAGCAAGATGGCATCAGAGTAAGTAGCTCCTAGAGTCAGCGCATGCTGCAAGGCAATTAGTAATCACCCAGTGCTATTTAAAGCACCTGTTTTGGGGGCTCCAGGAGCCCAGAGAGCATCCTGCAACATCCTTGAAAGAATGGAAGGAGTGCCCATCTGCAGAGAAGATGTGTAAGTAGAGCATTCTATGCCCTGGAGGCTGGTGCCCATCCTCCATTAGAGGCACAGGCTACATCAGGAGCTATTCTCTGAGTGGAATTGAAAGCTCCAATTCCCAGAAACAGGGGAGGAAGAGATGGTTGTGCACCAACTTCAACTACTGATTAGTAAATTCAGCCCTAAGGACAGCTAAAGTTTGAACCTGTCCAAGTCAGAAAGAGGCCAGTAGCTGCCATCTTAACTATGACCCTGCATGAGGGAAAGCCCTGAAGACTGAAAATCACAATGCTGACAGGGACTAACTTCTTTCCATCCAGATCAGATTGCAGCTCTAGCATAAGCCCCAGCCCTACCTCTGTCAGGGAGGAAGCTGGTGGGACCTGTATAGCCTCTCCAGGAAAATACAGGTCACACCAAGGAGGCCGGTGATCATCCTACTGTGGAGGAACAAGCAGTCTCGGGAGCTATTATGTGACTGGAATTGGAAGCTCCATTTCCCCAAAACAGGGAAGGAAGAGACGGTTGGCCACCAATTTAAGCTACTGATTAGGAAATTTGGCTGGCTAAAGAACAACCCTAAGAACAGCTAAAGTTTGAACCTGTCCAAGGCAGAAAGAGGCCAGTAGCTGCCATTTTGACTCCACCCCCAGCAAGAGAGGAGGTCAGGCTGACTGAAAGTCACAGTGATATTAGGGACCAGCTTCTTTCACCCAGATTGGCCTGCAGCCCCAGCCTAGGCTTCAGCCCCACCTCTAGCAGGGAGGAAGCTGGCAGGCACTGCACCAGCCACTCCAGGTAAGTAAAGATACAATCAGCTAGCACAGACTGAATAGTCAGAAGTCGACTGGGGCAACTGCAGTCATTTTGGACCCGCATGGCATAGATTGCTGCCCACACCTGCACCTCCATCCCTGCCCCAGGCAGGGGAGGAAAGGGTGTGAAGCTTCATCAGTCTCTCTTGGCAACTATAGTCTAGGCCTGCACAACTTGGATTATTTACACATGGCTGTGGCTCAGTCCCAATCCCTGGCAAAAGAGAAAGTTGGGAGAAGCTTCATTGGTCCCTCCACAGTTTACAGCATCAACCAAAACCTTGGCTCCTACTACACAATAAGCAAGGGAGAAAAGGCAAGAAAGCCCTAACCTAAAGAGAGAAACTGCATCCAGAATACTCTAGTAATCCTGATGCCAAGATGCCAACAAAAAATTACAATACACACCAAGAAACCAGTTCAAGGAACAAGATAAGCCTCCACATCACATGGCATAAAGGAGTTGAGACAACTAACGATAGCTGTTCAAACAAATCTAGTTGATAAATTCAATGAGATGGCTAAAGAGATCAAGGATATTAAGAAGCATTGGATGAGCACGAGAAGAATTTGAAAGCATATATAGAAAAACAGAAGAGCTACAGGAATGAAATGTGCAATAAATGAAATTAAAAATATACACTGGAATCATATAATAGCAGATTTGAGGAGGCAGAAGAAAAGATTGGTAAGCTTGAAGAAATGGCCTCTGAAAGTAAATATTCAAAAGAATAGATGAAGAGAAAATGGAAAAAATACTGAACAAGTTTTCAGGGAACTAAGTGACAGCAAGAGACATGTAACCATATGTGTCATGGGATTCCCAGGAGGAGAAGAGAAGGGGAAAAGGGCAGAAAGACTGTTTGAAGAAATAATGGTAGAATATTTCCCAACCCTATTGAAGAACACAGATATCCATGCCTAAGAAGCACAACATACTCCCATCTGAAAAAATCCAAATAAACCAATTCTAAGACACATACTAATCAGAATATCAAATTCCAAAGACAAAGAATTCTGAAAACAGAAAGGGAAAAGCAATGCATCACATATAAGGGATACCCAATAAGATTAAGTGTCAATTTCTCATCAGAAACCATGGAGTCAAGAAGACAGTGGTATGGTATATTTAGGATACTGTAAGAGAAAAACTTCCAGTCAAGAATCTTATATCTGAGAGGTGAGGCAACATGGCATCCAAGTGAGTACACCCTCATCATCTCTCCTGCAAAGGACCAGCTGAGTGAGAATGGAATCTTGCTGGAGCAGGCTGTTTCAGGAACCTTCAAAGCAGGAGGTGTCTGGACATTGATCTGGAGAGTCTGTGAAAAAAGTAGTGCTTGCTCAAGGTAAAACTGTGAGTTTCTAGCACTGAAGATGAAATCTGTATAAAGGCAAAACCCTTCCCCCTAGGACTGAGGGCTGAGGCATTCCCTGAAAACTGCTGGTTGCGCGGCAGCGTTTCCAAATCCGATGTTCCCCAAATGTGTGATCCCCAATTCCATGTTCCCTAAACCCCTATAACCCACATTCCACAGACCCGTGTACCCTGAGTCCACTTTATCCTGGGCCTCTGTTTCCCAAACCAAGCACTCCCCAAAATCTGGCATTCCACTAGCCCTCCAGTCTCTGACTAACTCCAAGAGAGGGAGGGTTTTGGTGGGGGTGGCAGAGGGACCTGAGAAGTGCAGATTCAATTTTCTGGTCCCCCTCTCCTTTTTATTTGAGCTTGGAAGAGCATACTAGCTGGCTTGGGGAGAGCATAGGAAGAGAGGAGAGGTGAATCTTCTGAGAGAGCCTGATTTACCTAAATGCCCTGGGATAGGAAACTTGTTCTGGGAGAAGGTGGAGTCAGAAAATTCACCAGCCCTCCTGTAGCACACCTAAGGGAGAGGGACAGTAAGACGTGCTTTGCAGGCTTCCAATAGCATGTTTAATGTTCCTGGCAAGGTGTGGGTCCTCTCTCTCAAGAAATTAAGTCATTATTTTCTGTGGTGAGTTCGTTCAACAGGGACCCATTTGACTCTCCTGCAGGAACTCTCATGCAACCTTCCTGCTGCCTGGGAGAGAGGGAAGTGAGGAAGGGAGAAAGGGGGAAGGTCAGACTCCTAAGCAGTTTATTCAATTGGAAAGAGGATTCCTTGTTTGAGGCCTTGTCTGGTCTTTTTTGTTGGTTTGTTTTCTTGTTTTTTCTTCCTTTTTATCCCCCTATAGCCTTTTTCCCTTTTTTTTTCTTCTTTTTCTTCCTGGCTGTTTTCTTTTTTCCCCTTTTTTCCTTCTTTTTTCTTTTTTTATATTAGGTGCTGCAGGCAGCATTTCTTATTTGCTGTGTTTCCTCATCCTTGATTTCCTCTTTTCTGTGTGTACTCATTTTGGCTACCAACACTATCACCTTCCCTTTACATCTTTCTATCCTCCATCATTAATTCTTTCACTTACATTCCACCTCTCTTTGTTAAGCCCCCAATTTTTCTGACTTTTTATTTCCAATACTCCTGTTTTCTATCTTTTATTCCTTCTTTATATTATTGTCCTTTCTTTTCTTTTTCCCTCTCTCCTGACCACACTAGTCTTTTGATTCATACTATATTCCTCCCCATATTCAGCTTACTATCTCATTATGGGTACCCCACTTTTCTTACTGTTATAACTCTACACAGCTTACATGAGTTTAATATCCATTCTCCTAGATCTCACATGGTTATTCTGATAGCATTTACTATCAATACTGCTATTATAATTTTTCTTTTCTTACCACTTTTTTTTTCTCTGGCCCAAAAATTTTCCTTCAAGGGAACCTAGTCAACAACAAGGAAATAGAATAAGAAGAACAAAGTGACAAAGAGAAGACTTAACACACACACACAAAAAAACTAATTAAACCTGGAAACTGGAGGAAGAAGCTAATCAACTGAATAAATGCATCAAGATAAAATGAGGACCAGACCACACACAAAAAAACTACAAACCATACCAATAATCAGGAAAACATGGCCCAAACCAATGAACAAACTAAAAACCATGAAGAAAAGCAGAACATAGAACAGCTAATCAAAGCTTTCAAAACATAATTCATGGATCAACTTAATGAAGTGAGGGATGAGATTAAAGATATTAAAAAAACACTTGGAGAGCATACAGAAAAAACTGTAATGATACACAAAAGGATAATGGATATGATGGGGATGAACAGCACAAGTCAAGAAATCAAAAATACACTCGAGGCAAATAACAACAGATTTGAAGAGGCAGAGGAAAGAATTAGTGATGTGAAAGACAGTACATCTGAAATCAAACAGATAGTAGGATTGATAGATAAAAAGAGAGAAAAAATGCAGCAGGGACTTAGGGACCTGAGTGATAATGCAAAATGCACAAACATACGCATTATAGGCATCCCAGAAAAGAAAAGAGAAGGGGGACAGAAAGGGTGTTGAAGGAAATAATGGCTGAAAACTTCCCAAACCTACTGAGGGAGATGAATGTACATGTCCAGAAAGAAAAATGCACCCCAAACAGTATAAATCCCAACAGGCCTACCCCAAGACATATACTCATCAAATTATCCAATGCTCAAGACAAAGAGAAAATACAAAAAAACAGCAAGAGAAAAGAGAAACATCACATACAAAGGAGGCTCCATAAGATTAAGTGCTGATTTCAAAGCTGAAACCATGGAAGCAAGAAGGCAGTGATATGACATAGTCAAGGTACTGAAGAAAAGAATTTCCAATCAAGAATACTCTATCCAGCATTGATAGCATTAAAAAATGATGGAGAGTTCAAAACATTCACAGATAAACAGAAACTAAGAGAGTGTGCCAACAAGAAACCTCTCCTTCAAGAAATACTAAAGGGAGTTCTGCAGGAAGGAAGGAAGAAAAACCAGGAGAGACAGAGTTGGAGGAGAGCGTAAGAACAACTAAAAAGAGAACAAAAATCAAACAAAATATGACAAACACAAATGCAAAGAAAATATGGTTCATATAAGTATATCCTTGAAAGTAATAACACTGAATGTCAATGGATTAAACTCACCTGTTAAGAGACACAGATTGGAAGATTGGATAAGGAAATATGACCTATCTATATGCTGTCTACAAGACACATTTTAGACCCAGGGATTTGAGGAGATTGAAAATGAATGGCTGGAAAACAATCTTACAGGCAAACAATAACCAAAAAGGGCAGGAGTAGCTATATTAATATCAGACAAAATAGACTTTAAATGCAAAATAATTGTGAGAGACAAAGGTGGACAATATACATTAGTGAAAGGGATAATCTTTCAATAAGAAAGAACAATCATAAACATTTATGCCCCTAACAAGTGCACCTCCAAATACGTGAGGCAAACACTGGAAAAACTAAGTGAAGGAATAGATGCCCCTAAATCACAGTGGGGGACTTTAATACACCACTATTACCATTGGACAGAACATCTCAAAAGAGAATCAATAAAGAAACAAAGACTTTGAACAATATATTAGAGGACCTGGACCTAATAAACATATGCAGAAATTACGCCCAAATGCAGCAGTATATACATTTTTCTCAAAAGCACATGGATCATTCTCCAAGATAGACCACATGCTGGGCCACAAAGAAAGTCACAATGAATTCAGAAAGATTGAAATCATACAAAATAATTTATCAGACCACAGTGGAATGAAACTGGAAATCTGCAAGGGCCAGAGACACAGATTTGACACCAAGATATGGAAGTTAAACAACACATTCTTAGAAAAGTAGTGGGTCAAGGAGGAAATCTCAAAAGAAATCTATGACTACCTTGAAACTAATGAAAATAATAACACAACATATCAAAACTTATGGGATGCAGCAAAAGCTGTACTGTGAGGGAAATTCATAGCCTTAAGTTCATACATCAAAAATGAAGAAAGAGAAAGGCGGGGCAAGATGGCATCTGAGTGAGTGCACCTTATAATCTCTCCCACAAAGAAGCGGCTGAATAGGGTTGGAGTCCTGCTGGACCAGGCTGTTTTGGGTGTTTGCAGGGCAGGAGGTGTCTGTACGTTGATTTGGTGGGATGGTGACAGAGGAGATTATTGTTAGAGGTAGAATTTTGGGTCTTTTTCATGGAGGTCAGGGCCATGCGTGGGACCCTTCCCCCTGGGGCTGGTGGCCTGGCAGCAGGAATTCCTGGAGGCTTTGTGGTGCTGGGGAGTTCCCAACCCTGAGCAGGCTGTTTCAGGGGCCTACCAGGAG
This sequence comes from Dasypus novemcinctus, assembly GCF_030445035.2. NCBI lineage: Eukaryota > Metazoa > Chordata > Mammalia > Cingulata > Dasypodidae > Dasypus > Dasypus novemcinctus. The sequence continues at coordinate 7,678,258 of NC_080674.1, read as the reverse complement.
GGAGGTGTCTGGAAGTCAATTTGGTGAGACAGTGACGGAGGAAATTCTTGCGAGACGTGGAATTTTGGGTTTCTGACTCGGAGGTCAGAGGTTCTGGCTGGAGCCCCTCCCCCTAGGTCTGGCAGCTGGGTCACAGTGATCCCTGGGATCTTTGTTGCGTGGGGGGTTCCCAAACCCTGAGCGGGCTGTTTCGGGGGCTTGCAGGGCAGAAGGAGTCTGGATATTGATTTGGTGAGACAGTGACAGAAGAGATTCTTGCAAGAGGTGGAATTTTCGGTTTCTGACACAGAGGTCAGAAGTCCTAGGAGGAACCTTCTACCTAGGGCTGGCAGCCTGTCCATAGTGGTCCCTGAACTCTATGTAGTGCAGCGGCTCCCCCAAAAGGCTGTTTCGGGGGCTTGCAGGGCAGGAGGTGTCTGGATGTTGAGTTGGTGAGACAGTGACAGAAGAGATTCTTGAGAGAGGTGGAATTTTGGGTTTCTGACACGGAAGTCAGAGTTTGCGGGTGGGACCCCTCCGCCTAGGGCTAGCGCCCATCTGCGGGGATCCCTGAAGGCTGTGTTGCATTGCAGTGCTCCCAGGCCCCCTGTTAACTGGATGCATGGTTCCCAGGTCAGTGTCCCCTAAAACCTGGTGGCCCATGCTCCAGAGATTCACATACCTTGAGTCTGCAGTGTCACAGACTTCCCATCCCTGAATCCACCACACCCTGAGGTCCATCTCAGGTCCTTGATCACCCTAGCCCTCGGCATTGGTGTTTTTTTCTTTTCTTTTTTTTTTTTTTTTTTTGTCTTGGTTGCTAATATTGCATTATCTCCTGGTCCTTTCTCACATTTTATCCTCCAAGGTACTTTTTCATTTATTTAGGTTTTTTTTCTCCTTTTCTTCCTCTTAATTGTTTCCCTCCCTTTTCTTTGCCCACCCCCTTTTTTCTTCTCTTTTTTTCTTTTCTCTCTTTTTCTCCTTACATTATTTTATTTTATTTCTATAATAGGTGCTGCAGGGAGCACTTCACATTTGCTGTGTTTCCTCATCCTCCATTTCCTCTTTTCTGTGTGAATTGAATTTGGCCACCGACACTACCCCCTTTCCCCCACATCTTACTATCCTCCATCATCCACTGTCTCTCTTGCATTCCACCTCCCTTTCTTTGGCCCCCAAATTGTCTGACTTTTCATTTCTAATACCTTTGTTCTTTTATCCACTCTTAATATTATTGTCTTTCTTTTCTCTTTCCCTCTCTCATGAAAACACTGGCCTTTTAATTCATACTATATTCCTCCCCATATTCAGTTGACTGTCTCATTATAGGTACTCTACTTACTGCTATACCTCTACACAACTTACATAAGTCTAATATCCATTCTCCCAGATCTCACATTGTTGTTCTGTTAACATTTATTACCAATACTACTTTACACATTTTCTTTTCTTACTCATTTTGCTTTCCCTGGCCCTAATATTTTCCTTCAAAGTGAACCTAGCCAGCAACAAGAAAATAGAGTAAGAAGAACAAAGTGACAAAGAGAAGACATAACACTTACACAAGAACAACAACTAATTAATCCTGAAGACTAGACAAAGAAGCTAAGAAACTGATTAAACCTGTCAATATAAAATGATGACCAGACAGCAACAAAAAAACTACAAACCAAACCAAGAATCAGGAAAACATGGCTGAACCCAATGAACAAACTAAAAACCAGGAAGGGGAGCAGAACATTGGACAAGTAATTAAAGATCTCAAAACATATATTAGAGACCAACTTAATGAAGTAAAGGAAGAGATTAACAATATGAAGAAAACACTTGGAGAGGAAATAGCAGACATACGCAAAAAGATAACAGATATGATGCAGATGAACACCACAGTTCAAGAAATCAAAAATACACTCGCAGCAAATAGCAGCAGATTAGAAGAGGCAGAGGAGAGAATTAGCGATGTGGAAGACAGTACATCTGAAATCAAACAGATAGTAGAACTGATTGATAAAAATATAGAAAAAATCCAGCTAAGATTTAGGGACCTGAATAACAATGCAAAATGCACAAACATACGTATCTTAGGCATCCCAGAAGGAGAAGAGAAGGGAAAGGGGACAGAAGGGGTGTTGGAGGAAATAATGGCTGAAAATTTCCCAAATCTACTGAGAGAGATGGATGTACATGTCCAGGAAGCACAACGCACCCCAAACACCATAAATCCCAATAGGCTGACCCCAAGACATATTTGTCAAATTATCCAATGCTCAAGACAAAGAGAAAATTCTAAAAGCAGCAAGAGAAAAGAGAACCATCACATACAAGGGAGGCTCCATAAGATTAAGTGATGATTTCTCATCTGAAACCATGGAGGCAAGAAGGCAGTGGTATGGTATAGACAAAGTATTAAAAGAAAAAAATTTCCAACCAAGAATACTCTACCCAGCTAAACTAGCATTCAAAAATGATGGAGAGTTCAAAATACTCACAGATAAGCAGAAATTGAAAGAGTATGCCAACAAGAACCCTGCCCTTCAAGAAATACTAAAGGAAGTTCTGCAGGAAGAAAGAAAAAAAAGGAGAGGCAGAGTTGGAGGAGAGTGTAAGAGCAACAAAACAGACAAAAGGAGAAGGAAAAAAAACAAACAAAATATGACAAACACAAGTCCAATCAAAATATGGTTAACATAAATAATTCCTTGAAAGTAATAACACTGAATGTCAATGGATTAAAATCACCTATCAAAAGATTCAGACTGGGAGATTGGATAAGGAAATATGACACATCTATATGCTGTCTACAAGAAACACATCTTAGACGCAGGGATTCATGGAGCTTGAAAGTGAATGGTTGGAAAACAATCTTACAAGAAAACAATAAACAAAAAAAGGCAGGAGTAGCTATATTAATATCAGACAAAATAGACTTTAAATGCAAAACAATTGTGAGAAACAAAGAAGGATACTACATATTAGTGAAAGGGACAATCTCTCAAGAAGAACGAACAATCATCAATATTTATGCTCCTAACAAGGACACCTCCAAGTATGGGAGGCAAACACTGGAAAAACTAAGTGAAAGAATAGATGCCTCTACAATTATAGTGGGAGATTTTAATACATGAATATCAACTTTGGACAGAACATCTCAAAAGAGAATCACTAAAGAAACAAAAATTTTGAACAGTATATTAGAGGAGCTGGATCTAATAGATATATACAGATCATACACCCGAATACAGCAGCATATACATTTTTCTCAAGTGCACATGGATCATTATCCAAGATAGACCATATGCTATGCCACAAAGAAAGGCTCAATGAATTCAGAAAGATCAAAATCATACAAAATAATATCTTGGACCACAGTGGAGTGAAGCTGGAAATCTGCAAGGGCCAGAGGCCCAGATTTCACACCAAGATATGGAAATTAAACAGCACACTCTTAGAAAAACAGTGGGTCAAAGGGGAAATCACAAAAGAAATTAATAACTACCTTGAAACTAATGAAAAAGATAACACAACATACCAAAAGCTATGGGATGCAGCAAAAGCAGTACAGTGAGGGAAATTTAAAGCCATAAATTCATACATCCAAAAAGAAGAAAGAGCAAAAATTGAAGAACTAACTGTACATTTGGAGGAATTAGTAAAAAAACAACAAAGTAATCCCACAGGAAGAAGAAAGAAAGAAAGAAAAAAGATAAGAGCAGAACTAAATGAAATAGAAAATAAGAAAGCACTTGAAAAGATAAACAAGACCAAGAGCTGGTTCTTTGAGATCAATACAATTGACAAACCCTTAGCGAGACTAACAAAGAAAAAAAGAGAGAAGATGCAAATACTCAAAATAAGAAATGAGAAAGGAGATATCACCACTGACCCCACAAAAATAAAGACCATCATAAGAGGATATTTTGAAAAGCTATATTCCAACAAAAATGACAATTCAGAGGAAATGGACAAATTCCTAGAAACACATAAGCAGCCTAAATTGATGAAAGAAGAAATTGATGATCTCAACAAACCAATCACAAGTAAAGAGATAGAATCAATCATTAGAAACTTCCCAACTAAGAAGAGCCCAGGGCCAGACGGCTTCACATGTGAATTCTACAAAACATTCCAGAAAGAACTAACACCAATCCTGCTGAAACTCTTCCAAAAAATCGAAACAGAAGGAACATTACCTAACTCATTCTATGATGCTAACATTACCCTAGTACCAAAACCAAAGACACCACAAGAAAGGAAAATTACAGACCAATTTCTCTAATGAACCTAGCTGCAAAAATCCTCAACAAAATACTTGTTAACTGTATTCAACAACACATTAAATGAATTATACACCATGACCAAGTGGGATTCATTCTGGGTATGCAAAGATGGTTCAACATAAGAAAATCAATCAATGTAATACACCATATAAACAGATTGAAGGAAAAAAATCAAATGATCATATCTGTAGATGCAGAAAAAGCCTTTGACAAAATATAGCACCCTTTCTTGATAAAAACACTGCAAAAGATTGGAATACAAGGAAATTTTTTGAACATGATAAAGAGTATATATGAAAAACCCACAACCAACATCGTTTACAATGGTGAAATCCTAAAATCCTTCCCTCTAAGATCAGGAAAAGGCAAGTATGCCCACTCTCACCTCTTCTATTTAACATTATCTTAGAAGTACTTGCTGGATCACTGAGGCAAGAACCAGAGATAAAAGGCATTCAAATTGAAAGGAAGAAGTCAAAATTTCATTATTTGCAGATGACATGATCCTATACATAGAAAACCCTGAGAGGTCTACAACAAAGCTTCTGGAACTCATAAATGAGTTTAGTAAATTCGCAGGTTATCAGATCAATGTGCAAAAATCAGTAGCATTTCTGTACACCAATAATGAGCAAACTCCGGAGGAAATCAAGAAACAAATACAATTTACAATAGTAAATTAAAAAATCAAATACCTAGGAATAAATTTAACTAGAGATGTAAAAAACTTATACACAGAGAACTACGCAAGACTGTTCAAGGAAATCAAAGAAGACCTAAATAAATGGAAGAATATTCCCTGTTCATGAATAGGAAGACTAAATGTTATTAAGCTGTCTATCCTACCAAAATTGATCTACATATTCAATGCAATCCCAATAAAAGTCAACACAGCATTCTTTAAAGAACTAGAAAAACTAGCTATGAAATTTATGTGGAAATGAAGAGGCCCCGAATAGCCAAAGACATATTGAAAAAGAAAAATGAAATTGGATGAATCACACTACCTGACTTCAAAACATACTACAAAGCTACAGTAGTGAAAACATCATGGTATTGGCACAAGGAGAGACACACACAGACCAATGGAACTGAATTGAGAGTTCTGATATAGATCCTCATATATATAGTCATATAATATTTGATAAAGCCACCAAACCCTCTCAACTGGGAAAGAATGGCCTATTTAACAAATGGTGCCTGGAGAACTGGATATCCATATGTAAAAGAATTAAAGAGGATTACCATCTCACACCTTATACAAAAATCAACTCAAGATGGATCAAAGACCTATATATAAGAGCCAAGACCATAAAGATTTTGGAAAGCAATGTAAGGAAGCAGATACAATACCTTGTAATCGGAAATGGCTTCATGAACTTCACACCAAAAGCACTAGCAGCAAAAGAACAAATAGATAAATGGTACCTCCTTAAAATTAAAGCCTTTTGCACCTCAAAGAAGTCTGTCAAGAAAGTGAAAAGAGAGCCTACACAATGGGAGACAATATTTGGTAACCATATATCAGATAGGAGACTTATAACCTGCATATATAAAGAACTCCTATATCTTGAAAATAAAAAGATAAACAGCCTATTTGAAAAATGGGAAAAAGATTTAAACAGACACTTCTCCAAAGAAGAAATACAAATGACTAAAAAGCACATGAAGAAGTGCTCCAGATCTCTAGTTATCAGAGAAATGTAAATCAAAACTACAATGAGATACCATCTTACTCCCATAAGATTGGCAGCTATGAAGAAAACAGAAGACTTCAAATGCTGGAGAGGATGTTAAGGAACGGGAACATTCATCCACTGCTGGTGGGAATGCAGAAGGATCCAACCATTCTGGAGGACAGTTTGGCGGTTTCTCAAAAAACTAGCCATAGATTTGCCATATGACCCAGCAATTCCAATGCTGGGGATATACCCAAAAAAACTGAAAACAAGGACACAAACCGATATATGCACACCAATGTTCATAGCAGCATTGTTCACTATTGCCAAAAGTTGGAATCAACCCAAATGCCCATCAACAGATGAATGGATAAATAAAATGTGGTATATATATACAATGGAATACTACTCAGCTTTAAGAACAAATACACTACAAACACCTTATAACATGGATGAATCTTGAGAACCTTATGTTGAGTGAAGCAACCCAGGCATTAAAGGACAAATACTACATGACCTCAATGATATGAAATAAGTAAACCAAGCTGCCTCAGAGAGCTAAAGACTGGATGATAGGCTTACAGGAAATTGGGGGGTAGAGGAAGCATGTAAGCTGACACAAACATGGGTGAAATCTATGATAAGCTGGAGGTCAGTATTTGTACAAGGAAGGGATAAAATGGGGTCATAGGGTTACCCTTGGGTGGGGTTTTGTGGGTTTGAGGGGGGCTAGGGATGGGAGGATGGGTAATATTGCCCAAGAAATTGGGGGGAGGGTGGGGCAACATATGAACATAGGAGATTGTCAGGTATTTGGTTGAGAGTATAATGCTGAGAAAACCTTTTCAAAAATAATATAAGGAAAGTTACCTGTTTAAGATGCTTAAAGGGAATAATCTGATGCAGGACAGGCTCCTAGGGAATATGTGAATGCTAATTTTGCCATAGTGGGTTATTTCATTGGATAGAGACCCATATAATGAGAGTGAAGTTATACCCACATCCTGGGGAGGACTGATGCCATCAAATAGAGGGAACTGTATCTCTCAAGAGAAATGGTGGCAGTTGACCATGTCAAGCCGTTAACACTGTTGCAAGTATCTCTGAACATGGTCCTTCAAGCAATGAAGATTGACTGTCACTGTGGGCCTTAAGGGGAGGGGGAAAGAGGTATTGAATATATGGAACCAATGTAACTGTGGGGGCAATAGAAGTGTTTCACAAGAGTATGCAAGGATGGATATAAGACATGTAAAATTACACCAAAAATATATAGGGGCTGATAGGCTAAAATGTAAATCATAATCTAAAACATAAGATAACTAAAAATTTAGAAAATTGTATAGTCTAAAATACAAACCACTGTGTAAACACAAATGTTACCTTGTTTGAAAGCTATTGTCTCAATATCTGTACATCAGTTTCAGTAAATGTAGTATGAATATATAAAAAGATTATTGCTGTGAAAGGGAAAAGTTTTTTATGTGAAGTACTGTATATTGAATATCTGAATTACTGTGATCTAAAACTCTTCTGAAAATAAACTTAATAATTAGGAAAAAGATAGGACGTAGACACTGAAGAAAAGACAGAAGTAGTTGCCTTGCCAATTTGCATACAGGGCAACACTAATTGCAGTGATAGAAGGCAAAACATCAAAAACAAAGCTGTTGCATTTTTTAATTTTTTGATTCCCCAATTTATTTTTACCATAGTTTTCCCAAATTAATATGTATTCTATATCTAACCTTTAAACTCATCTCTATATTCCAGTTTACTATTAAGGGAACTTGGCAATATATTGGGCTTCACTTTTCAGGAAGTTTTGGATCACAGAGAGGTTCAACAATGGCAGCGGAGGAATACTGGTGTGGGATGTTATTGACAGGGGACACATGGTTGGCAGGGAGATCTACAGGGCATATATCCAGGGTACATAAAAATGTTTGGATATTTTCATAGTGGATACAATTAAAAACAACAACTGAGGGAGTGCTGAGTTCCTAGCCAGGGGAGTTCTATCACAGTCCCTAAAGGAACAGCAACAATCCCCCAAGTGCAACAGCAATGACCAAAAAAGAATGAAAGTCCAACAATGAGCCCTTGGCACTAGTGACTATGCTTGTGAGCCTGTACACCTGTAATAAGAACAAGGTCTAGAGCTGCAGGGTGCCTAAGAGTTACCTCCTGAGAGCCTCCGTGCTGCTCAAATGTGGCCAGTCTCAAAGCCAAACTCAGCATGTAAATGTATTGCCTTCCCCCCAGCTTAGGACATGACTCCCAGGGATGAGCCTCCCTGGTGCTGAGGGATTACTACCAAGTACCAGCTGATGATGTAACTAGAAAATGACCTCGAATAAAAAGGTCAGCTCGGACCAGCAGAATGTCTCAGTCTACATATAATACCAGGAGTTAAAAAATGCTTTTTGACCTGAATCAACGGGGAAATGGAAAGGACAAATGAGTTTATATGGCTATGAGTCTCCAAAAAGAGCCAGGAGGTTATCAGAGGGGTTGCCCTTATGCACACCTCAGCAGAGTCCCAGAGACAGATAAAGTAGATACAGCCCCGGGTATTGGTTCTTCTGAGGGCTACAGAGACCCACAGGTTCTATGGTCATGGCAGATGGAGTTCAGTGCCATGTCAGTTGGCCCTTCTTTGGAGTTTGTGTTTCTGTGTGATGGAGCTGGACTCAGATGTCATCTTTTTTCACAAGCCTCTCCTGTTACTTTTACCAGAACTGTTGTTGGTGCTGGGGTTTAAGATATACCCAGGGAACTTGAATCTCTGGACTGACCATATGATAGCCAGGCCCTGACCCTCAACAGATTTAAGCTCCTACACTCTGGTTTGTTGGACTTACCCCACTCAGCTAACATGGAGTTGAAGAAGGTCAACTACCACACCATGGAGCCAAGAGTGCCTACAACTGAAAGCAGGAGGATTGCATCCAGCATCCATGTGGAATCTAAGCCCCCTCTTGATATAGATGTGGAGTAGACACAACTATTCCAAGGTCCACAGGATGGAGGAATAGAATTGGATTAAAGTGGACTCACTGATATTCTATACATGAACTATTCTGATTAGTAATCGAAGAAAATGTGGCATTGGTGTGGAGAAAGTGGCCATGGTGGCTGCTGGGTGTGGGAAATGGGAGGAAGAGATGAGATGTGGAGGTGTTTTCAGGACTTGGAGTTTCCCCAGGTGATGCTGCAGGGACAGTTACCAGACTTTGTATGTCCTCCCATGGCCCACTGGATGGAACATGGGAGAGTGTGGGCTATGATGTGGACCATTGACCATGAGGTGCAGCGGTGCTCAGAGATGTAGTCACCAAATGCAATGAATGTCTCATGATGATGGAGGAGATTTTTGCTATGGGGGGAGGAGTGGGTTGAAGGGGGTGGGGGATATATGGGGACCTAATATTTTTTGATTGTAATATTAAAAAAGAAAGACAAAAAAATTTTTTATTAATTCCTAAAAAAAAGCAAAGAATACTAGAGAATAATCTAGGAACTGAATATCATGGTAAACCAATAGGTGGATGAGAATTGTGGTTAAAAAAAGAAGAAGAAGAAGAAGAAGAAAGAGCTCAAATTGAAGAACTACCTGCACTCTTGGAGGAATTAGTAAAAAAAAAAACTAAATCCAAAGGAAGAAGAGAGAAAGAAATAACAAAGATCAGAGCAGAACTGAATGAAATAGAAAATAAGAAATCTCTTAAAAAAATAAACAAAATGAAGAGCTGGTTCTTTGAGAAGATCAATAAAATCGACAAACCAATAGCTAGACTAACAAAGAAAAAAAGAGAGAAGATGCAAATACACAAAATAAGAAATGAGAAAGGGGATATCACCACTGACCACACAGAAATAAAAACTATCATAAGAGGATACTTTGAATAACTATATTCCAACAAGGACAATTTAGAGGAAATGAACAAATTCCTAGAAACACATAAGCAGCCTACATTGATGAAAGCAGAAATTGATAATCTCAAGAAACCAATCACAAGTAAAGAGATAGAATCAGTCATTAAAAACTTCCCAAATAAGAACAGCCCCAGGCCAGATAGCTTCACAGATGAATTCTACCAAACATTCTGAAAAGAACTAACACCAGTCTTGCTTAACTATTCCAAAAAATCAAAACAAAAGGAACATTGCCTAATTCATTCTATGATGCCAACATTACCCTAATACCAAAGCCAAAGAAAGACACCACAAGAAACGAACATTACAGATCAATCTTTCTAGTGAACCTAGATGTAAAAATCCTCAACAATATACTTGCTAATCATATCAACAACACATTAAATGAATTATACACCATGACCAAATGGGTCAGATGGCCCAGGGTATTGTGGGGAGGGCTGGGGAGAACAGTTGAACATGGGAGATTGTGAGGTATGTGGTTGAAAGTATAATGTTGAAAAACTTCTTTAGAAAATATAATAAGGAAAGATTGCCTGTTTAAGGTGCCTGGGCGGGGGGGGGGGGGGGGGGGGAGGGTGATAATCTGGCACAAGGGCAAGCTTCTAGGGAGTGTGTGAGTGCTCATTTTGTCATAGTATGTTGTATCATGGGGCGGAGACCCATACAGTGAGTGTGAAGACAAACCCACATCCTGTGGAGGCCTGATCTTCTCAAACAGAGGGAACTGTGTCTCTTGAGAGAATTGATAGCTCCCAATTGTTTAGGGCAGTCTAGTATGTCAAGCCCTCAGCATTGTTGCAAATATCTGTGCATCTGGTTCTTAATGTAGTGAAGACTGATTGTCACTGTGAGCCCTGAGGAGAGGGCAAGAGAGGTACAGAATAGATGGAATCAGGGCAACTGGGGGGCAATGGAAGTGTTCCAAAGATCATGCAATGATGGATATAGGACATGTTAAACTGCATCAAAAATGTATAGAAATCTATAGGCTAAAATAAAACGTAAGGTAACTAAAAATTTAGAAAATTATACAGTCTAAAATATAAACCATAATGTAAACAAAAATGGAACCATGTTTGAAGGCTATGTTTCAATATCTGTACATCAACTGTAGCAAATAAAACATGAACATGTAAAAAGATAATTATGGGGGAAGGGGGAAAAGGGTTTGATGTTGGACACATGGGAGTCCCCTATATAATATGTGAATTACTGTGATCTAAAACTTTTGTGAAGGCAAAATTTAAAATCAGGAAAAAAAAGAAAGAAAGGATGTAGACACTGAGGAAGAAATGAAAGAAATTGCCTTGCCACTGTACATACAGGGCAATACCTATTGCAATGACGAAAGGCAAAATGTCAAAAACAAAGCTTTACAATATTTTTTCATTTTTTAATACCCAAATTTATTTTTATTTTATTTTAGTTTTTCTAAATTAGTATGTACTCTATTTCTAATCTTTAAACCCATCACCTTATTTCATTTTCTTATTAACTGAATTTGATAATATATTATGCTTCATTTTTGAAGAAGTTTTGGACCTCAGAGAGGTTCAACTATGGCAGGGGAGGAACACTGGTGTGGAGTGGTATTGATGGGGAGCACATGGTTGGGAGGGAGTTCTCCAGAGCATGTATATAGGGTACATAAAAATGTTCAGATATATGTTGAGCATTTTCATAGTAGCTACAGTTACAAATGACAAATGAGGGAGTGCTGAGTTCCTACCCAGGGGAGCTCTATCACATTTCCCAATGGAACAGCAACAATCCCCCAAGCACAATGGCAAAGACCAATGAAGAAGGATGGTCCAATGATGAACCCTTGATACTGATGACTATGTTTATAAGCCTGTGTGCCGGGAATATGAACTAGGCCTAGAGTTGCAGGGTGCCTAAGAGTTACCTCCTGAGAGCCACCATGTTGCTCAAATATGGCCACTCTCTAAGACAATCAGTTTGTAAATGCATTACCTTCCCACCAGCATCATATGTGACTCCCAGGGATGAGACCTCTGGTCGAGGGATTACTACCCATCACTATCTGGTGATACAACTAGAAAGAGATCTTGAATAGAAGGGTCAACTCAGACTAGCAGAATATCTCAGCCTAAATGTGTTAAACACTGCTTTTTGATCTTGAATACAAGGGGGAAATGGCAAAGACAAATGAGTTTATATGGCTAAGATTCTCCAAAAAACAGTCAGAAGGGCATCAGAAGGGTCGCTCTTACACATACCTCACCAGGACCCCAGAGACAGCCAAATTAGATACAACCCCAGGTACTGGTGGTTCTCCTGAGGGCTATGGAGACCCACACATTCTATGGTCCTAGCAGAAGGCTCTGGAGTTCAGCACTGTGTCAGTGGGCCCTACTTTGGAATTTGTGTTCCTGTGTGTGATGGAGTTGGACTCAGATGTGACCTTTCTACACATGCCTCTTCTGTCACTTTTACTGAAACTATGGTTGGTGCTTGGGTTGGTGTATACTCAGGAAACTTGAATCTCTGGACTGTCTATTTGCCAGCTGGGCTCTGAGCCTCAGCAGAGTTGCAACTCCTACCCTCTGGTTCATTGGACTTACCCAGATCAGCTAACAGGAAGGTGAAGATGGTAAACCACCACACCAGAGAACCGAGAGTGCCTACCACTCCAAGCAAGAGAATTGCATGCATCATCCAGGTGAAATCCAAGTCACCTCTCAATATAGAGGTGGAGTGGACATCACCATCCCAGGGTCCGCACGATGGAGTTATAAAATATGGATTAGAGTGGACTTACTGATATTTTACTATGGAACTATTGTGACTAGTAATGGAAGAAATATTAGCATTGATATGAAGAAAGTGGCCACAGTAGTTGCTGAGGGCAGGGAGAGGGAAGAAGAGATGTGATGTGGGGGCTTTTTAGGGACTTGGAGTTGTCCTAAATGATGTTGCAGGGTCAGATGCTGACATTATATATCCTGCCATAACCCACTGAATGTACTTGGGAAGAGTATAAACTATAATGTAAACCACTATCCATGTGGTGCAGCAGTGCTTCAAAATGTATTCACCAAATGCAATAAATGTGCCACAATGATGAAAGAGGTTGTTGATGTGGATGGAGTGGGGTGACTGGGGGTGGGGGGTATATGGGAACCTCTTATATTTTTTTGAATGTAACATTTTTTGTAATCTATGTATCTTCAGAAAAATACAATTTGAAAAATTGATGGGGTTGGGTGGTGGTGAGTGGGATATATGAGAACCACTTATGTTTTTTAATGTAACATTTTGTGTGATCTATTAACTTTTTAAAAAGATAATTAAAAATAAAATAAAATTTAAAAGAAGAATCTTACATTTGGCAAGATTGTCTTTCAAAAATGAGGGTGAATTTAGAATATTCACAAATAAACAGAAATTAAGAGTTTGTAACCAAGAGACAAGCTTTGCAGGAAATACTAAAGGATATGCTATAGCCTTTAAAGAAAAGACAGGAGAGAGAGGCCTGGAAGAGAGTCTAGAAATGAAATTTATATGAATAAAAGTAACTAAAAGTGTCAAAAGAGTTGTGAAAATAAAATATGACAAATAAAACCCAAATATTCAGGAAAAAAAACTTAATGATGTAAAGCAGTTGTATTCAGAAAACTACAACTCAATGTTAAAAGAAATTTTAAAAGACCTGAATAATTGGAAGAACATTCCATGTTCATGATTAGAAGACTAAAATATCATTAAGATGTCAATTCTATTCAAATTGATATTCAGATTCATGCAATCCCAATAAATTTACGCCAAGATTTTTTTTAAAAAAAAGGAAAACATGGTTGTCAACTTTTGTTGGAAGGATAAGGTGTCCTGAATAGCCAGAAACAATTTAAAAAGGAAACGTGAAGTTGGAGGACTCCCATTTCCAGACTTTATATTACCTAGCTACAGTGGTAAATGCAGCATGGTACTGGCATAAAGACAGACACATAGACCAATGGAACCAAATTGATGGTTCAGAAACAGACCCTCACATCTATTGTCAACTGATTTTTGACTACCCTGTCAAACCCACCCTGCTGGGGCAGAACAGTGCATTCAACAAATGATGCTGGGAGAAGTGGATATCCATAGCCAAAAGAAGGAAAGAAGACCTGTATCTCACACCTTATACAAAAATTTATTCAAAATGGATCACAAATCTAAATATAAAAGTGAGAACCATAAAGCTTCTAGAAGAAAATGTAGGAATATCTTCAAGACCTGGTAGTAGGTGGTGGATTCTTAAAGGAGATAAGAAGAGGACTGAAATGGACTACTGATGTTTAATGTATGTAGAAGCTTTAATTAACTTTATTGCAAAAGTGTGGAAATGTGTAGAGTTGATGGTAGCACATTATAGTGAGTAACAGCTGGTTTATAAATGGGAATGTGGCTTAAAAGGGTAGTCTAGGTATGTAAATGTCAATTGAAAGAGAGCTAGAGAATAATCTAGGGAATGAATAGAACAGTAAACCCAGAGGTGGATGAAAATTGTAGTTGATATTGCAGATGCAAGAGTGTCCTTGGTGAGCTAGAGCAGACGTATATCACTATTGCAGGGTCATGGGAATGTGGAGAAGCATGGGGAAAATACAACAGGAGTGACCTATAGATTGTGGATAATAGTAATAATGCAATATTCCTGCATCTATGCAAAAGATATACTGTGTTGATAATGGGGGAGTATGGAAAAAGTGTATCAAATATACACGATGGACCTGGTAATAATCTGATGACATTATCTCATAATCTGGAACAAATGTTCCACCACTGTGTGGTGTGTTGATAGGGGCGTTGTATGGTAATTCTGCACATATGCATGATTGTTTTGTAAATTTACAATTTCTGCCATAAAAATATATTTTTAAAATAATAAGGTGGATTGGGGTTAAAATACAACATATGTATGATAGGACTACAGTTAGTAGGATTTTGACAATATTCTTTCATAATTTGTAACAAGTGTCTCATAACAATGCAAGATGTTGGTGGTGAGCTGATGTAGGGGACCCCTGTATGGTGTTATGCATGTTTTCTTTGTAAGTTCGCAACTTTTACTATACACTTATTTTTACTTATGTTCATGTATAAATGATATTTAAAAATAAAAATAGGGTGGGTTGGGGAAAAATTACTTTGGTAAGTAGTAATATTTTGAGGATGTTCTTTAATCATTAGTAAAAAATGTTTCACAACAATGCAAGGTATTGGCGGTAGGGTGAGGTATGAAAGCCTTGTATGATATTATGTATGTTTCTTTTGTAAGTCCAAAACTATTACTATATACTTATAGTTTATGTATGTTTATGTATGACTGATATACTTCAATAAATTAAAAAACAAACAAAAAAATTAAAATAGCAAACAAATTACTCCCAGTGGGAAGCAGATTTGGTTCAATGGATAGAGCATCCGCCTACCACATGGGAGGTCCAGGGTTCAAACCCAGCACCTCTTGACCCATGTGATGAGCTTGCCCGTGTGCAGTGCTGATCTGCTCAATGAGTGCCATGCCATGCAGGGATGTCCCCCACATAGGCCACCCCACGTGAAAAATGTGCAGCCCACCCAGGAGTGGCAGCGCACACACGGAGAGCTAACGCAGCAAGATGATGCAACAAAAAGAGATACAGACTCCCAGTGCCACTGACAAGAATACAAGTGGACACAGAAGAACACACAGTGAATGGACACAGAGAGCAGACAACTGGGAGGGGGGTGGGCGGAGAGAGAAATCAATAAATAATAAACCTTTTAAAAAAAAAAAATTACCCCCAGCAATGTGTGACTCTATTATGAAGTAAAAGCAGGTCCAGCATCTACTATCGTAAATAACATTTAAACACATAAATCTTAATATTACATTTGTAAATGTTAATGTCACAATGGCTAATTGTGATTAATAACGTGCACTATAAAATTACTTTAAAATCACTACAATATACTTAATCACTTGTAAGATAGCTTGCTCAATCTGTTCAGCTAAATCTAAGTAACTATATGGGTGCAGGTACGTGAAAATAGAGAAGGAGAGAGCAGCAAAAATAAGGAAGTATATTTAGGAGTAAAGAGCAGTTGAACTGGTCTTAGTGTTTAGAACTTCATTCATTCATTCATTTTTTCAGCAACTGTTGGTTGAGCATCTCTTGTGCTCCAGGCAGTGGGACAAAGGGAAGAAAGTGCTAACTCCCACCCTCACAAAACTGAGTCTAGAAAAGGAGACAGGAAGGCAAACAAATACTAAGTTCAGTGTGTCCCTGGTTAACGTGGAGCCATGAATAGGAGCAAGATACAGGACGGTGTAGGCTTGCCGGGACCCATCCTGCTCAGCCCGGCACGTGTCCAGTGCTTCTGTGGCCCTGGCCCGGCTCCTGCTGTTTCTCATGTAATGACTTACTAGTCTGCACCAGGCACCAAGTCACAGACCCTGCTGCTGTGCTAGGTTTAGGGATAAAGAAACTGGGCACAGAGACACCCAGCTCATACCGCGAGCCCACAGAGCAGACAGAAATGAGTGCGCCAAGGCACCGAGCACACCCTGGAGCCGGAGTAGACACCACCTGTTTGTCATGCAGCTCAACTGCAGAAATCTAATTCGTGCTCACAGGGAGCATATGCTTCTACAGAGTACGCTGGGGAAGTGCTGGTAAAGCTATTTGACAACCTTTTTGTCCTTGCATCTCAGAACGGAGGTCAACATAAATGCCTTGAAGAAGACATTAAAGAAATGAAAACTTATTATCAGAATAGGTGTTCAATTGCTTTTCACGGTCTTCAATATCACTTTTCTTCCTCTGTGTAGTTTTTTAAGAGCTGAAATTCAAAGCTATTGGAAAGATGAAAATAGTTTGTTTCTAACCAATTTTCTGAGCATCTCCATCTGTCTGAAAAATCTAAACTTTACAAGAGGTTCGTGTATTTATGGTGAAAGAAGAAGATATGTCTGTTGGGAATACATTATAGGTCGTTTATAAACGCCAACATTTTTGCTGCTGAGACCTAAAGTTGGTCCAGAAAGTGGACCTGAATCCAAGGAGTGAGCGCGTGGCCTGAAGGTCCAATAGGAGAAGTTTTGGGGTTTAGAAAGCACCTGCTCATGAGTTATTCTATTCGAATGGATATGGGATTTCATCATCTCCACGTTACAGGTTTGGAAAGGGAATTTCAGAAAGATTGGGCTACTTGCCCAGGGTAGGGAGGCTTAGCAAGGGGCATGTCTATCAGAAACAGGGCTGTGTGGATCAGATCACCTGAGAAAGACTGCGGCCCAAGGAGCACTCTTATTACCTAGATTTGGCTTATTTAATGCAGGCTGCACAGAAAATTCAATCATATAGAAAAGTCTTCTAATTGGAAACTCTTGTACTTTTAGATACCAATTAGATTCTATAATAACGAGAGACTGAATATTCTATTTGGAAAAAGAGCAATAGGCAACCACGACTCAAACCTTGTAATTTATTCTATCCAAAACCATGTGGCACTGGCCTGTACTGAGTTTAAAGTGTTTCCAACCTCAGCCACATGATAGAAAGTGCTTGCTTATTTCAACCTTAAATTGGATCTAAGCACAGTCTTTAGAGGCCAATACTCTTTTGAACAACCTCATACATATACGCTCTCCCTGATAGAGTGTCATGGTGGATTCCAAGGAAACAGTGGCTTCTGATAACTTTAGGATATGTTACCTTAAAAATTGCTCTCAATTTTGAATATTGTTATTAACCTAGCCAAGTCTTCATTCCATCCAGGATATTTCTCTCAGGAACCTGCCACCTGCACAATTCGTGTTAAGCAGATGCAGAATAAAACTGGGCTAAATAAGCCAGTTTGCAGATACATGTGTTTCAGGAGACATTTCTGTACAAATTTACCTGGACTTCAGTCATGGCTTGAACAGAATTTAGTAACAAAAGGAAGAGTCTAAATTGACCATCTGCTGTTTAGATCTTGGTTGGAAGTAATATTACAATGTCATGGGAAAACATATTTGTGAACATCACTTTGGTTGGATTCAGTAAATTTATTTCAAGAGTTCCTTTCGCACTATTGTAGCAGTTACATTCTGAGGTTGAGTTGAGGAAATATTTGAGAATATATTTTGAATATCAGAATCATCTGTTAACTCTTTTTTCTTTAAATTGAAAGATCAGAGATGAAGTACGTGTGAGGCTTGAGCTCTTGCTGGGGTCCCAAAACACCTCAAGGTCACCCTGGTGTTCTCAGCACTGGGGAATCTGCAGCAGAGACACGGGGATGTCCCTGAGGTTTTCAGAAGTCCTGCAGATGTCTGGGCACTAGGAGATGATGGCAGCGCCTCCCAGTACCTGCCCCTAGAACAGGGAAGTTTCTTCATCTTTTTTGTTCCATGGACCCCTCTGCCAGTCAGGTGAAAACCATGGACCCCTTACCATGTCCACACTGTATTGTGTATTCTTTAATAAATCTACCACACCTCCACCAACACGTCCCCACAAGGATAACGTTTTTTTGAATTTCAGTCAAGTTCATGCACCCCTTGTAAGAACCCCTGCCCTGGAAGGAGACCTGCACCCAGGGGTCCAGGAGTCAAGATGGCACATCTCTGCGGCCTTTTACCCTCACGGAGAATTCTCAGGGGAGTCGGCATTCTGGACACAGCCGCCTGCCAGTTCTTAATCTTCCTACCTCTATTCAGAGCAGGGACTCTGGCCCCTTGTAGGAAGCCAGATAGAAACTAAGTAGCGGTTACACCTGGACTGGTTTCCCCCTGGGCTGGGGGACCCCTGAGGACAGGGGGATCGTTGCTGGGAGGAGGCTCTAGAGGATTTCAACTCTCCTCATATCTTTTTATCTTTCTTTAATTTTTTGGTGGTAACCTCATGTAACCCTAAATGTCCTATTTTAACCATTTTTAAGTGCACAATTCAATGGTATTAATTACCTCCACAAGGTTGAACTACCATGACCCCAAATGGAAACTCTGTACCTCTTAAGCAAAAACTCCCCATTCCCTATCCCCACCCTCTACAAACTCTAATCCACTTTCTGTTTCTATGAATTTTCTAATTCTAGATATTTCATAGAATTAATATGCAATATCTGTTCTTTTGTGTCTGGGTTATTTCACTCATCATAATGATTTCAAAGTTCATTCATGCTGTCACATGTAGCAGAACTTCATTCCTTTTTATGACTGAAGAAAATGCCATTGCATATAGAGACCCCATTTAGTTTATCCACTCATCTATTGGTGGGCACTTGGGCTGTTTTTACCTTTTATCTATCATGAATAGTGTTTTCGGAACATTTGTGTAAAAGTATCTGCTCAAGTTTCTGTTATCAATTCTTTGGAGTATATACCTAAGGAATGCCATTGCCAGATCATAACATAATTCTATGTTTAACTTTTTAAGAACTACCAAATTATTTTTAACATCAGCTGAACCATTTTACACTTCCACCAACAATGTATAAGGATTTTGAGTCCTCTGCATCCTTGCCAATTGTTATTTTCCATTTTTCAACAATGGAAACAGGGGGTATGAATTTGTATTTCATTGTGATTTTTATTTGCATTTCCCTCCTGACTAAGATGTTGAGCATCTTTTCATGTGCTTATTGCCCACTTGCATATCTTCTCTGGAGAAATGTCAATCCAAGTCGTTTGGGGATTTTCTGAGTTGTTTGTCTTTTTGTTGTTGAGTTGTAGCAGTCTTCTTTATATTCTGGATATTAAATTCTTATCAGTTATATGATTTGCAACAATTTCCCACATCTTGTAGGTTTTCTTTTTACTTTCTTAATAATGTCCTTTGATGAACAAAAGTTTTTTAATTTTAATGAAATCCAGTTTTTTTTTTTTTCGCTTGTTGCGCTTTTGGTGTTATTTCCAATAAATCATTGCCAAATCCAAGGTCATGAAGATGTTTCTGTATGTTTTGTTCTAAGAATTTATGGTTTTAACTGTTATGTTTAAGTCCTTAATCCATTTTGTGTTACTTTTTTGTATATGGTATGAGATAGGGGACCAATTTCATTCTTTTCATATTGACACCCAGTTTTTCCAGCTGCGTTTGTTGAAAAGACTACCATTGTAACCTGTTCCCATCTAGATAGTTCATTCCTTTATGCCACCTTGAGCTTAAAAAGCATCTGTCACAAGCATCATCAAATTTTGTGTTTAAGTCAGTCTTTCCAAGGGTATCTTTCAGAGAGCTGGCTTGCTCTCTTCCAAATAATGGAAAGCAACATAAATACCAGAGCATGTTCTATCTTTAGTATCAATTTTTCCCATTTCTTTCTTCGCTACCTTTTCCACAAAGGCCTGTTCACAGACTGCCCCTTTGTCTTAGTAAAGCTTATTCTTTTAGAAGAATTAGATTTGTCACCACTGTGAGGGCCTGGTAATAGGGCAGGAGATAAGAGAAGGCCACGGTTTAGCACTTAGACATTTTCAAGTGAAAGAAAGTCATGCCTGTAATGAGCTTTGCTGGGAGTGGATCCCTTTTGGAGAAAAGCTTTTCCAGAAGACAAAAACAATGACTTGCAGAGGTTTTATAAGAAAGTGGAACACACCCTACAGGGCTGCTGATAGCAACACCTGATGATAAAACTAGTTTTGGTCCAATAGAGATAACTTATCAAATTGAACAAACATACCACTGGAATCAACGGGTATCCACTCTCCTCTTGCAAGACCCTCCATGTAAAATGGAAACAACGTCAGTCAGACCGAACATTTGTTCACTTGCTTACACAGGCACCCTACACGAGCTTCCCCTTTCTATTCCCTCAGCCAAGCTCCCTTCTACCGTGAAAGGATGCTGTCCAATTCAAGAATCACTCACTACAACTCTGAGATCCTAAATACATGGAAAGTTTTCTTTTCATTTACAGGGACCGGGCAGGGATAAAGTTGGCAGCCAGGGAGGTCCCAGTAACAGACAGTAAGAAAACACTACTCAGGAGCAACAGAGAGCTGCTCCAGGCAATGGAGAGAATATGCTTCGGTCTCAGTGTGGGAGCAGGGAAGATGGGAACTGTAGTCCAGGTAGAAAATTGGAGAAAGATCTAGCAAAATAAATTAAGTTCCTGGGCCATAACTCTGACCACTAGAAAGAGAGCAGCACGGATCGAGCTGGGCTTCTATGTAGAGCTGAACTTACAAAGCCATGGCAGAGTCTAGGATGGATGGTGATGGGGTGGTGAGAGGGGCAAGGCAGGAGGGTGAGCATGTTTTATAGGGGGAAGGGAGATGTATGGCCTTCTCTGGCACAGTCAGGAAAGGAGGGAATCGGACAGTGGTCTTGTTATAAGAGAAGAGCCCAGACCTGTCTGCCAGGACACAAAAGGATGAGCAGGACCTGCAGGACAGCCCACCTGAGGCTGAGCCAATGAGTGGCAGCCTCTGGGCCTCCCATGTCTCCCATGAAGGGCACGGTTGGTCATGCACCTGGCTGGCCTCTGTCTCCAGGTACGAGGAGCTTGGCAGAGCCAGGCAATCAACACATGCTTTTCCTTTTTTTTAAATATTTATTTATTTATTTATTTATCTATCTATTTATTTATCTCCCTTCCTCCCCCACCCTGGTTGTCTGTTCTCTGTGTCTATTTGCTGCATCTTCTTTGTCCGCTTCTGTTGTCAGCGGCACTGGGAATCTGTGTTTCTTTTCGTTGCGTCATCTTGCTGTGTCAGCTCTCCATGTGTGTGGCGCCATTCCTGGGCAGGCTGCACTTTCTTTCGCCCTGGGCGGCTCTCCTTATGGGGTGCACTCCTTGCGCGTGGGGCTCCCCTATGTGGGGGACACCCCTGCGTGGCAGGGCACTCCTTGCGCGTATCAGCACTGCACATGGGCCAGCTCCACACGGGTCAAGGAGGTCCGGGGTTTGAACCGCGGACCTCCCATGTGGTAGACGGACACCCTAACCACGGGGCCAAGTCCGCCGCCGCACATGCTTTTCCTTTTCCTTGCACATTCAGAGATTCAAGCATCCCTTTATCCTTTCTTCGATCGATCTGTTCACTTCACTGTTTATTGAGTTTCACTGTTTATCTCTTCATTGACCTAAGGCTTAAGTTGCTAAATCAGCTCAAATCATTCCCAATTCAGGCTACTCATTGAAATCACCTGGAGAGCTTAAAACAAAACAAACCAGTGAATCCTCAGTCCCACCCTGGGTAAAATATATAAGAATCTTAGTTGGGGACCACTAAGGCAAACTCTCCCGTGTGTTACTTATTTGAAAACCATTCACTCTTTAGGGTTCAGTGATTTGTAAAAGTGGTTGTTAGAACACTTTAATTGTTGCAGACTTAATTAAATACCCAGGAAAGGCCTGTTGCAGTCTTAATCTGTGTTCCAGTGTGTGTGAACCCATTTTTAAATAGTGCCTTTGAATATGTTAGGATGAGACAGGATGTGGTCTCATTTATAAGTAGGATCTTAGATGATTCTGTTCTAATCATCTAAGCCCCGTAGATGAGGCCAAATTGAATCAGGGCAGGTTTTAACCCATATGACTGGAGTCCTTGCAAGCAAAGGAAATTGACATGGAGATCATGGAGGTAGAAGCCAGAAGTCAGAGAAAGACAGAGATTGCAACATAAGGTAGGGTATGTGGGGGGGCGGGGGCGGGGGGGGGGGGGGCCAGGGAAGAGAGAGAGAGAGAGAGACAGAATCTCCACATGATGGAAGATTGCCAGAACACTGCAGGCTCCAGGCCAAAGTAAGCCCTTCCAGAATCTTCATATTGGACTTCTAGTCCCCCAAAATCATGAAACAACAAATCCCTATAATTTAAGCCCACCAGTGGGTGGTATTTGTCATAGCACCTCCGGCAAACTGGACCTTAATGTAATCTCCTATAGGCCTAATCCACAGAAGATTTAGAACTTCAGAAATCTTGTATGGATGTTAGATTTTTTTACTAGAGCTCATTTCTTCTCTCCTGTTTATCTCCATGTATTAGTCAGTCAAAGGGGTGCTGATGCAAAATACCAGAAATGGGTTGGTTTTTATGAAGGGGATTTATTTGGGGTAGAAGCTTACAGTTACCGGGCCATAAAGCATAAGTTACTTTCCTCACCAAAGTCTGTTGCCACGTGTTGGAGCAAGATGGCTGCCAACACCTGCCAGGGTTCAGGCTTCCTGGGTTCTTCTCTTCCTGGGGTTTGATCCTCTCTGGGCTCAGCTACTCTGCTTACTCCACAAGGCCAGCTGTAGACTATTAGGCAAACTGCTCATCTTTCTTCCCGGGGCCTCTGCCATGTCCAATGGAGGCTTCTCTCCTCAAGCATCTGCTTCTCTGTGTGTTTACTTCCTGGACTCCAGGATCAAAACTCCATCCTCCCTTCTCTGCAGTACAGTTTCTCTGTGAGTCCCCTGGATGGGCAGGGACTCAACATCTTACTGACATGGCCCAATCAAAGCCTTAATCATTATTTAATAAAGTACAAGTGAAACCTCTGAATCCAATCCAGTCTAATATGCCCAGAGGAGTAGACCAGTTTAAAAACATAATCCAATATCTATTTTTGCAATTCGTAAACAATAGCAAACTACTACACTCCATACGCCTGAAAGAAAGAGCTGTCACAGCTACATTTGTGTGAATGACAAATGAATGTACCAAAGGAATATTGTGTAAAACAGAAGTTTTGACACTATCATGGTACCCCTTCCCTCATGATTTAAGGTAAATGAAACCATCTTCCTCCCCTACAAGGTGCATAGCACACAGGATGGCATATACAGAACACAAAGGCTCATTCCATCTAGTAGGTGCATGAAGAAAAAGTGACTGCCAGGCTCAGAATGTGCCACCATCGCAAAAAGTAACATTATTCTTACAATAGAGAGCACTCAGCCCATCCATAGACGCAAGTCACTGCTTTTAAAAGCGAACAGAGGGTATGGATGGCTCCAGATTTAGGTCGATTTCAGGAAGAGAAGGTGAGGGAGGGAGCAGACATGGGGACAGAAAGCAGAGGAGGCAAGGAGTTCGAGGACGTGACTTCCACCTCTTCCTTGGAAAAAGAGAAAAAGAAAAGAAAAATGCATAGTCTCCCAGAAAAGTAAAGGCAGTGTGAATTTTCATTGTTCAGAGGCCATAGACCAGAAAAACAGCAAGAACCTCTTCAATTTGGGCAAAAGCTTTAATGATGAGATTAGCACGTTTTCCATTCTCTTCATCAGATCATTTGATGACTCAGTCTCATCACATTTCCCCACAGTCCTATCAATTTAAGTCTCTGAAATCTTCTCTCCTACATCACCAACTCCCAACCTGTCTGAGATCCATCAGTGTACTCAAAGAGGAGGGCATCATTTTCCTTGTCAGAGGTGGATTATCACGTCTCATAAATCAGGCAGAGTGGAGCATAGATTCAAGTTAAGAAGACCATGGCAACAACAGTGCTAAATTCTGCGTGAATAAGAAGGAATTTCTTCCAATGGGAATAAGATAGACACCAGACTGACATTTTGTTACCCATTAACTGTCAAGATGTTCCAGGGTTTGGAGCATCTTATAGGACAGGCAGTGTTTCAAGTGACAATTGATATGATGTAACTTAAAATACCTTCAGTATGAGAGATGCCATCAAAATCCTCTCTCTGCTAGAAAAACGTGCCAATGCTGCTATTCACCAACAAAATTAAGATATCACATTATGAAAAGGTGGCCTTCTCCTACCTCCACGCAGGTTAGAAAATAGTATGCCCTGCCACTTAGTTGGCATTATAATGCAGACTTTTCAGGAGTACAGGTGCTCACACCGTAAAGGCAGGATGACTCGGGTGTGAGTTTCTGCACAGTCAGAAGACCTTGGTCTGTGGGAAACCAGGATTCATGCCTAGACACATTCGTCCAAAGGTCAAAGCACTTCTTCTCCTTGGTCCTGCTGTGTCTACTCTGCTTTGGCCCTCTGTTCTCCACCAATTCATCTTTTCTCTCAAAAGACTTCTAAAAACAAGCAGCAAATAAACACAAACTCTCAACAAAAAACCCTCATGCACAGCGCACCATCATGACTGCAAAATCCGCCACCTTCACTCTGCTGGAACTGTGGGCCCTCTTGGGGCTCTGCCTCTTCTGACTGGTCCTTCCAGCCCCTAACACAGTCATATAAAGGCTGGACATTCTAGCCTGTACTGCCAGGATGGTTGGACTGACAAAAGCCAACTTTTTCACATATTTAACATTTGTGTGTGATTTAAAGCCTTGGAGACAGGTTTTATGAACTTTCCCAGCAAAGATAAGATGCAGTACATTTCCAGGAAGGTGCATGAGCTATACACTGGCCTAGAAGTCTTTGGAACCTCTCTTTTAAATTCAAGTAGGAAAATTCTCCTAAGGTACACTTATCTTAAAATACACACACACATGTACACAAACACAGACAGGCACACATGCATGCTCATGTTGCAAACACTCACATAGACACACAAGCATGTGCACACATGCATACTCACATGCTGAGATTCTTTGGAAAGTTGCAGAGAATAGGATGAGATAAGATCAGGTTTTAATCTTAGATCCAGATGTGAAATTAGCCAACTTTTCCTAAGTTTATTTTCCAGAGTTGAACTGTTCCAACCCTATAATAATTTATTTCAAAGAAGAGTTTTACTCACCAACAATTATAACAAATTACATGGAAGACAAATAATATCTATAATTTTCATCAAAAACAGATATTTCATCCTTTCTAAACAAGGAATGTGTTTCATAGTATAAAAAGCCAAGAGATCTTTTCGGTAACTTCCCCTCTGTTGATTTTAAAAGAGTAATGGCTTCTGTGATTGTAAACTTTTCCCTATGACCATGTAATTCTGTCTTAATGCCTATAAATGATATGTCTGTTTTCTATGAATTGTTTAAAAATATTACAAGGCATTCTCATTTCCTCTAGAACTCAGGCATATTCCCTGAAAATTTTCTAGGCTAGGGAGAAAAGAAAATAGGCATTGGAAAAGTAAGCACAGAAGCTTTTATTCTGACAAGGGAAACGGAAGATGACTATTGAGCTATATGTTTTATCAAATGCTCAATCTTTTAAAATGGTGACAGCAGCTCTGCAGATCACAGGCCACAGATGTCTCACCTGCTATAGTTCAGAAGGTGGATATTACAAACCATCATACTGGAAAGGGAAATTGTCTCTTTTAGTTTGCCAAAGGGCTGTCAATGGAAACTGCCAGAAATGGGTTGGCTTTTATAAGAGAGATTTATTTGGGGTAAAAACTTACAGTTCCAATGTTGTGAAAAGTCCAAATTGAGGCACCGTAAGAGGTGCTTTCTCACCCAAGTCAGTTAGTGTTGGTCTTGTTGTCTGGGCATGTGGCAAAACAAGATGGCCACCATGTCAGTCAAGGTCTCTGTCCTTCTGCAGCTGTAGGCAAACCTGATATAGCGTTTGTCTCTTTCCAGGTTTCCTCCATCAGTCCATAGGTTCAGCCTCTTGGAGACTTCATGCTTAAGAGATCCTCTAGTCCTCTCTCACATGGCAGGACAGAAAATGGTGGCTTTCTTTTCCTGTCCTTGTGTCTGTCTCTCTCTCTGTCTCCATTTTCTCAGACCCAGCAAGAGGGCAACAACTCAAGATGAATCATGCCTCATTGATGTAATCCAATCAAAAGTCCAAAAGGATCTTATCAAGTAATTTAATCAAAGACACCTCAACTGAATTTAATGCATTCAAAGGGTAGCACACCCATGGGAATAGAAAGTGATCTTTCTCTTTTTGGGATTCATAATGTTAGAAAGAAAGCTATACCTGTAAGAGAATAAATGCTCACCCAATTGTGGAGAAGAAAAGAATTTTAACAACCATCTTGCAAGAACAGGCATGCAACTAGAATATGGAGGTTGGCATGCTGGGTGGCAGAACACAGCAAAATTTATTCCCTAAGCCTGGCATAGAGATCCCTCCCCTGTATGTCCATTGGCTGGGTACTCCAGAGGTTACAGCCTATCCGAGAGGTCTAACTAATTCACGTGAGTCCTTCCTCCCATATTTTTATCCATATAAGGACTTGGCACCACTTTTAAAGTTGGTGCTGCCTTCAAACTGGGGCCACCTTCAAACCTGGTGCCACTTTCAAACCTGGTACCAGAGTCATTAGAGCCCTTTTCCCTCCTTTGTTTAACTGCAGAGTCCGTTTTAGCTAGTTCCCCTATTAGGATGTGGGTGGCTGATGCAGTAAACCACGAGGCTGATTTTAGTTTCTATTTCCCCAATTCCACATCACCTTCATGTGAAAGCTAAACTTAACCCTTTTCTTACAATAAAATAATCTCAAACTGCCGCATTGTCCTTCTTAATACTTCCCCTGGTGTCACCATCATCTTTAGCCAGTGGGCCATGAGGACAAAGCCAAAAAGACAATCAAATGCATCCCATCCCATGTTTCAAGACTGGCTGTTTGGTGGAAGGTGACATGGCAATTGCAGATAGGATCTTTCCTTTTCATCCCTGGGGTAAAGAAAATTATTCCAGAGCTAATTCAAGGGCAGAATAAAGAAATAATTGAACAATTAGACTCTACTCTTCCGAGAAAGGGTTTGAGGTGGATGTGCCCCGTCCCCAAGCCTCTCTGTTATGATGCCTACAGCAAATATGCCAAAAGGACCAGAGAGGGCTTGAGATGCTGGGATGAAGTTTCCTGCCACTGATATTTGTTAAAATCCTGCTTGATCAATCAATAAATCGATAACGAATACTTGTAAACTATATTTGGAAAGCTGTCAAATGTACATAAAACTCTTTATCCTATCTCTTGAGAAATATCACAAGCTACTGACTCATGGGGGGAAGAGGGTATTTGGGGAGGGGAGCCCAATTTTACCAGAAGACCCTGGAAGGATTTGCTAGTGGGAACTCCCAAACTGCCTATGTCTTTGGGAGGAGACCCCCCTCCAGGTCTTTCCTTTTCTCATTGTATTTTTGTTCCAAGAAGGCCAGTCTTTTCCCTTGGAGCTTAGGGCCCATGGAGAGGTGGAGCACATATCGGTACCCAGAGAAGCAGCATCACTTTCCCTTGCAGCCGGATCCTCTCAGCTTCCCCACTACTTCTCAGGAATGTCAGCAGCATTGCTGCTTCTGAGCATACCCCTAGATCTCCAGCTAGTGGAGGAAATCTGAAGCAGTAGAGACAGATTCCATTTGTCCAAGACCTCCACCAATCCCTGGGACTGAGTTTGTGCAGAATGTTTCTACAGTATTTGTTCTCTTGGATTTTCCACCTGACTGCCCGTCTCATTTTAACTTTCAATACAGTGTGGAAGCAAGTGAATATTTCCAATTTACTTATGTAGATAATGAACAGTCAAATAATTATTTTCAGATACAGTTAATTCCCCTTCCAGTTCCCTTCCTAGGAATCAATGGCTCCATCAATTGAAACAGACCCTGTCTTATTTGGATGACAAAAGCAGAAGCCAAGAACAAAGGATTCATTTGTATTGCCTATTTGTCCTTGAATTCTCACATGACTTTTTATTATCTCAGACATCTGCTTCTGGTAACAAAGTAATATCTTTATTTTTATTACATGGAATAATTACAGGTTCCACTAATTCAGTATTTGGGATCATCTTTCCTTTGCAATTAAAACTGTTCAAGCCAATGAAACTAAGGTATGAAGGCAGGAGAACATAACACGTGTCTCCATCTTGCCAACATCCCTGGCTCTTATGAATTCTCTTTTCACTGTTGCTCTACAATATGCCTAGAATTAAAAATAGAATTATTTCATTGAGAGCCCTTGTCTCAAAAGTGATAACATTTTCCTTAGTGGAATGAGTGGGGAAGTTAGGTAGACAAAATTAATTTCTTCACTTGCTATTTCATAATATTAAAGAATCTTAGTATATGAAGTTGGATGTGTTGACTGGAGTCAACAATCCAAATGCCAAATACCAAATCCAGATGGTCATTTTCAAAGATGCATTCCCTATAGGTCTGGACCCAGGGAAGTGGTCACAGCTCCAATGGGTAAGGCTCCAGGTCAAGAGGTGGGCTAGCTGGGGTGTCTTGGGAACTGTTGCATTTCCAGGGAGGGTTGGAAGGATGCTTGAGAGTTTCCTAAGGAGCAGCTGAGGGTCTTGGAGGAGAAAGAAGATGACTGGGATTATGTTGGATTCTGTCCAGTGTGGCCACCGGCCTAATGGGGAGATCAGGCTCAGCAGAGAGAAGCTGAGTCTGTAGGAGTAAGGGGCGCTCCACCTGCAGCAAGGGGATTCCAGGTGAAACCTGCTGACGGCAGTGTAGGCAGGCTCAGGCTCAGTTTGCTGGTGGTATGTCTCAAAAGCATCCACAGAAAGTTCTAAAATGAGAATCAGCTTTAAAGATTGCTCACGCTGAGAGCTAAACCAAGGTAAGAACGGGGTGGCCTTCAAGGTAAGCATTGGACCTTAGAATGTTGGAATGCAGGGATTGCGAGCAGGAAGAAGGATGGTGGCACTCAGGGCTGCTTCCCACCTACAAGAGGCCCCAACTGGAGACAATGATTTGAGCTCCATATCAGATTCAAATTTTGGAAATTTCATGCCCAAACCCCTGGCAGGATTTTAGAAAGTGGAAGCACTTTTAATTACCAAATTGAAGACGTTGCCACTTAAAACAAGACCTGGGCCTGCCCAGGAGGAGCACACAGCAGGAAAAGACATCTGGGAGCCCCTCTTAGGACAAGAGTCAGGAAAATACAGGGAGGCTCGGGCGCCTGGGCCAGTTTGTCGTCATCACCCAGCCCTGATGGAACCATGAGGGAGAAGTGAGAATCAGAGGAGGGCAGGGCAGGGCTTTGACTCTGAGGAAAGGAACCAGGGAGTGTAGATTCCAGATAAATTTTTGATGGGAGCATTTTGTTGTTTTGTTGTTGGTTTTTCCTGGCCTTGAGTCCAGGGTCCTCACTGCACCCTCCCTCTGCCCCTCTCCTCCTTGCCTGTCCCCATCTCTCCCCACTGGCTCTCTCTAACGCCCCACACTCCAACAGGACCTTGGACCTCCCTCTCTCTCCTAGTCCTGCATCAGGATTTCTGGTTCCCGAGTGCTCTATTGGGGATAGATTCAAACAGACCGGTGGCCTTTGGTTTAGGAGAAAGTGGAGGTTCCATCTGGGACTAGTCTGCTGGCTCCAGTATCAGGAGGATGAGAGCCGAGAAGGAAGAAGAGCTTTCTGCAGGTCCACCCACATCCTGGCTCCCATGGTGTTGGATCCCTGGAGGTTACAGCTGGGGAAAGGGACTCCAGACTGCACTTTACAAATCCCTGGTCCCTGCAGAGTGTGGTTCACATAGAGTCCAGCAAGCTCTTACAATTGTAGTAAATTCTCATGAAAAAGAATTATTCCTCCATCTAAGGATGGGTGGATAAACAGAAAGATGAGAGAGAGTTATAGATAGTAGATAGATAAAAGGATGAGAGATATAGATGATTAGAAAGATGATTAGATAGATAAATAGAAAGAAAGATATAGATAGATGATTAGAAACAAAGAAGATTAGATAGGTAAGTGATTAGAATATAGGTAGATGAATAGATAATGATGAGAGAGAGAGAGAGAGAGAGAGATTATCTAGACAAAGTTCTTTATTCCAGGAAAGGAAGGGATAATTTAAATCTGAGATGATTATCTCAGAATTTGCCTTTTTTAAAAGTCAGTTGCTCATTGTAGCTGAGAAAACTTCTATGTGATTCTTGATGATTAATAATAACAATAATTTCATTCTCTAGAACATTAATTAACCCACAGAACCCCCTGGCATTTATTATCTCTAGTTAATAGATGAGGACCAGAATGAGATGTAGTTACTAAGATACCTGATATTGTGTGCCTCTCCAGGCTTCATTATGTGGATACAATCTTCCCCTGAAAATATAAAAAAAATGTTTGCAACACCTTCATTCAAAATGAGTGCTACAGTTTAAAAAATCTAAATATTATAAATAGGCCAATAGCTGGCCCAGATGTTTACAAGACTTGATAATGGGAGAATCAGCTATTGGGTTCTTAGGGATTTTTTTCATGTGTGCTTCTTAATATTCATATAATATATATATGTGTATGTGTGAAAGGAATATTTTCTGAAAGGGATAAAGATTACAAGAGAATGAGAGAGAGGGAGGGAAGGAGTTCTTGTCTAGGCAGCCGAGGTGCTCAGGGTGAGATTGGGGCCAAATGCACCTTTTCCTGACTTCTCCCTGTGGTTTACATGGGAAGAAGGCACTTCGCTATTAGTGGAGGAGAGTTTATCCTTTCACGGTTATTTCATTCCATTTCACCTCATTATTGTTTTATTTGTGCAGGGTCCATAGATGAGAAGGATGGAGATAACAGACATGATGACCTGGTATCTGCACCTTAAAATGGGCATTGGCCATGAGTTGAGGGTGAGGACCAGCACATGGAGAGTGGTTTCCCCAGAGACTTGGAGGGTTCTGAGTGCTAGCTATGCTGACTGGGAAAGCAGGTGCAGCCGGGCCCACCCCAGGGACCCCCACCCCAGGGCTCAGGCCCTGTCTCAAGCCAACCCAGCCCACTGGCCCCAGAGCCTGCTCCCCGGCCTCAAAAAAAGTGGTGCTGCCCAGCATACAGGCTGGTACGAGACTGGAGAGAAGTTTTCCCTTAGGGGTGACATGAACATAGTACCCAACAGCAGCCCTAAATGCAAACAAAATGATGATTTTAACTGGATTTTTCTTAAAACACTCTTTGATGTACAGTAAAGTACAGTTCTATAGAAGCCAGGCTTTTGCATGTAAAATAATCCCACATAAATACATAACTGTTCAAACGTAAGACTCAAGATAAATTTAAATACTCTTCACATAAACAGAAGCAGTGTCTTTATCCAAGAGAGAAGTCCAAGCATAAAATTCAAAGTGAAAAAGTAAGAGCAGGTCAGACTTGTTTGGTTTTAGCTCTCCTAATACATGTATAGTGGTATTGCAATGGGTTTGCATTGTGGTTTTGATTTGTCTCTCCCTTGTGACTACTGATGTTGAGAATCTTTTCACATGCTCTTTTTGCCATCCTTGCATCTTTTTTTAATGAAGAGTCCTTACAAATGCCCATTGTCTAGTTGAGTTGTTTGTTTTCTAGTTGTTGACTTTTGAGGGTTCTTTATATTTTTTGGATATAGGTCCTTTGTCAGGTATGTGATTCCTAAATATTATCTCCGGGTCCATGGCTTCTTTTTTCATTCTCTTAAAAACACTGAATTATTTTAAACTTTTAAAATTTAAGTGTCACAAATATACATAAAATTGAACAATTAATAATTGCACAGCTCAATGAATTAACACAAAGTGAACACACCCTCATCACCAGCCCTCCGTCAAGAATATGCAGCACTTGCACCCCTGTTGTCCTCCTCATGCCTTTTTCTGCTCCCACCTTCTCTCTCCCTCCCTTCAGTAAACTCTGAACTGACAAGTGAGATCATCAACTCATTCTACCACTTTTTGAACTTTGTAAGAATGGCCTCCTACACAAAGGATTGTCTTGCATCAGTCTTGCATCTGAAATCTGGCCAGTGATTTGCGTACAGAAATGATGTAAGCCACATCCAGCCAATCCCTTTGTGCTTCCCCACTATCTCCCCTCCCTCCTCTGCCCCAGGACAGAGGATCAAGGAACAAAAAGAGGCCTGGGAGCCCCTGGGGCAGGTCCAGGGATGCTAAGTCACAACGAGATGGATCACCAACCCAATAACCACCTTGGACTGCTTTATAGGTCAGAAGAGAATTCTCTTGCGTTAAACCCCTAGAATGGGAGTTGTTCATCACATCAGTGAGCCTCCACTGGTAACACAAACATGTCAAAGCACAATAATATTATAATAATGTAGCATAAGGGAGTTTTATAACACTTTTGAATTTGCAGTGCTTCATTCCTGACATTTTTATTAATGAAAGTACAATACATTTAGCATATTTCTAGTCTAATTTTCATTATTTTTTACTTTCAAATGAAGATATTTTTAATTAAAGAGAAAATGGGGCTATTGATGAAGCTCAAAATGAAGTGTGGCTTTAAGGTACAGGAACAGCGAAGGCCCCCCAACCGTTGAGTGTGGAAGCGTTAGTGCCCTGCCTAGCACTCCTGGACCACCTTTGCTCCTGGCCTTTGGGGCACCTGGCATCCGGCAGCTCCTGATTTCAGTTGTACATGGCATCTTTTGTCTTCAGCCCGGGGATTCTCCACCTCTATGCAGGTGCCGCTCCACAGACACAGTCCAGAATAGAGAGAAGTCCCTCAGCCAAGGCCATTTTAGGTCATCCCGGCTCCAGCTCCCCCAGCAGCTGACCACAGATACACGAGCATGCCCCGGACAAATCAAACGAGTCCCTCCGAGGAGCCCAGCCAAAATCGTTAGTCCATGGGATCATAAGCTCAATAATCAGTTATTTTAAACCACTACATTTTGGGATGGTGTAACAGTTTGATATTGTTTATGAATTCCAAAAATAGATATTGGATAATGTTTGTGAACTGGTCTGTTCCTCTGGGTATATTAGATTGGACTGGATTCAAAGGTTTCACTTTTACTTGATTAAATAATTATTAAGGCTTTGGTCGGGCCACATCAGTAGGCCGTTGAGTCCCTGCCCCCTTGATCATAGACAGAAAGTCATGCCAACCCCCTAGATTGATAACATCATGCTAGTCAGAGTCAGGAACGTGATCTGTCAACCTTGTGTGTGCTAACCTGACATAGGCATGCCAAAGAGTGGGAGATGGGCACTAAAGATAAAGCAGCCTATCACTCAGTGGTGTTTTCAGGGGCCTGGTTGTCTTGGGCAGTTTAGAACAACCCCTCTAATATAAAGTGCCAGTTTATGCAGCTTGGATCCCTTAAAACTAAGAATTTAAACTACCCTTTTATGAAGTCTTTTGCAGGAGCTTGTACCACATATGTATAAACCCTCTGCTTAGCTTCCTAGGGCTGCCATAACAAAGCACTACAGACTGGATGGCTTAACGCAGCAGAAAGTCTTGTCTCTACGTCTAGAAGTCTGAATGCAAGTGTTCGCAGGGACACCTTCCTCTCAAGCCTGCAGGGGAGGATCTGAGCTGTGCCCTCTCCTGGTTTCGGGCAATGGCTTGCCAACAATCCATGGTGTTCTCTTCCTCACTTGCCGTATGGTGTTCTCCCCTCTGTGTCCAATTTCTTCTTCTTATAAGAACACTAGGCATATTGATTAGGACTACCCTAGAACAGTGTGGCCTCTTAACAAATAACTCTTTCAAAGACCCTGTTTCCAAATAGGATCGCATTTACTGGACTGGAATTAAGACTTGAAGATATCTTTTGGGAGACATGATTCAATCCATATCATCCTCTTTCATGGACATTGCAGCCATTTACCACCCACAAGACTTGGTAGCAAAACAGACATAACATGAACCGATCTGAATGGTGCAATCAGTGACCCACAGCAGGTTTTTTGGTGCCCAGCTTCACTGGCCCTTAGCCCACCACAGAGCTAGTACTGACAATTTAATGCAAACTCACACTTGCCTTAGACATACAGCTCCTGAGCTCAAGTGAGCACTGCACATGCTTCTGTTTTCACTTCAGTTTCTTTTCTGAAGATACAGGTGCCAATGAGCCAATTCGGGAGTTCAAGATACTGAAATCCCCTGGGAACAAACTTCAACCAATGTCTGGTAAAGCCTGCTGATAAAGCTCCACCCTGCCAGCTTCCAGGTAGCAATTTGGGAGGACTCTGCACTTCTCAGGGATTCCAGTGGAGGTGTGCTCCCATGTAAAGCTGTAAGCCCTGGAGGAAGGAGGCATAGCATGTTCTTAGAAAGTTGTGGTTTTTTGTGTTTTTTTCTTTTCATTTTCTCTTGTAGTGCGTGTTCCATCTGGAACACAGGAAAATGGATCACTCATAATGTCACAAGAAAAGTACTTTTTTCATATTTCAATACTTTATTGGAGCACCTACTATGTACAAGGCACTCATCTTGGTACAGGAGATACAAACAAAACTAAAACCTCCAGCTAACAACATACTATTTGAAATGTTTTAGAAACTGAGCTCCAATGGCTCAAGACCTTAATTCAGAAAATTTATTTTCTTTAAGTTGATGTTTGGTTAAATTAGTTAGGGAAAGTAGTGGCCCATTTCATACTTTGTAACCACCATATCTCAGTACAAAATAAAAAATCGATTCACGCAGAAATATGTTTCTGTAATGTATGCAGATCACAACTTTCAAACAACTTCTTAAACACTTAGTGGGTGATGTGAAAGAAAAAAATAAAGCTCCTCCTACCACTGGTGCTAATGTCGTGCTTTACCTGTCCTTGGGTTTTCTTCTTTGAACTTACCGTAAAGAAGGGCCAAAAATTTTCCTGAATGCTGTCCCATGTAATGGCTTTTTCATTTCCTAATTGTTTTTCTTCAGACAAATTTAGGCATACATAACAGTACAGAGAATGTATTATAAACCCCCATGATTTAGCAATCAGTCCAACAATGCCCATAATTTTGTCAATTTTGCTTCACCTATCTACCTCTCCTTTCATGTCAAGTATGGATATCTAGAAAATGAATTTTGGGGTAATACTTAATACTCACGGCAATAGTCTTAGGACCTGTTTTAGTACTTAGCTGTGAAAACAAACACCATGCATTGGGTTTGCTTAACCCATGGGAACTTACTGGCTCCTGTGTTGAGGCCAGGAGAAGTCCAAAATCGAGCCATTGGAAAGGCAATGTCTTCTCCTGAAGACTGAGGTGTTCTGGGGTTGCTGCCAGCCATCCTTCATTCTTGGGTTTTCTGTCACAGTCAATTCACATGGGAGTGTCTTCTTTTTTCTTCTGGAAAAAGCTGACTTCCAGCTTCTCTCTCTTCCCCAATTTCTGTGCCCAATTTCCTTTGCTTATAAGGATTTCAGTCATATTGGATTAAGGTCCAAATATTGTATAAATTTTCTCAAAGCATGAATTCTTGAAGAATTTTGTTAAATTCCATGGAAAATTCTTTTAAATTTTTGATTGGCTTTTCATGCAAACTTTATACTTATATGGAGATAATTGACATGAAAATACTAAATATTCTCGCCCATGGAAATGACATATCATTCCATTAATTTTTATTTATAAAGATTTTATATGTTTTGTATTTCTCTTACTACTGAAGAAATTGGTACTATTCTGAATGAGTTTATTTTAAAAATTATTTCTAATTTGATAATTTCTGAAGATTAGGAACGCTATTTATTTTTCTATATAATTTGCACAGCCAGAAAACATCACTTAAGTTTCTTAATTGTTCCAATAGTATATATTTTCTTTTTGTTTTCTGCATGATCAATCATATTTTCCACAGTGAACCAGTACATGTGTATCTAATAAGACTGTATCTAATTTTATTCCATGAGCTAAGGACTCCAGGAACATTATTGAATGATAATGGTTATTATAACATCAAAGTCAATGTACTGCTATGAAAGGGTTAAGGTTATGAATATTATTCATTTTTGGTTATGGTAGTCATATTGTTATGATTTTAAAAGTTATTTACTAATCTTAGTTTGTTAAGAAAGCTATCAGTCTTGGATGGTTGTTAAATTATATCACTAACATGTTTTCAGATGATCATATATGTTTCTCATTTAAATAATTAATATGAAAAGTCACATTAGTTTTTTTAATGTTAAAATATTATTCCTGGAAAAAAAGCCTGAATTAATCATAATGTTTTGTTTTACTTAAATTCCTAGATTAGATACATTCATATTTTATTTTGGATTTTTGCTTCTCTGTTTATATTTTTCTTTTATTCTTGCTATCAAAAATATGGCAGTATCTTCTAAAATGAGTTCAAGAACTTTACCTACTTTTCTTCATATAGTTTATATAATATAAGCATTATCTGTTTTCTGAAATATATAAACTTTCTCATGCAAGTTTTCTTTTTATTCCAAGAGTGGTACAAAGACATTTATTGAGATGGAGATGGAATTTTATAGGTTGCTAAATCTTGCTTACTGAGATGTTCATTTTATCTTTTTTCATAAACATAAGGAAATTTAAGTTCTTTGACTGATTTAGTGTTGTCGTTGTTATAGTTTCAATTCTTAAATCAAACCTGAATTCCTGCCATAGACTCCCTTGATAATGAGGCTATCTCCCCCCTCCTTTTCTTTAACTTGTTGACATTTTTGTCTTCTGGTACATGCATAAGTTGGCCTGTAGTTTTTTTTTCCAGCACTGTCCTTTTCGGTTTAGTAGCAGTACTTTAAAAACCCTAGTTTTATACTTTTTGCATGCTAGAACAGACACTTGGATTTCCTTATTTGCAAAAATAATACCGTGATTGGGCCCTGGAACCAATATTTTGTTGAAGGCCTCTCAGGAATAAGAAATTGGGTGGCAAACTTTGGTGACATTTTTCGGAAGAGCTTTTGTCACGTGGAGTGTCTGGGGCCCAGCGGGAGCTTAGGATATCCTGAGCATGCACGGGCATGGCTAAGCTTTCCTCTAATCAGCTGCAGACCCGCCAGGACCACGCCAGGTCTCTCCTGAGCTGAGTGTGCCTGGCAATCTTGGGGTGAGCAGGTTCCCTTTTTCTCTTTCTCCCACTGTACAGAAGAAAAGCAAACACCACACTCACCTGGTCTTCTGTGGTACTAGCTAAATCCAGTGCCACACCTGATTTGGGTAGGCAAAAACCTAATGCTGAAAATCCATGTTTTATCCACCTCTCTCAGTCTCATCTACCATTCTCTATCCAGAGCTAGCTAGCTATCTAACCTATCATTTTTCTTCTCTGTATCACCTATCTATCTAATTATCTATCTTCTATTATCCCTCTGTCATCTAATATTCCATCTATCTAATTTTCTCTCAATCTATATATCTATCTACCTATTGATCTATCTGTGTATTTATCTATCTCCTGGAAATAGAAAAGTAGAATTCAGAAGTGAAAAGGTTGTTGCTAGGCTACTTATCATGTTTATTTTAAATAAAATATGACCTCAAACAGGTTTTCTGAAAATACATGTTTGATTCATTAAATATGAGAAAGAGAACTTGTGTTGTCAATCAGTCCATCCACTGAACATTTTCTTACAGTGAATGAGGCAAACTTACAGTTCCAGTGCTGTGGTGAAAATATAATCTTCATGCACAGAATGCAATACAATGAATATATATTCTTTGCAAGCATTTCCAATTATAATAATACATTTGAGATGTTTATATATAAAAAAGTAATCATTTTTTTCAAAATTCTTTTAGGGGTCTCAGGTAAAAATATGGAAGGCCC
This sequence comes from Dasypus novemcinctus, assembly GCF_030445035.2. Classification (NCBI taxonomy): domain Eukaryota; kingdom Metazoa; phylum Chordata; class Mammalia; order Cingulata; family Dasypodidae; genus Dasypus; species Dasypus novemcinctus. The sequence goes on along the minus strand of NC_080674.1, from coordinate 7,640,080 downwards.
ATGATCTAAAAGATGATCTGATTTCTTGATAAATGACAGAAACCATACAATAAATTATAAGAAATTATTTTCTGTTAATGAAGGCTACTTGTTTGTGAAGTTAATTTAAGCTCTGCAGAACCCCAATGATGAAATTTTAATGTCCTCTATAAATCAGAATCTCCACAAATTTAGAGTCTAACTTTCTCATATAATGTAAATTGTTTATCACTAAATATTGGAAAAAGCATGGCAAAAAAGAAATCTGAGGTCACTCTACAGGTCTGGCATTTATGAGTTGCTGCACTTTTTGCAGTCACTGAAGTTCTCTAAGTCTCAGTTTCTTTATCTATGAAAGAGCTAAAATATTTGTCTTTTCTACCAGATAAAGTTTTAGAGAGAGATATGTGTTTTTTGAAATATATTATAAAAATAATGATAGATTATTATTTTCTGGTCAGGACACATGCTAATGAGTTCACATTCACAATATTAATATTAGTATGTTAATATTCATGTAGACAAGTTAGCTTCGTTGTATTTACAGACTATAAAATATTCCTTGTTACAAACCAGTCAGCTGATGGCATTGTTATATAGTTGGAAATTAATTTCCCCTTTAAATTTTTCTCTTCTTTTTCTAGATGGGGAGTTTTTTTATTTGGTTGGTATTAGAAAGAAGGCTGCACCTATAACAAAACAAAAGCTCACCTGATTGTGGAGGAGAAAATAACTTTATTAACGATCTTGCAAGAACGGGTCCACGACTTGGATAAAATGGCTGCTGCTCCAAACACACAGGTCCCTCCGCTGTTCCCGATTGATTGGGTACTTCAGGGGTTACAGCCTATCCAAGGCGTCTAACTAAGTTCCCCATTCCGGCTCTCATAGCCATTCCCTCACTCTCTACACCCCTGCAGGCTGGGCGGGCTCAGCGCCACTTCCTGGTGTGCTTCTCAAATTTGGCGCCCGGTTCACCATTGCCGCACCCCCCACTTCTCCCTATTGGCCCTTCTCGCTTTGACCCCGCCCCCAGCACTGAGCACGGGCCTCCCTCATTTTGGCGCCACTTTTCAAATTCCTGGTGCTCCAAAGCGACAAGAACTCCTTTCCCTCCCTCCTTAGCGACAGAGCCAGCTCTGGTTTCTGCTTTGTGAAAATTAAACATAACCCGTTTCCACAGTTGGGAACTAATTTTTAACTCTATGATTGTAGGATGTTCTCCCTCATTCTCAATTTAGAGGGAGGAGGTAGTTTCAGGGGCGCAATTAGGGTAGAAGATGGTTCTGGAATCTCAGAGCTTCACCCGTTGGGTCAGAACAGGTCTGCACAATCTGGTGCGGTTTTTTCACATAATTTCTCCAATAAGTTAAGTTTCATTTGCAGTAGAACAGTGGGCATGAGGGCCAAGAGTTAACTGATTACTAATCGTGCTGTTTCATACAGAAAAGTGAGTGTGGACAGAAGTTCCTACTACCATGGGGACAGGTTGATACCCTCTGTGTGATATGAATCATCATTGAAAAAAAGATTTTCCTCTTTGATAATTAAAAATAGAGAGGGCAATGTTTTATGTAGTATTTTTATTTTCCTCTTTAGTTTTATGAGCTGTGCTTGGGGTCTTATGTTCTTGCATCTTTACCTCAACAAAGCCTTTGTTCTTGTGAGTTTGTTCTTGTGGGTTTAATGAGCTCTGTGTTATAGGGGTTTTACAGTCAAAACATCCCGGTGCTGCTTTGAACATTTAGGGGTAAATGTGGAAAGTAATTAGTATCTATATTAAGTCTCACAGTCTATTAGTGTCAATAATAAGAGAGGAGGTCAGAAATAGAGTAATGAGGAGAGGACTTTGTCCAGCAGGGAGTCAGACAGTGTCTCCCAAGCAAATCTGTAAAGAGTGGAAAATGAACACAAGAATAAAAGAATTTACTCACATTCATGAGTGTGTGTGAATATATATATACACACATATATGTTAATCACTAAGCTTATTTTATCAGAAATTTATTTTGACCTTACAGAGAATTAACCTAGTTTATTTTAATGGAGATATGTTCAAAATCTCCATTAGTCAAAGACAAAAAACAAAACCCAAAAAAATTTAAAAAAAAAAAAACAAAAAACAAAACCATTAACTCAAATTTTACTCATATTTATTTCAATCATTCATTAATTCACTTAACAAAATACTAAATATTGATATTATAGACATGAAATAATAAAAAGAGGAGGAAAAAGAATTGTAAATAGATATTTGTATTAGCCAGTCAAAGGAGTAAAGATGCAAAATGCCAGAAATTGGTTGGTTTTTATAAAGGGCATTTATTTGGGGTAGGAACTTACAGATACCAGGCCATAAAGCATAAATTACTTCCCTCACCAAAGTCTATTTTCATGTGTTGGAGCAAGATGGCTGCCAATGGCTGCAAAGGTTCAGGCTTCCTGGGTTCCTCCCTTCTAGGGTTTTGCTTCTCTCTGGGTTCAAGGTTCCTTTCTTCCCAGGATTTGCTTCTTCTTGGGCTCAGGGTTCCTTTCTTCCTGGGGTTGGCTTCTCTTTATTCTGTGAGCTTACTTCCTGGGGCTTCAGCTTAAGCTTCAGCATCAAACTCCAACATCAAAAGTCCAACATCAAAAACCCCTGCATCAAGATGACACAACAAAAAAGAGACACAGATTCCTGGTGCTGCCTGATAAGAACTCTTCAAAGAGAAGAACACACAGCAAATGGACACAGAGCAGACAATGGGGTGGGGGGGGACAGGAAGGGGAGAGAAATAAAAAATAAATAAATAAATCTTTAAAAAAAAAAAAAAAAAAAAACCCTTGCATCAAAAGCTCCAACTCTATCCTTTGCCATGCCTTTTATGCCCTAATGATGTGACCCAATCAAAGCCCTAATCAAAGCTCAATGACACCCTGGTACAGGCCAGATTATAAACAATCCAATATCGATTTTTGGGATTCATAACCATATCAAACTGCTACAATATTGTTTTAGCAACAACAACATCAACTTCCTCTCACTTGCATTGCCAAGATGCCCATGGTGTGACTTTCAGCCAAGTTTATTTTTAAATTAGCCACTTTCATGACTCCTTAATATAATTGTATTTCTAGTTAGGACCATTGACTAGCAGTCAGGTTCAAAGCCCTGTGTATGTTTTTAATACCCTTGAGCAATCAGGAGAAATATAAACTGTGTTTATCGATTCCAAAGGGGAGAAAAAGTAATATAAAAATTAAATGAGTATACATAGAGATTTGCAGTTGTGTTTGTAGATTTTCCTGAGCAACAACTCTGTGAATAAGTTATGACCTAAAAAATTACCAAAAGGAAGAGATAAAGTAATTTATCCTGATAGTTCCATGATAGAGCTCTTAGGAAATCCAAGAACCCCTCAAGGTCCTTCTTCATCTCAGGCTTGACCCAGGCAACTTGACCACGTTCCTTCTAGTACATAGACCCATTTGTTTATACAAAATGCATTTGAAGCTAACCTGTAGCGCACTGGGATGCTGGATGATGGTCAGCTCTGATGGTGAAGAGAGAACGGTACCAAGTGGTGAGGGAGTCAGGATCAAACACAGAGTGGCTTTGGGGAAGCCCCTTAACCTTTCTGAGATAATTCTCCAATCCATAATAGAAGGATTATTAGTTTCTTTTTACAAAAGTTTTCATATTGTTTAATACAGTCCAGTCCAGGGGAGATTTGTAAACTGTGACTACTATCAATTTTAATTTGACCATAGGTGTTATTCACTGAGTTCCCATCTCATGACTTGGCATAGGTACTCAGGTATGATGCTGCATTCGTTTCTACTGAAGTTAGATCGAGGGTGGTGGGTAAATGTGCCTCTGAGGACCCAATGTGTTGGCAGTGTGAGACTGGGGCCACCCCCCTTCAACCAACACAGCTTTCCATGGATTCTACTTATATATTGACTGCCATGTAAGGTTTGGCTGAAAATGGAGAATGATTAGCTTTTGTCTTCTGCCGATAAAAGTCTCTACAAAATTTTGACAATTAGCTATGTTGTTATAAATATATAATTATTTGAGAAACAAAATCCAGAAATTCGATCATGTATTTATTTTCCTATAAAATGTTTTCTTAGCCTTTAGGATCCTCATATGGTCACTTCTCCCTGTCTTTCCCAGTCAAAGGTGAAAAACCTGCTGATGGATGCAAGTGCATGGCCTGCCGGAGCTTCACAGCACATGAATGACCAATGCTAGCTAGGAGTTTCACTGACCAACTCTGTCTGGTAGGTGCCAAGTGTAGCCAAGGGCCCCACATCTCCAACCCTGGGGAAGAAGTAGCTGGGCCCAACTCAACTGCCAGGCTGAGAAACCTGACTTCCTGATAAAAGCAGAGATCAAATATATTTGCAGTCAAAACATGTAAAGATTTTATATGCTGGAAAAATTACCTAACTTTGGAGACTTTGTAATATATCCCCTCTCTCTGTCTCTCTCTCTGTCTCTCTCTCTCTCAAAACATTAAAACAAAATTTTTATACCCTTTTAAAGCAGAATATCTCATTTTGCAAGGTGTCATCAAAATACAACTCCAACATGCTGTTCTTTGCAAAGAGATCTAGGGACACAGAAGACTGCTACCTCCTACACTGTAGGTCATTAAACCATCCTGGCTTTTCTGGAGGGAAGGGAATCTGGGATTCTGTTTTCAGATGACCTTTCCCCTCAAATGCCCCACTTGTCAAGATGTTATTTATGCCCAACCATCAGGAGTGTGACCTCATGCCTTGGGTGTCCCAGCATTGCCTTGAGACAAGGACTCCTGTCCAGTCTTAATTGGATGAGTCCATGTCCTGGAAAACATGGCTCAGTAAGCATAGAATGCTGTTCATTGTACACCCTTTTCAGTTGTGGGAAGCCTGCACGTTTGTGACTTGATTTCAGTTTTATAGCATGGTTTTCCTGATATGCAAAGGGAACTGTGCTCCCTCCCTCAGAGATTTGGAGTTTGTGACACAGTCCCTTTTTGTCATTTGTGTACTTTGCTTCCCAGGGCACTGTTGAAGGTCTTTATCTATGAATCAAGGAACTCACAAAAACACTTCGGGGTCATCTCTCAGCAGGACTTTTCAGGAGATATAATGCCAAGTGCAGTCTTGACATTCAAGGTCCCTCTTCTCTCTTCTCTCGCTCACCTACCTGGAGTTACCCCTTCACGCCTTTCTAGGCCATATCTGCATGGATGTGGGTGGGTGGGGCACAGCGCAGTGAGAAAAGTCTTATTGGTCAAATGCCTTTGACCTGTAGAACTAGCAAAGAACTGCAGTGACCTTTCAACTGTCTCAATGAAAAAGGAGACCAAGCAATATTCATTTGGTGAATCACTGTCTGCAAAGGAAGCATTGTTGATGCAACACAAATATTTTGCATTTGGATGTATATGCTTGGGTAGTTTTCATACTTTCTAGTCCTTAAAGACAAAGGCTCCCTTTTAGAGCTCTAATTCAGTATAGACTTGGTGGAAACAAAGATGTCTACCTATGATTCTGAATGTCATGCTGGAGGGGCCCTGTAAGAAGGGCCAGTCTTTGAGTTTCTTTTTCCATGCCTTCCCTTGTGGTCCTCAGTCCCAGTTCTTCCAGGATGCATCCTACCTTCAACATAGAACAACACTTGTCGGATACTGCTTATGCTGGCTTTTTATGGGTTATCTTCCTGGTATATCAGTGGATAAAATAACAAGCTTTTGAATCAAAGATACCCAGATTTTAATCTCAACTTTCAAACATAACAAGTCACTTGGTGTTTTAGTCTGCTAGGCTGCTGAAATGCAATATACCAAAAATGGGTTGGCTTTTACAATGGGGATTTATTATCTTATGAGCTTACAGTTCTTAGGACATGAAAATTCCAAATCAAGGAACCATCAGGCAATACTTTCTCCCCAAAGACCAGCTGCCAGCAATCCTGGACTCCTCTTTCAAATGGAAAGGGACATGGTGGCATCTGCTGGTCTCCTTCTCTTCCAGGTTTCATTGCTTTCACCTTCTTATTTCCATAGCTTGCTCTCTCAGCTTCTGTGGCTCTCTCTCTCTCTCCCTCTCCATAGTCATCCCATTTATAAAGAACTCCAGTAAAAGGACTGAGCCCTACCTTGGGTCACAGCACAATTGAAGAAACCTAATCAAAAATCCCTCCTTACAATAGGTTTACACCCACAGGAATAGATTCCAGTTTAAGAACATGGTTATCTGAGAGCACACACAGTCTCAATCCACCACACTTAGGCTTTCCACTTTCAATTGCATCTACAGTATTATAGAGATAAGTCATACCTAACAAAGTTATTCTGAGACTTCAAGCTTGAAGATAGATCCATAATTAATGTTCAATCAGTGTTATCATTAATATCAGTTCTTCCTTTATTTATACATTGCTTCATTCATTATTCATTAGTTAATATTTTTTCATGAGGGCAGGGAGTACTCAGAATAATGTCTTAGTTTACCGGGTCTTCTATGGCAAATACCACACCCTGGAGGGCTTAAAAACACCCTCCTCTTGACATAGAGGTGCAATGGACACAACCAATCCAATGTCCACATAAAAGAGGTGGCATTGGAATGGGAAAAGTGGACATAGTGGACGAAGGGTATGGGGAAAGGCAGGAAGAGATGAGAGGTGGAGGCGTCTTTGGGACATGGAGCTGCCCTGGATGGTACTTCAGAGGCAGTCACCGGACATTGTAAATCCTCACAGGGCCCACTGGATGGAATGGAGGAGAGTATGGGCTATGATGTGAACCAATGTATATGAGGTGCAGAGGTGCCCAAAGATGTACTTACAAAATCCAATGGATGTGTCATGATGATGGGAACGAGTGTTGTTGGGGGGGGGAGAGGGGGGGTGGGGGGATGGGGTTGAATGGGACCTCACATATATATTTTTAATGTAATATTATTACAAAGTCAATAAAAATTAAAAAAATTAAAAAAAAAAAAAAAAAAAAAGCAGGATGTTATTGTCTCATGGATTTGAAGACCAGAAGTCTAACCTCAAGGTATTGCCAGAACTTGCTTTCCCCCAAGGTCAGTCCTGTTCTGGTGGTTCTGGTGATCGCAGTCCTCCCTCACATGGCAGTCTGTCTCTCCTTGCATCTGCCCCTCTGGTTTCTGCTGACTTCCAGCTTCTTACTCCTGGCTTCATCTGCCTGACTGCCTCTGAATCTCCTTCCTTGAAGGACTCCACCCTGATTCACTTCAAAGCTGCATCTAAATAGGTCTTCAGAGATCCTAGTCGCAAAGGGTCCACATCCACACTCTGACTCATCTTCACATAGTCAAAGATGCCACTTAAAAATGCCTTCACCCCACAGGAATGTGGATTAAGCTTGGACATGTCTTTTGTGAGGCAAAGGATTCAGTCCCCAACAGTGGGCAATTATTGCTCATTTTGGCAAGAGCTGTGCATTTCAATCTTTTCACATATTTTCTGATAACATTTTGAATGAGATTGTTGGCCAATTTGAAATGGAATAGTATAGAATGTTCATTTTTCTCCAGTCTAGCCTCCATTTTGTTTTTATACTTCAAACCTTACCAGAATGCAGATTTCCTTATTCTCTAAAATACAGTACTTAGCAGTGATTCTTTCAAAAAGTTATCATTAAAAGGGAAGGATAATTTTGTATAATTGAATTTAATGTTAATTCATCACATTTATTTATTATAAGCCTATTTGTGTCATAAACTTTACCATGCTTTGTAAGGCACATGGCGATTAATTAAACATGCTTCTATCCTCTAGGGCATAAAATAAAATTTGTACAGAAGTAACAATATATAAATGCTGTTCACAGAAAGAAGTGGGGTCGTCCAGATGGCATCAGGAAAGATTGTGGAGAGAGAGAGGACTTGCTCCCGGGCTTTTTCTGATAGGATGGTGTAAGGTCCGGGATCATACCATGCCTTTGAGGCAGAGAGAGCAGAAAGCAGTCCACAGAGAGCCGTCATCTGCCAGCAAAGGCAACAGCTGGGGGAAAAAAGTCTCTCTTCTGGAGGGATCTGCCTAGCAGCCACACAGCTCCCTGAAGCTTGTTACAGAAGCCCAGTTGGTTATCCTCACCAGCTTCCAGTAACTGCAGGAGTGTCTGGCATCACCCCACATCAGGAGACTTCTTAGACACTTTTTCTCTAACTGCTTCTCCCATCCCTGCGCATAGGCATACATTGTGTATCTGCTTAGGTACTGTGTATGTATCTGTGTTTTATACACAAGATGAGTGTCTTCCTCTGCCATCACTGCAGAAGTGCATGGGTAACCTTTCTCTGGGACATAGCAACTTTGGCGACTGGAGATCTGGGAAACAGTCTTTATGAGGAACCTCTCAGGACTTCAGGGACAAACCCAGATGCCCCAGAAGGGGGCAGTGTACACAGCAAGCACCTTGTAAAGTCCTTCTATGGCCCTGGAGAAACACTGCAATTTATAATTAGATGATTTTCCAAAAATGCTTCAGGAGGATATGCAAGGTTTGGGAGCAGCATAAATGCAACATCAATGTGGTGTGTGGAGGAAATGCATCTATATAGCTTACTGTATGCACTCAGGCTGGGTACTCCATGAAAACAAAGTTGGCTGAATTGGCCTTTGCCATAATGGAAGTGGGGGAGAATAAAAATCTAACAAGGGTGGTGGCAGTGAAGATGGAAGAATTTTCAACACTTGGATATAGTGGGCTGGAGATGGGCCAAAAGATACCCTGTGAGATTGACTGGATCTGGACAGCTGAGAAATATGCATGCCATTTACATGATAAGGAATATCAGAGAGGCCATCTGTTTAGGAGAGAAGGTTATAAATTGCAGCTGCTGTTTAGTCATAGACTTATTCTGTGTTTATTTGAGCTTAGCCCTTATGGTAGTTCGAAGCTGTATGTACCCAGACAAACATGTTCTTAAAGTTCATCCATTCCTGTGGGTGTGAACCCATTGTAAGTAGGACCTTTTGATGACGCTACTACAGTTAAGGTGTGATCCAACTCATTCAATATGCATCTTTGTATTTTTACTGGAGCTCTTTATAAACAGGATGGATACAGAGAGAAGTCGAGAGAGACAGCCATTGAAGCGAGAAGCTGAAAGCAACAAAACCCAGAAGAGAAGTGAGAGCACTAGCAGTCACTGTCCCATGCCTTGCCATGTGGCAGAAGAGCCAAGAATTGCAGGCAGCTGGTCTTTGGGAAGAAAGCAATGCCTTGATAATGCCTTGATTTGGACATTTTCCTGGCCTTGACTGTAAGTTAATTAAGTCCCATTGTTTAAGCCAAGCCATTTCATGGAATCTGCTTAAAACAGTCTAGGAAACTGAAACAGTCACTTGGTGTATTTAAATACATTTATGTATAGTTGTCATCTGTGTAGGTCATATTTTCCACTCAAAAGAAACACATGTAATATTAATACATTTAAATTACTGTCAAGCAGTGAGGATTGAAGGATTAGCAATAGCAATAGTTCTTTGTCATCTAAAATAGTACTTTTATATCCTACAAAGATAGTTATTAGATTGCTCATTTGAAAGTGACAATTCAGTATATATTTTCGTACTAAAGAGGCATTCAGGATTCTGATGGAATTGTATTTGTAGAATCATTCTGATAGCTAATATCTTGTGGTTATCACCATGATATTGGAGCTTTTAATAAGCAAGTTCTTCCTTAAAAGGGTCCTTAGTTTGTCTATCATGAGAACATCTCTGAACTTAAGATACTAGGACTGTTAAGAATTTGTTTTTGAGTGCAGGATATTTTCTTCCACGTCCTGTTAAAGAAAAGTTCCAGAGCAAAAACATTGGACATCATTGACATAGTAGGCACATTCAAAGTCCAAACTGGGGATGGGTCTTCATTCCGGTGGAGCCTGCAGCATGTGCTCCAGACCTAGCTGTTATCATCAGCACTGACAAACAGGTAACTCACAAAGCTGAAGATTCCATTTCACTGAGTTTCTTTGAGGTAGTTTTAATTTTTCTCTACTGTGGACCTATCCCACTCTACTTATTCAAGTGAGAGTTTGGATTTAATTTGATTGAAGTATTCCTACAAGGAAAGGAAGCTCCTTAGGGAAAGTTCTAGCAATTCAAAGCCAGCTACTGCCAGAACCAGGCTGAGAAACCTGATACATGAGGCATAGATTAAAATAGCAAAAAAAAAAGAAGACATCTTAATTCGGCAAACACATCTGCTAGAGATCCACTCATTAAATATACAAACTCAAAAGCCATTGCATGTTACAGATCCCCGAGTTCTCTGGGTTCTCAATCGCTAAACCAACTGAAGGGTGTTGGCACGAGAATTGATGCATTTTCAAAATGGCTTTCATGTTGCACATTTCAGCAGCCACAAACTGGATGCTATTAGTTTTGCACACAGAATACAATTCCAGTGTGTTCATTGTTGCGGAGATACACACACAACAGGTGCAAAGGATTAACCCTAACTCAGGGGAACAAGGAAACTGTTGCTTCTCCTGCTTCTTTCTTATCCCCCAGCACTCTCTGGGAACTCAGACTTGCCTATCCTCTGATCTTGTGAAGGGATTTCTATGTGCAGAATAATTTGATATATAAATATGTCAGAATGAGTTTGAGAAACTAAAAGAATATCCTCCGCAAATCATTAGTGAAGCCCACCCTAATCTCATCTGACAAATTTATTATTAATTTCTATTCAGATAGAAGTCTTTAAAGTTTATAAATATTTTTACTCTATTTCCATATGTATCAAGTCTGAGGAAAATCAATCCCCATTTGTAACACAGACAGTGAATAGTTGCAATGACCATTGCTAGTAGAAAAAATACTAGAACAGAGTAGTTTATGAGAAAATGCTGAGTATTATATTCTGGAATTACTATTGCAGTTTTGCCAGTATAATTCAGCTTGGCTAAGTTAAATGCTATTTCAATTCAACTCAACTTTTTTGTGTTGAGCACATAATTTACACATAAGTCTAGAGTGCCTAACAAAGAGCCTTGCACACAGCAGTAGAAAGATTGAAATTGAATGAAATTGAAAGGCCCATATTGGGTGAAATAATGGCTCAGCTGAAAATACCAAATGTGGTTCTTGCCTTTAAGGGGTTCATGGCTTTAACGTGGATGCACCGCTTCTTGGCTTCTGGAGGGTTCTACTCATCACTGCAGGATTGATCTGTATCCTCCAGGCACTTAGAGCAGAGGTTAGTAAACTTGGGCCCATGGGCTAATTCCAGCCAAGTTTGTTATTGCGCAGCATAGGAGCTAAAAATGGTTTTTACATTTGTAATGGTTGTTTAAAAAATTAAAAGAGCAATAAGAATATGAAAGAGAGATCTATATGGCCCAGGCACTTGAAAATAATGTACTCTCTTGCCCTTTACAGAAAACATTTCCTACTCCTGACTTAGGAAATTAGATTTCCTGCTTAATTACTTGAAACCTCGGTCCCTTCTCCCAACAGAATGTGTGGTAAATCCAAAGCAAAACCAACATTTGTAATATTTGTCAGTCAAAGGAAAGAATATTGATTGAATACTTATTTCAAAAAGAAATGGCACATGCATATTGCTATTAGGGTAACACTTATGACTTAAATGTAGTAACTCAGAGTAAGCACCCTAAAGTAAATGGTTTAGCACAGTAGCATATTTTTCTCCCTTATGTATCAGTCTGTGATGGTTAGGCTATTGTGTCATCTTGGCCAGGTAATTGTGCAGTTTTTTGGTCAAGCAAGCACTGGGCTAACTGTAACACAAGGGCATTTATGGACTTCAGTCACCATTGACTTTTCTGCAGTGGTAAATCATAGATAGCTTGTTATGAACGCATCAATCAGGAGATTGCCATCAGCAATGAATGATGCTTAACCCAGTCAGGTGAATGTCTTAAAAGGGAAGTGATTCCAGCATTGAGAGAGAATTTCACAGCTTGTCTTTGGACAGCCAGCATCTCCCAGAACTCATCAAGAACCTTCATTGGACTTTCATTGCAGCCCCTGTTTGCAGCCTGCCTGCGGAACCTGAACTTGTGCGTCCCCACAGCTGCATGAGAGACTCTTATAGAATCACTTACTATTGACAGATATCTCTTGCTGAATGTGTTTCCCTAGAGAACCCTGACTAATACACAGTCCAAACATGTATGTTTCTGGGTGACAAGCAGCTCCCCTCCATTTGGTGCTGCAAAGGCCCAGCTGTTTTCCATCTTTGAAGTGGCCACCCATAGGGTCTTTGTGCCCTTCATTTCCAGCTGAAAGGACAGGAAAGAGAGAGAAGAGAATGCAAAGTCATTTGTTAAACATTCCTGCCCCAAAGTGACATATATCACTTCCTCCCACATGCTATAGGCAAGAAGGAGTCAAACGGCCACTCTCAGACTTGAATGGCTGGTAAATGAAGTCTCTGGCAGGACCACTAGTGGGCACTCCTCATTGTCTACAGAGAAGCATGAGTGCCTCATGGCCATCTAGCCATCTGCTAGATGCCTGCCAGTAAACACAAGCACTGGCTTCTGAGTAAAGAACTTAGATTGAAAACACATCTGATTTCACTCCACCCTACTGAAACCTCAATCAGGAGGTGAAAATAAAAGATAAACATCAACTCACAAAAACTGTGAGACTGGAGAAAACAAAAATATAGAAGCTGAAAAGTAAATTAAGGGATAACTGGATTAAACACATGAGAAAGGCACTCTGAACCCTGCAGTGGAAATATCAGCAGAAAATGTTGGATCCAAGTTCTTCTGGAAGTTGGGTGAAGCAGTATGTGCTGGAGTGCTCAGTTGACTTGGTTGAGCTGGAACATTCCCATGTAGTCTGATTAACAGTTGTCCAAAAGTGATACTTTCCTGAGACCTGCAGAGGCAAAATGTAAGCATCAGCTTTCGATCTCTGAAGGTCCGGTTGGTTAAGGGGCAGGCATCTGCTCAGATCCCAAAAGGTTCCAGCTTGTGCTCCCTCTCTTTTGTTCCCCATCCAGCCCTTCTTTCTGGCAGTCCTGAGAAATACAGTGGCTCCAGGCCCGTCACCACACACTTTACTGGACAATCAGTGCCTTCCAGCCAAAGGCCATCAAGAACCCACCTGTACTTGAAATAGATGAGTTCATTACTTGCTGCAACAAGAGCGCACACACATCATGGGAAGTTCTGGGGTGTACCAGTAAGAGAGTGTAAGAAAGAAGCTATCATAGCATTTGGGCTTTGGTTAGTGAATAGGGAAAGGGTTTCGGCAAGCAGGGCTTTGCTTTCAAGAGGCTGCTGTCAGGAATTAGGAGTAATTCTATGATTGAGTATCTTAATAAATTTTATCTATAGGGAAGACAGATTAGAGTGAAGCTAATATTGTAACTGATAAAGAACAAGCAGTCACACTTATTCACTGGGAGTGGGAGATGCCTGGTGTTTTGTGGCTTAGACAATACTCATGTTTTATATGTGTTCAGAGTTGAATATATAAGGGTCTTGTCTTTTGGTGTGTTTTTTTTTTTTTTCTTCCTTAATTAATACCAGTCAGAGTGGCCTTATCTCATATTGACATTTGTGGGACTAAGTTCAACAGTAAAACACAAGGCAGATAAATGAGGTCTGGGCCAGCCCCCAGATGTCAGGGGTTGCTTTGCTCTTCATGAAGACTCACTGATTTCTGCCCTGGACTTCACCAGCTCTCCCTGAGCAGCCCCACTGAGGCAGTCGGATGTGCTTTGAATCTCCAATTGACTGGTCCGTAACACCTCTTATGCTCTGGCTCTTCTTTTTAGACCTTCACCTCTCCCATAATTGTATAAAATATGGTTCCTATAATAGCTCCTTAATTAAATCCTGATTTTAACGGGGATCAAATAAGGAAAATCAGGGTTGTCTGAAACCAGAAATCAAATTAGGAACATTAATTAAAAACTATGTAAGAAGCAAATAGATCTCTAAATTCTCCTCTCCAAATTGATGCATTGAAAGATTGCCTTTCTCAGACATGGTAGAAAAGGGTGGATTATACTGTAAAAGGAAAAACAGAGGGACTGTGGTCTGGGGAATATCAGACATATTTGAAGGCAAGGAAAGTTACTAGTCACAGGAGACAAATTTAAAAATGTGTGAACTGAAAACTGAACAAGAATGCAGCCATGTAAAATGTACCATCTAGGAAAACTGGTAGAGTTGAAGGTTAGTTAGCAGATTCATAAATGATTAAAATTATCTTTTTCTCTAGAAGAGTTGACCCCATTATCATCCTGAATTGACCTACTTAGTCCTGGTAATACTATTTTCTCTGAAATCTAGTTTGATATCAATATAGCCATTCTAATTATCTTTGGAGTAATACTGCCATGGTATATCTTTTCCCATCTGATTTATTTGTGTCTTTTTGTTTAAATATATTTATTGCAGGCAGTTAACAGTTGGATCTTGCTTTTTCATCTAATCTGACAACCCATTTAAACCCAATTTAAATGGGTTTTTAGACTATTTACATTTAATGTGATTATTTGTATGCTTAGGTTGAAGTCTTTCATCTTGCTATCTTTTTTCATTTATCACATCTATTATTGGTTCTTTTTTTCCCTCCTTTTCTACTTTCTCTCTTTTGCTATTTTAATGGATTCCTTGTGGTTTATTGTGTGTATAGCAAACACCCTTCAGGCAAAATTTTACCTGAAATACTATACATCTCTCATGTACAGAATAAAAACACTCACGGTATAATCTATTTGTCTTTTCCCAGCCTTTATGTTATTGTTGCCATATGCTTTAATTTCATTTTATTCTGTTTATATAAACAATCCATTGTCTTTTAAATGGATTTAAATAATATTTTCAATTTAATATATTTTTGCATTAATTATCATTTCTGGTGCTCTTCATTTCTTTGGTAGATACACCCATCAGGTACCATTTTCATTTTCTTTTTTTTCCCAAAGGACTTCAGCTTTTCTTATAGTGAGCTCACAGGTCAAGAACCCCAGTTGTTCTAACTGTCACACTCTGAAGAACTGGTAAGGGTCAGCCACGCCCACTCACCTCCTCAACTGCTCTTTAAATTGAAGAACAAATTCGGAGAATCAGGGACAAGTTGTCCCATCAGCATTACTTGTGCCTCTCTTCTTCATCTTGACTCAGGCTTACAGAACTAATTTTCCTTAATGCTCAGTGTGGTTTTCAAGGTGAAAATTCAAAAGAAAGTTATTTCCCAAAATTTTAAACTTTTAAAACATTGATTTCTATTTTAATAACATATAGAACTTTCTCTTTAAATATTCCTCATAGGTATTGGCTTGAAATATGAGATCAAAGGAAAGGAGCCAGATGTAGTTGTTTCACAAACTTGCAGGGTAGAGAAACTTGGACTTTTTTCCTGCTTGAATTCATATTTCAGGTAAGCCCTTTCCTAGAAAGCCCCTCCCTTCTGCCTTAGATGACTTATTCCTTCACTGTAGCTCACACTCGTCTTGTTAGTTTCCTGCTCTTCACCATACATCTTAATGTCCTTTTCCTCCTTACACTTCCCCTGATTGCTGAAGGAAATAGTATATGTGCTGCCTCCATTCTGTGTTGCGTGTAGTTTAGCTTCTATTTATTTACTACTACCTCAAACATCTCAATAATTGGGTATTAAGTGTGGGCTTTTCAACTCAGTAGGCTGTAACTAACTCAGCTCCCTGCCCTCAGGAAGAGGAGATGAGAGCCAGCACAGAGGCGAGGCTCTGTAAGGCTGGATCTGGCAAAAGAGAGTCTTTCTCTTGAAGTTTGTGGAGAAAACAAAAAGCTTGGGTGCATAGAAAACAGAGAGGCAAGTGGGTCCAGAAAGAAGAATGACAGTATAATCTAGCAGCATGGTCAAAGGCAGATATTAAAGCTTGAAACACACAACCAGGAATGGGGGCTGAGTAAGAATCAAGTAGCTGGGGGATTGTCTGAAGTCAGATGATCAAGACTGAGAGATGAATGTGTCACACCTGCTATGTAAACTAACAAAAACTGTGTGTGTGTACACCTATATGCTAATTACTGTGTTGATGTCCTATGTTAGCTCTAACAAATTGCCTCAGTGACTTAAAACAATGACCTGTGTTCACTCAGGGCCTGGAGCCCAGCACTCTGAATGAGTGTGTCAGCAGGGCTGGTTCCATCTGGATGCTTGCTGGGAGGATCCACCCTATGCCTTATGCCTCGCTTAGCTTCGGCTGGCTGCAGCAATCACTGCAGACCCATGGCTTGAAGAAACATCAATCTCTGTGTCCTTCTTCCCATGGCCTTTGCCCCTGTGTGCTTCAGTGTCCTCTCCCCTTCTCATAAGTCATTGTATTTTGGGCTCACCCTAAATCCAGGATGATCTCATTTTGAGATCCTGAGATCCTTAACTTAATTACCTCTGCAAAGACCCTTTCCAAATAAGGTCTCCTACAGGTTCCATGAATAGGGCATTGATACATTTTTTGTAAGGCCACTATTCAAGCCAGTAATTACAATCTTTAAGACACTATTTTAAAAATTTACATACATTAACTCATTTAACTCGCATACCAAGTCTTTGAAGTATGCACTGATATTATCACTATTATGAAAATAAGGAATCTGAGCTTCAGAGAGATTAAGAAATTTCCCAAAGTGTCATAGCTGAAAGTCTTTGTGTTGCACATGGACCCAGGCAGCCATCTCCCCAGTTTACGTTTTTAACCACCATGCTCTAGAAGTCAGAAGCTGAAAGCAGTGAGGCCTGGAGGAGAGGGGAGAGGGGAGCAGTTGCCACCATTGTGCCCTGCCATGTGCCTGACTGACCACAGCTGCAGCTTGGGGCGAAAAGGTCCCTGATGATGCCTTGATTTGGACACTTTCATGGCCTCAGAACTGCAAGCTTTTCACACAATCATTCCCACTGTAAAAGCCAGCTCATTTCTGGTAAATTGCTTTGGCAGCCTTTAGCAAACTAAAACAGATAGGTAAATAAATATAATTCTTACTCTAACACTTGTTATATTTGGAATCTTGCATAAATTATACCAACACTCCAAGTCTCAGTTTCTGGATACAATTATTTGAATGCCTAATTCACAGGGTTTCTGTAAGAATTAAGAAATATCTTATGTATCTGTATGTATATATATAGCATTTGGTTTGCCAGGTCTTTGTTGGCTTATATGAGAGGAGTTTATTGTTCCATGGTTTTGGAGGCTAGTAGTTTAACATCAAAGTGTTGACAGTATTATCCTTTCTCTGAAGTCTGGAGAATCCTGGGGATAGCTTGCTGTCAGCCTGTAATTCATTCTCTACCTCTTTCAATGGTCATTCGTCGTCTTCTCTTTCTACCTACTCCTGTGTCCAATTTTTCCCCAGTATAAGGTCTCTAGTCATATTTGATTAGGGTCCACCCTGATTCGGTTTGGTCTCATCTTAACTGATAACCACTTCCAATTTACAAATGAGTTTACATCCACACGAATGGAACTTAGGACTTGAACATGTCTTTGTGGGGACATGATTCAATCCTTAACAGTCAAAAGACATATTCTTCTAAGGTAGACATTTCCAGTCCGGAAGGGAGAAAGTGGAAGTGAAATAGAAGTCATGTGACATAAGGAAGTCTGAAACCGCAGGGCAAATGTCATTAGAATTTCTGGTCTGAGAGTAATCCGTGGATCAATGCTCTCTCCTCTGTGCTTGCTGGACTGGCAGCCCCACCCCCTCTAAGCACTGGGTGGTGGCTGTGCTCTCCCTGAATGTCATGTGGGCCTGTACCAAAATCTGAATTAGTTAGGGTTATCCAGAGAAACAGAGCCAACAGTAAATAGGATTTATTATAAGGAATTGGCTTACTCGATTGTGGGGGCTGGCAAGTCTGAATTCCATAGGGCAGGCCAGAAGCTAAAAACTTCTGTAAATGTGATTTTGAAGTACTTCATTCATATTCCCCAGGGAAGCTGGTGGCAATTACAGCAAGAGCCAGTGCTGATGAGGTTGAGGCAGAAGTGAACCATCACCGTATACATGCAAACTGTCCTAGTTTGCCAAAGTGTTGTGACAAATGCCACCTACTGGTGGACTTAACAGCAAGAATTTTTTTGGTTCAGAGTTTGGAAGTCCAGAATCAAAGTTCTTGGAAAGCCATGCTTTCTCCCCAAAGTCTGTAACATGCTGGTGCTGGCTTGCCACAAGCCTTAGGGTTCCTTGGCTTGCATCTCTGCCTCCCTCACCCAGGGATCTGCTCTTCTGGTGTCCATGGCACTTAGGTTTCTTCCGTGACTTCTCTGACTGTGGAATATCCTGTGACTTTCATGGCTCCTGATTCCCCACAATTGCAGGGTTGCCCCTGGTACCACACCTGCAGGACTGGCCCAGGAAAGACTTTTGTGTTAGCCCCCTCAGACCTCCATGACCATCCTGGGTTCTCCATCTTTAGATGGTCATTATCCTCAGCTGCATCCAGGAACACACTGAAGACAGAAACCTAGAGATGAGACATTCCAGGTCCATTATCAGCTCCTACTTCAAAGATCTCTGGGACTTGATGACACTAATCTCCCTCCTCCTGTTCCTCTTCACAAGCTTACTAATGCCACAAGCATCTCCTACCTGAAGCGAGCACTAATGGTGGCACTAAAGATGCACAGCCACATTTCAGCTAATTGAGTTCACTTGCTAGTTTGCAAAGAAACACAATTAATAAAATGAGTCTTGCATGTCTTGTTTTTGGGCAGGTCAACTTTGCCTGATAAGTGTTTTGACTAATCTGCTCTGAGTAAAATGAGAAAACAGTTCATGCTGAACTGTTAATACATGGAACATATGCTTCTAATTTTGAGCTAAGAAAAAAGCAAAAAATAAAACAATTTAGGAAATCTTAGTTCTTGACAACCACTCATAGGATATTTCAGCTAAGAAATGAACATATGGCTCAGGGAATTAAGAAACTGTCTGGCTTAGAATGGAAATGATGCTTGTTGGCTCAGAGGGCCATGACTGGCAGTGAGCTCATCTCTTCCAAAATCATGGCAAGTTCCTATACTTTTCAGCAGATTTTCCCATCAGAAAACTGAGGCTGCTCATCCATGTGGGTATGTGTGAGGAGAGAACGGACATCATCATTCTTCTCCATCAGCTTCAAGTGTGATGAGTTTCATGGGGAGAGCGTCAGGTCTCTTCAGAGCCACCTCACTGGAGTGCGATCAGATGGTTTGATTCATTGCAGGTCAGGGCAGAATGTGAAGGGAGAAGGGGGTTCAGGGCCAGCTGTTCTTTAAGGAGGGGTAGGAACAAAGAGAGGAGGAGTTTGAGGCCATGATAGTTGGCTTCCTTTTTCAGGGTAATGGTTTCACTATGGACAGACTGTGGGAAAACTTCTTTCTTTGCACATCTGTTAATTTTTGAAAGCCCTAAACCTGTATACACAATACTAGTTGTTTTATAAGGATAAAGCTTCATAATTTATTTTATTATTTATTTATTTATGTATTCCGCCCCCCCTTGTGGCTTGTTTGCCGTCTGCTCTCTGTGTCCATTCTCTGTGCCTTCTTTTGTGTCTGCTTGTCTCCCTTTGTTGTGTTATCTTGCTGCACCAGCTCTCTGCAGGCCAGGGCCAGCCTGCCTTCACAAGGAGGCCCCAGGACATGAACCCAGGGCCTCCCATATGGTAGATGGGAGCCCAATTGATTGATCTACATTCGCTTCCCCATCATAATTTATTTTTACAATATTGTTTTTACAGTTTCTCAAATGATCTGAAAGTTTTTTTCCCTAGTCTAGAGTAGACCTTCAACTGCAAAGTCCAAGCCTGTGCCCTGCAGAGAAAAAGAGCGCCAACCCCAACCACACATCCTGGCACTGGTCCTGGTGCACCCATGCATCCCGCAGGGGAGATGGGAAAGCTCCTCAGTCTCTCTTGGCTGCCGCTTCCCTATCATAAATGAGCTGGTGGGAGGTACGAGCCGTAGGGCTGATTTCAGCCCACATGCCCTGTGGGTTGATGGAAATAAGGGTCAAATACTGTTCCTTTTGGGATCCTGTGGAATCCTGATTCCATGGGAGACCTTGACCGCAGGGAGAGTGCCCAGGCCATCTGACCACAGGGAAGGTGGCCTTTGGCTTCCTTGGCTCTGAGGGAGGTGTCTATGCACACTGCCCCTCAGTGCCCCCCAAGTTCAGGCACAATGTGGACCCCCAGCCACCCGCATGCCTGGTCCCAGCCACCCCAGAGAAGCGTGTGTGTCTCTCATTGGCTGAATGGCAGGCATTGCATCAGCGGCCATATGATTCCAACTCCAGAGGAGGCATTTGCTGGCCATCAGAGGGCCTAGAGTGTACTGCCCAGGAAGCTCCTCCTGGGGGTTCAAGCACAGGCCAGAGCTGAGATCAGCCCTGACAGTGGCCTGAGGTCCAGGAGCAGCACATTGTCCTGTCTCTCTCCTAACACTTTCATCCTTTCAAGACCCACAGGAATTTCATAGAGCTGCCCTGTCCTCATCTGTAGCTCAAGAGTGCTGTCACTATAGGCTGGCATTTCTCCTTAAAACACTGCTTAGTGTGATAAAGAACACTGCCCCACTCTCTTCAAATGGCAGGGCAAACTCACCCTTTGCACACACATGGGTGGGGTCCCTCTCTTGCCCAAGAAGATGTCTTAAGTACTGAGCCCAGCTTCCGTGGTTCTGCCTTTGAAGTCATTTTTCCTTCAACCTCTCCCTTCTCTGTCCCTTTTAGTCCAGGCTGGCAGTGAATCTGTTCATACGGATCTGGCAAAAAAAAAAATTTCATTGATTTTTACCTACTGGAAGCAGGGGTCCAAACCATCAGACTTCCCACAAATCCTTCCTGGATAACTGCATTTGCAATCCAGACTTACACTGAAAAGACTGGCTGGTTCCATGTTCAGGTAAATCCTCATCTGGGACTCAGTTCTCTGGAGACTTGCTTTCTGGAAGTTTGGAATTTCTGGTTTCATTGTACCCTGGAGTTCAGTTACCAGGTTATTCCTTTCCTCTCACATTTTATTATAAGCTATAAGGAGAAGTCAGGCCATGCTTTCCACATTTAGTTTGGAAATCCCCTCACTTAAAGTTCATCACTTTCAAATTCTGCCTTCCACTTAACATCAGGAGTCAATTTTGCCCATGTTTTTTGCCACTTTAAAACAAGTATCTCCTTCTTTCCGGTTGCAATGACCAATTCATTGTTTCTAAGACCTCATCAGAAATATCTTTAGCATCCATATTTTTACCAAGAGTCTCTTCAAAGCTATCTAGTCCTTTTCTATCAAACATCACAAATTCTTCCAGGACCAACACTTTACCGTTTATGAAACTGTTCCCACGTTATTGGAATTTGCATATCAGCAGCACCCCACTCCTGGTAAAATTTCTTTTTTAGTTTTCTAAAGGCTCCTGGGAGCAATATACCAGAAATGGGTTGGCTTTTATAATGGGAGTTTATTAGGTTGAGAACAGTGGAAGTGTCCTAATCAAGGCATCATCAGAGATGCTTTCTCTCCACTTCAGCTACGGGTGATCAGGCACATGGCATTGCATAATGGTGGCTCAGCAAGTCTCTGCTTTCTCCTCTAGGCCCACTTTCTCCCAAAACTCAGCTGTGGGCAATCAAGCATATGACTGGTCTCTCTCCTCTGCTCCAAGTTTTGTCTCTTTCAACCTCTCAGAAATCTCTTTCTATGCCTCTGTGCTCTACTTATTCCAACCTCCATGCTCTGGGACCTTTCTCTCACCCTATCTCACACCATTTTTTTGTGTGTGTATGTGTCCTTTTATAAACATTTAAGACCCACCCAGGGTCATGCCCGACTGAAGTGATCTAATCAAAAGAAAGGTCCCAATCTAATCAAAAGGTTCTTCAACAATAGGTTTACATACATAGGAATGGATTAGCCTTAAGGGTATGATCTTTAGGGTCCACCCATCTTCAAATTGCCACAGATGGATAACTGCGCCCTCTTTACTCTCAGGTCCTCATTCTTAAAGGAAGCTCCCTGTTTCTTCCCCGGGAGTCGGGAGATAGTAGGGAGATCCCTTCAAATTTATTTACATCTAATTTGTGTCTTCTATGAACTTACTTAATTCTCTGTTTCACTAAACCTGAAATTCTGCTCAGGCAGAAGTTATGCTCTGTTCTCCTGGACTGCCTCTCAAACCTTTTTGTCTCCATTTAGATGGGCTGAGCTGAGCTCAATTCCCAACCCGGGTGAATGGCAGTCCTGTCTCTCAGCCACAACTAGGTGGTAAGAGGAGACCAGAAACAAATATGAGTTATTTCTCAAACATAGTTCATTGTGTAGCCTAAACTAGATAACAAGGAGTGTTCTTCCTTCTAAAAGGTTAACTTTACACAGTGTATTGTGTAGACTGACCTGGAATTGTGCAAGACCCTTTTGATTTTAAAGGTATCCTTGATGCAGGACCAGGAGCAAGTGAGAAGAAAAGGCAATGAATGGCCAGGCCAGCAGCTGATGACTTTTGCCAAGGACTGGGTTTGGATCTGCCACTGGTGCATCCTGTGTGGACTGCCTGCTTTGAAGTCACCCAGGTAATATGGAGGAGGCGAAGCTCCTTCAGGTGGTCCACTATGTCACATCATTGGGATTAACAGGGGAATTGCTTCATTGAGAAATTGCAACTTGAGAAAATATTTGATGTTCAATTAAGTTTGCAGTCCTTATATGAATAGTACTCTCCCATTTGATATAGTGGACAGGTGTTATTCCTGACTGCATAGTGTACTTGCAGACTCCAAGCTCAGGTGTAAGCATCCAGAAGTGTGAGTGCATACCTCCCTGGGGGAGCTGGAGTGCCCTGGTTCAGATGCTGAACCTGGCTGAACACCAGCATGGCTGAAACAAGTGTCCAGGTCCCATGGCTAAGTAATACAAGCTCTCTAATTCACAAAATCAGGGTGTTTTCTCCAGCTATATCTCTTCAAACATAGAAAGGATTCTATATATGAAGAGGGCATCCCCTGATGCCCTCAGAAAACAAATCTATTTGTTCTCGTAGCTCAGTCACTTTATGGTTTGCACAGCAATTTACTTCATCAGAATGGCCCTGTTAGATGAGTGATGTTCTCAAAACTTATTTATTCAGTAACCAGATAATTCTGTAGTGTGATATATGTAGTCTTGTCGTCACTTTCTATAGAAGTTGTCTTCTAAGACTTTAAAAAATTCTAGTAATCTTAAAATCTCAGGAGCTATTTGTTTTCACAGGTATTCAATTGACTTTATTTTGAACCATGGTTTAAAGCAAAACTTTGATTGGATAGTGACATACATTTAATAAGAATTCATATCCAGTAACTCATTATTGTATATGTAATGTTGATGGCTCTTAGTATCTGAGAGCTTAAAACCTTGTTTTTCCATCTTTAATCAGGAAAAGTTACTAGAACTATGAATGCATAGTGGGGTATGACAGACATTGTAGTAACCAATATTTTTACATTAAAATTGAGAATAACAAGTGTGACATTCCATAAGCACATTTTCTGATGTAAAATATGGCATAGTTTGACCTCTTGGTGCTTAGTTATTGTGGAATTGACAAAGATTTCAGCTCTGCCCTGGGCCATTGACCGACCAAGTATCAGAGGGTCCTTTCCCTGGGGAAATTCCACTTGAGTTTGCAAGTCTTATCTCACATCTATTCTGAGTTCTCTTATTCTGCCCCACTTTGTTATGAGTCTCCACAAGCTCTGCTATGGGGAACAGCTGAATTATTTATCACAATTTGCTGAGTAATGTCCTTACAACTCATATTGGCAAGAATGACCATAAAGGACACTGGGCTGGTCCTGCAGTCTACCCCAGCTAAATGATCATTAGGTGTCTCTGGGTACAACCTCATGCAGTCCTCAAGCTACATTTCCAGGGGATCTCACTACAAAAGAACACCTTCACAGGAAACTGACATTTAAAGAGAATTAGTTGTACTTCTCATCCTATCTCCACCATTAAAAATATCTCATTTGATTTGTTCCGTTGCTTTCACAAAAGGAAGGGTATTCTTGCAATAGTTCACTAAAAACTGTTCTCAATCTCCCTGAGCCAGAGGACTTATCTTCTCTGAATGAGCCTGCAGGAAAGAACCTGCACATTCTGAATCAAGGTTTAATGACTAGCTAGCAGCCCTTTGAGTTTTTCTCATGACCCAGTAAAAACAATCATTGTGCAATTAAGCCACAAAGATTCCCATTGGTCACAGAGGCTTCCATGCTTCTCCACAGGGCAAGGATAAAGCTACTTAAGTCTCTTTGTGTTGTAGAATTAAGTTTTGGTTATTCTAAATGTTAAAACTAACTTGCATCTTACATTTTGGATTTCAAATGCATTCTTATCTTGCTAGGTACATTACCTCACAAGGAAATGTGACCAATAATACCTACTTTTGCATGTCTTTGTTTCAGGTAGTGAAGACTCTGAAAAATTAGTTCTGGTTAAAATGTGAAAGCAAAAGAAATCAAAATGCTTTTTCCTTGGGGATGTATCATGATTGAAGCTATTTTTTTTTAAGATTTCCAATGATACATAATAACATTAAGATATTCATTTGATAGTGCAAGTACTGGTTTCAGAATTGCATTATTAAATTGCATTCATTTCAGAATATTTCATTTGTCATTTTGTACAGAGGCTTTTAATAGATCCTGAGAACTGAGAAGCAGAAATGAACTTTTATTCTGTCTGAATTTGCAGTTTATACAATAGGTTGTAGTAGTTTGTCCTAGGCAGCCAGTGAGAGCATGAGGAAAAATTATTACATGCCAAGAGTAGTGATTAATCAATTCATTCAACCAAAATATGTGACTCTCTGCTCCACCTCTGGCACTCTGCTCAGTGCAGGGAGTAAAAAGGTAGAGGCCACCGTCTTTGCCCTTGAGAAATTTAAAAAGAAAGTTAACTAGGTGTTTAAGTGCAGTGAGAACTTGGCATGTGTAAAATACCTCAGGATCAGAGCAGCTGACTCCACCCCCCCAGCTAACTGTGTAAGAGAGGCAGAGACATGTGAGTTGAGAATATGACGATTTTAGAAATAGGCTATAATTTTATATTTTATTTGATAGGTAATGAGACACCTCTGATGAGCTTTACTCAAAGAAACAATGATATAAATACTATTTACCAAATAGTAATTGTAATATAGTATTTGCAATTATCATATTATTCCTGGGGAACAACTTGTTTTGACTTTAGATTGGGGAAGAATTTCCTGAAGATATTCTCTACATTTTTTTTCTACAAGTGTCATTTTTCTGCCATTTCTGTTTATCTTTACTTAGTGTCTCCAAACCCTGCCCAATGTTCCCTGGGAACAAAATCACCCTTGCTTGACAACCACTGTTTTGAGAGTACCACTCTCTTCATTACTATGGCTATAGAACACACCTTTTACAAGGTCGGGTGAGTCCTTCTTGTCTCCTTTCCCAGAATTGTCTTCATAATGTGGGAATCGTATTATTTTCAGAACTATTTTAGAAAGATTTTGCCCAATTCCCATCAAGTCTTACTGGGTTTTAAATGGATTGTCATAAGTTTGTGGACAAATTTGGGGGATATACACATCTTTACAAAGTTCCTCCATTTATTCTTTTGTGTCATTTAATTAATTTTTATAATTTACACATAAAGAGTTCTATCCCTAGGTTAATTATAGGTAAGTTATAGGCTAATGCACACTTTTTCTTAAAGAGCCATGGTATAAATATTCTATGTTACAACTGCGCAACATTTTTAGTTGTAGTGTGAGAGCAGCTGTAGACAATATGTATATGAATGGATGTGGTTATGCTCCAGTAAAACTTTGTTTACCAAACAGTTGTTTGCTGAAACTTGATCTAGAACACACAAACAACAACTAAAATTTAATGTAAAAAGGGGTCACAACCAAATCATCAAAAATCTGAAAAGGAAAATTTTGGGCAAGGAAACGTGAATACCTGAAAGCATATGTAGAGTTGCTCAAATTTATTAAATGTAACAGAAGAGTTTGATTGAAATTGAGATATCATTTCACACTCCCTCATTGCAAAAAGTTTATAAAGACAGATTTGGACAAGGCAGTATGGAAACAGAAAATGTTAGTGGGAGTGTATGCTGGTGCAGCAATTTTGAAGAGCATTTTAAGTATGTATTGAAATAGAACATATGTATCACAAAAGTCTGAAAATCCTAGAAGTAAGCCCTGCACTGACATTTCCTTCCACAGGGCTGCTCCGGGCACTCATCTCCTGCTATTGTTGGCTTTGACTGTCCTAGTAAAGAAAACAATGGTCCTTTACATATGAATGAAGGCACAAGCCTGCTCTAAGGGATCTAGGCTGCTCTGTAAGAAGGAAGAAGTTATGGGGGAAGTGAGAAGTGGCAAAGAGGAACAAAACTAGAGATTCCTCTTTGGTCTCAGTTTCTGGCAGGCCTGCTACTCCATCAAGACCCACAGAGAAGAGTGTTGCATTGGTTCTTCGGCCCAACACAAAGTCCATGGGGCACTACTTTTGCATCTCCCTATTGTCACTTTTTTCTGGATTTTGACGGGAATTTCCTTTTGCTTTCCCCAATTCCCTTCTCATCAGTGCTACTGCTGCATATGGTGTACAACAAAATTCACTTTTTTTAAACAATAGTTACATGCTGAAACAGAAAAATCTGCATTCTGGCACAAATCTTAAGGCTACACAAATGACAGATTACACTATTTGTTTTTCCTGTAAGTATTCCACATACCAGGGGATTTTCACAACTCTCTCTGCAGCTCAAGCCTAGAGCTGCTTTTTCCTGCCAGCTTGACGCAGACTTGGATCACAATGTCACAGAGCCGCTTCTTTTCCTTGGCTGCTGGTAAGCAGTGAGGATTTTCTCATCTTAAACATTCATTGTAAATTGTTATTGGAAAAGCCCTGACACACACAACAGGATGGCCAGTTGGTGATCTTGAGCAGGCTTCTTAGCCATCTAAGCTCCAGTTTCCTCCTTCTACGATAGGGAAGTTCCTCCCATCAGGGTTGTGTGGATTACGTGAAATACTTTACCCAAGTAGTCAGCACAGTAAGGGACAAACTAGATAAAGGGGATGCGTGATCATATGCTTGAATCTTTCCTCTGCTCTTCCCAACAGGAAAGACAATTCAGTCAGAATATCTTGTGATTCTGTTACCAAGCAAAGGTGGGGTTTACTGTCCCATGCACTTTGTTAATGACCAATTCCTTAGAAAACTGTATTTCAAAGGGAGAAAAGAGTTTTTTTGCCAGTGCATAGGACCTCCAATGGCTTAATAGTCTAAAATCTATCTCCTTAAACTGCAGTAATTCTGATAGTTTTATAGTATCCAAAGACAGGCAAGTTTATGCTAAAGAATAATTGGGGTGGGGCTGGCTCAGTTCCTTCATTAATAAACATTAAGGGTCTGCCTAGTCATCACAAGACATCAAGGTTGTACAACATGATGGGGTGGGTGCAAAATGGGGTGAGTCAGAAGATTTTACAACCTAAGTGTAAAAAGATTTTACACAAAAGTGACAATAATAAGATAAAGGTTATACAGTTGTATAATCATTATCAGAGATCAAAATATCTGGATTCTAATTCAGCAAGTTTCAGTACTTTCAGGTATTTACTTTTGGATTTTCTACAGTATACTAGAAAGTAAAAAGGCATCTATATAGTGTTTCAGTAATCATAATCATTTGTTAATTCTTAACTCTCAGTTGCAATCTACATATTGATATGTCTATATCTCAGAAGGTAAGTTTTGAGTGCAAAAATTAAGTATATTTTTATATAAGGAATTATGCAGTTATGCAAATCTTATAAATTGCAAGGAACGTTATTTAATGTATGTTAATAAATATGTATGCATGAGTCATATGAGTCATATGAGTCACAGACAGATAAATGTGAAACATTTCTAAGCTGGAAATATCTCAGAAAATGCTATGCTAAGAAGTCCTTCTTGGAAAGAGAAATTTTACTTAAATAATGAAATTTGACCAAATAGGGAATGAATCCAAATAAATAAATCAGGAATTGAGAAAAGTTGACAAATTGTGTATTAAATCCTTATAAAAATGATGCTAAAAATATTCATATAATATTTTTAAAACTAAAGAAATATATTAGCGTGTCGTATTTACCTGATATTTACAAAGTTAGAGAAAGTATAGCTACGGAAAGTTTTGAATGTTCTATAATGATAATAGATTATTTCAAGAATTGATTACCAGGAAAAAAATGGTGGCTACCCTGCTAAAACATTAAAGGTTAATCCTAGGTGTTAGGAATATAAATAAATGATTTTTTCCTTCTTTATACCTTTCTATGCTTTTAATTTCTAAAACTTAAAATTAAAATGAATTAATTTGGTAATGGAAAAAATAGCTTCTTCTCATTTTAAAAAACTGATGTTAAGAACCTTTAAAGAGCACAAAGGGGTGGTGAGATGGGGAAGAGAGGAAAAGTAACTTTACAGTGGAAAAATCTGACAAGCAGTGCTTCAGCCCAGTGATCAAAATCAACATCAACAGTGAAAAGTCGTGCTGATAAAATATGTGCATGATGAGATGATACGATAAGATATGATATGATGACAGTGGCAATTTACCTCCATGGTCCTATTCCAAAACATGCATAACCCCAATCTAATCTTGAGAAAAGCATCAGATTCATCCCATTTGAGAGGCATCCTATAAAATATCTGCCAAGTACACTCAAAACTCTCAAAGTCA
Source organism: Dasypus novemcinctus (assembly GCF_030445035.2). Classification (NCBI taxonomy): domain Eukaryota; kingdom Metazoa; phylum Chordata; class Mammalia; order Cingulata; family Dasypodidae; genus Dasypus; species Dasypus novemcinctus. Next base: position 7,611,375 of record NC_080674.1, on the reverse strand, counting down.
ATGAAACAAGGAAAGTCTGGGAAGCTGTCACAGCCAAGAGGAGCCTCAGGAGGCAGAAGGCCTGAGTGTGATGTGGGATTCTGGGTGGAGCCTGGGAGAAAATAAGGAAATTTTAATAATGCAAAGAATTTATGTAATGAAATTTATATCAATACTGGTTCATTAGTTTCAACAAATGTACCATAGTAAAGCAAGATGTTATAAGAGGGAGAAGTATATGGGAGCTCTCTGTCCTATCTTCTCAACTTTTATATAAATCTACAACTATTCTGAAATTTAAAAGTTTACTTAGAATAAACATTATTACAAGTATATATAAATGAAACATAAACTTTGAGTAAATTCATCAGGCAACACGTGTATACACCTTTATGTTCTAGCCCCCCATTTCTTTCCACCTCTCCTCAATGGTCTTGTACTTACTCTCCATTCCAAGGCCGGGATCATTTCTTGGCCTCTGCTCCAGCTCTTACGGCACGCCAAACCAGTTCCCTGAAAATACACTGCCCACGCATCTTGCCAGGCTAGATGCAACAATAAACAGGAACAACTCCGCCTCAGAAATGCCTTTTCTGATTTTTGCAGCCCCAACCATCTCCCCCTTTTCCAAATGTCTGGCCTGCTCTCCAGCAGCATCCACTGCCCCAGGGGACGAGGAGCATTTCAAATGTGTCTGGTCTAAACGGAGATGTGTGTAAGTGTGAAGGGCACACTGAACTGTGAAAACGTCATTTTAAAAAAACAGTATAAAATATTTCATTAATAATATTTTAAATTGTTGCATGTGGAAACAACAACGTTTTGTATTATATCGGGCCAACTCAAACATATTATTAAAATTAACTATGGCTGTTTCGTTCTACTCCTTCCATGTGGCTACTAGAAAACTTTTTATTGCACATGTGGCTTGAACTGTTTTTCTATTGAACAGTGCTGTTCTAGAGCATAAATTCACACATACAATGCTATGTAGCTTACGGAAAGTTTCCAGGGTTTCTTTTGTTTTCCAATTGTGCATTCTATGTTGGTAGGCCATTTTTGGAGGAGGAAGGTCTGGATCTATGACATCTTTTGAGACTGTTTGCAAATCTGTACACAGAGTTAGGGACTGTCTATGCTTTCCAAGGACCTGCTCTCTTCACTGAAGCATGCTGTGCCCCTGTAACCTGAGAATCTGAGGAAACTGTCACCAAAATTTAGGAGACAAAATCATTTCAGAAGGTAAATAAAGCATCAAGCTTCTGTAGTTATTTAGTAATTTCAAATTTATAGGCTCCAATGTTTCTTCAACAGCTACATATCAAAATAATGATCCAAGAGTTTCTAATGATGCATTCTCATTTGAAAGGTATTTCATTACATTTTAAGGTAGAACTATATTTCCCTTTTAGAACTAGTATTCAACAATTATACAATTTTATATTTGGTTATTCATAGATACTGGGCATAGTTTATTAGATAAATTAGGGGAAAAAATGATAGGAAAATATGATTTTTTCCAAAGACAGGAAATAAAAAACAAACTATAACAATACATCCATGGGGTAATATGGCATATGCATCCCTATAATGTTAGGTCTTTGGGCTATTTAACAGTCTATAGTAAAAATATGCTAAAATTCACAAAGTTAGAAAATATTTTTTTTCTTATAATCCAGTTCCCCCTCCCCCCAACATGGAACTGAATCTTACATATTTCAATGAGAAGCACATTTTGAGTAAAAAAAGAAACCACTTTATCTTCCTCAGAAAAGCTGTCTCAATTCTCTGCATGAGCAAAAACATTTATTTTTAGTGCAGATGTGAGCATGGAGGTTGTTAAATTTAACTTTTTAAAACTCTGAGGCTTTTGATATTTATTTACTATTTAAAACTCATTCTTTCACAGATCAAGTTGAGGGAGAAAAATTTGAGCATCTAAATTGTGTCTCAGAAGTATTTTGATTTCCAAAAGATAGAGTTTTGACTGTTTTTAATTTTTATCTTATATATTTGAGATGCTAAGAGAATAATATGATTTATGTATACTTCATAGCTTTATGCACCTACAGGAGTCAGGTATGCTGGCTGCTGGGGATGTGCTGCTAAACAAGACATCTCTGTCTTCCTTGAAGACAAACAATGGAGCCTGTAATCCCCACGGAGCTTGATGATAGCTTGGGGGAGTCCAGGGCACTAGCAATGCAAGAAGGACAGACTTAACCTGGTGTGGGGTCAGAGAAGGGCTCCCCAAGAAAGAAATGGTGGATGAAGCAGGGCAGGGAAGAATGTTCCAGGGAGAGAATGGGACACAGGAAAGAGGTGATAAGAAAGAACACAATACCTTTGGGACAAGTGAGAGAGTATAGCAGGCCAAACTGTGGAGGGGGAGTGGAGAAGAATAGGAGGAGGGGCCAAATTGTGGGGACAAGAGTCCACTGAAAAGTTTAAGGGATGTAATTGTCTTTACAAAATCCCTCCAACTTCACAGACTGAAGGTGCAGCACTGGAGACAGGCAACAAGTAAGAGGGTAGGATCAACAATCCAGGAAAATGATGATTATAGCCATCATCAAAAATGAAAAGGAGAGATCCACGAGATATATGAGAAATGGGGCATTTTACTTAGAAAGGGGTGCTGAAACAAAGTACCAGAAATCTGTTGGCTTTTATCAAGGATATTTATTCGGGGTAGAAGTTTACAGTCATAAGGTCTTAAAGAGTAAGTTCTGATAATGATAACACAACATACCAAAATTTATGGGATGCAGCAAAAGCAGTACAGAGAGAGAAATTTATAGCCATAAATTCATACAGCAAAAAAGAAGAGCAAAAATTGAAGAACTAACTGCACATTTGGAGGAATTAGAAAAAAAACAACAAAGTAATCCAACAGGAAGAAGAAGGAAGGAAATAACAAAGATAAGAGCAGAACTAAATGAAATAGAAAATAAGAAAACACGTGAAAAGATAAACAAGACCAAGAGCTGGTTTTTTGAGAAGATCAATAAAATTGACAAACCTTTAGTGAGACTAACAAAGAAAAAAAGAGAGAAGATGCAAATACACAAAATAAGAAATGAGAAAGGAGATATCACCCCTGACCCCACAGAAATAAAGACTATCATAAGAGGATATTTTGAAAAACTATATTCCAACAAAAATGACAATTCAGAGGAAATGGACAAATTCCTAGAAACACATAAGCAGCCTATATTGACGAAAGAAGAAATTGATCATCTCAACAAACCAATCACAAATAAAGAGATAAAATCAGTCATTAAAAACCTCCCAACCAGGAAGAGCCCGGGGCCAGACAGCTTCACAGGTGAATTCTACAAAACATTCCGGAAAGAACTAACACCAATCCTGCGGAAACTCTTCCAAAAAATTGAAACAGAAGGACCATTGCCTAACTCCTTCTATGATGCCAACATTACCCTAGTACCAAAGCCAAACAAAGACACCACAAGAAAGGAAAATTACAGACCAATTTCTCTAATGAACCTAGACGCAAAAATACTTAACGCAAAATACTTGCTAATCGTATGCAACAACACATTAAACAAATTATACACCACAAGCAAGTGGGATTCATTCCAGGTATACAAGGATGGTTCAACATAAGAAAATCAATCAACGTAATACACCATATAAATAGATTGAAGGGAAAAAATCACATGATTATATCTATAGATGCAGAAAAAGCATTTGACAAAATACAGCACCCTTTCTTGATAAAAACACTCCAAAAGATTGGAATACAAGGAAATTTTTTGAACATGATAAAGAGCATATACGAAAAACCTAAAGCCAACATTGTTTACAATGGAGAAACCCTAAAATCCTTCCCTCTAAACTCAGAAACAAGACAAGGAAGCCCATTGTCTCCACTCCTATTTAACATTGTCTTAGAAGTACTTGCTCGAGCACTGAGGCAAGAGCCAGATATAAAAGGCATTCAAATTGGAAAGGAAGAAGTCAAAATTTCATTATTTGCAGATGACATGATCTATACATAGAAAACCCTGAGAGATCTACAACAAAGCTTCTAGAACTCATAAATGAGTTTAGTAAAGTCGCAGGTTATAAGATCAATGCGCAAAAATCAGTAGCATTTCTGTACACCAATAATGAGCAAGATCAGGAGGAAATCAAGAAACAAATACCATTCACAATAGTAAATTAAAAAATCAAATACTTAGGAATAAATTTAACTAAAGAGGTAAAAAACTTATACACTGAGAACTATACAAGACTGTTCAAGGAAATCAAAGAAGACCTAAATAAATGGAACAATATTCCTTGTTCATGGATAGGAAGACTGAATATTATTAAGATATCTATCCTACCAAAACTGATCTACACATTCAATGCAATCCCAATAAAAATCAACACAGTCTTCTTTAAGGAACTAGAAAAACTAACTATGAAATTTATTTGGAAAGGAAAGAGGCCCCGAATAGCCAAAGACATATTGAAAAAGAAAAACAAAATCGGAGGAATCACACTACCTGACTTCAAAACATACTACAAAGCTACAGTAGTGAAAACAGCATGGTATTGGCATAAGGAGAGACACACAGACCAATGGAATTGAATTGAAAGCTCTGATATAAAACCTCACATATACAGCCATATAATATTTGATAAAGCCACCAAACCCTCTCAACTGGGAGAGAGTGGCCTATTCAACAAATGGTGCCTGGAGAACTGGATAGCCATATGTAGAAGAATGAAAAAGGATTACCATCTCACACCTTATACAAAGATCAACTCAAGATGGATCAAAGACCTAAATATAAGAGCCAAGACCATAAAAACCTTGGAAAGCAGTGTAGGGAAACATCTACAGGACCTTGTAATAGGAAATGGATTCATGAATATCACACCAAAAGCACGAGCAGCAAAAGAACTAATAGATAAATGGGACTTCCTCAAAATTAAAGCCTTCTGCACCTTAAAAGAGTTTGTCAAGAAAGTAAAAAGGGAGCCCACACAGTGGGAGAAAATATTTGGCAACCATATATCCGATAAGAAACTTATAACTTGCGTATATAAAGAACTCATATATCTTGAAAATAAAAAGATAAACAACCCATTTTAAAAAATGGGAAAAAGATTTAAACAGACACTTCTCCAAAGAAGAAATACAAATGGCTAAAAAGCACATGAAAAAATGCTCCAAATCTCTAGCTATCAGGGAAATGCAAATCAAAACTACAATGAGATACCATCTTACTCCCATAAGATTGGCAGCTATGAAAAAAACAGAAGAATACAAATGCTGGAGAGGATGTGAAGAAAGGGGAACACTCATCCACTGCTGGTGGGAATGCAGAAGGATACAACCATTCTGGAGGACAGTTTGGTGGTTTTTCAAAAAACTAACCATAGATTTGCCATATGACCCAGCAATACCACTGCTGGGTATATACCCAGCAGAACTGAAAACAAGGACACAAACCGATATATGTACACCAATGTTCATAGCAGCATTGTTCACTATCGCCAAAAGTTGGAATCAACCCAAATGCCCATCAACAGATGAGTGGATCAATAAAATGTGGTATATACACACAATGGACTACTACTCGGCTGTAAGAACAAATACACTACAAACACACGTGATAACATGGATGAATCTTGAGAACCTTATGTTGAGTGAAGCAACCCAGACATTGAAGGACAAATACTACATGACCTCAATGATATGAAATAAGCAAGCTGCCTGAGAGCTAGAGACTGAACGATAGGCTTACAGGAAATCGGGGGGTGGAAGAAGGATGTGAGCCGACGTCTGCAGGGGTGGAATTTATGATGAGCTGGCAGTAAGTATGAACACAAAGAAGAGATAAAATGGGGGCAAGGGGTTGCCTTTGGGTGGGGCTTTGTGGGTTTGAGGGGGGCTGGGGACGGGTGGATGGGTAATATTGCCCAAAAAGTGGGGGGAGGGAGGGGCAGCATACGAACATAGGAGATTGTCAGGTGTTGGTTGAGAGTAAAATGCTGAGAAAACCTTTTCAAAATATAATTAAGAAAGTTACCTGTTTAAGATACTCAAAGGGGATAATCTGACGTGGGACGGGCTCCTGGGGAATGTCTGAATGCTCATTTTGCCAGCGTGGGTGGTACCATTGGTTAGAGACCCAAGTAGTGAGAGTGGGGGTAGACTCACATCCTGGGGAGGACTAATGCCATCAAATAGAGGGAACTGTATCTCTCGAGAGAAAGGGTGGCTCCCAGGGCATTGGGGCAGATGAGCAAGTTAGGCCCTGAACACTGTTGCAAGTATCTCTGGACATGGCTCCTCGGGAAACGGAGGTTGGCTGTCACTGTGGGCACTAAGGGGATGGGAAAATGGATGTTAAATGTGTGGAACCAAGGTAAATGTGGGGTAAGAGAGGAGTTTTGCGAGAATACACAAGGATGGATATAAAACATGTAATATTACACCATAAACATATAGGGGACGACAGACTGATAATGTAAACCATAATGTAAAACATAGGATAACTAAAAATTTAGAAAACTGTGTGTCCTAAAGTATGCACCACAATGTAAGCACAGATGTCACCTTGTTTGAAAACTATTGTCTCAGACTCTGTGCATCACTTTAAGTAAATATGATGTGAATAGGTTGTAAGAGTATCGCTGTGGAAGGGAAAATGTTTTGTGGTGGATGTGTGGGAGTGCTGTATATTGTACATATGAATTGCTGTGGTCTAGGGCTCTTGTGAAGAGAAGCTCAATAATCAGGGGAAAAAAAAAAGAAAAAGATAGGATGTAGAATTTTTCCAAGTCAACACGTATTCTATATCTAACCTTTAAACCCATCGCTATATGCCATTTTGCTAGTAAGGGATCCTGACATTATATTGGGCTTCAATATTCAGGAAGTTCTGGATCACAGAGTGGTTCAACAATGGCAGTGGAGGAATACTGGTATAGGATACTATTGATAGGTGATATATGGCTGACAGGGAGTTATACAGGGCATATGTCCAGGGTGCACAGTAATGTTTGGATATACTCATAGTGGAGACAATTAAAAACTACAGCTGGGGGGGTACTGGGTTCCTGACTGGGTGGGGCTCTGTCGTGGTCCCTAGGGGAGCAGCGGCAGTCCCCCAGGTGCAATGGTAAGGACCAGGAAGGAATGAGGGTCCAACAGTGAGTCCCTGATACTAATGACTATGCTTGTGAGCCTATACACCTGAAATAAGAACAAGGCCTAGAGCAGCACTGTGCCTAAGAGTTCCCTCCTGACAGCCTCCATGTTACTCAAATGTGGCCAGTCTCGAAGCCAAACACAGCATGTAAATGCAATGCCTTCCCCCCAGCGTGGGACATGACACCCGGGGATGAGCCTCCCTGGCACCGAGGGATCACTACCAAGTACCAGCTGATGATGTGATTAGAAAAGGACCTTAAATTAAAGGTTCAACATGGACCAGCAGAATATCCCTGCCTACATATAATAACAGGAGTTAAAAATGCTGTTTGACCTAAAGTAAGGGGGAAATGGAAAGGACAAATGAGTTCATATGGCTATGAGTCTCTAAAAAAGAGTCTGGAGGTTGTCAGAAAGATTGCCCTTATGCACACCTGAGCAGAGTCTCAGAGACAGATAAAGTAGATACAACCCCAGATATTGGTCCTTTTGAGGGCTAAAGAGACCCACAGGTTCTATGGTCAGGGCAGATGGGGTTCACTGCCATGCCACTTGGCCCTTCTTTGGAGCTGGTGTTTCTGCATGATGGAGCTGGACTCAGAAGGGATCTCTTTTCACAAGCCTTTCATGCTAGTTTACTGGAATTGTAGTTGGTGCTGGAGCTTAAGATATATCTAGGGGATTTAAATCTCTGGACTGACAATATGATAGCCAGGCCCTGAGCCTCAACAGTCTTCAGCTCCTACACTCTGATTTATTGGACTTATCCCACTCAGCTAACATGGAGTTGAAGAATGTCAGCCACCACACCATGGAGCCTAGAGTGCCTACAACTGAAAGCAGGAGGATTGCATCCAATATCCATGTGGAATCTAAACCCCCTCTTGACATAGATGTGGAATGGACACAACCAAGCCAAGGTCCACAGGAAGGAGGAATACAGTAAGGATCAGAGTGGACTTAATGATATCCTATTCATGAACTATTTTGGTTAATAATTGAGAAAATGTGGCATTGGTGTGGAAAAAGTGACCATGGTGGCTGCTGGGTGTGGGGAATGGGAGAAAGAGATCAGATGTGGAGGCATTCTCAGGACTTGGAGTTGTCCTGGGTGGTGCTCCAGGGACAATTGCCAGATGTTGTATGTCCTCCCATGGCCCACTGGATGGAACGTGGGAGAGTGTGGGCTATGGTGTGGAACATGGGACATGGGGTGCAGCAATGCCCGGAGATGTACTCACCAGACGCAATGGATGTGTCATGATGGGGGAGAGTGTTACTGTGGGGGGAGTGGTGGGGTGGGGGTGGTGGGCATGAATGGGGACCTCATATTTTTTTATTTTTTTATTTTATTTTATTTTTTTTTTAAAGATTTATTTTTATTTATTTAATTCCCCTCCCCTCCCCCGGTTGTCTGTTTTCTGTGTCTTTTTGCTGCGTCTTGTTTCTTTGTCCACTTCTGTTGTCTTCAGCGGCACGGGAAGTGTGGGCGGCGCCATTCCTCTGCAGGCTGCTCCCTCCTTCGCACTGGGCGGCTCTCCTTATGGGTGCACTCCTTGCGCGTGGGGCTCCCCTACGCGAGGGACACCCCTGTGTGGCACGGCACTCCTTGCGCGCATCAGCACTGCGCATGGGCCAGCTCCACACGGGTCAAGGAGGCCCCGGGGCTTGAACCGTGGGCCTCCCATGTGGTAGACGGACGCCCTAACCACTGGGCCAAAGTCCGTTTCCCTCATATTTTTTTAATGTAATATCTTTTAAAAAATGAATAAATTGAGTAGAATTTGGAAAAAAAAAAAAAGGGAAAGTTTAAGGTCATGTATATTACTAGAAGGAAAACTAAAAAATGTAATATGGGACTGTAAAGCATAATGAAACCTTATGTGAAATATGAGTATGGTTAATATTGTTATATAAGACTGTTTTTCTTCGAAACAATAAATGTATGTTAATGATGTAAGATGTTAATTTGAGGCAAAAATATAACCAAAGCAAACTGTGAAAAAAAAAAGAGTAAGTTACTTCCCTCACCAGTCTGTTGCCACTTGTTGGAGCAAGATGGCCACTGGTCTCTGTGAGGGTTTAGCCTTCCTCTTCCTCTTCAGGCTCCGTGGTGCCAGCTTCTTCTAATCTCAGCTATAGGCTGGCATAAGGCTCATCTCTCTTCCTGGGGTTCATCTCTTTCTGGGCTCAGCTTCTCTGCTCTCCCCACTAAGCCAGCTGTAAACTATCAGGCAAAAACTTGGCTCTCTCCCAGAGGCTCCAGCATCAAAACTAAGCTCTCTCCTCTGCTGTTTCATTTTCTGTGTGAGTGTCCACCTGATGTGGGCTATGGGTGGGAGGCTCTTCATCTCTTTGTAGATAACCTAAGCTGTCTGTGACTTGTGGGTGTGGGACGGTAAGAGGCTGCAGTCCTGCCCTTGGTGACCATGGCAACAACTCCAGTCCCAGGAAACAGTTTAGCAATGCAAAGTCTATAAACTTTAAATATTCAGGGAAAATGCAAACCAAATGTGCTAAAACCTTGTCTGGAATGTGTAAGGTCCATGCTAAAAGCTTACCTAGGATGTGGACGATATATGCTAATTCAAGCCTATTGAGCACTGAAACAAAGAACAATTTAACCCTTCCTCTCTGTATAAAAGGAACTCAAAATTCTTGTTCAGGGCTCAGGTTTGAAACAGAAAGCTCCTGAGTCCAGCCGGCCATCAATAAATCATTTTTCCTTCTCAAAATCATTCCTGAGTCCTGGCCTGAGTCCAGGGGGAAAGTAATTGGAGGTATCAGAGATACAAAAAGAGATAGTACACCAGGGAGCCAAGAGTACCTACAACTGCAAGCAGGAGAATTGCATCCATCATCCATGTGGGATCTAAGCCCCTTCTTGATGTGGAGGGGGCTGGACATAACCATCCCAGTGTCCAAAGGATGGTGGAATAGAGTATGGACTAGAGTGGACTTACTGATATTCTACTGTGGAACTGTTGTGATTAGTACTGGAAGAAATTGTAGCACTGATGTGGAGAAAGCGGCCACAGTAGCTGTTTAGGGTAGGGAGAGGGAAGAAGAGATATGATGTGGGGGCATTTTCAAGACTTGGAGCTGTCCTGGGTAGTACTGCCGGGATAGATGCTGGACATTGTATGTCCTCCCATGGCCCACTGGGTGGACTGGGGGAGAGTGTAAACTACAATGTAAACCATTATCCATGTGGTACAGCAGTGCTCCAGAATGTGTTCACCAAATGCAATGAATGTCCCACCATGATGAAAGAGGTTGTTGATGTGGGAGAAGTGGGGTGAGGGGGGTGGGGGTATATGGGGACTTCTTGTGTTTTTTTAATGTAACATTTAAAAAAAAATAAAGAGAGAAAAAAGAATTAATTAAGGTATAATATAAAAAAACAATAGTAATTTTCAGTTGGATGGACAATGGGCTTTAAAACACAATTGAGACAATTGGTCTCCTGTAGGAAGAGGCACACCCCTTCCTTCTCAACGGGGGTGTGTGTTATCCTCTATACTTCCAATATTTGCATTTTCACTTGAGTTAGTTAAGAACAAAAGGATATAAACTTATAAAGCCTGGAGTTCAAAGAAAATTTTTCAGTAACCATCTTGAAAATTCATATGTTCCCTAATGCAATTACTCTTTCTTCACTTTCTGGAGAAGTTCTCTTTCCTCTTTGAATTTACCTGTCCAGTGGCTTATAAAATTTTAATGCTAGTGGTATAGGAAATTCAAATAGTTACATAGATTTAGAAGAAAAAGAACTTTAGTCTTAGCATAAATAAGTTATGGGGATCTGTGTAGCTGAGGGTGGAAACAGTAGCCAGACTCTCTGCTAATGCTCAGCATCCTGAATCCCTATAGTCGAGATGGAAATATTGATTGGTGCATAAGGAAACCTAGCCCAAGCTGGTGCTGGTTTGGTTCAGATTTTACCTTGGGCATCCCTACCATTCTTCCAAGCTGTGCAGATACCCTTCTTCTTAGGGAGATTCCAAGTGTCATGGGACATTGCTCAGACCATGGGGTGAAGTTGAGCAAAGACACATGCTTTACTCCTGATGGTCCATGAAATGGATTCACGCTGGTTTCTGTCCAAGAGGAGCTCTCCAGACACCATGAAAGGACAGCTGGACTCAGGTGCTGGGACTTACCCCAGTGAAGTTAGGGACTGGGGGATCTGACTTTGGTGAGCATATTTCTGTGTAATCCTTTCCTGACTCACCTTTATTCTCAGGTTGCCAGTGACCATTCTCTTATTATATCCTCCATCTTTCTACTCCTTGTTCCCAGCCTGGAAAAGGTTTCTAGTCTAATCTGATGTTTTCTCCCATGATTTGGCTCTATTCCAGAAGTCCTTCTTCCTCTGTCCCTCAGAGTTTAAGATATCAAAACTCAAAATTCCAGAAAAGATTCTTTTTGCCTTCATTTTGTTTCCATGTCCCTTTCCTTAGACAACAAGCTTAAAATCTCAGAAAGGATGAAAGGTAATGCCAAGATATAATAAAGCAAAATAAAGCAGACTGTCCCATCTCAAATGCAAGCCCTAGGACTTCTCAGATCAACAAGGAGATTGTAAGATTGGAAATCATACTACTCCTTTGTCCAGGAGCCTGTATAGAAATGAAGATCCTCTAAGGTTAGAGCTGCCCTAAGAAAAAGGAGCATGATCTGCCCCCTGCACAAGTCGTATCACAACACTTGCACTCTGGAATTGGGGAATGGCTGGCAGGACAGGGTATTTGCAAACATACCCCTTCTCTGTTGGTCTCATGCTGTGGTCTCTGGCCCCTGGTCCTCAATTTAAAAAGTAGTATTGTGGACCCACTCCCCCCAAGGTTTGTTAGTGGCAGTTGAGGTACAGAGTATTATAAGATAAACATAATCACTGCTTTCCCAGAGTTTTGACAAAACTCTGGGACAAAAGGGGACAAAATCACTATTAAATTATCTCACAAATACATAACCAGTTACTACTAAGATGATGGAATAAGAAGGTTAGGGTGATATCTGCCAGTCTGGCAAATGAGAAAAGGGCCTCTGAGAAACTAACATTTCAGGTGACAGTAGAGCAACAGTGAGAGTTTGCTAGGCAAAGAAGAAGAGAGGAAAAACCAACCCAAGGACATGTTGGAGCAGGAAGAAATTAGGCAAAGGCAAACAGCATAAATGTCATAGGATGGAAGGGGCAGGTGTCATCCCAGGAACCTAGAGAACTGGAGACCTGGGCAAGGCTTTGTAGTTTTGTGTTACACTGGGCTTCATTTTCATGCTAATGGGAAGTTCTTTTGGGGTATGACTCTGACTGCCATTTGGAGAGCATTTTGATGGGGCCATGAATCGACTGGAAGAGGCACCTTAGGAAGTTATAGGCTTGACTTTGAACAATTATTTGCCAAATATATACACTCACTTTCCAGAGCTGAAAGATCACTTCTTTTCTGGATAATTACGTGATTTTAAACAAAATCAAGAGTGGCTTGTTATAGTTTGCTTTTCAAATGACCTTTTGTTGTCTGCTGTATAAGATATTTTAAGTCATTTTTTCCAGTAGGGGCCCAAAATACAAACGTTGAAACAATACTGGTCAATTTATCTCATGTTTAATAGCCCAAGGCCATTGCACCTGTAGCACAAGCTTGCCGTGCTGGTCAGCTCAAGAAGAGAGTGAATTTTACTGCTATTTTAGCCAGAATGTAGGGGTCTTGGGAATGTTTCTGTTGTTTTTTCAGGGTTTTTTTTTAGCAGTGAAGAAGCATGTATTTGAGTTAGTTTCCAAAACTAATCAACTTAATGTTTTCAAAATTCACCATGTGAATCCTGTTTTAACATTGTTTTTAAGTCAATATCAGTACATAGCAGTGAATAAAGCATATATTTTCATTAGTTTTCAAACTAATCAACCTCGATATTTTTTATAATTAATTTTTTATTTATAAAGAAGCTTTAAATTACATAAATGTTACATAAAAAATATAAGGGATTCCCATATGCCCACTCCTTCCCCCTCCCACACTGCCCCACATTAATGACATCTTTCATTAGCGTGGTACATTTGTTACAATTGATGAGCCCATATTGAAGCATTGTTACTAACTATGGACTACAGTTTACATTATCATTTACCCCTTGTCCTGCACAACTTTGCAAGTTATGACAAATATACAATGGCCTGTATCCATCACTGCAATGTCATACAGGACACATCCTGTATGGTATTGTATGGTGGCCACTGCCTCTACATCAATGATAAGAGTTCTTCCATTGCTAGAATAATAAGTCTATAGGAGAATATTAATAAGTCTACTTTAGTCCATTGCTCATTCCCCAATCTTGAGGATTAGGGTATGGTGATGCCCACTCTGCTTCTAATTGAGAGGGGTTTTAGATCCCAAGGGGCAGATGGATGGAACTATGTTGCTTGCAATTGCAGGCATTCTCTGTTCCTTGGGATGGGCATTGTCCATCATCATCTCCTTGTTAGTTTTCTAATGAACTGGAGAGTAGGTGTTGCAACTCTGCTGAGATTTGGGGCCCAACTGGCACATGGACAGACCAAAGATTTTAGTCTCTGGGACATATACTTATCAAGTATAGTGCTAATTATAGGTTCAAATAAAAGGGGTAGAAGAGCCACATGTAGAGAACCTATAAATGGGTCTAACTCTGTTACACTAGGGAGCATAAATGCCAAAGTAAGGCCCACTACCAGGGTGCTGAATTCCTGAGCTGTCTGCCCTGCTTATAGTTTCTGGATATCTCTCGAACGCTCAGGAGCTCCACTGTTTGAGGTGCTGTTTACTGTGGTAGTCAACAAGATCCCGCTGAGACATTCATAATGTGACCTCTGGAATGACCTCCCAACTCACTTTGAAATCTCTTAGCCATAAAAATTCATTTGTAGTTACCATTTCCCCCTTTTGGTCAAGGTCTTTTTCCAGATGCATTGCTGGTTGATGCTTGGTAATAATCGCCTGGTGCCAGGGTGGCTCATGCCCGGGACTCATGCCCCACACCAGGGAGAAGGTAGTGCTTTTATATGCTGAATTTGGCTTAGAGGGAGGCCACATTTGAGCAACAAGTAGGTTTTCAGGAGATAACTCTTAGGCAGTATATAATACTAAGCTAAGTTTCAATTTCACAAGAAAAGGCTCATAAATAGAATCATCAATTTCAAGGGCCTGGCATAATGGTCTGTCTTCTTTCACTAGACATAGCCCTTGCACTCAGGGGATTCTTACTGTCCTATTAGAGAATGCCCCAGAACGCCCCAGGATTGGAATTCAATATTCTTTTGGTTATTGTATGGATCTCCACCCACTGCGGCAATGTTCCATGAACACTTGAACATATCCATATGCCTTAGAGGCATGTTGGGAATGTTTTGGCTTTGGAAATTATGCTTTAAAGATTACTCTTTAAATTATACCAGTTGGACTCATCTTGGCTGTTCCCTTTCTGTGTTTTCTAAACCCAAGGACTTTCAGTTTTTGATTCCTCAATGAAGATCTTGACTCAAAAGGAAGCAAAAACAAAAACAAACAAGAAAGCAAAAAGTTTCTAGGTACACCACTGAGGTATCACGAACATACCCAGTTAAGGGGCAACCTTTATTTTCCCATTGATTACAGATATCAAATTTTTCACTTTCTTTTCCTAAAAAGCACATCACAGATGACAACTGTTCATTGGCATTCAGTTCACCCACTCTTCCTTTACCAGACATGCCCTCTTGTCTCCAAATGGGACGAATGAGTCTCCTCTAAGTACTCTGTGCAAGTTGTTCATTGAAAGATTCCTAGGGTTCAGTACTCACTCCATGGACCCATCAATTAAAAGAAGATTTTAGCATAAACACAATTTAGGAGGAAAAAACTTTTGAATTAAATTACTAATAGCCACTTCTGACTCTTCCTGTGAAGATGACTTACTGTATCTTACGTTAAATCAGTCAATATTCTGTATAAAATTTTTATAATATTAATGTTCTGAGATTGATACAATCTATTCCTGATTGCATTAAACATATCATTTCATATCTTATGAAAATAGATATGAAAAATCTATTTTTTTCACTAGAAAAATACTGCTCTACTTTTTCCTTGAATCAAATTTCAGCTAAAGTAAGATGGCATCTTAATTTAAGATTAAATGAACTTATATATACACCTCTGCAAACTCCTGCCAGGGCTATGCATTTAATCCTGTTGGACCTTGACTTTTAAATGGAGTTAAATAGGAGAAAATTAGAGACAAGCGCAATGCGTCTTGTAGAGCTTCCCCCTTGCTTAGTTACATTTAAAAAATGATGAATTAGAATCTAATTCATCATTTATGGAGATGTGAGAAAATACCCATTTTTAGTCCAAGAGGATATTAAACGTGGTTTTGGTCAACAGTTAAAGGTAAGGCTTGCTTTGGGTAAGTGTGTGCTGTTTGGGCTGAAAGGACTTCTGTCCAAGTTGAAAGGCATTTGTAAAATTTAAGACTATCTTACCTTGACAAAGTAACATTCCAGAGCATGGGAATTCCATTGACGAGCTACAGCCAGCACTGATAGATAACAGTGTTTTAATAGTAAACCTTTTTCCTTTATTTAAAGTCAAACAGTTCCTTCCCTCCCCCTCCCCTTTGGAAATGTAACATTTAGCATTAAAAGCATTATAAGTAAAGGAGATTGTAAATGTTACATATTTATCTTATTTTCAGGGAGATAATTTCCAGGGAAAGGTAGTTTAGGAAGCTGCAATAACTGCTTGCTGAAAACAAGTGTTGGCAAAAGTTTAAAAATAGTTATTTTAAATAACCAATTACTGTTTTTGTTGAGATGTTACAAAAAAAATCATATTAGAATACAAGAAACTATCTATTACTCATTATCCACCATAGGTCCTCAGGCAGAATTGTATATAACTAAAAGCTACTATAACGAAGAGTTTGTTTTTCAAGCATTTCCTTCCTTTGATTTTCCAGTAGTTCTTTCTCTCTCAAATGGACGACTTCACAATTCTCAGCAAAGCTGCTGTGTTAACTGCACCCAGGGCAGCTGGTTCTTCCGGGCAGTTACTTTTCAGTCACCATCTGTGGCCCCTTACCCAGGGCCAGCCGGCCCCTGCAGCTGGCAGGTTACTGTCCCCCCGACATGCTGGCACCGTCCCTCCCAGCCTTCAGCCTGAAGAGTCCTCTTCACAAATACGGGTTCACTGCTTTCTCTTGCGATGCACAATGTACGGGCCCAAGGCTAGTGACTCTAGCAGGAGTTTCCAGGTCCTGAGAATCTGCACTGCTCATTGAGGAGGTGATGACTTGAAGGGGGTAGAGCGAGCATGAGGGCCCCTTCATGGGTGGGGAGCTCTCTATCTAAGTCAGAGCTCTCTCCAAGCTGAAGTACCAGAGGAAGAGCCTCCTGCTGGAAGAGGTAACCTCAGAGACGGGAGGTGACTTGAGGTCAGTGTAGCGGGGACAGCGCATGTATGTATTAGTCATGACCTTGCAAGAGTAGGGGTGCTGGGAGAACATTGTGGAAAGCCCGAGAGCCCAGAAGTCCTGCATACCTTTCACATAGGAGTTGTGGTGACCATAAGGACAGAAGGGTAAGGTCGGACAGATGCAGGAGCTAACTGGGGAGGGTGGCAAAGGCTGATGGGGGGCTGAGCAGAGCCCGAGAGAGACGGAGGCAGCACCGGGGAGCGGCAGGTGGCCACAGGGCTAGAGAAATAAAATAGGCCCTGCAGGGGCCTCTTTTTTACAGCTGACCCATGGTTAGAGGCTGCAAATTTAAGAAAGAACACCTTAGGTTTGTGAAAAGAAATGAGCCTAAAAACATAAGGGGATGAAAAAGCAGGACAATAAGTTAGAACCCTGGAAAAGAAGTCGTTGGAAGTTGCCAGCCAATTTGACTTGTTCCTCCTTCAAAGCGAGAGGCCCTATTCCAGTTCTCATACTTTGGCCTGATTTCTTCTTCCATCAGCAGCTCGCAGGCTTCCACATGCCTTCACTTCTTGACTTTTTATCTTTCCTGGTCCATTCCTGACTGTCACATGGTCGGGGAGGGTAGGCTCTTAATTTCTCCTGGGAAGAAATTTGAAATGATTTCATGAGGAAACCCACAGGATGCCTGTCCAAGTTGCAAAAGTAATTAAGTGCTTTGGATTTAGGGCTTCAGGGGGAAGATGGTGTTGTGGGCCATTTTGTTTGTACAGGGCGGTTGCCTTGGAATATGAAAACGTTACATTGACCTCCTGTTCTCAAGCCATTGGGCTTTGTTCTTACTGAGTAAACCACCAGGGTCCCTCCTTGTAGGTGTGTGTGCCTGTACGTTTTCAGGGGGAAACCGTGGGAATACCGTATCATCTCCACATCTCAGCTTTGGGAAGGGAGTCAACCTGTCTGTTGAAAATTGCCAGGATCATTTTTCCTATTAGAGGAATCCAAAATAGCCTAGTGGCAAAACACTAGTGGCAGCTAACTGACCTGTACACACTTTCTATTTTAAGATGGCAATATCACAGCAGCGCTGACCTAGTTACTAGAAATTTCTAAAACTACACCTCCAGAATCCTAAAACATTAGCAGACATGATACACATGTGAATTGCAATAGAAATATCTCTGGATCCTCTTTAACCAATTGTCACTGGTTGGATTTCACTTATTTTTCTGGAACAGACACAGAGAGAAGAAAAATAATATTAAGTAAATAAAAAACAAGTATCTTCCCAAGAGAGGTGGAAAAGTAAACACTGTTTTTGTTTATTTTCAAATACTGTTGACAAATTTCTAGGGTGAGGCGTAGAATTTTCAATAAATTAGCGCATTTATAACAAACTGCTTCTATTAGAGACCAGGTCGAATGTCATTCTTTCAAGAAATAAAATGAGGTCTTTGTTTCTGTAGGATTTGATAATAAATAGAGAAAAAATTAATTTTGACTTCTTTAGAAGTCAAGTGTGTATGAAAAATGTTGACCTGCTTATTGCTGCCAGCTAAAGGAGAGTCAGCTGTGGTTGCAATTAAGTTTTGTAAATCACTTTTAAGGTGCTTGTTTATGGAGGAGAAACTGTATTGGATATTTTCACAATGTTCCTTTCATTAAGGATAGTTACAAAATTAAGTAAAGCACCCAAAGAATAAAACTATATTTCTTAATACAATTAACCAAGCTCTTAAACTAAGAGCATTGCCATTCTCAGAATTGTCTACATCTTTTAGAACAATGTCTTTTTATATAACCTATGCTCATACAATGGCTTTTTCGTACCAATATGGCAATTATGATTTATGGAATCAAGTTTAGTCAAAACTGTTGACTTTCTTTAGAGCCTTAAAACTTATCTCATTAACCTGAGTTTTAATTTACTTGTACAGACTAAATATGTTGCATAATTGATAAATAAATCAAATAAACAACCTCATCTTTTCCATATGGAATTCTAGTTACATGAAAAATCATTAAATTTATTATTCTAATAAGGAAACAGCTGAAAAAATATGGGTAATGTTAGATGGCTTGTTTAAATTATTGCAGTTTAGATACATTTTTCTCATATGTTGATTTTTGTTTTCCCTGCAGGCTTTCTTTATATCACTGCACAATTACTCGTGATTTAATATAGGCCATTGCACTGAAAATAAATTATAGTATCTCAATATTTTATTGTAAAAAATTGTTTCCCTAAATGTAGACATTTGTCAAAATTAAGCCAACGTATCCTTAAGATTTATGCATTTCATCGTATGTGAATTTTACATAAAACTATAAAAATATTGAAATCTAGCTAATGCCAGGCATGTAGATATATTTAAGAAAATGTGTGCCGATATCAGCATCTTTAAAATGCATTAAAAAATTGATTTGTTAGTTGGAGAGAGGAACAAATACATATGTAGATATGTGAAAAACAAGTATCCTAAAATATTAATGGTGCAGGCTAGGTTTGGAGTGTAAGGGGGTTCATTGGAAAATTATTTCAACATTGCTGAATGTTTAAAAGTTTTCAAAATAAAATCTAAGGGAGAGCAACCAATTTGTCCCTAAGCCTGTGGCCTGTTAGAGACCCTGTTTTCCCTTATATCAGTACACTCAGTGTCCCAGCAGTCCTGCCCATTCTCCCTATTGACCAAGTTTGACCTCATCTCCCCACCTCCCACTCCACCTCCTACTCTACCTCAGTTTACCATCATCTCACTGGATGGCCCCCAGCTGGTCTGGATGCTTCCCCTCTTGATCCCTAAGGTACCCTCCACAGAGTGCTGGAGTAAGTTCTATAGACCGTGAATTAGAGTCCCCCTTCCAAGTTATAAACAACCTCTCCTTTAAGTCAAATGATTCTCAAGTAATTTTCACAAATAAAGCATCTGAGAGATCTGTTTACTCTTTAGCCAAGTGCAGCAGTTTTTTATTATTTATGAATTCCAAAAAAGATATTTGATTATGTTTTTAAACTGGTCTGTTCCTCTGGCTGTGATATCCTTTGGTTATAGTAGATTAAGCTGCTGAGATGTCTTTGATTAAATTAAGATTAAGGCTTTGATTGTCATTAGGGTGTGCAGGGTTGAGTCTCCACCCCTTGAGGGGCTGATATGACAGACTCTTACATGGAAGTAGACACACAGAGGAAAAAAGAACACAGAGGAAGTTGAAGGCTCATTAGCCATAGCAGAGGCCCCAGAAAGAGAGATGAGCCTGATAGTCTACAGCTGACCTTGTGAAGAACCCAAGAAGCTGAGCCAGGAAAGAAATGAGCCCCAGGGAGCTCATTTGCCAGCCTACAGCTGAGATCAAAAGAAACTGGGACTGCAGAACTTAAAGAGGAAGAAGGAAGCCCGAACCCGACATTCACCCACCATCGCTCTCAATGACCAACACGTGGCAATGACTTTGGGTGAGAAAGTACCTCTTATGGTACCTTGAGTTGGACTCTGTATGGCCTTGTGACTGTAAGATTCTACACCAAATAAATACCCTTTATAAATGCCAGGAGATTTCTGGTACTTTGCATCATCACCCCTTTGACTGACTAATACACCAAGTATGACTCATGGACATACCCAACCAGTTGTTAGATTGGGATGTGCTTTTGGGATCTTCATACACAAATTAAAATAAGGAAGCCACCTTTTCAAATTTTATAAATGCATTGCAATATGTTTTCTTACTGACGAGTAAGGGATTTCAATACATGCTGGGTAGTCATTCTTTGTCAGTTGTATGTATGATAAATATATTCTCCCACCTGAACTTGCCTTTTCACACTCTCACTGGTATATTTTAAGAACAGAGCTTCGTAATTTGAATATTGCCCATTTTATCCATCTTTACATTTTATAGTTACTGATTATTGTGACCTATTTAAGGAAAGTTCATTCCTTAATGAGCTCACTGTTTTCCTTTTCACTTTCAGACCAAAAAATCACTTGAAGTTGAAGTTGTCTATGGCATGAGATAGAGGCCAAGATATTTTTTTCCCATATGGCCATACAAGTGACAAAGACCCATTTATGGAAAAGAGCTTCATACTTCACCTATTGCTCTCCAGTGCTACCTTTGTCATAACTCAAATGAATGTATGCTCAATGTGTGCTCTTGGCTTCAGTTCTCTTCTGTTGGCCTATTTGTCTATGTTTGTACCAATGCCATATTGTTTTATGTATATACTCATTTAATAAGTCTTCATATTTGTTTAAGTATAGCAATTCTATTTGTTTGTTGTTGTTCAAAGACATCATTCCTCCTCTAGGCCCATTTTAGTTTCATATAAATTTAAAATCAATTACTAAACAAATACTGCCACCGTTTAAACTGGAATTGCTTTGAATCTATAAATAAATCTGAGAATTGCCATCTTTACAAAACTGAATGTTCTCATCTATGAAGGTGGTTTATACTTCCCTTTATTTGGGTCTCTCTAAGTCTCACAGTAATGTTAATTTTCTGTGCAGCAGTCTTTCACAGCTCTCATTAGATTTAATTCTGCTTTATTTTTTTTATCATATTTTTAAATCTAAGCTTCTGTTGCAGGTTGGCTTGTATCTACAGAAAAACATATTAAAAGCCTAATCCCCAGTACCTCAGAATGTGATCTTATTTGGAAATGAGGCTCATCACAGATGGAATTAGGTCAGCTAAAATAAGATGCTTGAGTAGGGTAGGTGCTTAACCCAATATGACCCACATCCTCATAAGAGGGGGAGAGGAGACAGACAGACACAGAGAGAGAAGACGGCTATGTGATGACAGAGCAGAGAATGAGTTATGTCACAAGCCTCGAGACGCCCGACTGCTGGCTACCACTGGGGACCAGAGACAGGCCTGGGACAGATTCTCCTCTACAGACTTCAGAGGGTGCATGGACCTACCAACACCTTGATTTTGGACTCTAGCCTCCAGAACCGCAAGGAAATTAATTTCTGTCATTTTTAGCTACCCAGTTTGTGATATGTTGTTTGTGCTGACCTAGAAAACTGACACCTTCTTTAAATTTCATTTTGTAAGTGTCAGTTACTGATATGTAAAAACTCTATTTTTGTACATGGACTATGATTTCATCAAAATTATTAAATTCACTTATTAATTCTAATAACTTATCTGTAGTCTCCTTTGGGTTTTCTATGTACACAGTCAAGTCATCTTTGCATTATGACAGCATTATTTTTTCTTCCCAATTTTTATCTTTGTTTTCTTTTAGTTACATTGTTGCTTCAGTACAATGTTAGACAGAAGTGGTGACAACTGCCATCCTTATTTCATTCATGATTTCATGGAGCATAATTTCAATATTTCATGATTATGTGAGATGTTTTCTTCAGATTATGAAAATTTCCTTCTTTTCTAATTTGCTAAGGACTTTTACTGAATTTCAAATAAAATGATGTAAATTTTATCAAGTTATTTTTTGTCTATCTTGTGCTGACCACATAATTTTACTAATTTATACTGCTGATGTGGTAAAGTACGTTAATTCATTTTCAAATGTTGTATGTATCTTGCCTTCCTGGAATGAATTGTTCGTTATATTGATATATTTTATTTATTTTGCTAGATTGCTAATAATTTGTTTAGAATTTTGGGATCTGTGTTCAAGATAGGGATTGCTCATAAATTGTCTTTGTCACCTGCACTATTCCAGGGATAGCGTAAAATGTGACATATCTGTGAAGTATTGCCTTTTTTTCTACTCTCTAAAGCATTTATGAAGTCATGGAATTATTTCTTACTTAAATATTTTGGAAATTCACTGGTGAAACCATCTGGAATTTAAATTTGGAGGATACATATATTTAAGGCCTCTACAAACACTAAATCTTGAGGTTTCTCGATAAGGAATCACAACCAAAGCATAATTCTCCCATAAGATTTTGACAAGGATAGTCTGAGAATTTTCATCTCAGTATCTTAGACTTCCATGTGAGAGGGCAAGAAGAGACAAGACATTCTATCACAGATCAGAAAATTGAGCATAAACAGGGTTTAATGTTATAATCGGGAAATATTTTAACTTACTAGGATAACTTACAATTTAAAGGAAATTTAAAGAGAAACCATTATATAAAGTGAGAAATTATTTTGTAATATACCAAATTACTCCATTTCCTTTTTAGTGAACTACATATGTTTAGATTTAAAGAAATCCCAGCAACATCAAAACAGGCCATAGCAGAGCCTAGTGTTACAGCAGTAGGTAAGAGATGGACCTCTTTCACATAAGTAGTCTGGTGGAAAAACAGATATGCAGGCAAGAGATTATACAGCAATTGTTTAAAAAACCTCAGATGAAGGCCTGAAAAGAAGGCACAGTTACAGCTGAGCTAAACCTAGAGAGAAGAGAGAAGAAAAAAAAAAAAACATCAAAAAAGAATATGCTGTCCAAAGGCATATAGGATGACAGATTTGGGTGGTCAATTTCTAGTTTGGTGTAAACTACTAATCATTTTTTTTAATAATGAAAATTAATTTTATGCTCTCAGAACTACAAAACATTGTTGAAAGAAATTAAGCAATATCTAAGTGGAAAGGCACCTAATATTTATGACTCTGAAGATGTAATAGTTTTAAGATGGCAATGCTCCTCCCCCCTAAAATTTATCTATGGATTCATTTCAATCCTTATCAAAATCCCCGCTGGCTTCTTTGCAGAATTTCAGAAGCTGATTCTAAAATTCAGAAGGCCATACAAGGTACCCAAGATAGCCAAAGCACTCGTGACAAATAAGGACAAATTTGATGGATCTTACTTCCCATTTTCAAACCTTACTACACAACTAGGGTAGTCAAGACAGAGTAGTGCTGGCATGGCATGAAGCTAGACACAGAGATCAATGAAATAGAATAGAGAGCCCAGGGGTAAAGACGTATATTTGTAGTCAGTTGGCCTCAAAAGGTTCCAAGACAATTCGATGGGGAAAGAAGAGTCATTTCAATAAATGATGCTGGAACAACTGCAATCCTAATGCAAATGCTTTAATTTAGACCCCTTCCTTACACCATAGACAAAAATGAATGGAAATCCAACACTGTTTAGTGTAACCTTTTGGATCACGAACCTAATAGTAAGAGCTGAAATATTGAACTCTTGAAAGAACATAAGAGTAAGCTAACAAGGCAAAAGCTTTCTTAGAGATATGATACTACAAGCACAAACAACTGAAGAAAATATAGATAAATTGAACATCAAAATTAAAAACTTTTTTGCTTCAAAGGATACCAATATGAAAGAAAAGACAACATCCAGAATAGAAGAAAATGTGTGAAAACAATATATCTGAAACATCTCTTATATCCAGGATATATAAAGACCATTTACAACTTAACAATAAAAAGGTAAACAATATATTTTTTAAATGAGCAAAGAAGATGGATAGACATTTGCTTCCTAAAAATAGGAAGGGACTGTTAGCCAGATAGTGCCTTTATCAGTGACGAGGATTTTGTGCCTCAAAGCAAGAAAGAAGAAAATGCCTCCCTCTGGCCTTCAGCTTCAAGGCTGCAAAAGGCTGGGGCTTCTGTGGCCTCTTGCTGTGCATCTCAGGCAGGATGCAGCTCGCCCTATTAGAGCTCAGGAACCAGAAAGCATCCGCGGGAAACTGTTTCTCCTACTTAATTCTGGGTGTATTCCTTTTCCACTGAGCCTTAAAACAGAATGACCCCAGCTTTAATCTGGTCTTTCTCAAAGAAGGCCAAAGACAGCAGATACAAGACAATATAAATAATAATATTGTTGTTAGAGGCGTAATTCCTGGATATCATTAAGAGTAGTATGTTTTGATATTTTATTTCTTTGTTTGCAATGACACTTCATTGGAGGCTTTTGTAATTGATTTTCAAAAACCCTGAGAGAAGGGTCATCCCATAATACAATGACATTGCAAATTCTTTTTTGACATTGTAGTGAGAAAAACAGAAAAGTTGGATTTTATGGGAACAACTGATGTGGGCTATGGGTGGGAGGTTGTTTGTCTCTTCATAGATAGCCTGTCTGTGTCCTGACCTGAGGGTGTGGGACAGGGAGAGGCTGCAGCCCTGCCCTTGGTGACCATGGCAACGACTCCAGTCCCTGAGAAACAGTTTAGCAATGCAAACTCTAGAAACTTTAAATATTCAGGGAAAATGCAAACCAAATGTGCTAAAAACTTATCTAGACTGTATGAAGTCCATGCTAAAAGCTTACCTAGGATGTGGAAGATATATGCTAATTCAAGCCTATTGAGCACTGAAACAAAGAACAAT
The DNA here is from genome assembly GCF_030445035.2 of Dasypus novemcinctus. NCBI lineage: Eukaryota > Metazoa > Chordata > Mammalia > Cingulata > Dasypodidae > Dasypus > Dasypus novemcinctus. The sequence continues at coordinate 7,586,489 of NC_080674.1, read as the reverse complement.
TTGGCCCTACCTCTCTGTATAAAAGGAACACAAAGATCTTGTTCAGGGCTCAGGTTTGAAACAGAAAGGTCCCAAGTCCAGCCGGCCATCAGTAAATCACTTTTTCCTTCTCAAAATCATTCCTGAGTCCTGGACTTTCTATATGCAAATAATTGAACCTCTCTCATCTTCTACAATATTTTGGGGGGCTCGTCCAGGATTGTAAATGAAGGCCGGAGATGGTAGCATTTTTCTGCCCCTTCCAGATCCCCGAGGAAGCTGGGAAGACTCAGGCGAACCCCAAATCTGGGCACCCCTGTATTAAATTTAATCCAGAAAAGATGTGTACTCCACCAGAATCATCCGGATGAAAATCGAGGGCAATGGAAGGTGTAAAGTTAAACAGTGTAAAAGCTCTAGCTGAAATCTTTTGTTGTGGTGCTGAATTGTGAATGAATTCACTTTATACCAGATATTAATGTTAAGTGTTCTCTCTTTCTAAAGTTTATAATGGCTGCAGAGGCAGCCATGTTAAAAAAGATATACATAAACTTGTGGGTCAGATTAATAAATTTTGTGCTTTAGTCTGTATAAGCTGAATGCTGGTATTAAAGTTGTGTGGTTATATAAAGTGGTGGAATTTTGTTGAGCTGGAACCCTCCCTTGCTGTTGGTAAAGTGAATTGATTGTAGTTTGTAAAACAAAACCACGGTGTGAGTGAGTGTGTGCATGCTCTGCTGTTTTGCCTCCCTGGGTCGGCCTCATTTGCAGGAACTCAAGGATTGTCTGTGTCCGTGTCTGCCCCATAAACCCAGGTTTGTTAGAGCTGGCCCAGTCAGGGTGGCTAGGAAAGCCAGTGACTTAAATCATAGCCCTGCCAAGACAGGGGGTCCCCGGGAAAGGTGCTGAATTCAAGTAAGTTCTTTCTGCCCATTTTGGAGGAAAGCTGGAAGGGCAGGGGGCAGCTTGCCCCTTTCCAGTGAGTCCACACCTTCTATTCATAAGCCGCATTCCTATTTGATCGCTGTGCACCTGACTGCCTGGAAAGGGGGAAGTGAAGGGAATAAAAAGCAGGATCAAATAAATGTAATAAAGTTCCCTCCCTAGAGTGTCAAAGGCCAAAATAAATTTGCATTCTGCCCAGGTTCTTCTACTTTTCCAAATGTCTCTCTCTCTGTGAAACTGTGTAAAAACGCTTTAAAATGTTTTAAAACTGTAAACTTGTCTGAAGAAAAGAGGCTATCACTTAAAACAATAAACCTCTAATCACTTAATAGCCTTTTTAATGGTCTGACTGGGAACATCAGGATTGTAAAACTACAGAAAAAAAAATCTGTGTTTAGCATTTGTGTTGTTGGCACCTAAAAATTCACAATAAAAAGGTAATTTAAAAATAAATATTTAAATGCCAATACTCTCTTGCTGATAAATTAAATGCATAACTCGCAAATAAAAATTTGTTCCATTACTAAAAAAAGGCAGAACTTCACAGGATTATTACTAATAAAATTCTTGTAGCTTAATTAATAAAAGTATCCAATTCACCTTAAAATTAAAGCTTAATGAAAACTAAGAGTTAAAATCATTTATAGATGCATTTATATTATAAAACAGTGGAAAGATAATAACTGAAATTATAACTGGGTAAATTTAACCTAAAACTATTATTGTAAGTGTAAATTTTCAACCAACCTTACCTTCATTTATTGGTCACTTCAAGCTTAGCCTCACCCCTTGCCTTTGCTTATGGTTATTTCATAACAGCTTCTGCCCCTATAGTCCAGGGAAAGGTGGACTTGGGGACATCCCTGTCTCCTGTCCTACTGGTATTAGTAACCCTGCTTTCTCTCATGATTCCAAGTGTAAACTAAATTGCTGCCTGGTGGAATTCTTAACCCTCAGGGTTAAGCAACCACTAAAATTTTATTATCTCCAAAGACTGGGAAAATAAAAGAAGTCTCCTGCCTTAACTGTCAGGGTTCCTAAGAGTGGCAATTCACAAGAAAAAACAATCTCCCTGAGGTTTCAGTAGCCTTGGTAAATATACATAAAATTAGTCTTGTTGCTCATCCATAATTCTGCTAAATTCAAAATAAAATATAAGGTTCTGAAACAAAAAAAAATGTATTAAAGCATTAGTAACATTTTAGTTACAAGCCATTAGTTAAAAAACAAAATTCTTGCACAAAACTGTGTGGTCATAGTGCAAATTAAGAAAAACTTTCAGGAGTCTTTAAAATGCTTTGCAGCCACATTTATTTTGTAAAAATAGAAGTTTTAAGTAACTGAGTTATGTTTCTGAGTCAAACTATTCATGTCTGCCTATTTGCTCAAATTGTTGGGGTTAAATATGCAGTTATATAAATAATATATATTTCGAGAACACTAATTAAACTAAACAGTATATAAAATAATGCAAATTATAAGTAACATCAATAAGTTATGTTTCTGCATCTAACTCTTTGTCTGCCCATTTGCTCAGTGTATATCTTCATAGATCAGAATAATAATGTCAAATTAACAAATAAAAATTCTTTAAAAACTCTATTCAAATTGTTAAACATTAAATATGTAGTTATATAAATAAATAAATATTCCTAAAGCCCAAATTAAACCAAGCAGGATAAAAAGGTCATATAAAAATCTGATTATAGAAATTATTAAAAAAAAAGACCTTCTCTTTGCAAAAACTTTAAAGGCAAAACTAGATGTGACAAATTAAACCTACTAGGCTGGGAAATTAAGAATCAGTCTGCCCTGTAATTTCCCAATTTAAACCTTTTAACAGCCTTAAAATAAGAGTAGTCAATAGTTCTGCTGTCAAATTTCAGTAAGTAAAAAAAAGTCCATAAAAGTTATTAAAAGATCTTTCCTGTATTACAATTAAAAAAAACAAATTACGTGATTGTAATGTGTTTCAAAACCTGGTAGTCAGTATACTTTTAATTATTCACAGTTTCAGAACTTAAACAAAAAAAAAAGTTTTGGCTTCCCATGGGAAAAGAAAAAAAGCGTTCCTTGCATAAATTGTAATAGTTTCAGTTTTATTTAGCTTAGGTGTAATCTCCCTTAGTTTAAAAATGCCCATTAAATAAATTAACATTATATGTACAAAATCTTTGGAGTAATAAAAATTGTAAGTTCATGTTAATAAATTTAAGCTAAAAAAATATATAAATATGCTCTCTAAAATAAAGTAAACTTCTTTGGTTGGCAATTGTAATTTAATGTTTATTTAAATGTAAAATAATCTATGTGGTTGTAATCAATTATGAAATAAGTTTATAAAAACATCTTCCAAACTAAAAACGTTTAAATAGTTCTAGTTCTGAAAGCCATTATTAACTGAAAACCTGGATTAATATTAGTAGCAAAAAGTAACTTTGTAATAATAAAACCTGTCCGAAGGCCACCGCAAGGTGCATATTTAAATAAGTAGTAATAAAAAGTTATCTTGATTCTATTAGGAATCTTCTGTTTTCATTTTAACAATGAAAAATAGTTTTTTTTTCCCCCTCTATTACTAAAGTAAAATACCTACTATTATCTTAATGGTAAAATTGTATAAATAAACAAAGTCATTTAACATATAATGTGTTGCATTAAAATGTTTAAAATAGATAAAAACAAAAAATAAACTTTAACATTTTCAAACTCTTTTGTGCATTCAAACCTGTAAATACAGTACAGGTTGCCTGTCCATATAAATTAATAGCTAAGCTGGTCACTAGCCCCTCAAATAAAAATATTTACTATATCAGCCTCTAGTTATGCTCCTGAAATCAACAAAAACTACGTTGCAGTTTCAAGCTCCTGCAGCAGCTAATGATAACTCAGTACAGCCAAGCATACAATGGATATTGCCTCCAGACTAGCACTGTTCCATAGTGCCAGAGAGCACTATGCACCAGGCTAGTAAAATACTGAAAACTGTCTCTAGAATCAACAATGCTGCAATTTGCTCACTGTGTAAAAAACATGCTAAATAGAGCCATGATACCAGAATACTTTAAGTAAAACTTAAACACAATTAGCATTATGGTCTGCTCCCTTGGAAAGATAATGTAAAATATTACAGACCTAAAACTTAAAACTATTAATTGCAACTCAGAATCCTTATGCTTTAAGTAATACATTAATTAATATTAAGTGCTGTACTTTTATCCTGTTCTAAATATATACCTAATAATTATAACGTTATCTTTTCTTTTCTGGATCAAGTACAAAAAATATATTAAACATGTTAAATTCCTGATAACTTTATTTTCTAAATAATTAATAAACATATCTATAAAGTGGCGGTCTTAGCCAAGCTCAGTCACCTTACTATTCTACCATACTCTACTATGTAGCAAAAATAAGGCTAGCTTGTTAATAACGAGTCACCTATTAAACAGTCAAAATTACTAAAAATTGCACAATTAAAACCAAAATGTAAAAAAAAACCTTTATTCTATAGTTCTAATCACTCCCACAGCTAAAACTAAAAACATTTTCAAAAACTTGGTGCACTAATCATAAATATAACCAACTGCCCAAAAGGTGCCAGTTCACCAGCAATATCTAACAGAGAACATGAGTGCCAATCATTAAACAGCCTAAAATGTGTCTTCAAAACAAAGCTAAGTATCTGTTGCAATTTCTCTCCGAAAATAAATAGCTTAAATATATATATATACTATTCCCACCAATTTTTTAAAAAGGGTGCCATCTTTATAAGCACCTAACCTTGTCTACCTCTGTAATCCAATGTCCTCTTTTAAAAATGAGTATTCCAAAATTTTAATTAAGTTTGTTTTTTTCAAAATAAACATCTTATTAACCATATAAAAACTTCATCCAGCTTCATACAAAATGCCAGATCCATCTTCCTCCAGTTAAAATAAAATAAAAGTTTTACACATTGTTAAGCAATAACTACAGCCCATGGTCAGCAGAAAGCAATTGCAAAAAAAAAATCATCTCCCTTCAGCACCTCTTTAAAATAAAAAGTGTAAACTCTTTAAAAATAAAATAAAATTAATAAATGGATCTAAAACCCAACTGAAAATACACGTAAGTGCCGGTGTCCCCAGGATAACTGCAAGGGTGCCCTACCCCCAAGATTCTACTGTCCAAAACAAAAACTTCTAAAAACAAAAACTTTAAGTCCTCACTAAAAATTAATAAATAAAGTAATCAATCAAAACAACAAACAGCCAACCACCTCAACTCCAACAATAATTATTAACTTGTTAAACTTTGACATAAGGAGGGAAACTGATGTGGGCTATGGTGGGAGGCTCTTTGTCTCTTCGGAGATAACCTTAACCTAAGCTGTCTGTCCTGACCTGTGGGTGTGGGATGATGAGAGGCTGCAGCCCTGCCCTTGGTGACTATGACAAGGACTCCAGTCCCAGGGAGACAGTTTAGCAATGTAAACTCTATAAACTTTAAATATTCAGGGGAAATGCAAACAAAATATGCTAAAAGCTTATCTAGAATGTATGAAATCCATGCTAAAAGCTTACCTAGGAAGTGGACAATATATGCTAATTCAAGCCTGTTGAGCACTGAAACAAAGAACCATTTGGCCCTTCCTCTCTGTATGAACGAAACTCAAAAATCGGGAAACGGACTTGGCCCAGTGGTTAGGGCGTCCGTCTACCACATGGGAGGTCCGCAGTTCAAACCCAGGCCTCCTTCACCCATGTGGAGCTGGCCCATGCGCAGCGCTGATGCGCGCAAGGAGTGCCGTGCCACGCAGGGGTGTCCCTCGCGTAGGGGAGCCCCACGCGCAAGGAGTGCACCCCGTAAGGAGAGCTGCCCAGCGCGAAAGAAAGTGCAACCTGCCCAGGAATGGTGCCACACACACTTCTCGTGCCGCTGACGACAACAGAAGCGGACAAAGAAACAAGACGCAGCAAATAGACACAGAGAACAGACAACCGGGGGAGGGGGGGAATTAAATAAAATAAATAAATCTTTAAAAAAAAGAAAGAAACTCAAAAATCTTGTTCGGGGCTCTGATTTGAAACAGGAGGGCCCGAGTCCGGCCAGCCATCAATAAATCATTTTTCCCTTCTCAAAATCATTTCTGAGTCCTGGCCTTTCTATACGCAAAAAACTTTTAAACCCTAATTAGAAAATCCTCAAAATAGCTCTAAAGGAGAGTTCTGATGAAGCATTTTGTGAATGGATTTTCAGTGTTAGGTACTGGGAATTGATGTTTCCCCATGCAAAGGGGCTATGTGGCAGACTGCCAACAGCCTGAGCTGCCTCATGCACGAAACCAGGTAGCTCTGAGCCCAACTTCCTATTGTCAGGGGCTGTGGGAGAATATTCAGAGTTGCGAGAGTTGGGAGTATACAGTTATTGATAAGTAAAGATTTAAGGACACGTGCTAATTTTCTTATACCATTTTGTATTTTGGATGGAATCAGACTCAGATTATGGAAAAATTAGGAAGGAAAGCAGATGTCCTAAGACTTATTCTGATATTCAGTGCACAGCTATTGCAGCAGGCTTGGCATATGGGTAAGCTTTATCTCCTGTTAAGGTGTTATGGAATTCTACATTGTTCCTAGAATTAATACACTTTATTTTATGACACCATTAGCATTCATCTACTTCCTTCAACCGACAGCTTAAATATGCTAGCATTCTTAATTTGTAATTTATAAGTCAAATTTTGTAATATATATGTCATGCCTTAGAAGAGAAAAATGTGGATTCAATTGATCTCTAGAGTGAGTATTATTTTAGTGTCCTCTGACAGTTAAGATAGAATCTTAAATGTATTCATGTCTTGAGACTCACTAGTGAAGGATCCCTCAGAGTTGGCCCCTGACGAATTTTATACAAATGACAATATTTTAACTTGAATCACAATTTAATATAGTAGGGGAGTTCACTAAGTGAAACAAGTCAAGGTCAAATACTTTTCTTAAACTGAAAAGAAATTGTCTTTTGACTAACAGCCTATGGTGATTGTTGTTCTATAAGAACCAAGTTCAGGCTCATCTGATTTTCCTAGTTGAATACATCTGTGACTTAATTTTGGAATATTAAAAAAAAAAATTTTAGATTAAGCTTCAGACATTGGATGGAGTTAAGGTGTGCTCAGTTGTCTTCTGTAAATAAAGGTGTGCTCACTTGTTAACTTACTCACTTGCCCCTTTAACAATTCATAAAAGAAGGAACAGGAAGAGCTATTTAATTTCTTGAATAAGGAGGTCCAGAAAACCTACACATTTAAAAAGCAGTTTATTCAGGGCACCATGGCACTCATCTTTTGCTACACCTCAGTTATCAAAATTATCATTAGACAAGTCATTCCCTTCACCTGGGGAAAGTTTCTGGCATCCATCATTTTCTCCCCGCTGTTCCCATGGCCCATCTCTCCTGGGCTCCTGAGCCACAGACCATACCCCTCACCAGGATGTGGTTACTGAGAAATCCTCACAGTGCACCTACCTGTAAAGGACGTGTGAATGCGAGTGTGCTACGTACATCATAATTCAAGTATAGAAGATGGATTTTAAAGGGAGGACTTGAAAATAAATAACACCTGCAAGTCAGGAAATGTGTCCCATCTTGGATTGGCACATGCGTCTCGGTTTGGAGACCGCTGCAATACTGGCCCATATGGACCTACTGCCCCACCTTTCTCTTCCTTCAACACACACGGCATACTCCACTTAGTCTTTGGGGATGTAGCTTTAGTGAGAATTGCTTTCCTGTTCCAAACTTTTAATAATTTTCTTACTGACAATCAGATTAATTTCAAATTCCTAAATTTGGAATCCAAGAGATTCTAAAACGAGACCCCAACTTCATTCCCACCGTCTGCCCCACAATTTCCTGGGGTCCAGATGGCACATGCTCCCCAGTCCAGAAAGCACCGTTTTGTGCCCGGGCAGCTGTCGGCTGGACTGGAGTCTCCTGTCCATGGCCCTGGCTACGATGCATCTCTACTAAATTTAATACACTGCTGTCTGGAATGTGCCGGCATAATACAGGAGCTTTTGTAATATATAAAAGTATGATGCTTTATACCCATTCATTGCCATTCATATACCTCTTCCTGGAGGGAATTTTGTTTTATGCTAACTTTAAGGTTCCTCAGACAGTGGAATGAACATGTGGCTAAAGAAAACAAAGTAAATCAAGTGTGGGGAAATGCTTTTCTTTCTATTAATTTATGCGCAACGTACGTTTCCTCAGATTTCTATCACAAGGAAGGACAAAATAAAATTAGTTTCGTTTAGGGCCAAATTTGGCTTCAAAAGTAATATGAATTACTTTTCATATTACATATTCAAAAGTAATATGAATTACAATATGTGTTGCTCACATATTAGAAACATACAGAATCTTTTATTTTATTGCATTCACTAAAAGACAAAACATATCTAAGAAAAACAAGTGTAAAGCCAAAGAACATATATAATATATAGCATATATGGTAGTTTATTAAAATGCATCCATATTTCAGTAAAACAAACATTGCATATGAGTTTCATATGCCCAAAAAGGCTATATTTAGAAAAATAATATTTTGTTGAGGCAGTTCTATGCATGAGATTTTTATTATTTCTTTCCATACTCTTCTTTAAACTTCTCTGGGGTAATATGAAAAATAATAAAGCAACAGCTGAAAAGTCAGTTATAGTGACAGGTTTTTCAAATGCATGACATTTTGGTTGCTGTATTAAAAGGCCTGAATAAACTTGGTCAGCAAGATAAAAGATTAAATGGAGCATCTCTTCACTCTGCTTCAACATAAGAGTCCCTATGCCCCATAGAGAATTTGGCATGAGGCTGATAATTCAATCAGAGCAAATAGCATTTAGGTTGCATGAATTTTCCAAAATACCTATTTTTCACCAAGCAGAGATTATCGTATTTTCTGTCTTAAATTTTAAAAGCTTAGGATAACATTTCAGCCTGCACACTTCCTCATGAAAATCACAAGGGATTTATCCATTCCTGAGTTGATTTAGTAGTTGTCATGGAAGAGGAAGGCAAAGAAGCAGCCCTCAGGGCTGGGAGGTCAGAATGAGTCCGTGCAGCTTAGAAATGCCTGAGAAGAACTCTTGACCTCTGCCTGTGGAGCATGCCGTGCAAATCTCTCCTCTGGATTCCCCACAAAGCCACGCTTGAAGTCACCCGCCAAAGCACTCTTGACTTGAGTGGCTCTTATTGGTGCATTTGAAGTCAATGTGGAGCAGCAGAGACAGGGCACATCCCCAAGTCCTGGGCCCTAGAAAAGGAGGTGCCCAGGTGTCTGGGGAAATTGAAGAGACTTTAGACTTCCCCAAGTTATGAAGTTTGGAGTTGGACACATTCCTTTTTTTCAGATTTTTTAATTTAAATTTTTTGTTGTAAGAACAGATGCAGTAACTCTCCACTTCCCTAACCCGTATCCCCCAGCCACCTGTTATCTACAACTGTCTCTCTGGATTTTCCTTTTCTAGGTATTTCCTGTGCACAAGAGCATAGAATATTTGTCTTTTGTGTCTGCTTATTTCACTCAACGTATCTTCAAAGTTCATCCATGCTCTAAAATGTATCAGAACTGACCCAAGTGTCCATCAATGGATGAGTGGAAAAACAAGTGTGATATATTCACACAATGGCATGTTATTCACCCATGAAGAGACATTCTTTTTTACTCTAGAAGGATGGAAAAACATCAGCGTCAAAAGCTGCCCATTGGGAAGCAGATTTGTTTGGCTTAACTGATAGAGCGTCTGCCTACCACATGGGAGGTCCAGGATTCAAACCCAGGGCCTCCTGGCCTGTGTGGTGAGCTGGCCCACAGGCAGTGCTGATGTGCGCAAGGAGTGCTGTGCCATGCAGGGGTGTCCCCCGCATAGGGGAGCCCCACGCGCAAGGAGTATGCCCTGCATGGAGAGCCATCCCGTGTGAAAAAAGCATAGTTTGCCCAGGAGTGGTGCCATGCATATGGAGAGCTGATGCAGCAAGATGACACAACAAAAAGAGACAGATTCCCAAAGAATGCAAGTGGACACAGAAGAACACACAGCCAATGGATACAGAGAGCAGTCAACAGGGGGGAGAGAGGGAAAGGGGAGAGAAATAAATAAATAAATAAATCTTAAAAAAAAAAAAAAGGCTGCCTGCAATAGGACACACAGCCTTACCTACCCTTTCCAGAAATGAGCACAGAACAGAGGAATCCTAAAATAAAGACCATGACCTATGTACTGTCTCCTATAACAACTACAGAATTGTCAATGATCAGCTGGATCATCAATAATTTCTAATATATTTTCTGCCTGTGGTCAGATATTAATTTATGCTTTTATGAGCTATAACATGTGGGTTATATTTATTGAAATCAGAGACTCCATTCTTGTCTTTATAATAAAACAAAGAATCACTTGAATAGATATTGATCGAGTGGAGGAAACTCTAGGTCATCTCAAAATATGGCAGTGTGTGTCGTTATGCCCAAAGTTTGGCAATTTGTCACATGCACAGAAAATCCATTTTCAATGACCCGAATTTGCTAAAAAATAAGGAACACATCTATCCTGGTATGTTGAAATATGTCCAATCAAAGTGAAAATGAGTAATAAGAATGGACATGTTTCAGTTTGCTAAAAAGCTACTGGGAGCAGCATACTAGAAAAGGGTTAGCTTTTAAAATGGGAATTTATCAGATTAAAAGCTTACTGTTCTAAGGCCATGAAAGCATCCAAATTAAGGCATCAACAGAGATGCTTTCTCACCAAGCTGCAATTGTGGGAGATCAGGCACACGGCAGGCAGGGCGCAATGGCAGTGTCGGCTCATCTCTCACCTCTTCTCCAGAACCTGTTTCTTTTGTTGCTTTCAGGTTTTGTCTAAAGTGGCTTCCTCTCAGCTTCTGACTTCTCTGCCATTTTTCTTTCTGTGTCTGTGGTTTCTTTATACCTCCATTTATATATGACTCCAGTAAAAGGATTAAAACCCATCCTGGGTCATGCCGCACAGAAGTGATCTAATCAAAAGGAAGGACTCTTAAATGAACCCAATCAAAATGTCCCATCTGCACTAGGTTTACATGTGCAAGAATTGATTAGCTTTAAGAGCAGGATTTTCTGTGATACACCCAGCTTCCAATTAAGTATGAATTAAAATATTCAGTCTGCTGGAAATCTGATTATTGAGGAGCTGAAGGGTCCCCTGACTAGGAAATTTTAGCAGTGCTCGCTGAGTTACAGGCTCATCTGTGGCATTCAGATGATGCCATGGGGGAAATGGGAAGGAGAATTTTGCAATTTTGCAAATATGACCCCCACAAGGAAAGACACATATTCTCCTGTTTAAATATTTTTTAAAAGGAACAAGAGGTGTATTTAAATGCATGCCTTCAGACCATGAAACATGTGACTGAGGTATAACTTAATAGTCTCCAGTCAGATATGCTCAATTTTACTGTTGTACCCGAACTTACTTTTTCTCCGACAAGGTCCCATTTCTACTCCACCATGGGGAAATAAGATTTTATTGGGTATAAAATTAAGAAAGATCCACTAACTCTTCCAGGCACTCTGATTTAAACAGCCTAATATGAGGATAAACGTTCAGCCATACCTTCTAAACATTTACCTCAGCTCTGGTGACATCTGCCCTCTGAAGTTCCCCTAGCCCTCGGGGGCTCTGCAGCCCAGCAGCCCAGCAGCCCAGCTGGGTCCATGTCTGCAGGGAAGGGTTGGCCTTAGCCTTGGCCTGGCATCCTACCCATTACTGTGCCAGGGCCAAGCCCAATGGCAGCTCTCCCCTGTGCCTGCTGAAACGGCCTCTCGGATGTTCCATCCTTTGGGTGCCAGATGTTGGCGGGGTACAGCCTGGCCTAAGCACTATATATTAATGTATTTAATGTATTACAACTAGGGAATTATAAAGCAAGAATGTGTTAAAATTAAACCCATGGTAACTGTATTTTTATGAGCGCTATGTTATTAACCAATATTCCATATTTCAGTAGCTGAAAGGTATTTAAAATTAATTTCTCATTTTTTTTATTTCTCTACCCTCCCCCTCCCTGGGTTGTCTGTTCTCTGTGTCTATCTGCTGCATGTTCTTCTTTGCCCAATTCTGCTGTTGTCAGCGGCACGGGAATCTGTGTTTCTTTTTTTGTTGCATCATCTTGTGTCAGCTCTCCGTGTGTGCGGCACCATTCCTGGGCAGGCTGCATTTTCTTTCACACTGGGCGTTTCTCCTTAGGGGTCAGTCCCCTACACGGGAGGCACCCCTGGGTGGCATGGTATTCCTTGCGCACATCAGCACTATGTGTGGCCCAGCTCCACATGGGTCAAGGAGGCCCGGGGTTTGAACCGCAGACCTCCTATGTAGTAGATGGACGCCCTAACCACTGGGCCAAGTCCGCTTCCCCTAATTCCTCATTAAAAAACTTGGTGGAACAGAACTTAACCCATAGAAGAAATGGAAAAAATACATCGCTAAAAATATATACATATATGCATATTTATACATATGTATGCATGTATGTATACAATATAAGTAGGAGACATTACATGCTATTTTTCTTCAATTAATATCAGCATTTCTACTTCATAATTCCTTCTCATTTTAAAAGGATACATAGAGGATACAAAAAGGAATATTTTGGGTTTTTTTACAGTTACATCTCCCAATTCTTAAAAAGGTATGCAAATTATTAAATTAAATTAAATATAATATGTAACAATAAAATAAATTTATAATAATAATATAAAAATATGTTTAAAAGAGAAAAACTATGAGGAGAACAATTGGAGACACCTAAACAATTGAACCACGGAGCTGATCACTGAATTTAGTATTGAAAGTCCTGGGAGGTATGTTAGATTCTACAACATTTTCATTTTCACAAAACGTGTCTTTTTCTTTCAATACTCTCTTCATTTACCTCTCTAAGAAAAATCAGAAGTCATAATGTATCACCTTATGCAAATATGGAAAATTAAAATAGTTCCTTTTGTACTTCAAAGCAGAGTTCAGACGTGTGCTTAAACATAACAGAGAATTTAATAGCAGTAGTGATTCTGGATCAGTTCAGATCCCATCCTCACATTAAAAAAATCCTTGGCATACCTAGATAAGCCTCACTTTCTTACTCCCTTCTTACTCTGTAGCACAGATTTTCTTTGTTGCCACCATTCTTTAATTCCTTCAATTAATTTTTGGTTTCTTGGAGTTAATAGTCACCATTTCAAAAAAGTGACATCATCATTCAGATGATCATCCCTCGTTCAGGGCAGTGCCATCATCATCCAAGGGGTATTGGAGGACGTTGTCCTCTTACTCTTTTTTATTTGCTCTATCAACCAGGTAATTCTTTATGCTTTAATTTTGGCCCTACCAGTTCAAATGCTCAAGTCTTTTTCTCTTTCTCCATTGAGTACCATCGCAAAAATCTTACACTCAATTCCAAGTACTCTTGACTGGGTGTAAGATTCTACCACATCAGATGAGTAAGGGTTGGCCAAGGTCAGGTTCACTGCAGTCATTCAGCACAGAATCTTCCTTTTTACCTATGATACAAACCAACAATTGCCAGCACTGATTGAGCTGTCCAATTGCTGAGTTTTTCTTTTGCCTCAAACCCTGAAGACTGAACATTTATCAGATTTTGACATGATATTAAACTATGCCTCTCTTATGTAGCATTTAGCAGAATTTTACCTCAATGAGCTCTCAAAGCTGGGATGTCTTAGAAACCTCCTCGTTTCAGATCACAGATATCTAATTTAGGAAGTACACAAAAAATCAATGAGAGCATCACAGAGAAGGCTCACAGGTCTTCCTTCTTGGTTTCTTTGGAGGCAATCTTCATTAGGAATCCAATACAGTAAGTTTGAGAGTTTAGTTACTGAAGTATATTTCTTGAGATAGTCCTTGTGCTCAAAGGAGGCATAGAAATCCTTGAGCCCAAATGGCCATGGCCTGGAATCCAGCCCGGCCATTTCTCTTGTTGAGATTCGGGTTCCCTGCCCACAAAAATACTGTGCCATGAGCAACTGAAAATGGTAATTAAGTAGGCCAGTAGGATGGTGCCTGTTTTGTTGAATTATTTTAATAAAATCTTCAGAAGCTAAAATATTCAGTTTCAATAATCTTGTTTATATAAAATAAAACCTTTGCAATAAAAAATTACAAAATTTCTAATTTATAGCTCCAAATTGTCTACATATGCTTGGCATATTTACTAATTGAAAACCCAGGGTAAATGAAATATTCCTTGGTAAGAGAATAGCATGTATGAACAACAAAATATTTCATTCAGTTAATTTTCCTGTTGCAGCATGCTAAGTTGAGGCCAAGGGTGGGAATACCAATTCTCCCAGTAGCAAGCGTAGGAACCACCCAAATGACACCCATTTGGGGAGGGCACAGTTAATTAAAGTGACTCTCTTTGGATTTAGGTTTCAAAATAGTTATGCTGCTACGCCTACCCACAGACCACAGTACTGACCCAGACCAGGCATGGCAAAGACATGCGACATGGGCTTAAAATTTGGAGAATTCTGGATCAGTGACTGCCTTGGCAATTTCCCAATGACGTGCTCTCCAGGCATCAGTGTGTGAATTAATTTCACTCATAGAAGGTTATGTAAAGATTCAATGAGATAATGTTTATAAATCACCAATTGTAGTGCTTAGACTTGAACAGGAACCCAATAAAGGTCAATATTATGATCATTATCAATATCGTTGAAATGCTGTTCTCAGGCCACTCCCAGGAAATCTTTGTATAATGTTACATTTCAACCATCACTTTAAAGGTGTGAATACATGCTCTAAGTTGAAACCTTTTGACCTGATTTCTTGAGGTGATTTTAATTGCTTGAGCAAAATATAGCCATAGGTATTTGCAAGTTGTCACTCATATAACCTATCAGAAGCCAAAAAGCTTAAAGTCTCCCCTGAGGATAATTATCAGTCCTGTGCCAAAAGGACCAGAATGAAATCTTCAAATGTGATGATCCTACCTTTATCTAAGCTTCTGGCTTAGCCACAGAACCAGCCCTTTTACAACCACACTCATTTCCCTTGATGTGCAGATTGGGTTTTGAAAAACTTCTTCACCACATAGATATTAAAGGGAAAGCTACAGCATTTTCAACAATATTGATGTATGTAGAACAAGGACCACAAAATGGATCAGAATGACTTATTGTTGTCTTTACTGGACAATACCTGAGAAATTTCTTGAAAATTTTAGAAATAATATCATCTTTCAGAGATCTGGTTTAAAAATAAACTGGCGAGAGCCATGGTTTTGAGACTGTTGGAATAGAATTCATGCTGTTTTCCTATCTCATTTGGGTCAAAATTTTCATGAAATTAGAATTCCATTTGGACTTCTTACAGGTGTTATAATATCAATTGAATATTACTTTACTACATTATTATACTGAGGAATGTCTCATCATCTTAGGTTCTCCTTTGTTCAACACAATATGTTTTAGTTACTTTACTGAAAAACCATGGCCTATGCAATTTATATAAATATTATTGAGTTATATTTCACAATTAATTTCTTATATGAAAGTAGGGACTAGTGAAAGAACAATACATAGGCTCTCAAAATGATTACAAGCTTAGAGAAGGCTTAAAGAATTCAGCTATTTTCTATTTCTCAATTCAGGGTCCCAAAACTTAAGATTTAGTTAAATTCATAAAGAATGTTCAGATGATTCTTAAAATTAAAACTGTACTAAAATGATCTTCTAAATTAAATGAGGATTTCTAATTAGCAAAAAATGACTCTCATACATAATGGTAAACGCCTAAAATTTAGTGATATTTATCTAGAAGTTGAAATATTTTTCTGATGTTATTAAAGTTCTGAGATTGACCAATATTTAGTATTTCCACTGGAAATACTATTGAAAAATAATGCATGAAATTGAAAACCAGGACAAATATTTATGGATAAATGGAATTCTCATTAGTTCATTAAGTTAATAAGGCATACTACTGTAGGGAAGAGTTAAGTTTAATTTTCAGGAAGGGGAAGCCAGAGCCAGCTCTGTTATTGGAGGGGGGAGGGAAAGGGGTTCTATGGCTTTGGTGCACCAGGAATTTGAAAAGTGGCAGCGAAATGAGGGAAGGCCAATGGTGAGTGCTGAGGGTGGGCCCAAAGTGAGAAGGGCCAATTGTGAGTGCTGAGGGTGGGCCCAAAGTGAGAAGGGCCAATGGTGAGTGCTGAGGGTGGGCCCAAAGTGAGAAGGGCCAATGGTGAGTGCTGAGGGTGGGCCCAAAGTGAGAAGGGCCAATGGTGAGTGCTGAGGGTGGGCCCAAAGTGAGAAGGGCCAATGGTGAGTGCTGAGGGTGGGCCCAAAGTGAGAAGGGCCAATGGTGAGTGCTGAGGGTGGGCCCAAAGTGAGAAGGGCCAATGGTGAGTGCTGGGCACGGGGCCAAAAGTGAAAGTGGTGCCCAATTTGAAAAGCAGCCAGGGGAGAAAGCAGCGGGGAAGCCACCCATCCCACCAAGTGTAGAGAGCACGGGAGCGGTGAGTGACAGCGGGAGCCGCATAACTTCATTAGACCTCTGGGATAGGCTGTAACCCCTGAAGTACCCAGTCAGTGGGGAACAGGGGAGGGACTTGTGTGTTAGGGTTAGGGTATAAATATCATTGTTTCTTGCTGTTAGGCACACCGGCCATTTTATCCAGGTCATGCACCTGTTCTTGCAAGATGATTAATAAATTCTTTTCTCCTCCACAATCAAGTGAGCTTTTGCTCTCTTACAGGTGCAACTTTCTTCCTAACACTACTAAGTCCAATCCTGTTTGCCAATAAACAAGGAAAATCTGTTATTCATTTGAACAGTTACAATATGATCAGAGAAAGCAGTAAGGTGACAAGAGCGAAAAAAAAAAGAAACTCTCCAATATGTTGAGGCAAAAAGGTGGAGAAGAAAATTTTTTGGATCTACCAGAAAAATGAAAGAAATGGAAAAAGGGACTGGAATTACCTAGGTGGTAAGCCCGGAACCAGAATGGACATTTAGAACAACTCCAGGAGAGCCTGAGGAAGGGAGAGGCTATCCCGGGTCAAGCTTTAGTTAGTGAAGGCAAGAGCCAGTGGCCAACCCCCACTGCTCAATCCTGCAGCAGCAGCAGAGGCTGTTGAACTCTACCTGGCCTGGATTCCAGGAAACCTCCTTCTGCCAAAGTTGGGGTTGAGAGTCTAGGTCAGGCTGGGATCCCAGAGGGCCCAGCTTAGAAGCTGGCCTCAGTTTCCATGTCTGGGCAGTGGCACTTCCAGCTTCCCACGTGCATGCACCTGGAGGTAAGGAGCTAGGGTTTTTGTTTTCCTTCTGTCTGTTTCCTGGTCTGGCAGACCCCTGAGGCACATCATTCATCTCAGCAGCCCTACCAGGAATTGACAGCCCAGGACACTTTTCACTGACGGGGTCTCTTCTTTCTCTTTCCTGCCTTGTTGGTTGGTGGATCCCTGAAGGCCACACAGAAGCAGCGTCTTCTGGCCTCACAAGAGCATCTTCAGGGACACAAAGAGTCAGTAGAGTCTTTCTCTATTGCTCTTCTTTTCTTTTTCTTTTTTTAATGGTAAGTACTGTTGTTTTCTTTCTTTCTTTTATATTTTCGCCTCTGGCAGATGCCGAAGTGACCTATAGGGAAGCCGGCCTTGGTTTCAGCCTCAACAGCAACAGCTTCTGGCTTCCCACCAGCATATAACAGGAAACATAGAGAAGCAGGGCACTTCATTATTACGTTCTTAGTTTTTATTTGTGTGTATATGGTTGTTGTTGTCGTTTGTGTGGGTGGGTGTTTTGTCTGTTTGGGAGTATTTTTTTCCTTTTTCCCCCTTCTTTCTTGCTTTCCTTGCTTTTTTCTTCTTCTTGTTCTTAGTCTGGTAGACTAAAGAGTGGAAGTAGATTTCCAAAGTGAACACAACATAAAACTCAGGAAATCCAGTTCTCAACCAAAAAATTACAAAACATATAAGGACACAGCAAAGTATGGCCCAATTACTGGAAAAAAAGAATTTTATGGGAAATATTCCAGAGTAAGTGCAGTCTCTGGAATTACTAATCCAAGATCTTATAATAACTCTCATAAATAGAACAATGGACTAAAGGAAAACATGGACAAAGAACTAAAGGAAATCAGTGAAACCGTATATAATCAAATGAGAATTCCAATAATGAAACAGATATTATAAAGAAGAACCAAATGGAAATTCTGGAACTACAGTACAATTATTGATGTGAAAAATTCAATAGAACAGTTCAGGAGCAGATTGGAAGAGGCAGAAGAAAAGATCAGTGCACACAAAGAGAAAACAATTGTAATTGTCCAGGATGAGGAGCTAAAAGAAAAAAGAATGAATAAAATAAAATAAAATAGCCTAAGAAACACAGGGACACCATCAAACATATCAATATACATATCATAAAAGTCCCTAAAGGAGAAGAGAAATTTAAAGGTCCAGTAAAACTATCTTAAGAAGCAATGGTTGAAAAATTCTCAAATTTGATGAAAGATATGACTATACAAATTCAAGATGCTCATGGAATGCTAACAGGGTGAACCCAAACA
The DNA here is from genome assembly GCF_030445035.2 of Dasypus novemcinctus. NCBI lineage: Eukaryota > Metazoa > Chordata > Mammalia > Cingulata > Dasypodidae > Dasypus > Dasypus novemcinctus. The sequence goes on along the minus strand of NC_080674.1, from coordinate 7,567,946 downwards.
GAACTGCACAGAGACCCATTATGATCAAATTGTTCAATACCAAAGCTGTACACAACCCAAATGTCCATCAACATATGAGTAGATAAACGCATTGAGGTGCATACATACAATGGAATATTATTAGGTCATAAGGAAAAATGAAGTTATAAGACATGCTACAACATGGAAGAATCTTGAAAACATCATCTTCAATGAAACAAGCAAGACACATAAGGATGAAAATTGCATGATATCACTTGTAAGAGATGACTAGAAATAGCAAATTCACAGAGACATAAAGCACGTGAAAGATTATGAAGCAAAGAGGGGTAGGGGAAAGGTGAATGCATTTGTAAAAATAAAATTAACTATGTTGAGAAAATAAATTTGCTGGCACCTCCCTTTGATTTTACAGGCCTTATATCATTATAAACATCAGCAATGTTTATTAATCTAGTCAATAGTTATCTAAAACCAATTTATGTTTAAATGTTTGTTAAAGAAACTTCAATATTATTCAGCTTAAATAATAAGTTGATACTGCTCTAACATAGACTTTTGAATGGGAAGAGTAGTTCCTAACAATTTTTGTATTTCATGGTAAAATTTTTAACAGTTTTCTCTTTTCTAGCTTTAACCTCTTCTTTCATCTTGTTTGCCTAATGTTAACATGGTCACAAACACTCTTTTTATTTCTATACTTAAAAAAAATTTTTTTTTTCCTTTGGAAAATAGCTATGAGAATTTAATATAGTAGCTCTATATTTGCTGTTGTAGCTCTAAGAAGGGTATGAAATTGTTAAATTAACATTTGATTGAACTTAGAATACCAGATTTTTCCCCTCATATAAACTAATTTCATACAGAGGATCACTTTATAGTTTCAAGAGTATTGAAAAAAATTTCAAGTTTCATTCCATTTTTATGAATTTTTCATTATGTTCAACTTTGTATAATAATTTTTCTATACATCCTTTGTTATCTTGTTTTAGTATGTTTCATAAAATTAAGTGTGTTCCTGTTTAACCAGCTGTATGAAGGCCGTTACCTGCACAGGTAAAAAGGTCAACTTGAAATAATTGACAGGTATAAATAAAAATCCCAAACCAATTATTAGAGGACTTTGTGTGGCCCAGTTGGTGTTGTCAAGTTAGCAATGACAGAATGGAAAATTCTGTTTCCAAGGTATAATTGCTGCACTTAAAGCCAGTTATCACAGAAGAGATACTGGTAAATGTTCACCCTTAAAGAAAAAACATCACATTCAGCATCTACTTATCACCAAAAGGAAACCCAGGAAGAGCAAGCAAATTATTCATGTTTGTCACTGCTAGATCATCAGAAAAATACAGGGTTTCAAAAATATGAGGCCAGGAAGCAGGGGAATGAGGAAGGAAAGAAATATTAGACTTTTGTTTAGAATTAAGATGGCCTTGATGGAGCGACAAAATACAACATTGCAGATTCTTTTTTGTGTTTTATTCTGGGCATAGATCTTTAATTGTATCTTGGTAAAATAGTAATTGTTTAGAAAAGATAAGAAAAAGAGAGAAGACTCACATAACACATTTTAAACATAAATAAAAATTATAATCGAATTTTTTTATGTATACTTGAGTATTTAGAATGTGCTTAAATCTGGTCTCTACAGGTTATTTTACTCACACAACATATTTTAGGACAGGGGTGAAATTAGAACAACTCAGGTAACTTGTCAAAGTCACTGACTAAGAAGATGCCACTTGACCAAAATTACTAAATCTTGGTTGTTTTATGAGACACTCTACCATCACCTATGAAATTTAATTTTGGCTTGACACATCTTCGAATTGTTGGGAAGGTTCTCGCTATTTTGATGCTGTAAAATTAATGCCTTAGTTAGACAGTCATAGAGTAATTAGATAACATCTCCTTGTTTACTCTTTTTTTTTCTTTTTTTTATTGATTTTGTAAAAATATTACATTAAAAAAACATGAGGTCCCACTCAACCCCACCACACCCAACCGTCACTCCCCCCCAGCAACCCTCACTCCCATAATCATGACACATCCATTGCACCTGGCAAGCACATCTCTGGGCATCTCTGCACCTCCCGGTCAATGAGTCTCAGCTAAGAGAATGAGGCAGACTTTATAAACAACCACAGTGGTAGAGCTGAACTATGTTAATATTGTTAAATTAAAGTTGAAATAGTGATAAAGGTCTTAGAGCACTTTAAATTAAGTCCTGTCAATTCACTATGGAAATCAGCCATGCAAAGTCCTAGAACTTTTTTTGTCTAGAAAGCAGAGATAAGTTGACAATGTGAAATTAATCATAACACAACTTAATGCACTATTGCCTGGTGGAGGACAATGCACCATGACTTGAAGAGATAATTCATAATCCTTCAATCTATGCCTCTAGGTTACCAAGAACTTGGAATAGGATTGTTCTTTAATGAATAAAGAAATGAGTCTAAATAATAAGCACCTACCATCCCTATGGGATATAAAATAATAAAAGAGTATTTTTATTATTTAATATATTTAATGAATTGTTGGAAATTATAGATCTATGTTGCAATTCTATATATCTTTTCATAAATTCATATACATGAACCTTAACGTATTCAAACAATATAGAAATGTATAAAGCAGAAATGAAATATCCACCACAGTATATACCTTCCCCTTAGAAAGCAAATCATGAAAGTTTAGATTTCATTCTAGCATGCACAAAATAATCATACATGGTACAGTGTGTGTGTGTCTTCTTTACATACCCTTATAGATATAATTATTTTTATAAAAACAGATTCTATATAGTCTGCAATGTATATTTTCATTTTGATATGTTATCTCTAATCTGGCTCATTTGATGCCAAAACTTTTATGGAGGCACAATTTCTAAAGGGGACGTCATTGAGCATTAAGGGCACCTACCCAGGTTCTATACACTTTGCTCTGTCTGGGGGGTCAGTGGACTCAGAGATGCCAGTGAACACTGACTAAGACCCTACCATGCAAAAACAGTCTACCAGATGGCCAGCCAGAGAATGGCATATCCCACAAGTTAGATGTGAGCTAAGCCAGGGGTATACCTTGGCCTTTACCACGGTTCTGCATTGGATGATTCTCCCTTCAGAATTAATTAAATGATGCTGTTATTCTCTATTGTCTCCTGCATATAGATTTCACAGCAATTAAGATGGAGAGTTCAGAGTGAGAGAGTAAGGTAGGGCAGGTTTGGGCACTTAAGAACACTGAGCACAGGCAATACTTAACTCTCTTGAGTTTTTATCATCACCACAAGCAGCCACAAAGGACACCTAGCAAGATAACAATGATGTCGTGGATTCTCTTAGGAAACCCCTTTCTAGTGGATATAGTTCATATTTAGACAGCCCAATTCTTCAATCTGCAGCAGCAAATTCTGCATTGCATGAATTTACACATTCTGGCTTTCATCCTTACATAACTTAACCTGCAGGTGATAATTTTATTTTCCATCTTGCTGGTTTTAGAATAGAACTCACTTCAGTCCTCATATGTGGACAGCAATATTCACAAAATTTTGTTAAACTCTTCTGCAGTATTTTAAGTTGTACATAAAATAAAGTAGGATTTTTAATAACATTACACAATGTAAAAAACAGTAAGAAATAATAAACTCAGACATCTGTCTGCAGATAGAATCAAAAGATTGGATTTTTCATAGTAATGAGAAGAAAAAATTTTAACTATCATCATGGACAATTGCTAATTAAAATTCTTACTTATTTCAAAAGACAGTAAAGGCATATGGTTTTCCTTCTTAGGTACAACAAAAAATGTGAAAAGAAATAGAAAAGACTGAAGAAAGAAACATTAGGAGACAATTAAAATATGTGGCATTATCTTTTGACAGCCTATATGTATTTTGAGCTTTTATCCATAAACATATTAGGTGGTAGGAGACATTTACAAATAATGGAAAAAGTGAGCATATGCTTTATTTGGGACCATGCACTACTTACTCTATAGCTTACACAAGAGATTTAAGACAACATCAACAGAAAGTACTTCATAATTGGCACATCTGTCCTAAATCCTGAATTGCATTGTCTCATATAAGTGAGTAATATCTTTGTCATATTAGGAAAGATGCCTCAGGGAGGACCATTCAGAGCCTGGTATCTTACATGTAAGCCCGTGCTTGTCTCATGGGATTTTGCTCTTAGCCCGTTTGGATCTGAGATTTGTCATTCTATTTAGTGAGCATCATATAGGGTTACTGTGACAGGAAATAATGGAACAGGTAAGAGCTCTGTAGCGTCCTCCTGATGATGACTGTTCATCCCCCGCTTTCCCGTTTCTCTTTCCCCTGTCTTCCCACTGAAGTCTCGTCCCACAACTTGGTCCAGGGCCCAGAGGAAAATGCAGACCTGCCAGCCACAGCATGCACAGGCACATGCTTGGCATCGCCCAGGGAAGCCCTCCTGAGAAATGGCACACATTGCTGCCATCTCCTGGAACCCCAGGCTCACCCTGACCAAACTCTGCTTTCACCATGTTTCCTTAGTTCTCTCTCCCACTGGACTGCTAACCCCAGGAATGAGTGCGTGTGGAAGTTGGCCTTGGATCTAATTTTGCTTCCTCTCTCCTGGGCCTAGTACTGAGGATGGCTGTGAAAAGGGAATTCTTTCAAGGTAAGTAGAAAATAAACAAATCAATGGACTATGTATGAATTAATAGGTAATTGCTTTAATAGCCGGACTGCAAAATTTGACTCAAAAGTCTTCTTTTTGAATGACTTTTAATATGCAAGGAATGAATGTATTGTGGTGGAAGAGGAGATCTCACATTAGAGTAAGGAAGAGAAATATACTCTTCAAGTATGTGTAGCGCTCCATTCCCCTACCCCATCACAAATAAATCATGAAATGTTCTAATTAGCCTTGGCATTTCTGAATTCTAGGGAAACTGTCACTTTTCATTTTTAAGGCCAGGTGGTATAAGTCTAGTGTTAGCTCTTATTATTATTGTTATGAATCTTAATTAACAATTTGCTATTATCATCACTTTTTTATGTGTACTAATACTGAAACATGTTTCCCCCTAAAATAACAATTTATTTTGGCCATGCCATTTTCTGCCATTTCACAATCATAGGAGATTGGGACTTTTGTAGTTTTCTAGATTTTTAAGGTTTTAAAGATCATTTTAGAGTAAATACTCTTCCCACCCCTTCTCAAACAGCACATACACATGTACTTTGTGCATTTCTCACATTTAATTATGTCCAGAAAAACCGTGTGAAGATTAGTAAGGAGAGAAAGGAAGCCAATAGAATTAAAAGTAACTTTAGGTTATACAGTTATCAATAAAAGAAAGCAAAGATAGACTATTAAAAGGAACCATGAGTAATTGTGTATTAATTAGCTATTGCTGCATAGTGATATTATGAAAACCTTAGCAGCTTAAAACGAGATGCATTTATTATCTCACAGGTTTCCTGGATCAGGACTCTGGACCCAGCTTACCTGAGTTCTGTGCTTCAGGGTCTCCCAAGGCGACCATCCAGGTGTCTGCTGGAGCCAAGTCTCACCTGCATACTCATCTGGGGAGGAAGCCACTTCCCTGCCTGCAGGAAGCTGGCAGCCTTCAGTCCCTTGTCTGAGAACAAGGTCCTCGTTGCATGCTGGCTGTCAGCTGCAGACCACCCTTGCTCAGCTCCTTGCCAAGTGGCACCCTCCAAAGGTGGCTCATGGCATGGTGGTTGCTTCTTCAAAGCCAAGCAGGCAGAGAGTGTCTCAGTGAGACAGGTGTTATAACTTCATGTAACATAGCTGTGTGCACATAAACACCTACATCCCATCACCTTCTCTGTGTCCCGTTGGTTAGAAGCAAGCAAGGCCCATCCAACTCCAGGAGAGGGGACTTCACAGGCTATGGCCAACAGCAGCTGGAGATGACGACCCCCAGCATTCTGTCAGCCACAGTCAGTATGACATCCTGTGTTTTCTGAAATTAATACATCTCCTTCTACTGAAGTCATAGGCAAAACCCACTGTCTTCTAAATTGCTAATAAATGAATAAATGTATGCATTTATATCTTTAATCTAAAAATCTTTAGCTTGGAAATCTTTCAAACCTATAAAGGATTCGCATGATGTGTATTGACTCGGTATTTTTGTCATGACTCACTATTTCTCTTGTGTTAGTGCTAATTTCATTATTCACTACTGGTTGTCTTGCAGCTTACCAAATATAGCCTACAAAATTAGCTTGTAGCTTGTCTCTGTGCATTTGACAATCAGTAATTAGGAAATATTTGTGCATGCCTATATTTATTCATGTATTACTCATCTAAGGTATTTTTCTAGTAAATCAACACTTAATGAACTTTAAATAGGTGAAAATTATTATGCAAGATACAATAATAAGAGTTAACTATTGACCTCATGCACTGTGAAATTAGAATAGAATAGAAAAAAGAAGGAGATGAGTTAAATAGCAAAGCAGAAGTTCAATGAAAACTTAGGGCCCTTATGCAATTGTGTAACTTATGGCAATAATTAATGTATCCCGCAGTGAAAATGAACTGAAATCCATAGAACAGTAAGATCCTGGAGGCTGAGGATTATTTCTGAAAGATTCATTAGAAAAACAGGGTCAGAGGTGACACTGGAGGATTACCGAGAACTACATAGACATTAAGGAAAAGGGCAGTTATTCCAGCTGGGACAGCTTTGCCTTCATTCGCTGGTCCAGCATCTATTTCTGGGGTGCTGTGTACTGACCACTGTGTGAGGCATCGAGCAGTGGCCAACCTGAAGTGGTTCTCCCTCTGGGGTGCACAGGGCAGCCAGTGTGAATAAACTCAGGAAGCGGGGGAGTGCAGACTTGATCTCAGAAACAACAAATCTTCCAATTTGACCAAGACTGAATGGGCACTCTCGGCACTGAGGCCAAAAAGGTACATCATGGTCGGAGTAAGAAATCAGAATTGTACATTATTCTCACAAGTCTCCATAAATCGATCGATTTAAAGCAATCATTATTGTTCATTTCATCTATGCAAGGTTAAGAGCTTTCCCTTAGAATTGATCATATCTGAGCCTTCAAATATGCTATGAATTCTCCTCTTTAACTCTGAAGGATTGACTGTACATCTTGCTCACGGATAAGCCACACCTTCATTACATATTTAGATGCTAATAAATGAAATGAAAGAACAAATTCTGGGCCTTAAATAATGTCAGATTTGTATAATTTGTTTTGAAGAATTTGATAAACTTCTACTTTTTGAAATTTGTTCTATCATGATACACAAAATCTAACATTCCGCCTTTCAATCACATCCAGCTATATATTTCAGTGCTGTTAATTGCATTCAAAATGTTGTGCTACCATCACCACCATCCGTTACCAAAACATTTCCAACACTCCAAATAGGAACCCTGTACATTTTAAGGTTTAAGTTCCCATTCCCTGTCCCGACTCTGTCCCCTGGTAACCTATATTCCAGATTTTGACTCATGAGTTTGTTTATTTTAATTGTTTCAAATCAGTGAGTTCATATAATATACTTACTTTTGTTCCTGGCTTATTTCACTCCATATGACGTCTTTAAGGTTCATATGATATATCAAGACAAATATCAGGATTTCATTCCTTCTTACAGTTGAACAATTTGTAACTTTTTAACATTATGTGTATTTGAAGATCTTCCTACATCAGTAAATAAAAGTGTGGGTTTATCATAATTTATTATTCCTTTTTATTTTGTCCATCTATAATTTATTAAAAGTTTATTTTATAGTCATTTAAAATTTGAAATTTGTTATCTTGCAACTAGTGAAGATTTTATTCAAGTGTATTCTAATTAAATTATTACTCTTACAATCATGTAATAGCTTAAAATTATTTATAGATACATGATTTTTATCCAAATTATTTTTAGAAATATCAGCTTACTATTTACTTTTGGTTAATGAGAGAGTATCATACCATATTCATTAATGATTATGTTTATAACATTATTTTATATGAAATTTACTTAAAATTATAAGCATATTATATGATTATGAATATATTTATTATATTATTTACTTGACTTATAAATAAAAGTAAATTTAGACAACAATATAATTGTTATAAGCAAAGGTTTTTCTTACCTAGAAGTTTTCTCCCAAAATGGTATTGCTGCACGTGCATGGTTTTGTTATGAATAAAGCCATGTTAATGCAATGAATGTCAACTTATTTCTGGAGATTGAGCTAAAAAAGGTCAAAGTAAATCAGCTTTCAAAAATAATAATGTGGACCTAATTTAACTCCATTTCTCTTGCTGGTATTTTTCTACAGAGTTTACTACATCAATAATAGGAAATTTTCTTCATATTTAGGTTACTCACATAATTTATCTGAATTCAGATTCATTTTAGAGAAATATCCTAGGGATATTAAAGATGTCAAGATCCAACGTCCTTTCTCATAACTTGCTATATTAGAATTGTTGCAACAAGAGATAGAAAAGCAATATGAGTGGAGCAATTTCTAAACTAGTGAATTGTAAATGATGAATAGGATACTGGCCACTCTAGGCAAGGTTAAAGCAAGTCAGTTTCTTTGTAACCTATCTTACAAATCCTTAGTTAATTCTGGTACCAGCTATTAAATTTAAATTTTCCATTTCTGAATCTATTCTGTAATATACTTAAAGCATTTCTGAAAAGATCAAGAAAATCTGAGACAGCAATATATTTTTAAAGTAATATCAGATTTCAATTTCATTTATTTTCTTTGGAAATGAGTAAATCCAAAATCTTTTCTAACAAAATTAATAGAATGTAGAGTTTCAGCTTAAAATCTCTGGAATCTCTTAAAGCTAATCCTCTTGCTTTCTATCTTTTCATTTTCCCCCTTTGGATTCTAGCTAGCTGAAGGAGAGACTTGAGCTACTACAGAAAAAAATAAAGCTAAAATTAACTCATAAACCTAATCACTCAGGACTCTAAAAATTAATGATCAGGAAGAATTGATTTGCTCAAAGTGGATTATGGACTTTATGTATGTTACTAGAATGAAAGTTAGAAAATTAAACATGGGACTGCATAATACAGTGAACCTGTTGTGGATGATGGACTTAAATTCATAGTACACATCTAAGAATGTTTTTCATTAATTATAACAAATGTACAGTGCTCTTACAAGGTATTAATAATAGGGTTGTATATGGGAAAATTATACCTAATGTAGATTATGGATGATAGTTAATAGTGCTCTTTTAATAGTCTTTCATCAACTGTAACAAAGTTACGACACTAATGCAAAGTTATAACAATAGGGAAATAAATGGGAACATTGTATTTTTACATGACTTTTCTGTAAACCTGTAATTTCTCTAATTAAAAATTATGATTTTAAAAAGAATATCCTTAGGGATTTGTTTTAGACTTCTGATGACAGTGTTGGATTGCAGACTCCTTGATCCTAAAAGGGGTGACATGGCCTGGGACACTGGAATTCTTTGTCTCAGTGTACCTCCTGTAGGGAGTGAATACTGTGTGGGTGGGAATGAGAAGAAAGGGATGTCACGGTCAGGAGAGCTTCAATTCCTGAATCCTATCACCCTCTGACACAGCAACTTGGAGAAGATACAGAAGTTATGGACCCACCAAGCAGAGGCATGTAGGGAAAACTTGTTACACCTTTAATTCAACCCTCCAGGCCCTCCAGCACCATCCCTAAGAAGTAGACATGCACACAATGTACCTGCCAGGCAGGTGCAGGGCAGGCTGGGCTGCTTCTTTCACACCTTTCCCATTCAGACTTGCCCCTGAATAGAGGATCTTACTGAAAACTCTGAGGGTGATGAAAAGTCACTTCCAGGCATAGCACCCAAATGAAAGAGCTCCCAGTGTCCAAAGATGGAAAAATTTGTGCAAGAAATAGAGTAGCATTGGTTTATAGCCCAAAATAAAAATTAAAAGAAAAAGATATTCATGATCCACTAACAGTCCAAATAAATCATTGAATAAACAAAGAGAGGGAATCCAAGATGGCAGAGTAGGGAATGGCAGGCTACACTCTTTCTCTAGAAACTGTGGGGGCAATAGGAGAGGGTGGCTGGAGAAGAAGGGGTCCCAGCTGGGCACTGGGGAAAAAGGAAGCCACTTAGCCAGCCCCAGAGAAGAAGGGAACTTACCAGCTGGCCCCATGGAAGAGGGAAACGGCCGAGCCAGTCCTTTCTTGTTTTTTCCTATTTCTTTTTTTTAAATTTTTAACTTTTTTATTTTTTTTAATTTATCTGGGTACTGGCAGAAAGACTGGCTATGGGAGAATTGACTGGCCGGTACATGCAGGTGGAGAGGGAGTAGAGTACTGAGTCACTGGAGGCCTGAGAGGGAGGACTGTTTTTATTTTATTTTATTTTATTTTATTTATTTTATTTATTTTATTTATTTTATTTATTTTATTTTTGTGTAGGGTGATTGATTAGCCAAAACTGGCAGTCAGAGAGGAGGAGCCTAGCTACCACTGGTGATCTGAAGGGAGGCCCAGATTTTTGTTTACTTTTGTTTTGTTTTGCTTATTTGTTTCTTCTTTTCCTCTTATTCATTTTCCTTCCTTTTGATTTTCTTATATCTTCTCTTCCCCTTTTTCTTTTTCTTTTTCCTCCATTTTTATCTTTTATTACTCTTACTATTTCACCCTCTTTTTTCTTTTTCTTAATTCATTCCTTCCTCTTTTTATTTTTTCTTTCTCCCTTATCTTTCTGTCATTTTTCCCACTTTTCTTCCTTCTTGCCTTTCTCTATTTTGTCTTTCATTCTCCTCTTCTGGCTTATTTGGCATTTTATTTTATTTTTTCCTTTATTTTATTTTTTTCCTGTTTCTTTTTCACCTTTTTAAATTCTTATTCTTGTTTATTATTTTTTAGTCAGCCAAAGTACTAGAAATATGTTGCCTTTTATAAAGGGTATTTATTTTGGGAAGAAGCTCACAGTCACAAGGCAATAAAGTGTAAGTTACTGCCCTCACCGAAATCTGTTGCCGTGTGTTGATGGGGGATGTTAGGTGATGTCTGCAAAAATTCAGCCCTCCTCCTTCCTCTTAAGGCTCCATGTCTCAGCTTCTTCTGATCTCCGCTGTAGGCTGGACTACGGCTCTCTGTCTCCCTGGGGCTGGTCTCTTTCCTGGCTCAGCTGCTCTGTTTCCTTCACAAGGTCAGCTATAGACCATTAGGTTCATCTCTCTTTCTGGGGCTCAGGATCCTGTTTATTGTACTGTCTCTCTTCCTCTGTGTTCTCCTACTCTACACATTTACTTCTGTGTCAGTGTCCACCCAGCAAGGGGCAGAGACTCAACGTCCTACTGAAGGGGCCAAATCAAAGCCCCAATCTTAATTTAATCAAGTAAAAGTGAAACCTCTGAATCTAAAACAATTGAATATGACCAGAGGAATGGACCAGTTTATGAAGCATAATCCAGTATCTATTTTTGTAATTCATAAATAATACCAAACTGCTACAACTACATTTGTCTCTTATTATTTAATTTTTTCCATCTTTTTTTGTTGTTGTTCTCTTTCATGTTTTTCTTTTTTTCTCTTTTTCCTTCCTTTTATGTGGATGTAATATTTTTTCCATTGAACATGAGCAATTGCAGGGATATAGGAAAAGTGGAACCAAATGATAAAGAGGAATCCTAACAAAATCAAACAAAAATAAAACCCTAGAATAAAAGGAGAAACTAACCAACTGAATATGCCCATCAAGATAAAGAGATGTCTAGATAGCACGAAAAAAATTACAAGTCATACTAAGAAACAGGAAGTGATGTCCCAGCTGAAAAACAAACTAAAAAGCAGAAGGAGACACATAAAGGGGAACAACTAATCAAGTATGTACAAACAAATATCCTGAATCAACTCAGCTAAATGAAGAAATAAATAAAGAATATCAAGAAGACATTGGGTGCTCACTTCAGCAGCACATATACTAAAATTGGAATGGTACAGAAAAGATTAGCATGGCCTCTGTGCCAGGATGCCATGCAAATTCATGAAGCACTCCATATTTCTGGGGAGTGGGTATATGGGAATCTCTTATATTTTTTTATGTAACATTTTGTGTGATCTATGTATCTTTAAAAGAAAGAAAGATAAAAAATAAAATAACATAAAAAAGACATCCAGGGAACATACAGAATAAATTGGTAAATATACATAAAAAGATAATAGATCATACAGTAATGAAAGACACAATTCAAGAAATTAAAAATACTAGAAACACATAACAGCAGATTTGAACAAGCAGAGGACAGAATTAGTGACTTAGAAGAAAAGACATCCAGAATTGCACAGATAGTACAAAAGGTAGGGGAAAAAATGGGAAAAATTCAGCAGCAATCCAGGAAATTGAATGACAACATGGAAAAAACAAACATACATATTATGGGAATCCCTGAGGGAGAAAAAAAATGAAAGGGGGTGGTAGAAGTGTCTGAGGAAATAATGGCTGAAAATTTTCCGACTCTTTTGAGGGACATGGATACACATGTCCAGGAAGTATAGCATACCGCAAGCACAATAAATCCTAGCAGACCTATCCCAAGACACATAGTTATCAGAATATCAAAAACTCAAGACAAAGACAGAACCCTAAAAGTGCAAGAGAGAAGAGATTCTTTACGTATAAGGAAAGCTTGATAAGATTAAGTAGTGATTTCTTATCTGAAACCATGGAGGTGAGAAGGCAGTGGTATAACATAGCTAAGGTGCTGAAAGAAAAAATTGCCAGCCAAGAATTCTAGCTAAGGTGCTGAAAGAAAAAATTGCCAGCCAAGAATTCTGTATTCAGCAAAATTGTCATTCAAAAATGAGGGAAAGTTAAAAATATTCACAGATAAACAGAAATTGAGAATTTTCTTTTTTTTTTTTTTTTTTAAAGATTTACTTATTTATTTAATTCCCCCCCTCCCCTGGTTGTCTGTTCTTGGTGTCTATTTGCTGCGTCTTGTTTCTTTGTCCGCTTCTGTTGTCGACAGCGGCACGGGAAGTGTGGGCGGCGCAATTCCTGGGCAGGCTGCTCTTTCTTTTCACGCTGGGCGGCTCTCCTCACGGGCACACTCCTTGCGCGTGGGGCTCCCCCACGCAGGGGACACCCTTGCGTGGCACGGCACTCCTTGCGCACATCAGCGCTGCGCATGGCCAGCTCCACACGGGTCAAGGAGGCCCGGGGTTTGAACCGCGGACCTCCCATATGGTAGACGGACGCCCTAACCACTGGGCCAAAGTCCGTTTCCCAAGAAAATTTTCAATAAGAGTTTTGGTCTTATTGAAATATTAAATAATTATAGAAATACTAAATACTATAGAAATACTTAAAGACATACTAAAGGGAGCTCTGCAGACTGAAAAGAAAAAACAGGAGAGAGAGGATGGGAGGAAAGTATAGAAAGATTATTGATAAGAGTATCTAAAAGGACCAAAATAAATAAAAATAAAAAGTGACAGGGAAGCGGACTTGGCTGAGTGCTTAGGGCATCTGTCTACCACATGGGAGGTCCACGGTTCAAACCCAGGGCCTCCTTGACCCATGTGGAGCTGGCCCATGTGCAGTGATGATGCGCGCAAGGAATGCTGTGCCACACAGGGGTGTCCCTGCGTAGGGAAGCCCCATGCACAAGGAGTGTGCCCCATAAGGAAAGCCGCCCAGCATGAAAGAAAGTTCAGCCTGCCCAGAAATGGTGGCCACACACACAGAGAACTGACACAATAAGATGATGCAACAAAAAGAAACACAGATTCCCATGCTACTGACAACAGAAGCGGACAAAGAAGAACATGCAGCAAATAGACACAGAGAACAGACAAGTGGGGTGGGGGAGGAAGGGGACAGAAATAAAATAAATAAATAAATAAATATTTTTAAAAATCAAATTAAATTTTTAAAAAGTGACATGTATAAGCCTAGAGAAAAAATGGCTAAAATAAGTATTGCGTTTATAGTAATAATATTAAATGTTCTCCAATGAAAAGACACAGATAGGCAGAATGGATAAGGATATATGACTCATCTATATGCTGTGGACAAGAAACTCATCTTAGACCCAGGGACACAAACAAGTTGCCAGTGAAAGGTTGGAAAATAATTTTACATGCAAACAATAACCAAAAAAGGGGCAGGGGTAGCTATACAAATAGACAAAATAGACTTTAAATGCAAAACTATTGTAAGAGACAAAGTGGGATACTATATATTAATAAAAGTGGTACTCAACCAAGAAAATAGAAAAATTACAAATACTTTTTCACCTAACCAGGGAGCAACAAAATATTTGAGGCAAAGACTGGCAAAACAAAGGGAAGAAATAAACACCTACACGATCATAGTGGGGGACTTCAATTCACCATTATCACCATTAGACAGAACATCTTGACAAAGACTCAATAAAGAATCAGAGACCTTGAATAATTTGTTAGAGAAACTAGACCTAATGGACTTATAGAAAGCATTATATTCCAAATCAGCAGGATATATATTCTTCTCAAGTGATGAGAATGGGTAATTCTCTAGGACAGATTACAAACTAGGTCATTGAACAAATCTCAAAAAAACTTAGAAAGATTGAAATCATGCAAAGCACTTTCTCTGATCACAATATAATGAAACTAGAAAGCAATAAAATGTGAAGAACTGGAATAGGCACAACAATATAGAAGTTAAACAACACATTCTTAAACAATTAGTAGTTTAAGGAGGCAATTGCCAGAGAAATAAGTAACTACCTTGAGGAGAATAAAGTGAGAACATGACATTATAAAATTCATGAGATACAGCTAAATCAGTGCTGAGAGAGAAATTTAGAAACATAAACACGTGCATTTAAAAAGAAGAAAGCTAAAATCAAAGACCTAACTGCACACCTGGAGGAACTAGAAACTAGAAAAAGAACAATAAATTAATCTCAAAGCAAACAGAACAAAGATTAGAACAGAATTAAATGAAATGGAGAATTTTAAAAATGCTAGAAAGAGTTAAAACCAAAAATTGGTTCTTTGAGCATATTATTAAAATTAGCAAACCCTTAGCTAGACTAACAAAGATTAAAAGAGAAAGGATGCAAATAAATAATATCAGAAATGAGAGGATATCCTACTGGCCCCACAGAAATCAAAATTATCATAAGAGTTTACTTCAAAAAATTGTATGGCCACAAGATGGACAGTTTAGGTGAAACAGATGAATTCCTAGAAACACACAAACAACCTACAATGACAAAAGAAGAAATCAACAGACCAACCACAAGTAGTTGAGATTAAACTAGCCACCAAAAACCTCCCAACCAAGAAAAGCCCAGGACCAGATGACTTCACAGGTAAATTCTACCAATCACTCCAGAAATAATTATTAATAAAACCAATCCTGCTCAAATTCTTCCAAAAATAATTGAAGAGGGAACTTGACCTGACTCATTCCAATATCACCCTAATAACAAAACCACATAAAGTCACTCTAAGAAAAGAAAACTATAGACCAATTTCTCTAATGACATTGATGCAAAAGTCCTCAACAAAATACTTGGTAATCATATCCAACAACATATGAATCAAATTATACACATGATCAAGTTTTACCCCAGGAATGCAAGGGTGGTTCAGCATAAGAAAATCAATCAGTGTAATACACCAATTAACAGATTGAAAGGAAAATACCACATGATCATCTCTCTTGACACAGAAAAGGCATTCACCAAATATGGCATCCTTTTGTGATAAAAACAACTCAGAAGATAGGATTAGAAGTAAATTTCCTCACCATGATGAAGGATGTATATGAAAAACACACAGCTAACATCATACTCAATGGTGAAAGGCTACAGGCTTTCCCTCTAAGATATGGAACAAGATAAGGGTGCTTGTTGTCACCACTCTTATTTACCATTGTATTAGAAGTACTTGCTGAAGTACTTAGGCAAGAAAAAGAAATAAAAGACATCCAAATTGGAAAGGTAGCAGTAAAATTTGCACTATTTGCAGATGACATGATCCTATACATAGAAAGCCACCAAAAATATACAACAAAGCTTCTAGAGATGATAAACTAGCTCAGTAAATTTGCAGGCTATAAGATCAACTCACAAAAATCAGTAGCATTTCTATACACTAATAATGAGCAATCTGAAGAGGAAATCAAGAAAAATCTCCACTTAACTATAGCAACTAAAAGAATCAAATTATCTAGGAATAAACTTAACTAAGGATGCAAAGAACTTGTACACAGAAAACTACACAATATTTTTAAAGGAAATCAAAGAAGACCTAAATAAATGGTAGAATATTCCAAATTCATGGATTGGAAGATTAAAAATCATTAAGACGCTGTCCTACCCAAACTGATGTACAGATTCAACACAATCCCAATTTAAAAAGTTCCAATAACAAATGAAAAAGTCAATTATCAAATTTATTTGGAAGGGTAAGGGGCCCTGAGTGGCCTAAAACCTCTTGAAAAGGAAAAAAGAAATTGGAAGACTCTCATTACCTGACTTTAAGGCATACAACAAAGCTACAGTGGTTGAAACTGCATGACATTGGCACAAGGATAGAAATAATGACCAGTGGAACTGAATTAAGAGTTCAGATATATACCTGTGCATATTTGGCCACAAGGCCATGAAGCCCATTCAACTGTGACAGAATAGTCTCTTCAATGAATGGTGCTGGAAGAATTGGATATCCATATCAAAAAGAATAAAGGAGGATCACCATCTCAAGCCCTACATAAAAATTAGATCAAGAAAGATCAAAGACCTAAATGTAAGAGCCAAGACCATAAAGGTCTTAGAATATGCTATAGGAAAGCATCTACAAGATCTAATGATAGGAAATGGTTTCATAAATTTTACACCCATAGCACAAGCAACAAAAGGAAAAATAAATAAATTGCACCTCCTCAAAATTAAAACTTTTGTGCTTTAAAGGAGATTGTCAAGAAAGTGTAAAGGCAGTCCACTCAAAGGGGGAAAATATTTGGGAACCACTTATACTATAAGGGCCTAATATCCAGCATATATAAAGAAACCTTACAACTCAAACATAAAAAGACAACCCATTTAAAAATGGACAGGAGATTTGAACAGACACTTTTCCAAAGAAGAAATACAAATGACTAAAAAGTACATGAAAAGATGCTCAACATCACTAGCTATTAGAGAAATACAAATCAAAACTACAAGGAAATATCATTTTACTCCCATTTGACTGGCAGCCATTAAAAAATACAGAGGACTATAAGTGTTGGAGAGGATGTAGAGGAATAGGAATACTCATCCACTGCTGATGGGAACATGGAATGGTGTAGCCACTGTAGATGACAGTTTGGTGGCTCCTTAGGAAGGTAAGTATAGAATTAATACATGATCTGGCAATCCCACTTCTAAAAATAAACCCAGAAGAATGGAAAGCAGGGGCATGAACAGACATATACCCACCAATGTTCATCATGGCGTTATTCACAATTGCCAAAAATTGGAAGCAACACAAGTGTCCACCATGGATGAATGGATAAACAAAGTGTGGTATAGAGATTTGATGTACTATTCCTCAGCTGTGAGAAAAAATGAAGTAGTGACACATGAGATAACATGGGTGAATGTTGAAGACTACATATTGAGTGAAGTAAACCAGGCACAAAGGACAAATGCTACATAATCTCACTGATATGAACTAAGGATATTGAGCAGACTCACAAAGGTACAGTCTGAAAGGCAGGTTACCAGGGGATAAAAAGTGAGTAGACAGTGGTGAGCTGATGCTCAATCTGGGTAGAATCTATGATAAGATAGATGAGATATGTTTCAGTGGATGGGGGGTGATGGTGATGCAGCAATATCAATGGGAATCTGAAGTGTGAGTGTGAGTGAGGTTGAGGGATAGCTTGGACTATCCATAGAGCCTGGAGGAGGCTTAGAGGAAGGAACAGTTGAACTCTGGGGAGGTAAAGGACTGCAGTTGAGAATGCAATTGTGGGAGTGTTCTTTTGCCAACTACTGTGGTGGGGGGATCACTGGTTCAGGATGTCAGTGGAGTGGGGATGTGTGCACCTGGGAAGTGCCTCTGTGTAATATGAATGTATTCACGTGATCATAGGGTGTTATCTCAGTGGGTGGAGACTCACACAATAACCAACAAAACAATTTTTCATACTGGGGACTCCTGCTATGTTCTCTAATAGACTGGCAAGAATCTCTAGAGTACATAGGCAATGCCTAACAAAAGAAAACACTAATGAAAGATGCTAATGTGGGAAAGTGTGGGAGGGGAGGAGGTGGAGTATATGGGAATCATCTATATATTTTTTAATTAATTAATTTATTTATTTCTCCCCCTTATTGTTTACACTCACTGTCTGCTCTCTGTGTCTGCTCATCTTTGTTTTTTAGCAGGCACCAGGAATGGAATCTGGGACCTCCCACATGGGAGAGAGGTGCCCATTCCCTTGAGCCACATCCACTCCCTGCTTGTTGGGTCTCTCATTGTGTGTCCTAGTTGTGTCATCTTGTTGTGTCAGCTTGCCATCCCAGCCCATTGCATCAGCTCCCTGTCTTGCTTATCTTCTTTAGGAGGTACTGGAAACTGAACCAGGGACCTTCCATGTGGTAGGAAGGCACCCAACTGCTTGAGCCACATCTGCTTCCCCATCTGTTTTAGTCAGCCAAAGAGGTGCCAGTGCAAAGAACCAGAAATCTGTTGGCTTGTATAAAGGGTATTTATTTGGGGTAGAAGCTTATAGTCATAAGACCATAAAGAATAAGTTATTTCCCTCTCCAAAGTCTGTCGCCATGTGTTGGATCAAGATGGCAGATGATGTCTGCAGGTGTTCAGCCTTCCTCTTCCTCTTAAGGCTCCATGGTCCCAACTTCTTCTAGTCTCAGCTATAGGCTGGCATTAGGCTTATCTTTCCTCCTGTGCCTCATCTCCTTCTGAGCTCAACTACTCTGCTCTCTCCACAAGGCCAGCTGTAAACTATTGGGCAAATGGCTTGGCCCTCTCCCCAGGGCTCCAATATAAAAACTCAATTCTCTCCTCTGCCATGTCATTTTCTGTGTGAGTGTCCATCCACCAAGGGGGCAGGGACTCAATGTCCTACTGACTTGGCTGACTCAAAGCCCTAATCTTAGTTTAAGTGAAACCTCTGTATTTAATACAACCAAAGGGTATCACTCCCAGAGGAACAGACCAGTTTGCAAACATAATCAAATACCCTTTTTTTTGGAATTCATAAATAATATCAAACTGACCTACAATCCCCTATATTTTTTATGTAACATTAACATAACCTAAGGCTTCTTTAAAAAATAAAGATATATGTATAGAGAGAAAGAAAGAAAGAAAGAAAGAAAGAAAGAAAGAAAGAAAGAAAGAAAGAAAGAAAGAAAGAAAGAAAGAAAGAAAGAAAGAAAGAAAGAAAGAAAGAAAGAAAGAAAGAAAGAAAACAGACCAATATGCCAAGCTCTTGATATTAATGCTTGTACTTACGAACCTTATTCTTGTAAAATTGAAACTTATCCTAATAATATCTATTGCCTAAAAGCTACCTACTGAAAACCTCATTACTCACATGTGGGCTTTCTGTAAGCCAAACTCAGAAATAAGCTCACTAACTTCCCCCTGGTGTAGGACATGACTCCCAGGGAATGAGCCTCCCTGGCACCAAGGAATTATTACCAAGTACCAACCAGTGATGCACTTTTTTAAAAAGACCTTGACCAAATGGGAGGAAAATTAAATACAAAAGTTTTATGGCTAAGAGATTTCAAAGTGAGTCAGCAGATCATTCCAGATATACTTATGCACATCTCAGGCAGAACTCACTAACTGCCACTGTAAACAGAATCTCAAATAGGGGTGCCCCTGAAGGTTCTAGAGACATCTAGACCCTATAAGCATGGCAGAAAACTTCATGAAATCATTGGTGCACCTTAGCTTGGAATATATTATAACCAATTTCCTCATTATAATAGAGTTAAGCTCATTTATAATTTTCCTACACATGGTTATTCTGTCCCTTTTATTTGAACTCATAATTAGCACTGTATTCATTAAATATAGGTCCAAGAGACTTAAATATTTGGTCTGTTCATATCCTGATTGAGCCCTGAACCTCAACAGAGTTGTAGCCAATACCTACTCTCCAGTTCATTGGACAACTAACAAAGTGATGATAATGGACAATGCCCACCCTCAAAATCAAAGAGTATCTACAACTGTTAGCAAAACAGTTCCTTCTATCTTCCCCATAATGTCAAAGCCCCTCTCAATCTGAAGCAGAGTGGGTATCATCATCCCCAAATCTTCAAGACTGAGGAATGAACAAACACAAGGGGGGAATGTAACCACGGACAAGTAAAATTACTATTGCAGTAATGAAAGGACTTGTAACATTGACATAAAAACAGTGGTTACCAGACATTCTGAGGGGAGTGGGAGGGAAGAATAGGAGGAACATATGGCATTTTTAGGGCATTGGAATTGTTCTGCATGATCTTGCCATGATAGATATGGGCCATTATATACTGTATCTAAATCTATAAAATTGTAAGGTGCAAAGTGTAAACCACAATGTGAACTATTGACCATGGTTATTAGCAGTGTTTCAATGTGTGTTCATCAGTTGTAACAAATGTGCCACACACGTGTAAGATGCTATTAAAGAGGAAAATGTGAGCGGGGAAGGGGGAGTGTATATGGGAATCTCCTATATTTTTGATGTAACTTTTCTGTAACCTGAAACATCTTTATAAATAATTAATTAATTAATTAAAAAGACAATCACCTGTGCAAAAGATTTCCAAATTATTTATACAGATACTTTGTTTGTCTTCAAGAGGGAGAGCATAAATACCATTCCTTATGTGTGGGCTTCCACAGTTTATAGTATGGAGAGGAGGGAAAATAAAAGTAACTTTTCAGTGGAAAAAGCTCATCAAGGATGACAGCTGCATTGATGAGTGATGTTGATAATATGTACCCTTGATATGATGGGATCAAAATGGCACTTGACATCCGTAGTCTTCCTCCCCAGACTAACAGCCTATAATTTTAAATTATAAATATATATTAAAAAATCAGACAAATCCCATTTGAAGGACATCCTACAAAATACCTGATCTGTAACTCTCAAAAATATGATCATCCAAAATAATGAAAGTCTTTGAAATAGTCACAGTTAAAAGAGGTCTAAGTTGCATTTCCTACCTTCTGGTTTCTTGGACTTACCCTGGCCAGCTGACAGGGAGGTGAAGAGGGTCAACCACCACACCAGGGAGCCAAGAGTGCTTACAGCTGCAAGCAGGAGAATTGCATCCATCATCCATGTGGAATCTAAACCCCCTCTTGATGTAGAGGGGGACTGGACATAGCCATCCCAGGTCCACAAGATGGAGGAATAGAGTATGGATTAGAGTGGACTTACTGGTGTTCTGCTGGGGAAATATTGTGATTAGTAAGGGAAGAAATTGTAGTAGTGATATGGAGAGGGTGGCCACGGTGGCTGCTAATGGTCAGGAGAGGGAAGAAGAGATATGGTGTGGGGGCATTTTCAGGATTTAGAGTTGTCCTAGGTGGTGCTGCAGGGATGGATGCTGGATGTTGTGTGTCCTGTCATGTCCCACTGGCTGGATTGGGGAAGTGTGTACTACAGTGTGGACCACTGTCCATGTGCTGCAGTGGTCCTCCAGAACGTATTTGCCGGGTGCAGTGGATGTGCCACAATGATGGAAGAGTTTGTTGATGTGGGAGGGGTGGTGTGGGTGGGGGGTATATGGGGACCTCATATTTTTTTAATGTAACATTTAAAAGAAAATAAAGAAGGAAAAAAAAAAGAGGTCTAAGGAGACAGCATGAATAAATGTGATGTCATGTCCTGGATTGGGTCCTGGAACAGAAAAAGGACACTGGGTAAAAACTAATAAAATTAATAAAGATTGGACTTCAGATAACAATAATGTGTCATTATTGGCTCAGTAATTATAACCAGTGTACCATGCTAAAATAAGATGTCCACAATAGGGAAACTGGGTGTGGAGTATATGGGAACTCTCTGCACTATCTTTGCATTTTTTCTGTAAATTTTGAAAGTGCTTTAAAAAAAATAAAAGCGTATTTAAAAATTCAATCACAGGAGTCACCAAGCAGAATTCAGCATAAGAACAGGAGACCAATGTCTGTTCCAGAGCCCAGAGCAGACCAGAAGCTTCTTAAGGACAAAAGAGTGCCTGAGCAAGTGATTCCAAAAAGTCCCCTTTCCTCAGCCTCAGGCACAGAAACATGCCTCCAAGAGGGCCAGGCCTTCCTCCCACAGGAGTAGCCCCTCTTCCCACCCCCATGTCAATCACTCTCCAAGATTCCTCTACAGCCATTTACGAGAGACCAACCCCCACAGGACTGAATCTCAAGAAACAGATCATGCCCCTGGGACTGGACCATGGCCCAGTGACAAGTTCTGGTAGTGAACACTGCCCCACCCTTAGAGAAAGGTGAGGAGGGCAGAGGGCAAGTGGGGAAGATCCTCAAGTGCCTTCATATCAATTCTATCCATCAGCCTTTGGGAATTTAGTTTCCAAGAGGCAACTCCCCAGGGTCTGGCCAAGTTCTAGGGAAAGAAGATTCAGGAGTTCTGAGCTTTGCTTCCTCCTGAAAATACCTCTTCTGACTTCATTCATCCAAGGATTGTCTTACTGTAGGCTCAGACAGATACTGTAAAACAAATAAATACAAAGGGCAATGCAAAGCAAAAAAAGAAAATGGAGGTTGTAAATACAGCTTTTTCCACAATGTAAGAGCTAAGTCCAATCTTTATGTTTCTGGAAGGCTCTGGGTTTTGGGCTTCTAGGTTCTTGGTTATGTGGCATAAAAGAATTTAAAGACACACCATAGGGTAAGCAAGGGAATAAACACATTATTAAGCAATAAGAAAATGAGAAAAGTACATGGTCCTAGGCATGGTCCGCAGCCATGCTGCAGAGTGAGACATGCATGTGGGGCCCCAGGTCAAGTCTTTCCCCCTCCGTCTTCTTAATGTTGGGGTGGGGCCCCAGCTGTTTGCCATTCTGATTGGTTGCCCCACCTGTCAGTTTCTCAGGGACCAGACTTTGAGAATATCCAGGGCTTTCCCTTGACCCCAAACAGGATTCTCATTCTAAATGGGATTCTCATTCCAAATGAGATTCTCATTCCAGGGTCTCATGGGATCCCTAGGGAAGTTTCCAGGCAGGGTCTCATGGCCATGTTGTCTGTCAGCCATGTTGTCTGCCAGGGCTTCAGGAATGGGCCAAGTCTTCCCTTTCCCTATACTAACCTCAAATATAATTGCAGGCAAAGGCACCCCAATGGAGTGGAATCAAACCATAGATTTACCTCTAAAAGGATGTATTAGTCAGCAAAAAGGCACTGAAGCAAAGTACCAGAACTCTGTTAGATTTTATAAAGGATATTTATTTGGGGTAGAAACTTACAGTTACCAGACCCTAAAGAGTCCAACTCAAGGTACCATAAGAGGTACTTTCTCAAAGTCTGTTGCCATGTGTTGACACAAAATTGCTGGTAATGTCTGCAAGGTTTCAGACCTCCTCTTCCTTCTTAAGGTTCCATGACCCAACTTCTTCCAATCTCAGCTGTAGACTGGCTTAAAGCTCATCATTCTCCCTGGGACTCATTTCCTTCCTGGTTCAGCTGCTCTGTCCTCTCCACAAGGTCAGCTGTAGACTATCAGGCTCATCTCTCTTCCTGGGGTTCTGCCATGTCTAATTAGCTGTCTTTCTTCCTCAGTGTTCTTCATCTCTGTTTATTTACTTCTATGTAAGCATCTTTTTTATCTGCAGGGGGTCTGGGACTCAGTGCTGAGTCATACTCTAATGATGTGGTTGGATCAGAACCCTAATCTTAACATAATTTAATCAGATATCTCTGCAGAATCTAATACAATCAAAGGATTATCACAACAGAGGAACACACCAGTTTACAAATATAATCTATATTTCTTTTTGGAATTCATAAACAATTTCAAACTGCTACATGGGATAATATTGGTTTAGGAAATATTTATTAGCAACCAAAAGATCAATCCCTAATCAAATTTGGGATGAGGCCAAATATGTAAAAACCTCCTTGCACTTTTGACTTTGCTAGAATAATGCTTAAAATGCCTGGTTAATTAGGATTTCATTCCATGATAGAGTCACCTGGGATAGACAAATAAACTAAGAATAATAAAAGCCAGAAACGCTTCTCACTGGTGACTCTTTCACTCCAGGGAGTCATGTTTTCTAACACTAAATTGAGTTAGTGTGGAATATTTAGCTGTGGCGCTCAGTGCGTCTTGATACTATTAATTCTCTTCAATGAGTGGAGAGGGAGGTAGTTAGCCAAGATGAATTCCCACTGTTTCACACATCACTGGCACACAAATTCCTGTCCCATTTTCTGCATTCAGTTCTCTCAATATTATTTCTGTATTTTTTAAAAAACATTTTCCTGGACTGACATTGTCATGTCTGCCACTGGGTTCTCACCATGTATATGAATGTAATATGCAATAAAATAAGATACCAGTCACATTGGGCAGCTCATTAAGTTGTGATAGGATGTCAGTATTTATGGGCACATTTTTGGCCATTCCTCTTTCATTTCCTGTCGTCCAGCCTCCATCTCCATCCCGTCAGGCTCCTTCAGGTGTTTCCTTACATTGATCACTTTGTTATCACCCCCACAGCTTTGCCCAACCTTGAAAACTCTCGGTACCATCTTGGGAGGCACTTTCTCATACAAGCAGTGTCTGGCTCATACATCAGCTGTGTGGTCTTGGGCAAGCTGGTTAACCAGATGCTCAGTTGCGTTGTGGGAGGGTGGAGGGGGATATGTGCTCTTCTTATAAGATTGCTACAATGATTAAATTAATCAGAATATGTAAAGTACTTATTTATATTCCCACATAGTTGATGATCTTTGAAGTAGGTCCCCTAACAAATTTGTTCCTGCCTTTTCTTGGGGTATTCAACCTGGTCAGCCTTCAAGTTCATGTCCCATCATTTTGTCCAAAACCATCCATGAAATTCTAGCACTTGCTGCTCTCTTCTCCCTGTATTTCTACAGGGCCAATGGCTCCTGACTTAAACCCAGTGTTGCTCTCTCTCTAACTCACAGGTCTGAGTCATCTACGACCTGAGATGGCTCCAGGTACAGTCATTGCAGTCAGCTGGTCTCCACCTGACTGAAGAGGGGCCATTCAGGCACCTGATTTCTTGGTTCCTGCTTTGACGTTCCATAAAGCTCACCTCACTTGGGTAGTAACGCGTGTTTTAAATTTCTTCCTTATCAACATCTGCCTCTGTTATAGGCCCTCTCAGTCTCACAGATGAATGTTATTTAGCAGACATGGTGGGTTATGATATAGTAATTAATTCATGCTTTTCCATTAATAGCAAATAAATTATTTAAGAATGACTAATAAAATAACCTTAGTACAGCTATTTCCACAATCAACAGTCAAATATTAATATACTTATTATTTGTTAGCTCTGTCAAATGAATTATCGGTGCCCTATGGAGTAGGTCACATCTTATAGCATCCTTTTTCCATTCAATTAGAACTTCTTTTAATTGTCATGTTTTAGCCCTCTTAATCCAGAGGAAGCCTTAATGGACAAAATCAAGCATTTAAAACTATCTACAAGGGAGGTGGGGCAAGATGGTATCTGAGTGAGTGCACTCTCATCATCTCTCCTGCAAAAAGCCGGCCGAGGGGGGACAGAATCCTGCCCAAGTGAGCAGTTTTGGGAACCCACAAAGCAGGAGTTTCTGGACATCAACGTGGAGAGAGTGCGACAAAAGGAGAACTTGCTCAAGGTAAAACCGTGGGCTTCTGACACTAGGGCTGGAAGCTGTGGAAAGGCTAAACCCTTCCCCTAGGGCAGAAAGCCTCAGCATTCTCTGAAACCGCTGGTCACACAGTGGTGCTCCCAAGCCCCTTGTTCCCCAAACACATGATCCCTGAACCCGTGTCCCTGAAGCTCACATTCATCAAACCCCACATTTCCCATAACCAACGCTCCCCAAACCCATGTTTCCTGAGCTGCATTCCTCCCCCCAAGCCCATGTTCCCTGAACCCAGCACTCCCTGCACCCTGGCACTCCCCTAGCCCTCTGGTCTCAGATGAACTCTGAGAGTAGGAGGATTTTGGTGAGGGGTACAGAGGGGCCAAAGGAGTGTAGGTTCAATTGTCTGGTCCTCCCTTTTGGAGAGCTTGGAGGAGCATGCCAGCTGGCTTAGGGAGAGGCTAGGAAGGGAGGAGAGCCCAATTTACTTAAATGCCCTGGGATAGGGAAACTTGGTCTGGGAGAAGGTGGAGTCAAGCAATTAAATAGTCCTGCACAGCACACTCAAGGGAGGGGGACAGTAGGACATACTTGGTAGCTTCCCATAGCGTATTTGTTGTTCCTGGCAAGGTGTGGGTGCTCGCTCTCAAAGAAATTGCATCATTATTTTCTATGGTGAGTTGGTTCACCAGGGTCCCATTTGAATTTCAGAGGGGAGCTCTTAAATGGGTTTCCTGCTGCCCTGGAAGAGAGAGAAGTGAGGAAGGGAGAAAAAGGGAAGGATAGACTCCTGAGCAGTTTATTCAATTGCAAAGGATTCCTTGCTTGAGGCCAGGTGTCGTCTTTTTTGTGTGTTTTCTTGTCTTATCCTCTTTATCCCTTTTTTTCTTTTTTTCTCTTTTTCCTTTTCTTTTCTTTTTTTTTCTTTTTTTCACTTTTTTTCTATTAGGTACTGTAGGCAGTGTTTCTTGTTTGTTGTGCTTCTTCAGCCTCGATTTCTCTTTTCTGTGTACACTGAATTTGGCTACCAATGCCATCCCCTTTCCTTTACATCTTTCTATCTTCCATCATCTATTGTTTCTTTACATTCTACCTCTCTTTATTTAGCCCCCAATTTTTCCGACTTTTTATTTCTAACACCTCTATCCTGTTTTTTATCTTTTATTCACTCTTTATGTTATTGTCCTTTCTATTCTCTTTCCCTCTCCCCTGACACCACTGGCCTTTAAATTCTTACTATATTCTTCTCCATATTCAGTTTACCATCTCATTGTAGGTACCCCACTTTTTTACTGTTGTAATTCTACATAGCTTACATGAGTTTAATATCCACTCCCCTAGGTCTCACATGGTTCTTTGGCTAACATTTACTATCAATACTACTATTACACTTTTTCTTTTCTTAACTCTTTAGCTTTCCCTGGCCTTAATATTTTCCTTAAAGGGAATTTAGACAACAATAAGGAAATACAATGAGAAGAACAAAGTGTAAAAGAGAAGACTTAACACACACACAAAAACAGCACCTAAATAAACCCCAAGAGTAGGCAGGGAAGCTAATCTACTGAACAAACCCATCAAGATAAAATGATGACCCAACAGCAACAAAAATTACAAACCATACCAATAATTAGGAAAACATGGCCCAATCCAATGAATAAATTACAAGCCAGGAAGAGACCCAGAAC
The DNA here is from genome assembly GCF_030445035.2 of Dasypus novemcinctus. Lineage (NCBI taxonomy): Eukaryota > Metazoa > Chordata > Mammalia > Cingulata > Dasypodidae > Dasypus > Dasypus novemcinctus. Next base: position 7,540,431 of record NC_080674.1, on the reverse strand, counting down.
ATCAAACAACTAATTCAAGCTCTCAAAACATATACCATGGTTCAATTTAATTAAGTGAAGGAAGAGATTAAGGATATTAAGAAAACACTTGGAGAGAGGGGGCAAGATGGCGGCTGAGTGAACATCCCTGTTAGAGTCTTCTGCAGGGAATCGGCTGGGCGGCGTTGGAGACTCTTTGGGACCGGATTGTTTCGGGATTTTTGTTGGTCCGGAGGTGTCTGGACATCGATTTGGAGGGAAGGTAACAGAGAGGATTCATCTGTGAAATATACACGGAGATCCCAGCTACCTGTAGAGGATTCCCTTCTTGGGTAGGCGGAGACGAGGCATCTAGCCCCGCTCGGTGGGGCTGAGCCAGGCCGGGCCGGGCCGCGGTAGCGTTTGGAGCCAGGCGGGGCCGGTGCAGGCCCCGGCTGCGGGCCGCGGTAGCGCTTGGAGCCGGGCGGGGCCGGTGCAGGCCCCGGCTGCGGGCCGCGGTAGCGCTTGGAGCCGGGCGGGGCCGGTGCAGGCCCCGGCTGCGGGCCGCGGTAGCGCTTGGAGCCGGGCGGGGCCGGTTCAGGCCCCGGCTGCGGGCCGCGGTAGCACTTGGAGCCGGGCGGGCCCGGGTCAGGCCGCGGCGGGTACGGAGCCGGGCAGGGCCGGTCCAGGCCGCGGTGGCGGGAGGTGGACGCCGGAGCTGGCTGGGCCGCTGTAGCGAGCGGAGCTGGGCGGAGCCAGGCCAGGCCAAGGCGGCGTGAGGAGCCGGGCAGAGCCGGTCCAAGCCTCCGCGGCGGGCGGAGCCGGGCCTGCGGAGGGGTTTCTGTTTTTTTTTGTTTTTTTTTGTTTTTTTTTTGTTTGTTTGTTTGTTTTTTGTTTTTTTTTTGTTTTTTTTTTTTTAATTTTACTTAATTTTTTTTTTTTTTTTTTTTGAGCATCTGCAGTACTGGGGAGTTCGTGGGCCCTGGGCGGCCTATTGGGGGTTTGTGGGAAGGGAGGTGCTTGCAGACCCATTTGGGCAGACAGACGGGGGGGTTTTAGGGCAAAGCGGGGGGAAGTTGTTGTTTTAGATAGTGTTGCAATTGTGACACGTGTGTACCTGTATCTCTCTTCTCCCTATCCGTTCCCCACCGTTTGCCCATCCTCTTTTTCTTTCTTCCTTTCTTCTTGCCTTTCTTTTTTCTTTATTATAATTAGTTTGTTTTTTTTTTTTTTTTTTCGGTTTTCGGTTTTCTCTTTCCCTCTTGTCCCTCATCTTCCACTTATTTTTACTTTAATTCAAGTATACAATAGGTGCTACAGGGAACACCTCACATTTGCTGGGTTTTCCCATCCTCCACTGCCTCATTTCTGTGTGAACTGATTTAGGCTACCTACACTATCCCCCTTCCCCTGCATCTTGATATCCACTATCATCTACTGTCTCTCCTATATTCCACCCCCCACCTCCCGTTCTTTGATCCACAAAGTGTCTAACTCTTAATTTCTAATACCTTTGTTCTGTTTTCTGTCTATTATCCACTCTTGAAACTATTACCTTTCTTTTCTTTTTCCCTCTCTCATGAAAACAATAGCTGTGTAGTTCATACCATATTCCTCCCAAATTCAGTCATCAACTTCATAAAAGGTACTCTACCTACAGCTATAACCCTATACAATCTACATGAATCTAACCTCCATCCTTCCAGATCTCATATTCCTGCTTTATTAACATACATCACCAATACAACTTTACACTTTTCCCTTGCTTACACAATTGCCTTTCCCCAACACTAATACTTTCCTCTAAAGTGAACTTAACCAACAACAAGTAACTAGAATAAGAAGAAAAAAGTGACAAAGAGAAGATATAACACCTGTGCAAAAATAACAACTAATTAACCTCCAAGAGCAGACAAAGAAGCTAAGGAACTGATTAAATTCGTCAAAATAAAGAGATGACCAGAAAGCAACAAAAATCTACGAACCAAACCAATAATCAGGAAAACATGGCTGAATCCAATCAACAAACCAATAATCACAAAGGGGAGCAAAACTTGGCACAAGCAATGAAAGATCTCAGAACATTTATCACCGACAAATTTGATGCAGTAATGAAAGAGGTTAACAACATGAAGACATCACTTGGAGGGGAAATTGCAGACATACGCAAAAACATAACAGATATGATGGGAATGAACACCACAGTTCAAGAAATCAAAAATACACTTGCAGCAAATATCAGCAGACTAGAAGAGACAGAGCAGAGAATTAGTGATGTGGAAGACAGTACATCAGAAATCAAACAGATAGTAGAAGGGGTCAATAAGAAGATAGAAAAAATCCAATTAGGATTTAGGGACCTGAATGACAATGCAAAACGCTCAAACATACGTATTATAGGCATTCCAGAAGGTGAAGAGAAGGGAAAGGGGTCAGAAAGAGTGTTGCAGGAAATAATGGCTGAAAACTTCCCAAATCTACTGAAAGAGACAGATGTACATATCCAAGAAGCACAGCGCACTCCACAAGTCATAAACCCCAACAGGCCCACCCCAAGACATATACTTGTCAAATTATCCAATGCTCAAGACAAAGAGAAAATCCTAAAAGCAGCAAGAGAAAAGAAAACCATCACATACAAGGGAAGCTCAATTAGATTAAGTGCTGATTTCTCTTCTGAAACCATGGAGGCAAGAAGACAGTGGTATGATATAGTCAAGGTACTAAAGGAAAAAAATTTCCAACCAAGAATACTCTATCCAGCTAAACTAGCATTCAAACATGATGGAGAGTTCAAAATATTCGCAGACAAACAGAAACTGAAAGAGTATACCAACAAGAAACCTCCCCTTCAAGAAATTCTAAAGGGAGTTCTGCAGGAAGAAAGGAAAAAACAGGAAAGGCAAAGTTGGAGGAGAGTATAAGACCAACAACAACAACAAAAAAGACAAAAAAAAATATACAAACAAAATATGACAAACACAAATCCAATCAAAATATGGCTAACACAAATAATTCCTTGATAGTAATAACACTGAATGTCAATGGATTAAACTCACCTATCAAAAGATTCAGACTGGGACACTGGATAAGGAAATATGACCCATCCATATGCTGTCTACAAGAGACACATCTTAGACCCAGAGACGCATGGAGATTGAAAGTGAAAGGCTGGAAAACAATCATACAAGCTAACAATAACCAAAAAAAGGCAGGAGTAGCTATATTAATATCAGACAAAATAGACTTTAAATGTGAAACAATTGTGAGAGACAAAGAAGGATACTACATTTTAGTCAAAGGGAAAATCTGTCAAGAAGATCGAACAATCATAAATATCTATGCCCCTAACAAGGGTGCCTCTAAATACGTCAGGCAAACGCTGGAAAAACTAAGTGAAAGAATAGATACATCTACAATTATAGTGGGGGATTTTAATACACCACTATCAATTCTGGACAGAACATCTCAAAAGAGAATCACCAAAGAAACAAAACATCTGAATAGTATATTAGAGGAGCTCGATCTAATAGACATATATAGATCGCTACACCCAAACACAGCAGGATATACATTTTTCTCAAGCGCACATGGATCATTCTCCAAGATAGATCATATGCTAGGCCACAAAGAAAGGCTGAACGAATTCAGAAAGATTGAAATCATACAAAACATTATCTCTGACCACAGTGGAGTCAAGCTGGAGATTTGCAAGGGAAAGAAGCCCAGATTTCACACCACGATTTGGAAATTAAACAACACACTCTTAGAAAAACAGTGGGTCAAAGAGGAAATCTCAAAAGAAATCAATGACTACCTTGAAACAAATGATAATGATAACACAACATACCAAAATTTATGGGATGCAGCAAAAGCAGTACTGAGAGGGAAGTTTATAGCCATAAATTCATATATCAAAAAAGAAGAAAGAGCAAAAATTGAAGAACTAACTGCACATTTGAAGGAATTAGAAAAACAACAACAAAGTAACCCAACAGGAAGAAGAAGGAAGGAAATAACAAAGATAAGAGCAGAACTAAATGAAATAGAAAATAAGAAAGCACTTGAACAGATAAACAAGACCAAGAGCTGGTTTTTTGAGAAGATTAACAAAATTGACAAACCTTTAGCAACACTAACAAAGAAAAAAAGAGAGAAGATGCAAATACACAAAATAAGAAATGAGAAAGGCGATATCACCACTGACCCCACAGAAAAAAAGACTATCATAAGAGGATATTTTGAAAAACTATATTCCAACAAAAATGACAATCTAGAGGAAATGGACAAATTCCTAGAAACACATAAACAGCCCATATTGACAAAAGAAGAAACTGATGATCTTAACAAACCAATCACAAGCAGAGAGATAGAATCAGTTATTAAAAATCTCCCAACTAAGAAGAGCCCAGGGCCAGATGGCTTCACAGGTGAATTCTATAAAACATTCCGGAAAGAACTGACACCAATCCTGCTGAAACTATTCCAAAACATCGAAACAGAAAGAACATTACCCAACTCCTTCTATGATGCCAACATTACCCTAGTACCAAAGCCAAACAAAGACATCACAAGAAAGGAAAATTACAGACCAATTTCTCTAATGAACCTAGACGCAAAAATACTTAACAAAATACTTGCTAATCGTATTCAACAACACATTAAACGAATTATACACCACGACCAAGTGGGATTCATCCCAGGTATGCAAGGATGGTTCAACATAAGAAAATCAATCAACGTAATACACCATATAAACAGATTGAAGGAAAAAAAACACATGATTATATCTATTGATGCAGAAAAAGCATTTGACAAAATACAGCACCCTTTCTTGATAAAAACACTCCAAATGATTGGAATACAAGGAAATTTTTTGAACATGATAAAGAGTATATATGAAAAACCTAAAGCCAATATTGTTTACAATGGAGAAATCCTAGACTCCTTCCCTCTAAACTCAGGAACAAGACAAGGATGCCCACTGTCGCCGCTCCTATTTAACATTGTCTTAGAAGTACTTGCTCGAGCACTGAGGCAAGAACCAGAAATAAAAGGCATTCAAATTGGAAAGGAAGAAGTCAAAATTTCATTATTTGCAGATGACATGATCCTATACATAGAAAACCCTGAGAGATCTACAACGAAGATTCTAGAACTCATAAATGAGTTTAGTAAAGTCGCAGGTTATAAGATCAATGCGCAAAAATCAGTAGCATTTCTGTACACCAATAATGAGCAAGATCAGGAGGAAATCAAGAAACAAATACCATTCACAATAGTAAATAAAAAAATCAAATACTTAGGAATAAATTTAACTAAAGAGGTAAAGAACTTATACACTGAGAACTATACAAGATTGTTCAAGGAAATCAAAGAAGACCTAAATAAATGGAAGACTATTCCTTGTTCATGGATAGGAAGACTGAACATTATTAAGATGTCTATCCTACCAAAATTGATCTACACATTCAATGCAATCTCAATAAAAATCAATGCAGCCTTCTTTAAGGAACTAGAAAAACTAACTATGAAATTTATTTGGAAAGGAAAGAGACCCCGAATAGCCAAAGACATACTGAAAAAGAAAAACGAAATTGGAGGAATCACACTACCTGACTTCAAAACATACTATAAAGCTACGGTGGTGAAAACAGCATGGTATTTGCATAAGGAGAGACATATAGACCAATGGAATCGAATTGAAAGCTCTGATATAGAACCTCACATATACAACCACATAATATTCGATAAAGCCACCAAACCCTCTCAACTGGGAGAGAGTGGCCTATTCAACAAATGGTGTCTGGAGAACTGGATAGCCATATGTAGAAGAATGAAAGAGGATTACCATCTCACACCTTATACAAAGATCAACTCTAGATGGATCAAAGACCTAAATATAAAAGCCAAGACCATAAAAACCTTAGAAAGCAGTGTAGGGAAACATCTACAGGACCTTGTAATAGGTAATGGATTTATGAATATCTCACCAAAAGCACAAGCAGCAAAAGAACTAATAGATAAATGGGACTTCCTCAAAATTAAAGCCTTCTGCACCTCAAAGGAGTTTGTCAAGAAAGTAAAAAGGGAGCCCACACAGTGGGAGAAAATATTTGGCAATCATATATCTGATAAGAAACTTATAACTTGCATATATAAAGAACTCCTACATCTTGAAAATAAAAAGATAAACAATCCATTTAAAAAATGGGAAAAAGACTTAAACAGACACTTCTCCGAAGAAGAAATACAAATGGCAAGAAAGCACATGAAAAAATGTTCCAAATCTCTAGCTATCAGGGAAATGCAAATCAAAACCACAATGAGATACCATCTTACACCCATAAGATTGGCAGCTATGAAAAAAACAGAAGAATACAAGTGCTGGAGAGGATGTGAAGGAAGGGGAACACTCATACACTGCTGGTGGGAATGCAGAAGGATCCAACCATTCTGGAGGACAGTATGGCGGTTTCTCAAAAAACTAGCCATAGATTTGCCATATGACCCAGCAATACCACTGCTGGGAATATACCCAGCAGAACTGAAAACAAGAACACAAACCAATATATGTACACCAATGTTCATAGCAGCATTGTTCACTATTGCCAAAAGTTGGAATCAACCCAAATGCCCATCAACAGACGAGTGGATCAATAAAATGTGGTATATACACACAATGGAATACTACTCGGCTGTAAGAACAAACACACTACAAACACATGTGATAACATGGATGAATCTTGAGAACCTTATGTTGAGTGAAGCAACCCAGACATTGAAGGACAAATACTACATGACCTCAATGATATGAAATAAACAAGCTGCCCTAGATAGCAAGAGACTGAACGATAGGCTTGCAGGAAATCGGAGGGTGGAGGAAGGATATGAGCCGATGTCTGCAGGGGTGGAATTTAAGACGAGATGGTGCCTTCATGTTACTCAAATGAGGCCAGTCTCGAAGCCAAACTCAGCAGGTAAATGCAATGCCTTCCCCCCAGCGTGGGACATGACACCCGGGGATGAGCCTCCCTGGCAACGAGGGACCACTATCAACTACCAACTGATGATGCAACTGGAAAATGACCTTATACGGAAGGTTCAATGCGGATCAGCAGAATATCCATGTCTACATAAAATACCATGACTTTAAAATGCTGTTTGACCTAAAGTAAGGGGGAAATGGAAAGGAGAAATGAGTTTATATGGCTACAAGTTTCTAAAAAAGAGTCTGGAGGCTGGCAGAAGGTTTGCCCTCATGCACAACTGAGCAGAGTCAGAGAGACAGATAAAGCAGATACAACCCCCAGATATTGGTTCCTTTGAGGGCTAAAGAGACCCATGGGAGTTATGGTCATGGCCGATGGGGTTAACTACCAGGGCAGATGGCCCCTCTTTGGAAATGGTGTTTATGTGTGATGAATCTGGACTCAGATGGGATCTCCCTTCATAAGACTTTCATGCTAATGTGCTGGAGGTGCAGTTAATGTTGGGGTTTAAGATATATTTAGGGGATTTGAATCTCTGGACTGACAATGTGATAGCCAGATCCTGAGCCTCAACAGACTCCAGCACCTACAATCTGATTTATTGGACTTACCACACTCAGCTAAGATGGAGGTGAAGAAGGACAACCACCACACCATGGAGCCTAGAGTGATTACAACTGAAAATGGGAGGATTGCATCCAGCATCCAGGTGGAATCTGAGCCTCCTCTTGACATAAAGGTGCAATGGACACAACCAATCCAGTGTCCACATAGAAGAGGTGGCATTGGATTGGGAAAAGTGGACATAATGGACAAAGGGTATGGGGAAAGGCAGGAAGAGATGAGAGGTGGAGGCGTCTTCGGGACATGGAGCTGCCCTGGATGGTGCTTCAGAGGTAATCACCGGACATTGTAAATCCTCACAGGGCCTACATGATGGAATAGAGGAGAGTATGGGCCATGATGTGAACCAATGTATATGAGGTGCAGAGGTGCCCAAAGATGTACTTACCAAATCCAATGGATGTGTCATGATGATGGGAACGAGTGTTGTTGGGGGGGGGGGGGAGAGGGGGGGGTGGGGGGGTGGGGTTGAATGGGACCTCACATATATATTTTTAATGTAATATTATTACAAAGTCAATAAAAAATAAAAAAATTAAAAAAAAAAATCTAAAACAAAAGTCAGAAGGAAAAAAAAAAAAGTATTCTATACATGAAGAATCATGTATCAACTAGTTAAAATATCAAATGTGATTTTTTCCTTAAATATTTCTAATTGATAAACTTAAATAATATTAAATATTTTGTGGTATAAAAAAAAAAAGAAAAGAAAACACTTGGAGAGCACACAGAAGAAATTAAAAACATAAGGAAAAAGATAATAGATATGATGGTGATAATGGCACAATCCAAGAAATCAAAAATACACTCTCAGCAAGCAACAGCAGATTTGAAGAGGCAGAGGAAAGAATTAGTGATATGGAAGAAAGTGAAAGAAATCAAGCAGATAGTAGAATTGATCAATAAAAAGATAGAAAAAATCCAACAGGGACTTAGGGACATGAATGACAACACAATATACAAAAACATATGCATTATAGGCATCCCAGAAGGAGAAGAGAAGAGCAAGAGAAGGGAAGGAGTGTTGGAGGAAATAATGGCTGAAAACTTCCCAAACCTATTGAGGGAGATAAATATACATGTCCAGGAAGCACAAGGCACTCCAAACAGCATAAATCTCAACATGCCTACCCAAAGACATATACCTGTCAGATTATCCAATCCTCAAGACAAAGAGAAAATACTAAAAGCAGCAAGAGAAAAGAGAACCATCACATACAAGGGAGGTTCCATAAGATTAAGTGCTGATTTCTCATCTGAAACCATGAAGGCAAGAAGGCAGTGGTATGATATAGTCAAGGTACTAAAAGAAAAAATTTCCAACAAAGTATACTCTATGCAGCAAACCTGGCATTCAAAAATGATGGAGAGTTCAAAATAGTCACAGACAAACAGAAACTAAGAGGCATGCCAACAAGAAACCTGCCCTTCAAGAAATACTAAAAGGAGTTCTGCAGGAGGAAAGAAAAAAAAAAACAGGAGAGACAGAGTTGGAGGAGAGTGTAAGAAAACTAAAAGGACAAAAATGAAAAAAAACAATATATAACATACAAAAATCCAAAGAAAATATGGCTAATGTAAATAATTCCTTGAGAGTAATAACACTGAATGTCAATGGATTAAATTCACCTGTCAAGAGACATACATTGTAAGAATGGATAAGGAAATATGACCCATCTATATGCTGTCTATAAGAACCCATCTTAGACCCAGGGATTTAAGGAGGTTGAAAGTGAATGGCTGGAAAACAACTTACAAGCAAACAGTAACCAAAAAATGGCAGGAGTAGCTTTATTAATATCAGACGAACTAGACTTTCAATGTAAAAATACTGTGACAGACAAAGATGGACACTACATATTACTAAATGGGATAATCTTTCAAGAAGAAAGAAAAATCATAAACCTTTATGCTCCTAACCAGGGCTTATGAAAGGACAAGGGGCAAAACTGGAAAACCAAAGTGCACCTCCAAATATGTGAGGTAAACACTGAAAAAACAAAGTGAAGGGGTACGTGCCTCTATAATCATAGTGGGGGTCTTTAATACACCACTATCACCATTGGATAGAACATCTCAAAAGAGAATCAATAAAGAAACACAGACTTTGAACAATATGTTAGAGGATCTGGACTTAATAGACATATACAGAATATTACACCCAAATACAGCAGGATATACTTTCTTCTCAAGTGCACATGGATAGACCAAATGCTAGGCCACAGAGAAAGACTCAATGAATTCAGAAAAGTTGAAATCATATAAAATAATTTCTTTGACCACAGCAAAATGAAGCTGGAAATCTGCAAGGGTCAGAGACCCAGATGAGGCACTAAGATATGGAAGTTAACACATTCTTAGACAAAGAGTGGGTCAAGGAGGAAATCTCAAAAGAAATCAGTAACTACCTTGAACCTAATGAAAATGACAATACAGCATATCAAAACTTAGGGGATACAGCAAAAGCTGTACTGAGAGGGAAATTCATAGCCATAAATTCATACATCAAAAAAGAAAAAAGATGGCGGCAGACTTGGCCCAGTGATTAGGGCATCCATCTACCACATGGGAGGTCCACGGTTCAAACCAAGGGCCTCCTTGTCCCATGTGCAGCTGGCCCATGCGCAGTGCTGATGTGCACAAGGAGTGCCATGCCACTCAGGGGTGTCCCCCGTGTAGGGGAGCCCCACGCACAAGGAGTGCACCCTGTAAGGAGAGCCGCACAGCGCAAAAGAAAGTGCAGCCTGCCTAAGAATGGCACCGCCCACACAGAGAGCTGACACAACAAGATGACACAACAAAAAGAAACACAGATTCCCGTGCCACTGACAACAACAGAAGCAGACAAAGAAGATGCAGCAAATAGACACAGAGAACAGACAACCGGGGTGGGGGGTGGGGGATGGAAGGGGAGATAAATTAATTGATTAATTAATTAATTAATTAAATCTTTTTCAAAAAGACCTAAATATAAGAGCCAAGACCATAAAGACCTTGGAAAACAATGTAAGGAAGCACCTACAGGACCTTGTAATAGGAAATGTCTTCATGAACTTCACACCCAAAGCACAAGCAGCAAAAGAACAAGTAAATAAATAAGACTTCTTCAAAATTAAAGCCTCTTGCACCTCACAGGAGTTTGTCAAGAAAGTGAAAAGACAACCTACCCAATGGAAGAAAATATTTGGCAACCATATATGTGATAGGAGACTAATATCCTGCATATATAAAGAAATCCTATATCTCAAAAATAAAAAGACCAACAACCTGTTTAAAAAATTAGCAAGAAATCTGAACAGATCCTTCTCCAAAGAAGAAATAAAAATGGCTAAAAAGCACATGAAAAGATGCTCAAAATCACTAGCTATTAGAGAAATGCAAATCAAAACTACAATGAGATACCATCTTACTCCCATTAGACTGGCGGCTATTAAAAAAAAAAAACAGAAGACTACAAGTGTTGGAGAGGTTGTGGAGGAATGGAAGCACTCCTCCACTGTTGGTGGGAATGCAGAAGGATCCAGCCATTCTGGAGGACAGTTCATCGGTTTCTCAAGAAACTAGCTATAGATTTGCCATATGGCCCAGCAATTCCACTGCTGGCTATATAACCAGAAGAACTGAAAACAAGGACACAAACCATTATATGCACACCAATGTTCATAGCAGCATTGTTCACTATTGCCAAAAGTTGGAATCAACCCAAATGTCCATCAATAGATGAATGGATAAACAAAATGCAGTGCATACATACAATGCAGTACTACTCAACTATAAGAAGGAATACAGTACAAACACATGGGATAACATGGATGAATCTTGAGGACCTTATGTTGAGTGAAGCAAGCCAGGCATTGAAGGACAAATACTACATGACCTCTCTGATATGAAATAAGCAAACCAAGTTGTCTCAGAGAGCTAGACACTGGATGATAGGCTTACAGGAAATTGGTTGGAAGAGGAAGGTTATGAGTTGATGCTTATATGGGTGAAATCTTTGATAAAGTGGAGGTAAGTATTCGTACAGGGAAGGGATGAGATGGGGGCAAGGGATACTATTTGGTGGGGCTCTAAAGGCTTGAGGAGGGCTAGGGTTGGGAGGATGGGTCAGATGGCGCAAGGAATAGGGGGGAGGGTTGGGGGAAACAGATGAACATGGGAGATTGTCTAGTATGTGGTCAAAACTATAATGATGAGGAATCTTTTTAGAAAATATAATAAGGAAGGGTTACCTGTTTAAGGTGCTTAATGGAGGGCATCTGGTGGGACAGGCTTCTAGGAAGTGAGTGCTCATCTTGTAATAGTGTGTTATATCATTGGGTAGAGACCCTTATAATGGGTAGAGCCCCTTACTGGGGGCGGGGGGATGTTCGCAAACATAGGAAATTGTGTCTCCTGAGAGAATTGCTGGCTCCCAATGAGGGGAGGACAGTCTAGTGTGTCAAGCCCTCAGCATTGTTGCAAGTATCTCTGAATCTGGTCCTTCAAGCAGTGAAACTGGTTGTCACTGTGGACCCTGAGGGGAGGGGGAAAGAGGAATAGAATAGATGGAAGCAGGGTAACTGGGGGGCAATGGAAGTATTCCACAAGATCATACAATCATGTAAATTTTAATTTACATCAAATTTCACCAAAAATGTATAAAAGTCTATAGGCTAAAATGTAAACCATAATGTAACCAAAAATTTAGAAAATTGTACAGTCTAAAATATAAACCATAATGTAAACCAAAATGGAACCATGTTTGGTAGCTATGCTTCAACATCTGTACATCAGCTGCAGCAAATATAACATGAACATGTAAAAAGATCATTGCTGGGGAAGGGAGAAGTGGGTTTGATGTTAGATATATAGAAGTCCCCCATATTGTATAGGTGACTTTACTGTGATCTAAAACTTTTTTGAAGACAAAATTTAAAATATTTTTTTAAAAAGGATGTAGACACTGAGGAAGGAATGAAAGAAATTGCCTTGCCACTGTGAATACAGGGCAACACCTATTACAGTGATGAAAGGCAAAATGCCAAAAACAGAATTTTATGATATTTTTCATTTTTTAATATCCCAATTTATTTTTTACTTTATTTTAGCTTTTCTAAATTACTATGTATTCTATTTCTAATTTAAACCTATCATTACTATTTCATTTTCCTATTGAAAATGTATTGAATCTGGCAATACATTAGGCTGCATTTTTGAAGAAGCTTTGGACCACAGCAGGGTTCAACTATGGCAGGGTAGGAACACTGGTGTGGGGTGCTATTGATGGGGGGCACAGGCTTGGGAGGGAGTTCTCCAGGGCTTGAACATAGAGTATATAAAAATGTTCGGATATTCACTGGGTATTTTCATAGTAGTTACACTTACAAATGACAACTGAGGGACTGCTGAGTTCTTAACCAGGGGAGCTCTGTCACATTCCCCAATGGAACAGCAACAATCCCCCAAGTGCAAGGTCAAAGACCAGTGAAGAAGGATGGTCCAATGATGAGCCCTTGATACTGATGACTATGCTTATGAGTTTGTGTGCCTGAAATTTCAACTAGGCCTGGAGCTGCAGAGTGCCTAAGAGTTACCTCCTGAGAGCCTCTGTGTTGCTCAAATGTGGCCACTCTCTAAGCCAAACCCAGCATTTAAATGCTTTACCTTCCTCCCAGCATGGGACATGACTCCTGGGGATGAGCCTCCCTTGTGTCTAGGGATGACTACCAATCACTAGCTGGTGATGCAACTAGAAAAAGATCTTGAATAAAAGGGGAATAATGGTAAAGACAAATGAGTTTATATGCCTAAGAGTCTTCAAAAAAGAGTCAGGAAGTCATCACAGGGGTCACACTTACACACATCTTAGCAGGATCCAGCAAACAGCCAAAGTAGATACAACCCCAGGTACTGGTACTCCTGAGGGTTATGGAGACACACAGATTCTATGGTCATGGCAGATGGCTCTGGAGTTCTGTGCCTTTTCAGTGGGCCCTGCTTTGTAATTTGTGTTCTTGAGTGTGATGGAGTTAGACTCTGATATGACCTTTCTACACATGCCTCTTCTGTCACTTTTACTGAACTTGTAGTTGATTCTGGGGTTGGTTTATATTCAGGAGACTTCAATCTCTGGGCTGGCCATGTGCCAGCTGGGCCCTGAGCCTCAGCAGACTTGCAACTCCTAATCTCCAGTTCATTGGACTTACCCTAGCCAGCTAACAGGGAGGGGAAGAAGGTCAACCACCACAAAGGGAAGCCAAGAGTGCCTACAACTGCAAGCAGGAGAATTGTATCCATCATCTATGTGGGATCGAAGCCCCCTCTCGATATAGAGGTGGAGTGGACATCACCATCCCAGGTTCCATAGGATGGAGGAATCAAATATGGATTAGAGTGGACTTATTGTTATTCTACTATAGAACTATTGTGACTCTAGCAATTGAAAAAAATGTATCATTGATGTGGAGAGAGTGGCCACGGCAGTTGCTGAGGGCAGGGAGAAGAAAAAAGAAATGTGATGTGGGGCATTTTGGGGACTTGGAGCTGTCCTAAATTTTATTGCAGGGGCAGATGCAGGACATTATATATCCTGCCATAACCCACTGAATGTACTGCGGGAGAGTGTAAACTACAATGTAAACTATAATCCATGCAGTACAGCAGTGCTCCGAAAAGTATTCACCAAACGCAATGAATGTGCCACAATGATGAAAGTTGTTGATGTGGGAGGGGTGGGGAGGGGTGTGGGGTATATAGGAACCTCTTATATTTTTTTAATGTAATATTTTTTGTGATCTATGTAGCTTTTAAAAAGGCAATTAAGGGAAACGGACTTTGGCCCAGTGGTTAGGGCGTCCGTCTACCATATGGGAGGTCTGCGGTTCAAACCCCGGGCCTCCTTGACCCGTGTGGAGCTGGCCATGCGCAGCGCTGATGCGCGCAAGGAGTGCCGTGCCACGCAAGGGTGTCCCCCGCGTGGGGGAGCCCCACGTGCAAGGAGTGCGCCCGTGAGGAAAGCCGCCCAGCGTGAAAAGAAAGTGCAGCCTGCCCAGGAATGGCGCCGCCCACACTTCCTGTGCCGCTGACGACAACAGAAGCGGACAAAGAAACAAAAGCAGACAAAGAAACAAGACGCAACAAATAGACACCAAGAACAGACAACCAGGGGAGGGGGGGAAATTAAATAAATAAATCTTTTAAAAAAAAAAAAGGCAATTAAATTTTTAAAAATTAGAAAAATTAAAAATAAAACTGCCTACAAGTTTTAGAAATGTTTTCCTAACATTTCCATATATTCATATGTATGCCAAAATACTGCTTGATTGTTGCTAAATTAAGCCAAAAATAGCTCAGTGTTCTTTATATATTCTCAGATAGATAATGTAACCAGATATAAGCAACTTTCAAAAGTCAAACAGTTGTGATCTTACACAGGCTCTTTGATAATTTTTCTGCCACTCTACAAAGGGCTTGACATAAGTAATTGAATTCAACATTCAAACACCCTAGAACTTGGGACCCTCGCACTGTCCCCTGTAGGAGGAGATGGCTGTGCCTACATCCAGCCGAGTAGCTGTTGTGGCTGACCATCAGTCGTAGTTCTCAGTGGAGTGCGGGAAGGCTGTGGAGGAACATTTGGGGAATCACTGAGCCATTTCCAGGTCTCTAAAATCTTATCACTTATATAATTGCATTCTTGCTCCATATGTACTAAAATCAGATTGCTGTTTTCCACAAATAAGAAATAAAGTCTTATAAAATTCATACTGTACTTTAGTCGATATGTCTCACTATGATGCCATAAAAGTAATCTTCAAAGAAGACAAAAAATGTATACCTTAAATCCTGAATTCATGACATAATACATTTCATTTTTGCATATTTCCTCCATATCTGTACATAGGTACAATATTTTACGTACTGTAATAAAGTAAACAAAATGGTTGCCTTCTGTCTTTAATAATCATGAAACCACAGATGTTTTTCTGAATTCCCACATAATTTTCTTTTTTAATATATATATTTTTAAAGATACTTAGAAAAACATTTTTTTTATTTTAAAAAAGACACCTATACAACACCTTACACACAAAAATAAGGGACTCCCAATGCCCCACTCCCCATTCCTCCCACCCTTTCCCACATTAACAACTACTTTCGATAGGATGGTACATTCACTGCGATTGATGAACACCTTTGGAGCACTGCCACTAAGCATGGACTACAGTTATTGTAGTTTACACTCTCTCCCACTCAATTCTGTAGGTTATGGCAGGATATATAATGGCCTGTATCTGTCATTGCAATGTCATTCAGGACAATTCCAAGTCCTGAAAGTGCCCCCATATTAGACCTCTTATTCCCTCTCCCTGCCTTCAGCACCTCCAGTGACCACTGTCTCCACATCATTAATGATACAATTTCTTCCTTTGCTAGAATCATAGTAAGTCTATAATAGAATAACAGTAAGTCCATTCTAGTCCATATTTTAATCCCCAATCCTGAGGATTCTGGGATGGTGATTCTAACTGAGAGGGGGCCTCGATCCCAGATGGCTGATAAATGGGACTCTCTTGCTTGCAGTTGTAGATGCTCTCAATTCCTTGGTATGGTATCCTTACCTCCTTGTTAGTTGTCCTGAGAGAGTGCAATGAACTGGAGAGTAGGTGTTGCAACTCCACTGAGGCTCAGGGTCCAGCAGGCACATGGACAGCCTAGAGATTCAAGTCTCTTGAATGTACACCTACCAACTCCAGCACCAACTACAGGTTCAAATAAAAGGGACAGAAGAGGCACGTGTAGAGAAGTCACTACTGACTCCAACTCTGTTACACTTGGGTGCACAAACTCCAAAGTAGGGCCCACTGGCAAGGCACCAAACTCCAGAGCTATCTGTCATGACCATAAGACCTGGGTGTCTCCAGAGCTCTCAGGAGCCCCACTATTTGGGGTAGTATCTACTTGGGCAGTCTATGAGACATGCATAAGCATTATCTCTGGATGACCACCTAACTCACTTTGGAGACTCTTAGCCATATAAGAGTCTTTGAAGACTCTTAGCCATATAAACTATGTCTTTACCTTTTCCCCAACTTTTTCCAGTTGCATTGCCCACATACTCTTTTTAATTATCAAGTTTAATTTATCCAATAGTCCATTCTGGTTTAACCATGTGCCATTAGGGGCAGACATAGTAAATTTTCTCTAGAATTTTCCCACCTCTCCATGTTGAAACTGCCACATTTGAATATCTCCGTAACTCATTAGGACAATCTGCATTACCACTTTAATCAACATATCAAAATATGTTAGAGTGTGCTTATCTCTAAAATTCAGTTGGTGGCACTTCTTGTATTGCTTGGAGTGAGGTGTCTCCTAAGTGTCCCCATCTCCTTTCCCTCCTGTGGCTCCCAAACTTCATAATGGAGGGAGGAGAGGTAAAAGGTAGATTTGACCAAACGAGGCAAAAGCCGGTGCTAGTCAGGCACATGCCTGCCTCGTTAGGAAGCCAGACTGCAGATCCAGACTCCGTTCTATCAGCTTCTCTCGATTAATTTTCAGTCATTATTAATCCAGGATGTTGGCAGTAAGTCTATTAAGAGCATTTTAGTTATTATAGTCTATTGAAGTTTGCTATACTGATTTTAATAAAGCTCCTCACATTATAGAGGTAAAATCCTAATGGGACAATCCTTTTAATAATGAATAATAACTGCCATAATTCCCTGGAATTGAGTAGCTGCCATTGCTGGGCTACTCATAGCATTTAAAGTCTTTTTTCTCTGGAATTTCATTTCTTTGTTCACATGGACCACTTGGACTAGAAGTTTCTCCAGCCAAACATGGTGATGTGGCTTTACTTGGGGACAATCAAATTAGCCTGAGGTGCTGTCTTTTGATTTTTCCACTGGCAATAAACAGTTGGTTTTCCATGTGCAATCATGTTTTGGAAATACAAAATTTAAGTGCATTCATGAATGAATGCAACTTAATTATACTTTATCATAGTCTGCAGAACTACTTAGTAAAATGCTTTTGCAGATAGTATCAAGGACTGACAACATTCCTTCAGTGTGATTGCCAGAGTGGAAGAAATCTTCCACCTTACTTGTTAAACAAGGTTAAAAGGAGGTAAGACCTAAAAAGGGGGAAAAAATACCGCCCAACAAAATGATAGCAACCTGGAATCTGCTGGGCATCTCCCTGAGGTCAGGGGGCCCTGACATCTTGGCCACGCGCCACGCGGAGGAAGATGAGGGCAGCCCTGGGGCCACGCCCACCCGCCCCCATTCAGGCTGGCGCTTTTGATCAGGAAGCGTATTGGCACACGCGCTTAGACCTTGCACGCGGAGGTCTCCCCTTGTCCTTGCACGCTTTACCTAGGTTTACTCTGAAACACACAGGCCACTCTGCTCCTTGGTCCTTTTTGCAAAGATTCTTTAGCATTGCTTGTGGCTGGGAATCCGCAGCTCTTTTGGGTTGCAGCTCCCCTTACCCCGGCTGGCCCCCTTTGGTCTTTCCTGAGCCGACCAGGTCCTCTTCTCACGTCGGGGCCCTGTGGAGCCTGATGCTGCAAAGCTGAGATGGCACCATCTCCTTACACCGCATCCTTGTGCTCCTACGAGGAGGGAATGAAGAAAAGGAGGCAGCGCCTCTTCCTTGGCTTGCCCTTCATTTGACATATATTTCTCCAACTGTTTGCTTCGGACTCTTTTTCTGTTACTATGCTTTTATCTGTTAAGTAGATTTATTTTAATGTGGGTGAAGCCGCCTGTCTTTTCTTTTAAGGCTTTGGACCAATAATTAGAAAGGCCATCCCCTTTTCAAGACTAATTTTTAATCATAGGGTATGTATTTCTAATATATTTATGATATTACTTTTCAGAGTAATTTTTAATACATTTCAAAATTATTTTAGAATAATTATGAGGTAGGAATTCAATTTGTATTTCTGGATAGCTTATCAGTTGTTTCAGTCACATTTATGTAATCATATTTTCACATGGATTTAAAAGGGCAACACATTTTGTTTTATTAAATTTCCATCTGTATTTGAGTTTATTTCTAGATTTTGTGGAGTTTTTTATTTTATTTTTATTTTTTTAATTCTTTTTTTTAATATTACATTAAAAAAATATGAGGTCCCCATGTACCCCCCACTCCCTGACCCCACTCCTCCCCCCATAGCAACATTCTCCTCCATCATCATGACACATTCATTATACTTGGTGAATACATCTCTGAGCATCGCTGCACTTCATCGTCAATGGTCCACATCATAGCCCACACTCTCCCACGTTCCATCCATCCAATATTTCTAGATTTTGAATTATGTTCTATTGATTGTTCAGCTTCTTCATATTTTTGTGCCACAATGTTTTAATCATTGTTTCTTTCAGTTTTGTTCTTAATACATGGTACAATTAGTTCAAATTAACAGCTCTTCTTAGGAAGTTCCCTGCATATTCTTGCACAGTTATTTCCCCAAAAGAACTTTAGAATCAGCTTATCTATAGGCAAAACAATTTTTTGAATATTTATTGGTGCCCATTGAATGTTGTATGTAGACTAATTTATGAAAACTGACTTTTTTACAATAATGTTTTTATTTTTAATCCAGGAGTAGGATATATATTTCCATTTATCTTCTGTTACAACCCTCAGGAGCATTTTAAAGTATTATACCTCAAGATTGTGTACATATATTTTAAAGTTTATATTGAGATATTTTGCCTACCTTTATTGCTCTTATAAATAGAATTTTTCATTCCATTACATGTACTAAGTTTTATGTTTATCTAGTCTATTGATTTTTATATTAATTTTGTACCTAACAACTTACTGAATTCAGTCATTGATTTTAAAAGTGTTTTACCTGATTCTCTTATAGCAACGCTTCATAGTATCCTGGGTCTTATGGATATGTAAACCTTAAGTGCATCGTTTATTTGCATATTTTCCAATATGCATACAGCATAGGTTTATTTGTTTTTTAGCAACCATTATTTTAATAGGTAAATCGGTTTATGGATCTATCTCTTTTATTCTGCTGTGTCAATTAGAAAATTGGAATTTGAGAAAAACTCTTTGGCAAATACATTATCTTCTTCTCTAGTCCTTGTCTACCTCAGAGGAGTGTTATGAGCATTAAACATAATGCTTTAAAATATTTTTGGCTTTATAGAGAATGATTGATAGCTCTTTATCTCATAAATATTAAAAAATAAAAAGAGATGGTAAATTAAAAATGGTAACTGGACTTGTGTGTTTCAATAACTTACACAGTATCTATAAAACAGAGAGTTCGGTAAAGTATGCACCATAATGTAAACACAGATGTCACCTTGTTAGAAAGCTAATGTCTCAGACTCTGTACATCACTTTAAGTAAATATGATATGAATAGGGCGTAAGAGTATCACTGTGGAAGGGAAAAGGTTTTCTGGTGGATGTGTGGGAGTGCTGTATATTATATATATACATTGCTGTGGTCTAGGACTCCTGTGAAGAAAAGCTGAATAATTGGGGGGGGGGGAAAAAAAAGAAAAAGAAAAAAATAGGATGTGGAATTTTTTCAAGTCAACATTCTTTATCTAAGTTCTTTATCCAAGTTCTTTATCTATCCTTTAAACTCATCGCTATATGCCATTCCCTAGTAAGGGACCATGACATTATATTGGGCTTCAAATTTCGGGGAGTTCTGGATCACAGAGTGTTTCAACAATGGCAATGGAGGGATACTGGTATGGGATACCAATGACAGATGATATATGACTGACAGGGAGCTGTACAGAACATATGTCCAGGGTGCAAGGTAATGTTTGGATATACTCATAGTGGCAACAATTAAAAACCACAGTAGGGGGGGTACTGGGTTCCTGGCCAGTGGTGCTCTGTCGTGGTCCCTAGGGGAGCAGCGACAGTCTCCCAGGTACAGTGGTGGGGACCGGGAGGGAGTGAGGGTTCAACAGTGAGCCCCTGATACTAATGACTATGCTTGTGAGCTGATAAACCCAAAATAATAACAAGGCCTAGAGCAACTTTGTGCCTGGGAATTTCCTTCTGTCAGCCTTCATGTTACTCAAATGTGGCCAGTCTCGAAGCCAAACTCAGCAGGTAAATGCAATGCCTTCCCCCCAGCGTGGGACATGACACCCGGGGATGAGCCTCCCTGGCAACGAGGGACCACTATCAACTACCAACTGATGATGCAACTGGAAAATGACCTTATACGGAAGGTTCAATGCGGATCAGCAGAATATCCATGTCTACATAAAATACCATGACTTTAAAATGCTGTTTGACCTAAAGTAAGGGGGAAATGGAAAGGAGAAATGAGTTTATATGGCTACGAGTTTCTAAAAAAGAGTCTGGAGGCTGGCAGAAGGTTTGCCCTCATGCACAACTGAGCAGAGTCAGAGAGACAGATAAAGCAGATACAACCCCCAGATATTGGTTCCTTTGAGGGCTAAAGAGACCCATGGGAGTTATGGTCATGGCCGATGGGGTTAACTACCAGGGCAGATGGCCCCTCTTTGGAAATGGTGTTTATGTGTGATGAATCTGGACTCAGATGGGATCTCCCTTCATAAGACTTTCATGCTAATGTGCTGGAGGTGCAGTTAATGTTGGGGTTTAAGATATATTTAGGGGATTTGAATCTCTGGACTGACAATGTGATAGCCAGATCCTGAGCCTCAACAGACTCCAGCACCTACAATCTGATTTATTGGACTTACCACACTCAGCTAAGATGGAGGTGAAGAAGGACAACCACCACACCATGGAGCCTAGAGTGATTACAACTGAAAATGGGAGGATTGCATCCAGCATCCAGGTGGAATCTGAGCCTCCTCTTGACATAAAGGTGCAATGGACACAACCAATCCAGTGTCCACATAGAAGAGGTGGCATTGGATTGGGAAAAGTGGACATAATGGACAAAGGGTATGGGGAAAGGCAGGAAGAGATGAGAGGTGGAGGCGTCTTCGGGACATGGAGCTGCCCTGGATGGTGCTTCAGAGGTAATCACCGGACATTGTAAATCCTCACAGGGCCTACATGATGGAATAGAGGAGAGTATAGGCCATGATGTGAACCAATGTATATGAGGTGCAGAGGTGCCCAAAGATGTACTTACCAAATCCAATGGATGTGTCATGATGATGGGAACGAGTGTTGTTGGGGGGGGGGAGAGGGGGGGGTGGGGGGGTGGGGTTGAATGGGACCTCACATATATATTTTTAATGTAATATTATTACAAAGTCAATAAAAAATAAAAAAATTAAAAAAAAATAAAAATAAAAAATAAAACAGAGAGTTCGTCTTTTTCCATAGATGATGCAGATTATTTCAGCAAGTGCGATGACATGACTCAGAGGGAAAAAATCAAATTTAATATTTACTAGCAAAAGCTATGTTTTTAAAGAAGAGAACACAGCCCACAGACATCATGAGCTATTACCAATAAATCTAACATTTCAGCAGCTAGACTTATACAAATTATTCATCCTTCTGAGTTCAGTGAGGCTAGCAAATGTCTCTCTAAGTATTTGGAGTACAAAGGATTTAATACAGGAGTTATGTCTTGCTTGGTTACTGAAGCTCAGGAAATCTCCTGCCACAGGTCAGGAAAGCTTCACTGGCCATCTCAGCCCAAGGCTCTGAAGTGGGTGGCTGTCAAAATCCCACTGGGAGCTGCCTCGGTACCCAGAATCCCCCAGGAATTTCCCACCAACCACCCCAGTCAGTGGCAGTGAAGTGGGATTCTCAAGAGACGAACAGAAGCTACAGTGAACTTGACATATGCTCAGGAGTCTAGCCTAACTGAATTCCTCCCCTTGGCAAATTCTAATCTGCAGGTACAAAAGGAAAGGGATTTTGGGTGTTGCATACCTAGCATTGCTTGAGAACAGGGAGAAGTTCTTAGAAAGGGTGGTAGTGATGCTGGGTTGACAAAGGACAATGATGTAAGCTCACAAGAGCATAACATGAGTGCTTCTGCCTGGTGAGTGGGCACATGGCAATTTAGGGAGCAATACCACATACCAGTTGTGATAGTTTGACACTTACGTACTCCAGAAAAATCATGTTCTTAAAGCTAATCCATTCCTGTGGGTGTAAACCTATTATAAGTAGGACCTTTTAATTAGCTTACTTCCATTAAGGGCCTTTGGATGAGATTACTTCAGTTAAGGCATGGCCCAGTGTAGGTCTTAATCCTCCTCCTGGAGTTCTTATAAGAGAATGAAATACAGAAACTGAACAAGAAAGCCATGGAAGCCAGAAGCTGAAAGCAATGAAACCTGGAAGAGAAGGGAGAGACCAGCAGACACCACCATATGCCTTGCCATGTGACAGAGGCACCTAGGAGTGCTGACAGCCAGTCTTTGGGGAGAAAGCATCACCTGATAATGCCTTGATTTGAACATTTTTCTCAGTCTCAGAACTGTAAGCTCGTACGCTAATAAATCTCCATTGTAGAAGTCAATCCATTTCTGGTATATTGCTCTTAGCAGCCTAGCAGACTAAAAAAAACAAACAGATTTTTGGTAGAGGTGAGATAGAGAAAGCCTGCCTTATGCTTTTTCCCCCTTGGGAAGATCACTATTTGCCCCTTTACCACTGTGGAGCAGATTTTCTTGCCCACAGTGATTCAAGGGGCCATGGGTCTCCCATCTTGTGCCTCCACCATCTCCCAGGGTCTCAGAGTCCTCTGCATCCATGTAACAAATGGTGGCTGGGAGAAAGGAGGTGATAACTTATTTGCTAACTGCTTTAAGATGGTGTTTATGCACATCACTTCTTCTCACTCCCCACTAGGAGGGACAGGTCCATGGCCCCACCCAGCCACCAGCAGGGCATGAAAGTGTAGTCCCTGATGCAACTGCACTTTAGAATGGCAGGGGCCATTCCATATGATGGAAAAGAGAATGGAAATAAATCATTTTTTAAAAATTAAAGTTCTGATTCACTTTGATGTTTAATGAAAGAATTCGTCCTGGCTTCAGTATGCAATGTGAATTCATAGTTTCTCAACATAATTATATAGCTGACACTTGAGATTTTTCTTAATATTTAAAGTATGGTTTACTAGACAAAAAGTACTAAATAGAGGGGTTTTTTTTACATCTACAAAATGTAAATACAAATGAATTATCGAGACAGAAATAGATGAACAGTTATGAATGGCAGGAGAAGGAAAGAAAGATTAAGAGGTGACTACTAAGGTGTAGGGCTTTTTTTTCTTTTTGTTTGTTTCCTTGTTTTGGGATTTTGTTGGGGTTTTCTCCTTCGTTCTTTTCTTTTTTGTGTGTGAAGTAATGAAAATGCTTTAATATTGACTGAAGTGATTAATGCACAACTCTATGATTATACCAGATGCCATTGATTGTACACGTTAGCTGGATTATATGGTTTAAATACATTTCAGTAAAATTGATAAAAATATATTGTATTCTTTAGATATAACTTGATATATAACATGGCATACCTTTGAATATTTTAGAGTTTTGCCTAGACAAAAAAGTTAATGTTAAAACTCTTGATTTCATTGCACTTTTGCATTGAATGTATGTAACATCTTTCGTCTTCTATCATTCACATTGGCTATTAGCCTGCAAGGAATGCCCTTATTGTTCTGGAGCTTTTGGAGGCTTGTCCTCATAAAAATTGATGAAAAAGGCTTTTAAGTAAGCTCATGAAACACCTTTTTATATAAAGGTAGAGTAGGCATTTATAAGTTTCAATACATCATAATTGTATTTATTTAAAGATTTTTTTATAAATGCCCATACATTATATCCTTGATTCTGACCATAAAATAGAGTCTTGGCTTTAACAGACTATCCTAAAACTGTTTTTATTTACCCAAACTTCTACCAGGAAGGTTTAGTGACCAAGGAGAAGCAAACAAACAAGCAAACACTTTTCTGAATCAACTTTTGTTTAGGTCAGCCAGGAGATTTAGATGAATTAAGTTGGAAAAGTGACATAACTTTGACACCAAAAGTAGTCTGAATGATAGGTGAATTAACATTTCTTTCCCAACCTTTGACCTAGGAAGCCAAAAGTCAAGTAAGTTTATCCTTTGCACTTAAGAATATCTGGTTCACTTATTTCAATGGATGAATAAAAAAGCGGAGAGTGTGTTTACAGTGGGAATTACTGAAGAAAGCATCTGGTTAAAGGGATATCAAAAATACACCCACGTCAAACAAATTCAGTCCATTCTTTTCCCCTTGCAGTACTGGAAATTCTCACCAGATTCATACTACTAACATTAGGCAGTTACCTACAAAATGCATTTTAATTTATTCAGATCATAAATCACATAGATTTTTACTGCAGAAAAAAACATGTTATAAAAACTTACATACCCTATCTCCTCCCTAAAGTCTTATGATTGATTAAAGGTTAAGTGTTTTTAAAGGTACATCTCAGTTTTCATTTACTTATTACCTCACGAAGACTAACTCTGGAGCTGTCTGAATTAACCTGTATTCCAGGGACTATCTTCAATGTGTTTAGGAAGTAAGCACCTTTACTCAGTGTGTGAGGCAGCAATTATAGCTGGGACCAAGATATTTCATAGATGATTTATTTTCCTGCAATTTTTCCATTCTAAAATAAGCTTGGCATGAAATGGCTCACCTTGTAAACAGCATTGCCATAAAATTTTAGACAGAGTGTGTTTAAGAGTTCATGAAACCAGATGATAAGGACAGCATATTTTCTAGAATTAGAGATTTACAACGGTATTATAATTTAATTTCCACAAAGCAAGCTTTCCTACATGGGCTTTTCAAACATGTAGTTGTAAAATGAAATTACAGTCCCAGATGGCGGCGCTGCATATAGAATTTCTGAATAGTCGTGTCAAGCGCAACCTGAGCTTATCTGGTGTGTGTTTCTGTGAATGAAACCTGGAATGAAAGGAAGCCTAGAATGTAAGTGAGCTAGTTAGAGGGGAACATGAGGTTGTCCTGAGAGTTTGCGGACTGTGTGTGTCTACAGAACGTGGTAGCAGGTGTGGTGCTCTGTTGTGTGCGTTGCCATGGAGATGGCACCTCCTCAGGAATGCACTGACAGGTAGATTCCCTGGTTAACTCCACTGGTGACTAACCATCAAAGAAGCAATTTCTCAGGACGTGATGTATCATTAATAGCACTATTACAACTGGAACTATTCACACCTAAGTAAATGACTGTCCTTTAAAATGAGTGAGGCCTAGTAAGTAAACAAAAATGCCCTTGAGTAGAATTAGGTGTTGTTTTTGTAATCGATGTGATATAAGCATGGCCAGTGGCCCATATATCTTATTAGGCACTAGGCATCCCTGGCTATAAAGTAATTGACATTTCATAAATATTTGAAGTGTGATGTTTATGACCCTAAATTATTGGCCTATATTTTACTTACAATTGATGATATTTAAAATATCTGGGAAACTTCTACTTTCCTACATCATGACATTTAGAGACAGTGTGCTAGATTGTTATTCCTTAAATAGTTACAGATTAAGGAAATTGTCATTTAAAATTTATTATTTTGTGCTCCATGTAGT
The DNA here is from genome assembly GCF_030445035.2 of Dasypus novemcinctus. Lineage (NCBI taxonomy): Eukaryota > Metazoa > Chordata > Mammalia > Cingulata > Dasypodidae > Dasypus > Dasypus novemcinctus. Next base: position 7,514,310 of record NC_080674.1, on the reverse strand, counting down.
AACTCCAAAAACTATTAAAGTTGTTTATTTCAAACCAACTAATTTAAAAGGTTAATGTCCACAGACATAAATACAGAGATGGTATGACTCAGACTTTAAATAAATTATCAGAGGCATGGTCAATAAAATGTCTGTTCTGCAGAAGATCATTAAAATGAAATTCTTGCGTAGAGACCGAGCAGCTGGAGGTTGTCCACGGCAGGGAAAGGGAATGACGGGTGACTACACGTGAGCACGAGGTAGCTGGTAGGACGATTCTGTAGGGTAATGCCCTCCCACAGAGAGATATCCACTTCCTGATCCCTGTAACCTGTGTATATTACCGTCTACGGCAAAACGTGAGGGATCTCGAGATGATTAGGTGCTTCTGAGTTATTCCTAAATGCGATCTCCTGTGTCTCTATAGGAGGGAGGCAGAAGGAAAGCAGACACACACAGGCAGATGAAGGATTGTGACGTCTAAGCAAAAAGAGACCTACAGACCCAGCCTGAGGAAGGAAGTGATATGGCCACAAGCCGAGCAGTGCCAGCAGCCACCGGAAGCCCGCAGAGCCGAGGGCGGGCTCTGCAGCCGAGCCCCGCAGGCCGCTCAGCCCTGCTGACACCGTGATTCCTGCCCAGTGACACTCACTCGGACTTGGGGCCTCCAGGACTGTGCTGTTGATTTAACCACCAAGTTTTGTTTTGTTTTGTTATTAAAGATTTATTTTTATTTATTTCTCTCCCCTTCCCCCCGCCCCCAATTGTCTGCTCTCTGTGTCCATTCACTGTGTGTTCTTCTGTGACCACTTCTATCCTTATCAGCGGCACGGGAATCTGTGTTTCTTTTTGTTGCGTCATCTTGCTGTGTCAGCTCTCCGTGTGTGCGGCACCATTCTTGGGCAGGCTGCACTTTCTTTTGCACTCTCCTTATGGGGTGCACTCCTTGCGCGTGGGGCTCCCCTATGCGGGGACACCCCTGCGTGGCAGGGCACTCCTTGCACACATCAGCACTGTGCATGGGCCAGCTCCACACGGGTCAAGGAGGCCCGGAGTTTGAACTGTGGACCTCCCATGTGGTAGGCAGATGCCCTATCCATTGGGCCAAGTCTGCTTCCTACCACCAAGTTTTAATCTGTAACGACAGCCTCAGAAAATAAATACAGGCAACTGAAATATTCTTTGATTGTGGTGATGGTTGCACAATTCTGTAAATATGCTAAAATTAATTGAATTATGCACTCAAAATGGGTGAATTTATGGCATATAACTTACATTGCAATAAACCTGACTTTAAAGTTGAATTAATAGACATAGTGAAAAGAAAGTTTGTCTACGAAAATTTCTCAGCTATTTGGTGTTTATTATCAAACAATGGGTGCATTTATTTTTTCATGTGCTTTTTTCTTCCAGTCTAGTTTATATAGGAATACTTTTTTTCCATGATGGAATCTAATTTAAGGACTTTATTTTCAAATAATATTAAGCAACAGTATCATGCTTCAGCATAAAAGTTCAACAAGCAGAAAACAGAACAACACATTAAATTTAAAGCATCTGTATCCAGATCATATGAAAACTCTCAAAAGGCAATATAAAAAACAACCAGTACTTAAAAATGCACAAAAGATTAGAACATAATTCACCAATGCATGAAAAGATGCTCAACACCGTATGTTATTTGGGAAATGCAAATTAAAACCACTATGCACATATTAGAAGAGCTAAAAAATAATAACAATAATAAGTACCAGTGAAGATGCAGAGCACCTGGAGCACTTATCCATTGTTAATGGAAACACAAATTGGCGCATCCATTTGGGAAAAGAGTTTATCAGTTCTGGGAAAATTAAACATGTCCTTACCATAGGAATCAGAAATCCCACATGTAGGAATTTACCCAAGAAAAATGTAGAATTTGTTTATGCAAAAACCTGTACTTGAATGATTGTAACAGCTTTATTTATAATTACCATTAAGTGTAAAACATTTTTATTATCTTAAATATTAAATACATAAAGAGATATAGCCACTCATTTATTCTGCCTTTCCTATGAGAATAGCACCATTGGGCAATTAAAGAAGAGATGAGGGGAAGTTGCAATAAGAGCATTCCAGCTAATAAAAAAAGAAGTGATAACTTGGAGTATCACTATTTTGCAAGGCTGATAAATTAGCAGATATAGGTCTTAAGCATCAGTGGCTCTGAACCACTTAACAATCACATATACACTTTACCTCCTAATGGAGGAAGACACCTCCACCTATAGACTTGCCAAAAGGAATGGAACCTAAGATTGCTCAGTCTCTGGACCCACCTGCCAAATTGTGAGGGAAAAAAAAAGAACACAGAAAAACACATCGTACTGCACCAAGAGTGTGCAAGCAGCACTCTCCAGTTCAGGTGAAACTACTGGCAAATGGACTAGATCTTTAGCAAGTGTGTGTAAGGGAAAGCAAGAGATGAAATGGGCAAGACTAAGCTACAGTGTCAAGGGTGATAAAAGTCTATAAAATAATACACAAGGAAATTATTCCTCCAAAAGTCAGGAAGATGGTTATTTATGGGGCATCTGTACTGAGTAGTATATTGATCCAAATGGAAAGAAACTTGAAGAAATCCCCAGATTTCAAGGTAAATAAATGCAAACACAAAGGAATATTCCTACTTATATCCACATAATAATAATTTAAAATAAATATTATTTTATTCTATATTTTTCCCAAAGTACTAATTTGCTGTCTGTAGCATGTAAAATCCAAAGAAAATCTTAAAAATCCATACTTGCAATTTCAAAGGCCTGTTATTTATTCAGATCCCCTCAAGTTTTTCCTTTGCCTTGATCATGTCCTCCAAACTTGCTAATTTATAGTTGGATAATCTACCATCTGAGGAATTTTCTAAACACTTGAGGAAAACTATTCATTACGTGTGTGCTAGAGAAAAGTGGTGCTCACTGGAATGCAGAGACTGATGATTGCAGGCAGAAAGTTTAGTGGGAAGTTCTCCCAATGGAGAGGGTCTGACTTCAGTCAGCCTCTGGAAGAGGGAATATGAATTTATACAGTACTTCCTAGGCAAGGAAATGATAGTAGGTGGGATGGGGTGGAGGGTCGAGTGAAGTGCAGTGGCCAATAGGAAGCCCTAGAGGTGAAAATTTCCCCTTGTATGCCTAGAGAGTAGTGTGTTAGGGAATGTTTTCTTGGAATGCTGGAGGAGCAGGTGGTGCTTTGATCTGGAGCAGGTGAAGGACTCTATCTATCTTTACTCCCATCTCCATGTAGTGTCTTTGTTCAATCTTTGGGGAAGTGTCATGCTTTCAGACATATAGACTGTGGGGGGAGAGGGGACTTCTCTTTCCTCAATGCATGTCATGGGGAACTGAGTTACAGCTTGTTAATTGTTATAAACCTAGTGAAGGGGAACCACTAACAATGTGCCAATCAGTTGCAAAAAATGTAAGAAGTATAGAAAAGAGGGGTAGTGATTCAAATGAAGATTTCAGATAATGATGAACAAAGTTTGGTTTTCTAGGTAATGTTGGTTGAATGCCTGCTAGGTGCCTGGCATATTTGATCTTCAGTATAAGCACGCTGGGATTAAATAGTCATGTGCAAGAAAAGAAATAAAATGGGAATCATTTTGCATTGGGAGCTGCATTTGCCATAACGCAGTTTAGAGAAGAAGTAGCCCAATTGAACTATATTCAGAAGAAAGCCATCATACGGTGACAAAGGAGCTACAGTTTGTGCCCAAAGCTACCCCAGTCAACTTCCACCATTTGCTCAGCCATGAACCTGGAACTCTCCACACTCTCCCTCTTGCTGCCCACCCACCTCTGTCACTCTTGCATGTGACATCACAGTTCTATACCTGAAAGTGATTAATCACTTTTTTCCCTTCCAGATAAATACATTGAGTTTATTCAACACTACTAGATATGGAAATGGTATTTTAAAGGACTAATCTCTAAACTTTCATGCAATTGTAATGTTTCATATTTAAAGGAATATTTCCACATCTTGGAAAGCCTGTGGCATTTTGCTTTAGTATGAGTCTAAACTTCTCAAGAGATACATGTATTCATCTTGGGTTGAAAATTTCAAATCCCAGTTAGTCATAGATTAGTTTTTAAAGGCATGCAATCTCTTATTATAGGTAAAGTATCTTAGCTAATATTGATCCTTGGAAATTTGTAGAATTGCAACAGTGTTTGTTTAATTCTAGAATAATGCCTGTTGTTGTTCCTTTCTCCTAGAATAGCTTCTGTAAAGGAATTATAAGGTTAATAACATTGAGTTTGATATTTACCAGGCATTATGTGAAATGCTTTGTGTGCATTATCACACCACACTGAAGGTTCAATATCTTCTTCTTTCCCTCCCTCCTTCTCTCCCTTCCTCTTTGCTTCCTTTTAAAAAGAGGAATAGGCATTGGTAATCTGGGCATGATCATTTAACTGGCAGGCAGGACTGGGATTTGAACCCAGATCTGGGCATTTCAGGATACATCTTCTCAAAAATGTGCAGTTTGGTCATGTGGAGCTCGGCCTTTCTGAGCTCTGTTTAAATGGATTCTGAAGCTGCTCAGTGCTGGATAATCCTCAAAACCTCCATGGAAGCCCATTAAAGCTCTCCCTTCTTTTAAGGATAGTGTCTTACAAATGGGATATGGAAGGACCACTTTCTACAACTTAAATCAAATTCAAGTCACCATTGTCACTGCCTATGTGAAGTAAAGAAAGCAGCGTGTCATATGGTACTGGGAGCCTTCTCACCTGATGTCACTGTCTGAGGTCCAATCCCTGAGATTCTCCTAAAGGGAGACGTGGGGTGAAGACATCAGTGTGCTCTAGGGCTGGGATTGCAAAATGATGAAGGGATCCAGTTCTCAGCCCCCAGGTCAAACGTTCCTGATGCCATCATCCACAAGTCTTCCCTAGAGGGGCAACATGTGAATGTGGCACATCAGAGGTGCATCCAAAGATTGCTTCCATACAATACATTGAATTGGAAGTGACTTTCCTCTGTGTACCAGGTTAAGCTCTCTTAGACAGATTTAAGTAAATCACTACTGGAAAAGATGGCTTTGAATGGTTTGGAAAGTTCATGTTTTCTAGTCTATAAGCAAAGATTTGTTAGTGATACAAATGGGGGCCTCCTGTGAACCCCACAGGTGGTGATCCTGTGCAATGAGGGGAAATGAAATTATTGATGTTGGGAATTTAGTCTACATTGCTGTTAAATCACTTCTATGCTGTTGCTTTAGGTTCCAGAAGTCCTTTTCTTTGGTTTTCCATAGATCCCTTTCCTACAATCACACTGTATTTTCCTTTAGTTATTAACTGCATTGCTAGTTATTGGGAAATTTTAAATATGAGTAAAACTTTTCTATTTTGCAATGCCATCATATATTTTTTTCTGTCATAATAGTCTGACTTGGGAAGCAACAGAAAGGAGAGATGCTCACACGAGAAAAAAAGAATTATAAAGTCACTGCAATCTATGCAATGTTAGTTTCCACGTTTCAGTGGAAGGCAAAGAAACCCTGCAGCAGTGGCTCTAAGATATGCTCCTTTGTCCACAAAGCTATGTCGGCATGTCATGGGCCTTGCTCGGAGAATGTCTGTGCAGAGATGCCACAAGAGAAAATGTATTGCATTTGTTTGTGTGCGGGAGGTTTTCCTTGTGTTTAATTTGGAAATTCTGCATGCGGCAGTGGTTCCGTATGGAACTGTAAAATCAGAGGGCTGTGAAGTGTGTGCTCCTCTTCCTAGTTCATCATTTATTTCCACTACCATCATTCTCTGACACTGAACATCTGTTAAGGAGATATCCAGCCCCAACCTCATCTCCCTGGAGCTTCCGCAATGGGAGGGCAGCAGGTCTGGGTCTGGAACAGCCCAGATGAATCCCTATGTGATTTCTTTTTAAGCAGGTGCTGCCTGAGCTACCGTTAGCTTCATAACTTAGAGAGAAAAAAGACAAAAGGGAAAATGTCGCAAAGCCTAACTGCTGGTTGAGTCTCCCAAGATTCATAAATTCAAAACTTTTGTTGAGAGCATTAATGGGAAGTTAATTAGTCATTGTTGTGACAGATACTCAAGTCCATGATTTTCCTTTTTATGGGGCTGATTACTCTCCAAGCTAATTTGCAGAAGTTTAATAACCTCTGCAAATTTCACACCAGTGTAAAAAATAAATCAGACGTGGCAAAAACCTATTAAAAACATCCAAATAATCAGTCTGTAAGCTGCCACACCCAATCACTGAACATTGTCCAAAAAATAACAATTTAAAAAAAAAAAAGGAATACTTCAAGAGCTTCAGCTAAAGTTCTACTTTCTTCCCACTTAAAAAGGACAACATTCACATTCTGATTGAATCAGGATTCCTGGAAACAGTAGGTGCAGGTGGCATAAAGGGCAAATTGTGCTAAATCCCACCAGGCTGACCAAGAGTCTTCAGGTCACCCCTGTCCACTGAGGGAGCTGGTGCAGGTGCTGCACGTTCCAGAGTTAGAGCTTCTCCCAAAGAAACTGTCCAGGCCGGCCAAATCCTACATGGGCCCACGATAGGACGTCAACACCCTTCCAACTTTAAACATAGATTGCAGTAGCACTAATAATTCCACAGAGAGCTCTTCACTCAGTGCAACAACAGCATTTAATACACTCTTTACGGTGGAATCTGTGCAAAAACAATTGAATAGTAACTATATATGGGCTCCAATCTCACATGATGTAATACGAACGTCTACCATGTGGGATCCATCCAAGGATCACAGAAGGGCCAGTAGACAGAGCTGGAGCTGACCCTGTCATGGGTTTATAGTCCACCTCAAAGCTCCCTGGAGACAGCCAGGATTCTCTGCCTTTCATAAAGAGGGCCCTTGGCCCTTGGCCATCACCACAGCTATGACAACTGCACTTGGTGGTGAAGAGATGTCAGCAAGCTCCAGAGAACTCATGGCCTACCTGAGGAACTGCGGAGGTGGGTTTGTCCCACAAGAAGAGAGGAAACTATCATTAAATGAGTTCCTGCCAAGTTCCAGAAACTGACAGACATTCTGAGTATGATTCCTCGTTTAACCCTCACAGCAGGCGTGAGAGGTAGGCTTTTTCTCTATGCCTCACCACAGAAGAAAGTGAGATTCTGCCATAGCTAAGAGGTGACAGAGGGCAAGACCCAAACCAGATGTGTCCAGCTCCAGAGCCTAAGCTCTTCCATGATCTCATACCTTTCTTGGAAAATTTGGTGAAAACCATGCCACCCTCCAGTCTTTTCCCTAGTTGGTCAGGAATAGACTTTCTCCACCTCTATAACCTCAATCTCAACCATTCTATTTGTGATAAACATGAAAGATAGGCAAACTATGGGGGGAGGGGAGGGAGAACAGTTGGTGAGGAAAAAATGCAATGTTACCTTGTAGCACTTGGTTAGTCAGTCCAAGGTTGAAGAACATCAGGAAATCATATATCGCAAGTTAGGCACTTAACTACTACTATGAAGCATTGGTCTTCTCAAATGTGTCTTCCCATATAAACACTTGAGACAAAAAGCCCAGGTCCTGTCACATGTGGGTTTTGAAAACATCTTAAATCATTGGAAATAATAACTTTATCATCATTTAGCTTTTAATATCTACATTGTTCGATAATAAAAAGAGTTATTAGTGGGTAAATTAATAGAGGAAAGAGACCAACTTTTTCACAGAACATTTTTTTTCAGGTACCAGAGCCAGGGACTGAGCTCGGCACCTCATCTGTGGGGAGCTAGCCCTCAGCTACTGAGTCACATCGGCTCCCCGATATAACAAATTTAATAATTGCTAGAGAAACAGGCATTCCAATGGTCATTCTCACTTCAGCAATCAAAATGTAGTATTTACATTCATTTAAAAAGAAATATAGCCTGGATAAGAATAGTTTTATAATAGATAATTTTGCATCCTTGGGAGTGGGCAACAGCATTAACATAAGGCTGTTTCTCTAACCTTATTTGTGTTATGCTGGCACTTCACAGAGAACGCTTGTGCATTCTGGGGATGTAGTGCCTATAACCTAGCTTTCTTGGGATAAATTTTGTAGGCACTAGCTGTATCCTGAATATACTTGCTATGCTCTCAAGACTCATTTATATATAACTGTATCCCAGTGTTCAAAATTTTTAAGAACAAAACTACTGCAGATGCTTATTAAAAACAACGACATGCTTCTTGAGTCTAGTAGTAGGAGCACAGGGTGGGTGGGTGTATTTGGAGTTTTAAATATATGCAAGGATTCAAGAGGAAAAGTAACAGTAAGTACTCACCACTCCTCTAATGAGAACCTCAGCTCAGTAGACTCAAAAAATGAACCATAGCTGGGGAGGAAGGAAATATGAAATACAGGGTCAGTAGTGTTGTCAGCCTCAAGGCAGGGCCTTTATGGATAACCAGAGATGGCATGAAGAAAACTTCAACACGAGAGTCAGGCAAACTCACTTTTATTCCATCTGCAGAGGTAAGGAGCCAAGGTCAGTCTAAAGTGACTCAGACCCCACTGCCTGTGCTTCAGTTTCATTCTTATTTAAATACCCAAGTTACTACTTAGCATTTACTTTGACAATACATTAGTTTTTATGCATATGGATGAACACACATAGCTGGTTACATAATTGTATGATTAGTATGTTTGGGAAATCTCATTTGCACATACATTGCATGATCAAGAAAGGGGCGGATAACTCCACCCCTGGGTGGGAATTTTACTATGTTAATTAAGCAAGTTGAAGCGAGGACAGCAAGGGGCTGCTTCTGCGCAGGTCAGGTCAACCGGTTGAAGCTGGTTTTCATACTTCATTGCTTCAACAGGATATTCTTTTTTTTTTCTCTTTACTTTTTTAATGTTACATTAAAAAAATACGAGGTCCCCATATACCCCCCACCCCCCTCCCCTCATTCCTCCCCCCATAACAACCTCCTCCATCATCATGAGACATTCATTGCACTTGGTGACATCTCTGAGCACCACTGCACCTCATGGTCAATGGTCCACACCATAGCCCACACTCTCCCACAGTCCACCCAGTGGGCCTTGGGAGGACATACAGTGTCTGGTAACTGTCCTGCAGCACCACCCAGGACAACTCCAACCCCCAAGGATATTCTTGACCACCAAAAGTGGAATTTGGCCCAAAGAGATGGTTGCATTTCATTACCTTCTGATTTACATACAAGCCTTTTCTTTGTATCCTAGCAACAGGGAAAGAAACAAGTTACTTTCAGGTATTCAGTCATCCTACATCCATCAGTTCCCTTCTTGTAGTTTTTGGTGATATTCTTATCTCAGGGAAAAGGGACGAAGCTCAGATCTTCTGTAACTACTTCCTGCTGACATTATTGAGCTCCTAGGAAACTCTTGTTAGAGTGTGGTCTAAGGAGGAAAAGTTGGTCTGTTAAAGTTTGCAGTTGCTTCTGAATAAAGCACTGCATGCATGATATAAGTAAAGGTACAAGTGCTAAAAGAATTAAGATAGTAATTAATGGTCCTATGTAGGGGAGCAGCCATTTGGTAAGGTTAGATGGGTTCAAAAAGGAAAAATCACTTTCCGGTGTCATGAGGTCATTGGCTTTGTTTTTTAGTTCCTCAATGCTCTCAGGACCTTGCCTGATTCATTTACATAGTAGTAGCACTCTTTTTTGAGGAATAAACATGTTCCTCCTTATGGGGCTGTTAGCAAATCAAGTGCTCAGCGATTTTGCAGCAGTCCTGCAGTTAAGGAGGTTATTTGCCTTTGCACTGTGATATAGTGTCTGCCATCTGAGCTATGTCTGCTCCCACTACTTTGGAGAGATCAGTAGCTAGGTACAAAGATGCAGCTGCATTTCCAGGGGATGCTGCGATTCCTAAGAAGGTAAATAGGGGGATTAATGGAATTGCTCTCTTTGTTCTGGGGCTAAATTGTGTTGTTACTGGCAAGGGTAAAGTGGTGCTGTCGTTCATTGTGAATATTGCAGGGAAAACAAATCCAAGACTACAAAGTCCTCCAATACAGTGGAAGGGATAGATAAGCAGAGTTTCCACAAAGAAAATATATTCCTAATTTTGTACTTAAGCTAGCAGTAAAAGTTATATTTGTTGCACCTTGTTTCCATTCTCATTTCCTTGACTGCCACAAGTGTGATATAAAAAGGGAAACTTCTCCTTGGGTTAGGGCAGCACTAAGCAATGGCTCTATATTTGGATGATGGGATTGCTTTCCACTAGGAAAAAGAACATCGATTTAGCTTCATCATAATACATGTTAGGGTGATTTACATAGGAAGAGATCAGTCGCCTGCATTTTACTGTGATTCAGTTTAATCTTAAAGTAGTGAAGCCAGGATGATAAAGTGAAACAGGCTCAATGGGAGGTGATAGCACATTACAATGTCATTTGCAAGCACTTAAAGATAAAGCAATTAAAACTATTCCTAATGAAGCTCAGAAAGATAAACTATTTAGAAAAAAAATAGAGCCTCAATAACCTGTGGAAAATTAGTCAACATTCTGATATACTTGAAATTGTAGGCTCAGAAAATGAGAAGACAGAATATAAGCTAGGGAACAAAACTATTGGAAGTAATACTGGGATTTTTTTTTTCAATTCAAATAAAACCAACTATCAATATGTCCTCTAAATCTCATCAAATCCCAAGGAAATTTTTCAAAAGAGGCACTTAGGCACAACTACCCAACTGAAAAAAAGCTACTTTACATAAAAGGGAATATTGATTCAAAAGACTGTTGACTTTTTGCCAGAAACAATGGAGACTGAAAAGTAGTGGGACACATTTCTTATATGCTGAAGAAAAAAAAAATCTAAACCTATGTCCAGTGAACATATCTTTTAAAAATAGCAAAATAAAGAAATGTCCACACTTAGAAAAAAACTGGGGAGTTTTTTTTTTGTTTTTTGTTTGTTTGTTTTGCCAGCAGACACATGTTAATACAAAACTAAACGGAAGTTCTTCAAGGTGAAGAAAAATAATACCATAAGGAAACTTAGATTTACAAATATGAAGAAATTGATTTAGAAATAGTAAATATAGGAAAAATACAAAAAGCTATTTTTCTTTCTGTTCTTACATGAATAAAATCCAATTGTTAAAACAAAAATAATAACAATGCATTTTAGGTTTTTAACTTATATACAATTAAAATAAGCACCAACAGTAAAAGAGAATGGGTAATATGATTAATGGAACTATATTGTTTTAAGGTTCTTACAATGTACATGAATTGTTGTAATCTTAATTCTAGAGAAACCATGAAAAGTAAAAATATACATAATATAATTCCAAGAACAAAGATATAAAAAAATTAAAAAGTCAATAGAGGGAAGCAGCTGTGGCTCAATCAGTTGGGCTCCCATCTACCATATGGGAGGCTCTAGGTTCACATCCTGGGGTCTCCTTGTGAAGGCAGGCTTGCCCTCACGCTGCAGAGAGCCACCCAGCCCACAAGCACTGCAGAGAGCTGACTCAGCAGGTGATGCAACAAAAAGGGAAACAAACAAACAACCAAAAAAATGCAGACGAGCACAGCAACAGACAGAGAGCTGACAGCAAGCAAGCTACAAGGGGGGGAGGGGAAATAAATAAAATAAATACAAACACAGAAGATGACACAGTGAATGGACACAGAGAGCAGACAGCATGTAAAAAGCTGTGGGGGGGGGTGAATTTAAAAAATTTTCTAAAAAAAGCCAATAGAAAAGATAAAATTCAATATTAGAAAATGCTACATTAATACAATAGAAAATAGAAAACAGAATCAGACAACAGAGAAGTCAAATTGAAAGCAAATGATGAGATGTTATTATGAAGCCCATGATATCAATAATTACATCAAATATTAATGGACCAAATTATCTAATTAAAATTCAGAGATTGTAATATTGAATTATATAAGACAAAAATCGATGGTGTTTACAAGAAAAACATATCAAATATAAAACACAAAGAGAAAAGAAAAGATATACCATGGAAAAAGTAAACTTCAATAAAAAAGTAGGAGTGACTATATAAATAATGGATAAAATAACTACTAAGATAAGGAGCATTACCTGAAATGGAGAGTTATAATATAATGATAAGAGGGTGAATATATCAAGCAGTGATTTCAATCCCAAACATGAAACCACCCAATAACAGAGTCCCAATATAAATTAAGCAAAAAATTGAAAAAACTAAAATTTTAAAAAATCCATAATCAAATTTAGAGGGTTTTAACACATCCTTGTTGGTAACCAATATTTCAAGTAGATATAAAATCAGGATGAGGTAGATTTTCACAGCAATACAACCAACCTGGCCTAACTTGTATTTAAAGAGCACTAAACCCTGTAAGTTCATAGTAGACATTCTTTTTAAATGCATAAGGAACATTAACCAATGTAGAGTACATACAATGCCATAAAACAAGTGTCTCAATCTATTATAAGAGGAAAGTCATTTAAAATACATTCTTCAAAACAAAATTAAACTAGAATTTAACAGAAAATATCTGAAAACTCTCCAAATTTTTGAAAATTAAATTACATCATTTTTTAACCAAAGAGTCAAAGATAGAATCATATGGGAAATTAGAAGACAATTAGAAAAATAAAAAATAAAACTGTGAGATGCAGCTAATTAATGCTTTAAGAAAAATATTTAACTTTGAATATTAATATCTGAAAGGAAACATGTGAAACAATGAATCAAGCATCCACCTTGAGAAGTTAGGAAATGAAGTACGAATTAAACACAAAATAAGGAAAAAGAAGGAAGGTGAGAACAAAAATCAATTAAGTAGAAATTAGGCAAATGATAGAGGAGAATAATGAATCTAAAAGACAGACTTTGTAAAGGCCTGTAAAAGGAATGAATTATGACTTAGAATGATGGAGAAAAAAGAGAGAAGTCCTATCAACAGAAATGAAAGAGGAACTAGCACTACTGATTAATTAGTTGATAAACATAGGCAATAAAGTGATGTTATAAATGACATCATGTCTATTTCCACAGCCTAGATGAAAATGAGAAATTATATCTTGAAAGACACAAATTAACAAAGTTGAAATTAGCAAAGAAGATACAGAATATCTAAACAGCCCTATTTCTATTAAAGAAATTTATTTTAAAATTTAAACCTACCCTGTAGCAAGGGAAGGAGCTGATTGGGGGAGCTCGATGTGGTGGGTGGTGTTGGCGACCCTGGCCTGGACTTGCCCTGCACAGAAGTGCTCCGGGGTCTGTGGGGAGCAGGGAGGGAGGCCGCGGCCTGGTTCACACGGGGCTCCATGTTGAACATGTGGAAGGTGCAGGAGCTGGTGGACAAAGCCATCAATGAGGTCATGAATTATTCAGAGATCAAGTCTAAGGTTTGAGAAGCAAGGAATGGTGATCCTTGGGGACCTTCTGGACAACTCATGGGAGAGATTGCCAAGGCTACATTTATGTATGAACAATTTCCAGAGCTTATGAACATGCTTTGGTCATGAATGTTAAAAGACAACAAAAAGAATTGGATAAGAGTTTATAAGTCATTGCTGCTTCTAGCTTATCTCCTAAGGAGTGGATCAGAGTGTGTTGCTATAAGGGCCAGAGAACACATTTATGATTTGCAATCCCTGGAAAATTACCACTTTGTAGATGAGCATGGCAAGGATCAAGGTATAAATATTTGCCAGAAAGTGAAAGAATTGGTTGCATTTGCCCAAGATGGTGACAGCCTTCATGAAGAGCGAAAGAAAGCAAAAAAGAACAAAGACAAATATGTTGGGGTTTCCTCAGATAGTGTTGGAGGATTTAGATACAGTGAAAGACATGATCCTGAGCCCAAATCAAAACAGGATGAAGAGTGGGATAAAAACAAAGACAAATATGTTGGGGTTTCCTCAGATAGTGTTGGAGGATTTAGATACAGTGAAAGACATGATCCTGAGCCCAAATCAAAACAGGATGAAGAGTGGGATAAAAACAAGAGTGCTTTTCCATTCAGTGATAAATTATGTGAACTGAGTGATAAAATTGGAAGCACAATTGATGACACCATCAGCAAATTTCAGAGGAAGAGTAGAGAAGACTCTCCAGAAAGATGCAGCGGCAGTGATGAGGAAAAGAAAGCAAGAAGAGGTAGCTCTCCCAGAGGTGAATTCATAGATGAAGAGGAGACTGTGATGGCAAAGCATATCCATATCACACAGACCACCACATACAGACACAAGTGCACAGCAAATCCTTCTAAAACCATCGATCTGAGAGCAGCAGTGTGTTACACAGGGGACAAAACAAGTCCAGATCAGAATGCTTCAACCCATACAACTCAGTCTCCTGTTAAGACTTCAGTGTCTCACAGCACGTCATCTGGTGATCTTGTTGATCTGTTTGGTGGCACCGGCCAATCAACAGGAGGATCAGCTGATTTATTCGGAGGATTTGCTGACTTTGGCTCAGCTGCTACATCAGGCAATTTCCTTTCCCAAGCAATGGCAACAAGTGGAAATGGAGACTTTGGTGACTGGTGAGCCTTCCACGAGCCCTTCAGGCCCTGTGGCTTCCAGCGGTCAACTCTTTGGTAGCCTCATAGCCAACTGTAGAACTCCTCAGTGGCTCACAACCACCTCCAGCTGCTTCAAATGCTTCAGACCTATTTGATCTTATAGGCTCATCCCAGGCAACCATGACATCCTCCCAGAGTATGATTTCTCTATGATGAGTGGTAATGCTGTAGGACTTGGTTTGCCCATGTGAAGATCACAGAATACAAATATGGTCCAGAAATCAGTCAGTAAAACTCTGCCCTCTGCTTGGTCTGACCCCAGTGTAAACATCAGCCTTGATGACTTGCTTTCTGGTACGCAGGCTTCCAAACCCCAGCAACCTTCACTTAATACAAAGATTCAACAGCAGAATATGCAACAGCCCATGAATGTGATGACCCAAAGTTTTGGAGCCATAAACCTCAGTTCTCCATCAAACAGGCTTCCTGCCTGGCCCCAAACTAGCCCTCTGATGGAGGAGCCATGCCTCTGAACATGCCCAACGTGACAATTGGCACCATAGGATGCCCTCTCTCGGAAATGCTCCAATGTGAATCAGAGCATGATGGGTGTGAACACCGGAATGTCAGCTGCTGGGATGGGCATGCCCAGTGTAGCCATGACCTCTGGAACTATGCAATCCCAGCAAGATCCCTTTGCAAATTTTGCCAACTTTAGCAAATAAGAGAGTGTGAAGAAGCAGATTGAATGAAGGATTTTTAGCTGTGCAGATAGGTATGTTGGAATGGAAAATGCTAATCAACTCCCCTTTCTTTTATCAATTAAAATAAACCTACACAAAGAACTGAAAAGGCTGTTTTATGGAAGTGAAATATCTAGTATTCCAGATGGACAGGGAAGGGCACTTTAAATGAGGCAGTCCAAATCATTTTTCCCAATGACATAGACCACAAATGGTGTGGTGAGACCATTGAAAGCCTTTATAAATTGAAGAGCCCATTTTCACATCACAATATGTAGGAAGACTAGAAAGGAGCAGAATAAATGTGTTCGAATCTCTAATTTTGTACTTTTTGTTTCCTGAGAAACTTGATTTTCCTGTCACTGAACTACCTTGTCACAATCAGGTCTATTCCTTTTACTACCACTCTTGAATCCATATATGAAATCATTAAAGTTGGATGGTCAGTTTTTTATAAAAAATATATATATATTTGTCCAAAATGGCACCCATATGTGATTATGACTAAATCAAAGGTAACTGGAATGTATATACTTTTGCTAATGTTCTGGCAGCATTGTTATTATATTACCCAAATTGTAACAAAACCTCTTTATATAATTGGTCATAGCTATGGGGCTTTTCCTATATCTTCTGCTATAATTATCCTGTGCAGAATGAGGAAAATTATTTTTTCAGGACTGCTGCATGGTTTCCTTAAAAAAAAAAAGAAAAGAAGTCCTCCAATATTTTTGTTTTTAGCAGTCATTATTTACAATTTGCATTGATTAAATTGGCAAGGCTTCCTTCTGTGTTTATCCCTGTAGCCATAGTTTTAATAATCAACACCAGTAAAAAAGAAAAATATTTCTTATTTTTTTGTCTTTTTAAAAAATTGAAAAGGTAGAAGGCCATTAAAACCTTAAGTTAAATATAAATATTAGAAGTCAACAATGTTGGTTTTGAAACTTTATGCAAGATTTGTTTTGTTTTGTTTTTGAATGCCTATAACATGGCATTAGCAAACTATGGTTCCATTAGAGAGGAGTTAAATACATATTATTAAAGGAGACCTGTAGCAGTCAAAGATTTTATTGATTTAATGAAAAATAAACAAAATTATTTAAAGTTTTTGTTTTCCTGCTGTAATTCTGCCTTAAGCTCACATGAAAATCATGATTCTAGAGTTTGGAAGGCAAAATTAATTGTTTCATGCTTAAGCTGGGAATATTTTTTAAAACAAATACTATAATATAGGTATCAAATTATTACCTCCCCACTTTATGTTGAAAATTTTTTATTAAATTGATAAAACTTTGTTTCCAGAGAGGGGGCAAGATGGTGGTTGAGTGAGTGCACCTGATAATCTCTCCTGCAAAGAAGCAGCTGGGCAGCGTTAGAAATTCTTCAGGATCAGGCTGTTTCAGGATTTTGCAGGGCAGGAGGTGTCTGGACATCGATTTCGTGGGAAGTTAACAGAGAAATTTCATGTTAAAGATAAAATTGAGGCTCTCTTACACAGAGATAGGGGCTGCGCTCAGGACCCTCCCCCCTGGGGCAGGCAGAATTGCAACACCGGCACCGTGGTGGCGATTCCTGGAGGCTCTGTGGTACTGGGGAATTCATAAGCCCTGAGCTGGCTATTAAGGGGCTAACAGGGCAGGAGGCCTTCGCAAACCGATTGGGTGAGACAGATGGGAGTTATTTGCGAGGCGGGGAAATTTTGATTTCTGACACGAATAATAGCACTTCCAGCTAGAGCCCCGCCCCCAAAGCCAGCTGCTGATCTGCAGCGACCTTAAATGGCTCACAGCAAAGAGACATCACCAGGAGGCTATTTTGGGGGATGGCAGGGTGGGAGGCAGCACGAAGCCGATTAGGGGAATCTTTTGCAAGGCATGGGATTTTTGGTTTTGGACACTGATACAGCGATTCTGGCTAGAGCCCCGCCCCCTAAGCCTGGCTGTAGATCTGCAGTGTCCTTAAATTGGCTGCAATATAGAGGCACCCCCAACTGACTGTTTTGGGAGCCTGCAGGGTGGGAGGTGTCCTGAAGTAGAATTGGTGATACAGCCACAGAAGAGACCTGAGAGGGTGAATTATGGGGATCTGACACATAGGTCAGAGTTTGCGGATCTGACCTCCCCCATAGGGCTGGCACCCAGCTGTGGGGATCCCTGAAGGCTGTGCTGCACTGCAGTGCTCCCAGGCTCCCTGTTAACCGGATTCGAGGTTGCCAAGTCTGTGTCCCTTAAACCCTGGTGGTCCACACTGCAGAGACTCACACCTCTTGAGCCTGCAATATCACAGACTTCCCATCCCTGAATCCACCACGCCCTGAGACCCATCTGAGGTCCTTGATTGTCCTAGGCCTCTACGTTCGTGGGTTTTTTTTTATTTTAATTTTAGTTTTTTATTTTTTATTTTTTATTGTCCTGGTTGCTAATATTATATTATTTCCTAGTCTTTTCTCCCACTGTATCCCCCAAGCTCTTTTTTTTTTCACTTATTTAGGGTTTTTTTGTTGTTGCTGTTGTTGGTGTTTTATATCTTCTTTTCTTTTCATTACTTGTTTCCCTCCCTTTTCTTTACCCACCCCCCCTTTTCTTTCTTTCTTTCTACTCTTTTTTTTTTCTCACTTTTCTCTTGTCCATCATTTTCTTCTTATTTTATTTTATCTTAATTATACAATAGGTGCTGCAGGGAACACCTCACATTTGCTGGGTTTCCTCATTCTCTGTTGCCTCATTTCTGTGTGAATTGATTTTGGCTACCTACACTATCCCCTTTCCCCCATATATTAATATCCTCTATCATCTACTGTCTCTCCTATATTCCACCTCCCTTTCTTTGATCCCCAAATCATCTAACCCTTAATTTCTAATACCTTTGTTTTGTTTTCTGTCTTTCATCCATGCTTGAAACTATTGCCTTCCTTTTCTCTTTCCCTCTCTCATGAAAACATTAGCTTATTAATTCATACAATATTTCTCCCATATTCAGTCGACTACCTCATTATAGGTACTCTACTTACTGCTATAACTCTACACAACTTACATGAATCTAATATCCATCCTCCCAGATCTCATATTGTTGCTCTGTAAACATTTATTACCAATACTACTTTACACATTTTCCTTTCTTACACAGTTGCCTTTCCTTGGCCCTAATACTTTCCTTCAAAGTGAACTCAGCCAGCAATAAGAAATTAGAATAAGAAGAACAAAGTGACAAAGAGAAGATATAACATTTACACAAAAACAACAGCTAATTAATCCCCAAGACTAGACAAAGAAGCCAAGGAACCGATTAAACCCATCAAGATAAAATGATGACCAGACAGCAACAAAAATGTACAAACCAAACCAGTAATCAGGAAAACATGGCTGAATACAATGAACAAACTAAAAACCAGGAAGGGGGACAGAACTTCGCACAAGTAATTAAAGATCTCAGAACATATATCACAGACAAATTTAATGAAGTAAAGGAAGAGGTTAACAATATGAAGACAACACTTGGAGGGGAAATTGCAGACATACGCAAAAAGATAACAGATATGATGGGAATGAACACCACAGTTCAAGAAATCAAAAGAACACTCACAGCAAATAGCAGCAGATTAGAAGAGGCAGAGCAGGGAATTAGCGGTGTGGAAGACAGTACATCAGAAATCAAACAGATAGTAGAATTGATCGATAAAGATAGAAAAAATCCAGCTAGGACTTAGGGACCTGAATGACAATGCAAAACGCACAAACATATGTATTATAGGCATCCCAGAAGGAGAAAAGAAGGGAAAGGGATCAGAAGGAGTGTTGCAGGAAATAATGGCTGAAAACTTCCCAAATCTACTGAAAGAGACAGATGTACATATCCAAGAAGCACAACATACCCCAAATATCATAAACCCCAACAGGCCCACCCCAAGACATATACTTGTCAAATAATCCAACACTCAAGACAAAGAGAAAATTCTAAAAGCAGTAAGAGAAAAGAGAACCATCACATATAAGGGAAGCTCCATAAGATTAAGTGCTGATTTCTCATCTGAAACCATGGAGGCAAGAAGGCAGTGGTATGATATAGTCAAGGTAATAAAAGAAAAAAAATTTCCAACCAAGAATACTCTATCCAGCTAAACTAGCATTCAAAAATGATGGAGAGTTCAAAATATTCACAGATAAACAGAAACTGAAAGAGTATGCCAACAAGAAACCTCCCCTTCAAGAAATTCTAAAGGGAGTTCTGCAGGAAGAAAGGAAAAAACAGGACAGGCAGAGTTGGAGGAGAGTGTAAGAGCAACAGAAAAGACAAAAAGAGAAGAAAACAAACAAACAAAATATGACAAACACAATTCCAATCAAAATATGGCTAACATGAATAATTCCTTGAAAGTAATAACACTGAATGTCAATGGATTAAACTCACCTATCAAAAGGTTCAGGCTGGGACATTGGATAAGGAAATATGATCCATCTATATGCTGTCTACAAGAGACACATCTTAGACCCAGAGATTCATGGAGGCTGAAAGTGAATGGTTGGAAAACAATCTTACAAGCAAAGAATAACCAAAAAAAGGTAGGAGTACCTATACAAATATCAGACAAAATAGACTTTAAGTGAGAGACAAAGAAGGATACTACATATTAGTGAAAGGGACACTCTCTCAAGAAGAACAAACAATCGTAAATATTTATGCTCCTAACAAGGGCGCCTCTAAATACGTGAGGCAAATGCTGGAAAAACTAAGTGAAAGAATAGATGCATCTACAATTATAGGGGGGATTTTAATACACCACTATCAACTCTGGACAGAACATCTCAAAAGAGAATCACTAAAGAAACAAAATATTTGAACAGTGTATTAGAGGAGCTGGATCTAATAGACACATACAGATCATTACACCCAAACACAGCAGGATATACATTTTTCTCAAGTGCACATGGATCATTCTCCAAGATAGACCATATCCTAGACCACAAAGAAGGGCTTAATGAATTCAGAAAGATCGAAATCATACAAAATAATGTCTCTGACCACAGTGGAGTGAAGCTGGAAATCTGCAAGGGCCAGATGCCCAGATTTCACACCAAGATATGGAAATTTAACTCTTAGAAAAACAGTGGGTCAAAGAGGAAATCTCAAAAGAAATCAATGACTACCTTGAAACAAATGATAATGATAACACAACATACCAAAATTTATGGGATGCAGCAAAAGCGGTACTGAGAGGGAAATTTATAGCCATAAATTCATACATCAAAAAAGAAGAAAGAGCAAAAATTGAAGAACTAACTGCACATTTGGAGGAATTAGAAAAAAAAAACAACAAAGTAATCCCACAGGAAAAAGAAGGAAGGAAATAACAAAGATAAGAGCAGAACTAAATGAAATAGAAAACAAGAAAGCACTTGAAAAGATAAACAAGACCAAGAGCTGGTTTTTTGAGAAGATCAATAAAATTGACAAACCTTTAGTGAGACTAACAAAGAAAAAAAGAGAGAAGATGCAAATACACAAAATAAGAAATGAAAAAGGAGATATCACCACTGACCCCACAGAAATAAAGACTATCATAAGAGGATACTTTGAAAAACTATATTCCAAAAAAAAAATGACAATTCAGAGGAAATGGACAAATTCCTAGAAACACATAAACAGCTATACTGACAAAAGAAGAAATTGAAGATCTCAACAAACCAATCACAAGTAAAGAGATAGAATCAGTCATTAAAAACCTCCCAACAAATCTGAGCCTCCTCTTGACATAGAGGTGCAATGGACACAACCAATCCAATGTCCACATAGAAGAGGTGGCATTGGATTGGGAAAAGTGGACATAATGGACAAAGGGTATGGGGAAAGGCAGGAAGAGATGAGAGGTGGAGGCGTCTTTGGGACATGGAGCTGCCCTGGATGGTGCTTCAGAGATAATCACCGGACATTGTAAATCCTCACAGGGCCCACTTGATGGAATAGAGGAGAGTATGGGCCATGATGTGAACCAATGTATATGAGGTGCAGAGGTGCCCAAAGATGTACTTACCAAATCCAATGGATGTGTCATGATGATGGGAACGAGTGTTGTTGGGGGGGGGGGGGAGAGGGGGGGTGGGGGGGTGGGGTTGAATGGGACCTCACATATATATTTTTAATGTAATATTATTACAAAGTCAATAAAAAATAAAATAATTTAAAAAAAAAAAAAAAAACCTCCCAACTAAGAAGAGCCCAGGGCCAGATGGTTTCACAGGTGAATTCTATAAAACATTCTGGAAAGAACTAACACCAATCCTGCAGAAACTCTTCCAAAAAATTGAAACAGAAGGAACATTGCCTAACTCCTTCTATGATGCCAACATTACCCTAGTACCAAAGCCAAACAAAGATACCACAAGAAAGGAAAATTACAGACCAATTTCTCTAATGATCCTACACTCAAAAATAGTTAACAAAATACTTGCTAATCGTATTCAACAACACATTAAACGAATTATACACCACGACCAAGTGGGATTTATTCCAGGTATGCAAGGATGGTTCAACATAAGAAAATCAATCAATGTAATACACTATATAAACAGATTGAAGGAAAAAAATCACATAATTATATCTATAGATGCAGAAAAAGCATTTGACAAAATACAGCACCCTTTCTTGATAAAAACACTCCAAAAGATCAGAATACAAGGAAATTTTTTGAACATGATAAAGATTATATATGAAAAAGCCTCAGCCAACATTGTTTACAATGGAGAAATCCTAAAATCCTTCCCCCTAAAGTCAGGAACAAGACAAGGATGCCCACTCTCTCCCCTTCTATTTAACATTGTCTTAGAAGTACTTGCTTGAGCACTGAGGCAAGAACCAGATATAAAATGCATTCAAATTGGAAAGGAAGAAGTCAAAATTTCATTATTTGCAGATGACATGATCCTATACATAGAAAACCTTGAGAGGTCTACAACAAAGCTTCTAGAACTCATAAATGAGTTTCGTAAAGTTGCAGGTTATAAGATCAATGCACAAAAATCAGTAGCATTTCTGTACACCAGTAATGAGCAAGATCAGGAAGAAATCAAGAAACAAATACCATTCACAATAGCAAATTTAAAAATCAAATATTTAGGAATAAATTTAACTGAAGATGTAAAAAACTTACACACCAAGTACTATGCAAGACTGTTCAAGGAAATCAAAGAAGACCTAAATAAATGGAAGAATATTCCCTGTTCATGGATGGGAAGACTAAATATTATTAAGATGTCTATCCTACCAAAACTGATATACACATTCAATGCAATCTCAATAAAAATCAACACAGCCTTCCTTAAGGAACTAGAAAAACTAACTATAAAATTTATTTGGAAAGGAAAGAGGCCCCAAATAGCCAAAGACATATTGAAAAAGAAAAACGAAATTGGAGGAATCACACTACCTGACTTCAAAACATACTACAAAGCTACAGTAGTGAAAACAGCATGGTATGGCATATGGAGAGACACACAGACCAATGGAATCAAATTGAAAGTTCTGATATAAAACCTCATATATATTGCCACATAATATTCGATAAAGCCATCAAACCCTCACAACTGGGAGAGAATGGCCTATTCAACAAATGGTGCCTGGAGAACTGGATATCCATATGTAAAAGAATTAAAGAGGATTACCATCTCACACCTTATACAAAGATCAACTCAAGATGGATCAAAGACCTAAATATAAGAGCCAAGACCATAAAGACCTTGGAAAGCAGTGTAGGGAAACATCTACAAGATCTTGTAATAGGAAATAGCTTCATGAACTTCACACCAAAAGCACGAGCAGCAAAAGAACAAATAGATAAATGGGACTTCCTCAAAATTAAAGCCTTCTGCACCTCAAAGGAGTTTGTCAAGAAAGTAAAAAGGGAACCTACACAATGGGAGAAAATATTTGGCAACCATATATCCGATAAGAGACTTATAACTTGCATATATAAGAACTCCTATATCTTGAAAATAAAAAGATAAACAACCCATTTAAAAAATGGAAAAAAGATTTAAACAGATACTTCTCCAAAGAAGAAAGACAAATGGCTAAAAACCACATGAAAAAGTGCTCCAAATCTCTAGCTATCAGGGAAATGCAAATCAAAACTACAATGAGATACCATCTTACTCCCATAAGATTGGCAGCTATGAAAAAAAAACAGAAGAATACAAATGCTGGAGAGGATGTGAAGAAATGGGAACACTCATCCACTGCTGGTGGGAATGCAGAAGGATCCAACCATTCTGGAGGACAGTTTGGCGGTTTCTCAAAAAACTAACCATAGATTTGCCACATGACCCAGCAATTCCACTGCTGGATATGTACCCAGCAGAACTGAAGGCAGGGACACAAACCGATATATGCACACCAATGTTCATAGCAGCATTGCTCACTATCACCAAAAGTTGGAATCGACCCAAATGCCCATCAACAAATGAGTGGATCAATAAAATGTGGTATATACATACAATGGAATACTACTCAGCTTTAAGAACAAATACACTACAAACACACATGATAACATGGATGAATCTTGAGAACCTTATGTTGAGTGAAGCAACCCAGGCATTGAAGGACAAATACTACATGACCTCAATGATATGAAATAAGCAAGCTGCCTCAGAGAGCTAGAGACTGGAAGATAGGCTTACAAGAAATCGGGCAATAGAGGAAGGCTGTAAGCTGACATCTATATGGGTGAAATCTATGATAAGCTGGAGGTAAGTATGTGTACAAGGAAGGGATAAAATGGGGGCATAGGGTTACCTTTGGGTGGGGGTTTGGGGGTTTGGGGGGGACTAGGGATGGGCGGATGGGTAATATTGCCCAAGAAATTGGGGGAAGGGTGGGGCAACATACGAACATAGGAGATTGTCAGGTGTTGGTTGAGAGTATACTGCTGAGAAAACCTTTTCAAAATATAATTAGGAAAGTTACCTGTTTAAGATACTCAAAGGGGATAATCTGACACAGGACAGACTCCTAGGGAATATGTGAATGCTCATTTTGCCAGAGTGGGTTATGCCATTGGGGAGAGACCCATATAATGAGAGTGAAGGTAGACACACACCCTGGGGAGGACTAATGCCATCAAATAGAGGGAACTGTATCTCTCAAGAGAAAGGGTGGCTCCCAGGGCATTAGGGCAGTTGAGCAAGTCAAGCCCTCAGCACTGTTGCAAGTATCTCTGAACATGGCTCCTCAAGAAATGAAGATTGACTGTCATCGTGGGCCCCAAGGGAAGGGGGAAATAAATATTGAATAGATGGAACCAAAGAAAATGTGAGGGCAAAAGAAGTGTTTCACAAGAGTACACAAGGATGGATATAAAACATGTAATATTACACCAAAAACATATAGGGGATGACAGAATAATAATGTAAATCATAATGTAAAACATAGGATAACTAAAAAACTTAGAAAACTGTATAGCCTAAAGTATAAACCACAATGTAAACACAAATGTTACCTTGTTTGAAAGCTATTGTCTCAATAGCTGTACATCAGTTTCAGTAAATATGATATGAATAAGTTAAAAGATTATCGCCGTGGAAGGGAAAAGGTTTTAGAATGGATATGTGGGAGTACTGTATATTGTATATATGAATTACTGTGATCTAAGGCTCTTGTGAAGAGAAGTTCAATAATTATGGAAAAAAGAAAAGAAAAAGAGAGGATGTAGAATTTTTCCAAATCAATATGTATTCTATATCTAACCTTTAAACTCATCGCTATATTCCATTTTACTAGTAAGGGAACCTGACATTATATTGGGCTTCACTTTTCAGGAAGTTTGGGATCACACAGTGGTTCAACAATGGCAGCGGAGGAATACTGGTATGGGATGTTATTGACAGGCGATATATGGTTGACAGGGAGTTATACAGGGCATGTGTCCAGGGTGCATGGAAATGTTTGGATATTCTCATAGTGGAAACAACAGCTGGGGGGTACTGGGTTCCTGGCCGGGGGGGGGGCTCTGAAATAAGAACAAGGCCTAGATCAGCACTATGCCTAGGAGTTCCCTCCTGACAGCCTCCATGTTACTCAAATGTGGCCAGTCTCGAAGCCAAACTCAGCATGTAAATGCAATGCCTTCCCCCCAGCGTGGGACATGACACCCGGGGATGAGCCTCCCTGGCACGGAGGGATCACTACCAAGTACCAGCTGATGATGCAACTAGAAAATGACCTTGAATTAAAGGTTCAACATGGATCAGCAGAATATCCCTGTCTACATATAATAACAGGAGTTAAAAATGCTGTTTGACCTAAATTAAGGGGGAAATGGAAAGGACAAATGAGTTTATATGGCTATGAGTCTCTAAAAAAGAGTCTGGAGGTTGTCAGAAAGATTGCCTTTATGCACCCCTGAGCAGAGTCTCAGAGACAGATAAAGTAGATACAACCCCAGGTATTGGTCCTTTTGAGGGCTAAAGAGACCCACAGGTTCTATGGTCATGGCAGATGGAGTTCACTGCCATGTCAGTTGGCCCTTCTTTGGAGCTGGTGTTTCTGCATGATGGAGCTGGACTCAGATGGGATCTCTTTTCACAAGCCTTTCATGCTACTTTACTGGAATTGTAGTTGGGGCTGGGGTTTAGGATATATCTAGGGGATTTGAATCTCTGGACTGACAATATGATAGCCAGGCCCTGAGCCTCAACAGACTTCAACTCCTACACTCTGATTTAGTGGACTTACCCCATTCAGCTAACATGGAATTGAAGAATGTCAACCACCACACCATGGAGCCTAGAGTGCCTACAACTGAAAGCAGGAGGATTGCATCCAGTATCCATGTGGAATCTAAGCCCCCTCTTGACATAGATGTGGAATGGACACAACCAATCCAAGCTCCACAGGAAGGAGGAATACAGTAAGGATTAGAGTGGACTTACTGATATTCTATTCATGAACTATTGTGGTTAATAATCGAGAAAATGTGGCATTGGTGTGGAAAAAGTGGCCATGGTGGCTGCTGGGTGTGGGGAATGGGAGGAAGAGATGAGATGTGGAGGCATTCTCGGGACTTGGAGTTGTCCTGAGTGGCGCTGCAGGGACAATTGCCGGACATTGTATGTCCTCCCATGGCCCACTGGATGGAACGTGGGAGAGTGTGGGCTATGGTGTGGACCACAGGCCATGGGATGCAGCGAAGCCCAGAGATGTACTCACCAGATGCAATGGATGTGTCATGATGATGGGGGAGAGTGTTACTGTGCGGGGAGTGGTGGGGTGGGGGCGGTCGGGGTGAATGGGGACCTCATATTTTTTTAATGTAATTTTTAAAAAATGAATAAATAAAATTTAAAAAAAAAACTTTGTTTCCATTGTATTCATAATGTTCTGTTATGCACAATATCACAATATTAAATGCTCATTAAAATAAAATTTAAAAATGTAAACCTATCCCACAAAGAAAATTCCAGGCCCAGATGACTTCACTGTTGAATTCCAAAAATGGAATAAAGAAGAAATAATACTTACCTTGTACTTATTCTTTTAGAAAGTAGGGAAGGAAGGAACCTTTTCCAACTCCCTTTATGTGGCAATTATTCATTGATATCAGAACAAGAAAATGACATTACAAGGAAACTACAGACCAATATTCCTCATGAACACTGATGTAAAAATTCTTAACAGTAAATTAGTAACCTGAATCCACCAGTGTACAAAAAAGAAAATACATATGGGATTTATTCCTAGATTCAAGGTTGATTTTACATGTGAAAATTAATCATTGTTATTACTTCTATCAAAAGAATAAGAGAAAAATCATATGATAATCTCAATAGATGGAGTAAAAACAAATTCAGTGTTATTAATGATAAAATCTTTCAATTAATTAGGAATATAAAAGAATTTCCTTAACCTGGCAAAAAGCATCTACAAAAGCGCCTATAGCTAAAATCTTAATGGTGAAAGACTGAAAGCTTTCCCCCTAAGATTTAGAACAGAAAAACGTTGTCCACTTCACCACTTTTATTATATATTATACTAGTGATCACAGCTAGTGCAAAAGAGGACGTGAACAAAACAAACCCAAAAAGAAAGACATATAGATAAGAAAGGATGAATAAAGCTATTTATTTATGGATGTCATTAACAGGCATTTTAGAAATCATAGATGTCCATTAAAAAGCTAGTGAAATAAAATCTGTAAGAATACAAAGCTGATGAACAAAATTATTGTATTTCTATTTGCTGACAACAATTGAAACTTGAAATTGTAAAAAACACTTTGCCATTTCAAATAGATTTAAAAATCCTCAATTACTTAGAGACAACCCTAACAAAATGTGAGATTTGTACTCTGAAAAGAAAAATTAAAGAAGACCTAAATAAATGGAAAGCTAAATCATGATCATGGATTAGAAGACTCAATATTTTAAGAAGTCATTCCTACCCAAATTAACCTATAGATTGAAAGAAAATTAAATCAAAATCCCAGCAGAAATAAAAATTTTAAAATGGTTTATAAAATGTATATGGAAAGCACAAGACCTAGAATAGCCAAAATATTTCTGAAAAGTAGAAGAAATTCACAATACTTCCTGATTTGAAGAAATTTTTATAAAGTTATAGTACAGTACTGAAGAAAATATGGTATTAGAGTAGGTAAAAAACATATATAGTAATGGAATAAATACAGAGTACAGATACAGATATGCTCAAGTCATCTTTGACAAAAGAGTCCCTACAATAAGTGTTGAAGATGTTAATATACCACTCTCAGTACTGGACAGAACATCTAGGTAGAGGATAAATAAAGAAACAGAGTTTGAATAATATGATAAATGAACTATACCAAGCAGACATCTATAAAACATTGAACCCCAAAACAGGAGGATATACATTCTTTTCAAGTGCTCATTTATACTTCTCCAAGTTAGACCATATGTTGGGTCACAAGACTAGTCCCAATAAACTTAAAATGATTGAAATTATACAAAACACTTTCTCTGATTATAATGAATGAAGCTAGAAATCAGTAATGGACAGAAAAAGGGGAAAGTCATGAAAATATGGAGATTAAACAGAACTCTTAAATAATCCATGGGTCAAAGAAGAAATTGCAAGAGAATTCAACAAATATCTTGAGAAAATTAAAATGAGAACACAACATATCAAAACCTATGAGATACTGCAAAAGCAGTGCTAAGAGGGAAATTTATAGCCCTCAATGCTTATATTTAAAAAGAAGAAAAAGAAAAATTTGGAGATCTAACTGAACATGTGGAGGAACTAGATAAAGAACAGCAAACTAATCCCAAACTAAGCTGTAGGAAAGAAATAGTAAAGATCAGAGCAGAAATAAAAGAAATCAGTAACAAAAAAAACAATAGAGAGAATTCTAAAAACCCAAAATTTGGTTCTTTGAGAAGATAAACAAAATCGAAAAACCCTTAACTAGTCTAACAAAGAAAAAAGAGAGAAGATGGGGAAAAAATGAAATCAGAAATGAGAGGTAGGACATTACCAATAACATTACCAATAACCCCACAAAAATAAGAGATATCATAAGAGGAAACTATGAAAAATAGACAATGTAAACGAGATTGATAAATTCCTAGAAACACACAAAATACCTACACTGATCCAAGAAGAAATAGAGACTTAAACAAACCAATCACAGCTGAAGACACTGAACAATCATTAAAACCCTCCCAAAGATGAAAAGCACGGGACCATATGGCTTCATAGGTGAATTCTGCCGATCTTTCTAAGACAATCTAATACAAATCTTGCTCAAGTTTTCAAAAAAAATTGAACAGGAAAAATGCTACTAAACTCATTCTATGAAGTCAATATCACCTTAATACCAAAAACCTTATAAAGATACTATGAATATAGAAAATTAAAGGCCAATATCTCTAATGAATATAGATGCAAAAATCCTCAAGAAAATACTTACAAATTGAATTCAAAAGCTCATTAAAAGAATTATATACTACAATCATGTGGGTTTTATCCCAGGTATGCAAGAGTGGGTCAACACAAGAAAATCACGGGAAACGGACTTGGCCTAAGTGGTTAGGGCATCCGTTTACCACATGGGAGGTTCGCGGCTCATACCCCCGGCCTCCTTGACCCGTGTGGAGCTGGCCCATGCGCAGTGCTGATGTACGCAAGGAGTGCCCTGCCATGCAGGGGTGTACCCCGCATAGGGGAGCCCCACGCGCAAGGAGTGCGCCCTGTAAGGCGAGCCGCCCAGCGCGAAAGAAAGTGCAGCCTGTCCAGGAATGGCACCGCCCACACTTTCCGTGCGGCTGACGACAACAGAAGCGGACAAAGAAACAAGACGCAGCAAATAGACACAGAGAACAGACAACCGGGGGAGGCGGGGGGAATCAAATAAATAAATAAATCTTAAAAAAAAAAAAGAAAATCACTTAGTGTAATAAATCACATTTATAAATTGAAGAAGAAAAATCACATGATCCTCTCGATTAAAGCAGAAAAGGCATTTGACAGAATATAGCATTCTTTCTTGATAAAAACCCTCCTAAAGATAGGACTAGAAGGAAGCTTTCTCAAAATGATAAAATGCATATATAAAAAACCTAGAGCTAGCATTGTACTCAATGGTGAAAGAATTAAATCTTTCCTGTTGAGATCAGGAACAAGACAAGGATGCCCACTGTCACCATTGTTTTTCAATATTGTGCTAGAGGTTTTAGCTAAAGCAATTAGGCTAGATAAAGAAATACAAGACACCCAAACAGGAAAGGAAGAAGTAAAGCTTTCACTATTCACTGATAATATGATCCTATATCTAGAATTTCCTGAAAAATCCACAACGAAGCTACTGGAACTAATAGATGAGTTCAGCAGAGTGGCAGGATACTAGATTAATATACAAAAATCAATAGAGCTTCTATACACTACTGATGTGCAATCTGAGGGAGGAAATCAGGAAAAAAATCCATTTATAATAGCAACTAAAACAATCAAATATCTAGATATAAACTTAACCAAGGACATAGGACCTGTGTTCAGAAAACTACAAAACATTGCTAAAAGAACCTAAAGAAGACTCATATAAATGGAAAGACATTCCATGTTCATGGATTGGAAAACTAAATATTGTTAAAATGTCAGTTCTACCCAAACTGATTTACAGGTTCAATACAATCTCAATAAAAATCCCAACGGCCTTTTTTGCAGAAAAGGAAAAGCAAATTATTGAATTTATTTGGAAGTGTAAGGGTCCCCAAATAGCCAAAAATGTCTTTAAAAAGAACATACACTCTCTTGGTTCCGTGGTATGGTGGTTGTCCTTCCTCACCTCCTTGTTAGCTGTCCTGGTTGAGTCCAGTGAACCAGAGAGTAAGTGTTGCAACTCAGCTGAGGCTCCGGGCCCAACTGGTACATGGACAGCCCAGAAGTTCAAGTCTCTTGGACATACACCTACCAACTCCAGCACCAACTATAGGTTCAATAAAATGGACAGAAGAGGCATGTGTAGAGAAGTGTCACATCTTAGTCCAACTCTGTCACACTTGTGAGCACAAAGTCCAAAGTAGGTTCCACTGGCAAGGCACCAAACTCCAGAGCTACCTGCCATGAAAGTAGGACATGGGTGTCTCCACAGTCCCATCCATCACCCTCGTGGGATCAAAGCCTGCT
Organism: Dasypus novemcinctus; assembly: GCF_030445035.2. Lineage (NCBI taxonomy): Eukaryota > Metazoa > Chordata > Mammalia > Cingulata > Dasypodidae > Dasypus > Dasypus novemcinctus. Next base: position 7,483,424 of record NC_080674.1, on the reverse strand, counting down.
CTCAATTAAGAGGTGGAGTGGGCATCACCATCCCAGAATCCTCAGGATTCTGGGAATAAAATATGGACCGGAGTGGAGTTACTGTATTCTACTATAGACTTATTGTGATTCTAGAAATGAAAGAAATTATAGCATTTATGTGAAGACAGTGGCCACTGGAGTTGCTGAAGGCAGGGAGAGGGAAAAAGAGGTGTAATATGGGGGCATTTTCAGGACATGGATGTGTCCTGAATGACATTGCAAAGACAGATAACAGGACATGATATATCCTGCCATAACCTACAAAATGGAGTGGGAGAGAGTGTAAACTACAGTGTAAACTATAATCCATGCTGTGTGGGAATTCTCTGAAATGTGTTCATCAATTACAGTGAATGTACCACACTAATGAAAGAAGTTATTAATGTGGGAAAAGTGGGAGGTGTGGGGAGTGGAGCATAAGGGAATCGCCTATATTTTTATAATGTAACTCTTTATGTAATTTATGTATCTTTTAAAAATAAATAAAAAGTATGTTTTTAAAAAGAACCTTTTGAGATGCTCATATTCTGGACCAGGAGAGAGAAAAAAATAGGTAGAAATAACATGAAGGAGGGAATTCATGAAACCAGGAGATGCCTATAAAAGGCACATGTGGATATCTCAGTCTATACTTACAGAAATCAAAATCCTGGCAGTTGAACCCAAGAAACTATTTTGGAAAAAAGAAACCCCAGGCTATGCACAGAGACAAAACTGTAGTGAAATTTTAAAATAAAAAATAAAATGTAATAAAAAAATTTAAAAGAAGAACAAATTTGGAGGACTCTCACTGCCTGTCTTTAAAGCATATTACTTAGACAGCTAATGATGTAACTAGAAAAAGACCTTGAATAAAAGGGTCAACTCAGACCAGCAGAATATCTCAGCCTACATGTAATATCAGGTATCAAAAATGCTTTTAGACCTTGAATAAAAGGGGGAAATGGAAAGGACAAATGAGTTTATATGAGTCTCCGAAAAAGAGTCTGGAGCTCATCAGAGGGGTCACTCTTATGCATGCCTCAGCAGGGTCCCAGAGACAGCCATAGTAGATACAAGCCCAGGTATTTGTTCTTCTGAGGGCTACAGAGACCCACAGGTTCTATGGTCATGGCAGATGGAGTTCAGTGCCTTGTCAGCTGGTCCTACTTTGGAGTTTGTTTTCCTGAGCGTGATGGAGTTGAACACAGATGTGATCTTTGTTCACAAGCCTCTCCTGTTACTTTTATTGGGGTGTGGTGTATGCTCAGGGGACCTGAATCTCTGAACTGTCCATGTGATAGCCAGAAACTGAGCCTCAACAGACTTGCAACTCCTATCCTCTGGTTTATTGGACTTACTCCAGCCAGCTAACAGGGAGGTGAAGAAGGTCAAACACCACACCATGGAGCCAAGAGTGCCTACAACGGCAAGGAGGAAAATTGCATCCATCATCCATGTGGAATCTAAGCCCCCTCTTGATATAGAGGTGGAGTAGACATAACCATCCCAGAGTCCACAGGATGGAGGAATAGAGTATGGACTAGAGTGGACTTACTGATATTCTATTCTGGAACTATTGTGATTAGTAATGGAAGAAAATGTATCATTGATGTGGAGAAAGTGGCCATGGTAGCTGCTGAGGGTAGGGAGAGGGAAGAAGAGATATGATGTGGGGGATTTTTCAGAACTTGGAGTTGTCCTGGGTGGTACTGTAGGGACAGTTGCTGGACACTGTATATCCTGCCATGGCCCACTGGGTGGACTGGGGGATAATGTAAACTACAGTGTAAACCACTATCCATGTGGTGCAGCTCCAAAATGTATTTACCAAATGCAATGAATGTGCCACGATGATGAAAGAGGTTGTTGATGTGGGAGGAGTGGGGTTAGGGGGGTGGGGGCTATATGGGGACCTCATATTTTTTTAATGTAACATTTTTTAAAAATAGACAAAAAAATAAAAATAGCTACAGTGGTGAAAAAAAAAGAAAAAAAAGCATTGTACTGGCATACAGACAGATAGATTGGCAAATGGAACTCGACTGAGAATCCAGAAATAGACCCTCACATCTACAGTCAAGTGATTTTTTGACAAGGCTGTCAAGCCCACCAATGTGGGCCAAAACTGTCTATTCAACAAATGGTGAAGGGGGAACTGGATAGCCATATCCAAAAGAAAGAAATAGAACACTTATCTCATACCTTTTACAAAAATTAATCAAAAATGGATCAAAGACCTAATATAAAAGCAACAACCATAAAATTCCTAGAAGAAAACATAGGAAAATATCTTCAAGATCTTGTAGTAGGCAGGATTTTCTTAAACCTTCAACCCATGAGCAACAAAAGTAAAAAAAAAATGGATAAATAGGATCTCCTCAAAATTAAACACTTTTGCACCTCAATGGTTTTGTCAAAAGGGTGAAAAAGCAGCCAACTCGATCAGAGAAAATATTTGGCAATCACATAAAGGGTATAAAAAAAGGTCATACAACTCAACAATAAAAAGACAAACTATTCAGTTAAAAAATGGACAAAAGACTTGAAAAGGCAATTGTCCAAACAAGAAATACAAATGACAAAGGAACACATGAAAAAATGTTCAACATCACTAGCAATTAGGCAAATGCAAACCAAAACTACAATGAGATATCTTTTCACATGAATTAGACCAGCCACTATTCAAAATTCAGAAAGCTATAGGTGTCGGAGTGCATAAGTTCTTAACTAGAAATAAAGACAACAGAAGAAAAATGGAAATAAGTATAAGAAACATAAACATGGACAGGAAGTTGAAATAGAAAGCAAAATATAAAACAATAAAATCAAATGCAAATATGTCAACAGTGCATTAAATTTAAATGCCTAAATGATTTTGTTAAGAAATGTTTGTGTGGATAAAAGTCATAAACCAACTATTTGATATGTATATAATAAGAAAGTAGAAAACAAGAGCAAAGAAAAACATAATAAAAACATTAGCCGAAAGAAAGCTTTATCTTTATGATATCAATAAACAGATTTATGCCAGTGGTATTGAGACAAGGAAAATTTCAATTGATAAAATATCGAATTTGCCAGGATTATATAACAATTTTAGATTTGTATGTCTCTAATAGCATGGACTTTGAATAAAGTGAATTTCAATAAATGAGGAGGAAATATAGGCAAAGCTGAAGTCATAGTAAAATATTTTAGCATACATTTCTCAGTAAGCAACAGAAAGAGCCACAGAAGATTTGATTGACATACTCAACAAAGTCATCTTAATATAAATATATACAGGATACTACATTTAACATCTAGAATAGTACACATTTTCCTATAACACATGAGACTTAAACAAAAATGATTCAGGTACTGGGCCACAAGGTAAGTTTCAACAAATTTCAGAGAAGTGACTTCCTACAGGGTATATTTCCTGACCGTAACCCAACGAGGCTATCGGTAGGAGTGCAATGTGAGAATGAATGAGGAACGAAGGACAGAAATACAATACAACACAACACAATACAATACAAGCTATTCACACAGAACAATATTGACAGTTTGTCATGAATGACAGCGAATAGTCAACTAATGCTTCAAACTGAAGTCCATGAAAAAGGTATGGAAGAAAGAGTATTACAGAGGGCTCAATATAAGAAAAAGCCTTGATGGTGAACAGTGCTGATGTTTTGGGAAAGGGTTTCACAAACATTTTGTGTGTAAGGCCAGACAGTAAATATTTTAGGCTTCTGGGACATTCAGTCTTTTCCCAACTATTCAATTCTACCACTGCCTTTGAGAACACAGCTACAGACAATATGAAAACAAATGTGTGTGGCTGTGTCCAATAAAACTTTATTTACAAAACAGTTTGAGGGCCAGATTTGCATTCCTAGGCAGCAGCTTCATCATACAGAGCAGGGCAGACTATACTGAAAGGTTTTATTTTATTGACAGCATGACTTAAAGTCATTTAAGTACTATCACCTGATGTTGTTTTAAAAAATCATTCTGGCTACTCTGACAAATAAGAATGTAAACAGAGGTACCAGATAGAACATTATTAAAGTCCATCAAGAGCCAGGGATGACTTAGATGAGGAATGGGAAATCTACAGCCCATAGGCAAATCTGACCCAGGCCTTTTGTTGTAGAGGCAGCGATTTAAGAATGGTTTTCACATATTTTTAACAAATCAATTTTATTGATACATTTTAATAAAGCATGCAATTCATCCAAAATGTACAATCAATGGTATCTGGTATAATCACATAGTTGTGCATTGATCATCTCAATCATCATTAGAGAATTTCATGACTTCAATAATAATAATAAACAATAAAGAACAAACAAGAAAATGCTTCACCTCTTGATCTCTCTATGCTTCCCTTGCTGTACATAGTGGTTATTTCTGCATATTCTTGCAAAATTACTTATTTATTAAGCATTTTATTGAAATATATTCATACACTATGTGATCTATTCAAACTATATAATCAATGGCTTTTAGTATAATCACAATGTGCATTCATCACCACAAAAAATTTTAGAACAATTTCATTATACCAAAAAGAAAAACTCCACATCCCTTAGCAGTCCTTCCCCAGCCCTACATAACCACTAATCTAACTTTATTTTTATAAATTGTTTTATATTTACATTGTACATAAATGGAATCATACAATGTGTAGTGCTTTGTGTCTGGTTTCTTTCAGTTAGCACAATGTGTTTTTTGTTGTTGTTGTTGTTGTTGGTTTTGTGTATATCCAGACATAATTTCAATAAACTCTGCCAACTTAATTTTCCTAATCCCTAAAACAATGCCATCACAATCTCTTCAGCTGTATTTGAGACCTCTTTTCCCCATATCTTACTATCATTGGACAAGTACTATAATTTTTGTCAATATAAGAGGTATGGAGTGGTTTCTTGAAATTGTTTTAATTTATACTTCTCTGATTGCTGGTTTGATTGAGAACCTGCATGTCACCTATTAGTCATTTTTTCAGGTGTTTCCTTTTCATTGTCTATTTTGAGTTTTTACCCTACTATTTCTTGCTCACATGCAGAAATACCTTGAATATTCTTGATACTAATCCATTATCAGGTTAGTCATTGCAAACACTGTCACTGTGGCAGTGTGTATAATTCATCTATTACCTTTCTTTTTGAAAATGAAGCCTTTAATTTTATTATAAGCAAATATATCGATTTTCCCCTAAAAGTTAATGTAGCAGTTTGATATAGTTATGAATTCCAAAAATAGATACTGGATTATGTTTGTTAATGGATAATTTCCTCTGGGCATATTAGATTATATTGGAGTCATAGGTTTACTTGATTAAGTAATTAAGTAAATCTCTTGTGCCAGTAGGGCATTGAGTCCCCACCCTTTGGTGAGTGGGGACCCACCAATAAAAGGCATGGCAAAGGACAGAATTGAGGATTTTTAGTGTTAGAGTTTTGATGTTGGAGTTTGATGCTGACGTCTTAAGCCAGAGTCATGGGAAGTAAGCACACAGAGGAAAGAGAAGCAAGCCCTAGGAAGAAAGGAAGCCTAAACCTGGAAAAAAACAAGCTCTGGGAAGAGAGGAACACTGAGCCCAAGAAAAAAGCAAGACCTGGGAAAAGAGGAACCCAGGAAGCCTGAACCCTGACAGACATCAACAGCCATCTTGCTCCAACACACGGAAATAAACTTTGGTAAGGGAAGTAACTTATGCTTAATGGCCTGATATCTATAAGCTCTTGACCCGACCCACAGATCAGTGGAACCAAGACCTGAGGGAGGGAGCGGGAATGAAAGGGACAAGAGACACAAAGAATGGAGACAAGACAGGATTCTGATCAAGTCTCATTTATTGAAGGTCGATCAGGGGTATTTATAGCCAGGGACGAAGGAGGTGGTACATACTGACGACAGTGCATGTGTCAGTAAATGATTGGGTAACAGATTTTCGAATTTCACGCCACATGCATGCGCAGATGGTTGTTTGGCAACGTCCAAGGAAAGACTTTCGCGCTCTTTAGGGAGTGCCCAATCGGAGCCCGGGGGAGTGGCGTGAGAATAGAAACTTAATTACTTCAGCGAGGGTGGGGAAATAGAAACTTAACTGGGTTAGGCGTTATTTCACGAGATGGCTGCGACTGATCCTGGCGCCAAAAGCGGCCTCCCACAAGCTCTTACCCCAAATAAATACCCTTTATAACAACCAGCCCATTTCTGGTATTTTACATCAGCACCCCTTTGGCTAACTAATGCAGCTAATATTTTTGTCCCTTTCAAAAAGAAAAAAAAATTCTCTACTATATTGTTCAAAAGTTTAGTAAATACAATATGCAAAAATGAGAAGGTTACATAAGTCCTACTACAACAGTAATTATAGAAAACAAAACCTAACTCCCGCACTGAATTTTTTTTTAAAGCCAGGAATATATTTCTAATCTCTGCTGGGCTCTGGGTTTAGAGCAGGAGTGAGCAAACTGTGGCCCATGGGCCCAATTTCATCTGCAGTTCATTTTGCATAATTTGTAACCTAAGGAAAAATTTCTCACTTTTTAATGGCTGGAAAAAAATACAAAGAAAAAAATATTTTGTGGAATCTGAAAATTATATGAAACTCAAAGTTCAGGACCCACAAATAAAATTTTATTGAAACACACAAAAAATTGTGAATGTGTTTTCTTTCTCAAAATCACCTACATAAAACCCTCAGTTTTGCCCCTCAGCCTGCAAAATCTAAAATATTTCACTATCTGGCCCTTTGACAGAAAAAGTTGTGACCTGTTTTAGAGGGTCCACCACATTATAAAAACAGAACTTTATTACAGAGCACGTGGAGCCCTCTCGCACTCAAGGTCTCTCCTGCAGTGCCAGTCCAGCAAGGCCGAAACGCTAGACATCATGTCTAAAACGTCAGAGGAACAGTTCTCCATGCTGCCTGTTTTCGTCCATGAAACAAAAGTCACCTTTGCCAGAATTCCATGGAATTCTGAGGATTGTGCTGCTGGCTGTGCTGGACGTGGGCACAGCTGTGGGGTAAGGCAGGGATTTGAACAGTAGCAGCATTCAGGTAAAAGGGAAAAAAAGGTAATTAATGAATTTACGAAATCTTCCATTTACATAGCAAAAATTCAAGAATACATGCAGAAGAAAGTTACACTCCCAAGTAACATGGATTATATACTTGCTTTCTTTCCTTTAGGTCAAATGTGTAATTCAGGAAGTACCCATAAATTAGCTTGGAATAGCAATTTCAATATGGTGCCTGAGAAATATTTTGTAATCATAAAAAAGTTCAACTATAGTCGATCTTCATTGTTCATATATTCCATGTTGCTTAATTTGCCTACTCAATAAAATTTCTGTCACCTCAAAGTCAATACTTGCAGTGCTTTTGCAAAATCAATACTTTCATTCAGGGACACACCATGTGCAGAAAACTTTGAGTCACCTGATGCACACATTCCCAGCCAAGGTCAAACAAAGCAATGCTCTGCCTTCTTGTGTCAGCTCTCAAACTGTATACAAGTGTCCTTTGCATCGTATTTAGTACCACGTTTTGTGTGTGTGTGCACTCATGTGCTTTTTTTTTTAATGAAATTTTTATGGTCTTTTTTTTAAAAGATAGATGACACAAAATGTTACATGAAAAATAGAAGAGGTTTCCAAATACCCCACTCCCCAACCCCACACACACTCCTCCCACATCAACAACCTCTTTCGTCATTGAGGCACATTCATTGTATTTGGTAAATACATTTTGGAGCACTGCTGCACCACATGGATTATAGTTTACGTTTTAGTTTACAGTCTCCCCAGTCCATTCAGTGCGCTATGGCATGATATATATCCTGCATCTGTCCCTACAATATCATTCAGGACAACTCCAAGCCCCCAAAACACCCCCTTATTGCACCCTTCTTCCCTCTCCCTGCCCTCAGCAACTCCCGTGGCCACTGTCTCCACATCAATGATACAATTTCTTCCATTGCTAGAGTCACAATAGCTCTATAGTAGAATACCAGTAAGTCTGCTCCAATCCATATTTTATTCCTCCATTCTGAGGATGCTGGGATGGTGATGTCTACTCCACCTCTAAATTAAGAGGGGGTTTAGATCCCACATGCCTGATGGGTGGAATTCTCCTGTTTGCAGCTGTAGACTCTCTCAGTTCCCTGATATGGTGGTTGTTGACCATCCTCACCTCCCTGTTAGCTGATGTGGGTAAGTCCAACGAATTGGAGAGTAGGTGTTGCAACTCTGCTGACTCAGCAGGATCCCAGAGATAGCCAAAGTAGATACAACCCCAGGGAGCGGTTCTCCTGAGGGCGACGGAGACACCCAGGTCCTACAGTCATGGCAGATAGCTCTGGAGTTCAGTGCCTTGCCAGTGGGCCCTAGTTTGGAGTTTGTGCTCCTGAGTGTGATGGAATTGGACTCAGATGTGACCTCTCTACACACGCCTCTTCTGTCACTTTTACTGAACCTGTGTTTGGCGCTGGGGTCGGTGTAGGCTCAGGAGACATGAATCTCTGGACTGCATGTGCTTTTTATGATGATTTCACTTTTTTAAATCACTCCCCCACACACACATGAAATTCTTAAGAGCTGTCCGGCATTCCTAAGTACAAGGAGGTTGGGACATGACCTACAGAGATAATACATGTGTGCGATCAACCCATTCAGGCCTGAGTTATGTGCTGTTGACCCAAGCGTTCAGGGTGAATGAATCAGTAATATGCCTTAAAGTAGGTGTCTTTAAACAGAAACATACACAAAACAAGCATAGGTACTGATCATTTGATGAAAACGCTGTGACCAGAGGCTCGCAAGGACCTAGCTCCCAAGCTACGGTTTACTAGTCACTAATGCCGAGGTCACAGTGACTTTATCAAACATATCTCTGAGTAGCGACAATTGATTCTTAAATATGTGCAGTCTAAAATACTCTTAAATGTTTATATGCTACCATTCTCCTAAATTTGATTAGTCTAAATAACATGCTTGAAGTGTGCTACTGATACTTTACATTGCCCAAAAGAATTGGAAAAAGTTTTACTGTGAAGAGGAATATTTATCCAATATAAAAATGTATTTACCCTGATAGGAAACATGCTCAAAGACGCCTGTTCAGTGCTTTAATTACATTCCATCTGAGCAAAAATTGGAAACAACCTACCTGGCTTTCTGAACAGTGTGACTAAGTGCAAACTCATATTGTTAAAGAGCTGAGTCCTGGGAAAGTTGCTTAGTGGAGACCTTGACTTTTTAAAGTGGCTTGGAATTTTTACCCACAAATATATAAGAAAAATGTATATTTCAATTCTGGGGGTGGGAAGAGGTTAAATCCAGCCGAGCTGTCCTCTGTGCCTGTGCCCTGACCTCCCCACGCCCTTGTCTCCAACACCTGGGCACTGCAATCACTCATCCCTGGGCCCCAAGAGGGAGCCAGAACATGACCCAGAACCTGTGGGTGCAAGTCCACAGTCACCCAGAGAGGCAGAGGCAGGAGCGCACCACGGCACTACGAGGTGGGTGACATTTCCCCTCCACCGTTCCTCTTAGCCCCAACACCAGAGGAGTGAGGTTCTGCGGGGGGAGGGGAGAAGGCACCCCAGAACTGGGCCCCACTGCCTCCTTCCACCATCAGTGCTGGGCTGGGAGGAAGGAGAGGTGACAGGCAGGCCCCCCTCCCCTGCTGCAGGGCCCCAGGCTGCTCAGCGTGGTGGGGAGGCAAACCTTGGGCTGATCCTGAGACTGTGATTGTGAACTGGATGGGGTTTTGAAAGCTAGTGGATGTCATCCAGATGTTATTAGGGGCACTGCTACCAAACGGTGAAGGAAATTTAAGGGTAGCACAGTTATTGGAGCTACTAGCCAAAAATAGTAACCCCAAGGTGGTCCCGAGCAAATCAGGGTGCTCAGAAACATTCCCATAACCCCCAACTTGTGAGTCAGGGCAGGTAGATAGGTAGATACCCCTATCACTGTTTTCTGTTCCTCAAATTGCTTTATTTAAATGCTTCGCCTTGAGAGGGTAGACCCCATTCTATTTTGAGATATAATATTTTAGCCTTTAAAAACCTCCTGCTCAGAAACACAAGTCTTCTGCACACTTTTTCCTTTCTGTGCCCTGCCTCAGAAGTGGAAAACATACTGACTTAGATACATATATACAAAAAATATATACAAGAAACACAGGAGTACACAGGAATGTGAAACCCCCTGTATTAGTCAGCCAAAGGGGTGCTGATGCAAAATACCAGAAATCTGCTGGGCATTATAAAGAGTGTTTATTTGGGGTAGGAGCTTACAGATACCAGGCCATAAAGCATAAGTTACTTCCCTCACCAAAGTCTACTTGGAGCAAGATGGCTGCCCACGTCTACCAGGGTTCAGGCTTCCTGGGTTCCTACATTCCTGGGGCTTGCCCTTCTCTGGGTTCAAGGTTCCTTCCTTCCTGGTGCTGGCCTCTCTTTCCTCTGGGTGCTGACTTCCTGGGTCTTCAGCATCAAACTCTAACATCAGAAATGCGGAACTCTGTTCTTCACCACGCCTTTTATCTGTGAGGCCCCACCCACCAAAGGGTGGGGACGCAACAGTCCTAATCATAACTCAATCATGCCCAGGTACAGATCAGATTGCAAGCATTATCCAATATTTCTTTTTGGAGTTCATCAATTATAGCAAACTGCTACACCCCCTGACAGGAAGTGTGGGTCTTGCCAATGCATAGACTTGGACCATAGGCAGGGAGGGGAGACCCACGATGGGCTCTTCCTGCACACAGGTTCCCAGTAACAGAACTGGGCAGGAGGGAAACCAGTTAGAAGCAAATGCAGTATGCCAAGAAAAAGTGCCAAGGCAGTGTCAGGGGGAAGAAAGAGAGGGTATGAGTTGAAAACTACTTGAGAGGGACAGGAAGCCTCCTCTGGAGGTGGGGATGGGGGGGAGGGGTTGCTTGGGATCTCAGCTCTTGCACGGGAGACTGCAGGGAAGGAGAGGTGGCACCAGGGAGAAGCAGAGTCGTGGAGTCTTCAGTGAGGTGCATTCCCAGCACTCGCCTGTCTCCTGGGCTGATGAGAGGACCCCGGTGAGAAGTCCAGCGCCGGACCCGCAGATGGTGGCTGTCCACGGAGCCATGGGAGGATTTCTTAGTTTCCAGGCCGCTCTGACAAATCCACAGTGGGTTGGCGAGACGGCAGGAACGCCCTGGCTCGCGGTTCCCGAGACTAGCAGGCGGGCTTCCTCCCAGGGGCGCAGCGCTCTGACCCGCTGGTCCTGCCTGGGGCCCTTGGCTTTCCATCACACAGCCACATCCTCTCCTTCCGGGTTCTGTTGGCGTCCTGCTCCTCTTCCCCATTGCTTTCTCTCCATAAAGTCTCCAGTAGTAGGGATTCAGGGTAGATGGGCTCATAAGCTTTAAGCAGAGATGACTTTTTTAAGTCATCTTAAGGTTGTAATTGCTAACAAGCATGGGAAGTAATGCAATGTTTTTTGTTTTTTGGTTTTTTTTTTCAAGCAATTTTTTTCTTTATTTTTTTAATGTTACATTCAAAAAATATGAGGTCCCCATATACCCCCCACCCCCCTCACCCCGCTCCTCCCCCCATAACAACAACCTCCTCCATCATCATGAGACATTCATTGCACTTGGTGAGTACATCTCTGAGCACCGCTGCTCCTCATGGTCAATGGTCCACACCACAGCCCACACTCTCCCACGTTCCACCCAGTGGGCCTTGGGAGGACATACAATGTCCGGTAACTGTCCCTGCAGCACCACCCAGGACAACTCCAACCCCTGAAAATGCCCCCACATCTCTTCCTCCCACTCCCTACCCCAGCAGCCACCATGGCCACTTTCTCCACACCAATGCAACATTTTCTTCAATGACTAATCACAATAGTTCATGAATAGAATATCAGTAAATCCACTCTAATCCATACAAACCATTGCATTTATGAAAGTCAAAACTTTTTTAAAAATCTGAAGTTGTACATAAATCCAACAACAGAATCATCCCCTGGGCTTGCCCAGTCTGATTTTAAGAAAGGTCAAGTGCACAGGGAGTGTCAGTACAAACCCTTGCCCTTCAGTTCCTCCCCTTTATGAACAAATGTCCCTGCACACACGCATCCAGGACCCGGGGTAGGCGAGGAGGTCTGGTGTGCTCTGGGTCACCTGCACCTCTCCCATCTGGCCACTGGGAGAGCAGAGAGAAGAAGAGAAGGGGACTCCACATGCACTAGGGACTTGGGGGCCCTGGAGATGGGGGCACCTGGCTTCAGCCCACCAGCTTGCCCCTGCTCCTGGGGCTCTGCTGGGTTCCAGCTCCTCTGCTGGCCTTCTCGGTGAGGAGGGGCCCACCGAGGGCCTGAGGCCAGGCTGCTGCCAGGGCTGGACCCCCAGCTTCCAGAGACAGCCTCTGGCTTGCTGTCCTCCCCTCACTGCCCTGCCCCCCACGTCAACCCCTGTCCTCTCTTCCCACCACCTACACCCATCCGTCTTCACACTGCCCCCCACTGCCTGAAAATGCCTCTGCCCACAAGTCATGGTTTTGTTTGGGTCCCTTCCCCTCGAAAAGATGCAAGTCCTACCCCTCGCCCTGTGAAGGGGTTCCCACTTGAAAATAGGGTCTCTGATCATGTGAGAAGATAAAATGTGGCCAAACTGGAGCAGGCTGGCCCTGACCCAATGGAGTCCCCGTAAGAAGGGGGGAGGGACAGACAGCAGGGAGGGGAGTCCCCAGGACAGGGAGGAGGCTGGAGGGGGCGTCCACAAGCCCACGAGGCCCAGAGCTGCCGCACCCCCGACTGACAGAGGAAGGGGAGGCCTCAGGGGGGCACGGCCATGCTGACCCCTTGGCTGTGCACTTCCAGCCTCCAGAACCGCGAGGCAAGGACGTCGTGCTGTTGAGTCAGCCCGGTGGTGGCCCTGCGCTCAGCAAACCCCAGGCCCAGCTTCTCCTGGTCCCAGGACCCCGGCCCGGCGGGCTCCGGTGTCCGCGCCCCTGGGCCGGGCCTGTCATTGCGCCCACTGCTCCGCGATATGCAATAACCAACCCGGAGCACAGAAGAGGAAGCGAGACCGCAGGGGAGCTCACTATGGAGGATGTGGCGCCTTGACCTCTGGAGGAGGGAGCAGGAAGACGGTGCCTGAAGGAGATACAATGACCAGGAGGAGACCCTCGCCAGCCCTGGGGGCAGCGCCCACGGGGGGGCCACGGGCCCTGCAGTTCACAGGCCAAGAGCGCCCCGAGGCCCGTCAGTGCAGTGACGGTGGACACGCAGGCAGGGGTGGCTTGTCCCCTCCCTTTCCCTGGACTTCCAGGCTGGGGCCCCTGGACCCTCACGGCCCACCTGCGGGCCCCGCGCTCAGAGGCCGCGCAGGCGGGGGTGCGCACCGGCCTTCCCTTCCTGCAACTTTCAGTGTGACGTGGACGTGCCCCGGCGTGCAAGAGCCAAACCCACGCCGTCTCCCTGGCCTGGGAGCTCCGGGTTCGCTTGCGCCCAAGGGCACAGGGCAGGGCGGGTCCCCAGCGGGTGCCCGGGGAAGGTTGGCTAAATGAGAAAGGAAGGAATGGATGAATGAAGGATCAGCGAGGCTCTCCCACCACCGCGTTAGTGCCTGCCCGGCTTTACAAAGGCCAGGGGACAGGGACGCTGGCGCGCTGTGCGGCAGAAGCTGGAGATGCTGTACCTGGGCCGGTGATGCCAGCAACCGTGTCAGAGGATCTGGACGAAGGCACCGAGGTGCGCCTTCCGCTGGGGTGTGGTGAGCACCGCCCTGGGCCCCTCTAATCACAGGGAAGGGTCTAACCAGCCCTTCTCTATGTCCCACCTGTGCACCAGACAACAAAGACCCAGCGCAGATCACCTGGTAAGGAACCGCTGCCTTTTCTCAAGTTAATTCCGCACTCAGTACACCAACAAACAAATAAGGACAGCTCCACCTCCCTTCCTCCTGGGAGTCTTATCTTGTTACCATGACAACTTACCCCACATATTTAACCACCCCTGCTCCAAAATAGGAACATAGATTTATCTACTGAAGTTGAAAATAAACCCTCAAAAGTACAAGTAATTCAAAAGTAAAGCATAAGCCAGTAGCTACAAGAATTATAATTGGGCAAGTTACTTCAATAGTGAAATATATTTAATATATTCCACTATTGGGTTTTTTGATTTTTGTTTTTTAAAGATTTATTTTTTTATTTATTTCTCTCCCCACCCCCAGTTGTCTTTTCTCTGTGTCCATTCGCTGTGTGTTTTTCTGTGTCCGCTTGTATTCTTGTCAGCAGCACCGGGAATCTGTGTTTCTTTTTGTTGCGTCATGTTGCTGCATCAGCTCTCCGTGTGTGTGGCCCCATTCCTGGGCAGGCTGCGCTTTCTGTCGCGCTGGGCGGCTCTCCTTACAGGGCGCACTCCTTGTACTGGGGCTCCCCTATGCGGGGGACACTCCTGCATGGCAGGGCACTCCTTACGCACATCAGCACTGCGCATGGGCCAGCTCCACACGGGTCACGAGGCCCGGGGCTTGAACCTTGGACCTCCCACGTGGTAGATGGACGCCCTAACCACTGGGCCAAGTCCGCTTCCCTACACTATTGTTAAAGCATTAACCAATTAATTTTTGAGAACATAATTTCTTGAAAACCGCATCATCAAATGTTCACCTAAAACATTTATGGGCTTTGGAGTATGTCTATGCTTTATTTAACTTATGAAAGTAATGAATGACATTATGCCATTAGTGAAATAATTGACCCATAATGACATAGAGTGAGAATGGAAGTGCCCTCTCACTCTCGCTGTTGATCCCAGTCTGTGAGCTGTAATTTCTTCCCCACAGCGCACCACACTTAACAGTTAGTATGTATCTTTAGAGTTATGTATTTGTAGAAAGAGATAAATTTCTCTCTATTTTCTTCATTAAACTTAAAATGGTTTTGCAATCTTTTCGTGATAGTACAATTAACGAGACCTCATTCTTTTTAAGCCTGCATAGGATAATATAAATTGGGTGTCTCTGCATTTTTAACCATCACCCTATTAACAGACATTCGGATTGCTTCTCATTTGCCATTAGTACAATCAAGGTGGCAAAGGACAGCTTTGCCCATATGCCTTAGCGCATGGGGTTTATTTCTCTGTGTGAAGGATTCTAAAAATGGACGAGCTGATGGGTAGAAACAAATTGTTCTTTAATTAGTTGTGCAAATTCATCCTCTCACAAATAAAAATGCCTATTTCCACACTACTTATCCTCACATCATTATTTTTGCCAATGTGTTGTGCAACTAAATCATGCATATGTATCACTGCGTTTATAATCTGTTTCCCCAGTTACTATTGAGGTAAGGTATTTTGTAAGTGTGCTAATATTTCAATTTCTACTTTTGTTGATGTGCTTATTTATTTTCTTGTTCACATTTCTATGTTGTCATCAGTCTCTTTTATTGAGTACAAGGGATTCATTATGTATTATTGATATTAAAGTTCCTTGTTAAATGCCATGTGTTTGTATGCCCATTAGCTCAAACTCATTCATTGTGTTTATAATTTTGGATTTTTCCTGAAATTATTCCTTTGAATTCTGAAAGTTGAGTGTTAAATCTTCTAATTAGATCATACATTTCTCCTTATTTGTCAAATGTATGTTTTGTATATTTAGAAGCTTTATTATTAGATATAGAAGGAGTCTCTGTGTTCTTCATGGCCCATAACTTTTTCTGGTAACATAAGAAAAATAATCAGTTTAATATAATTACAGCAATGTAGCATAAACATTGTAGTAGCCAATACCAGGACATTAACATTATCTGTGGCAGCTAAATTAAAAGTTTTCCACATTTATAAATGTGTACTCTAGATTTCCTAAAGAAATGCTTGGCACTAAGAAAGTCTATACAAACAAAGGCAGTTGTTTAATGCCCAGGATGTCATGATGCATGGTAGACAAGCACATATGTCATTAAGCACAATGGAAAGAATTTCAGATGCTACATTTCAACACAGTTTAAAACTGAAAGTGCTGTAGGATAAGAAATGGCTTCATCTCCTCATCCATAAAAGGTGAGAGCAAAGAAGCATCCCTTTTGAAGGTTAAATAGACAGTGCCCCTTTTAAAATTTATATCAAATTCCATGGACCATAACTTCTGTCTCCATTTGTCCTATGTAATGGTATCCAGTCCTGAATTCTATTTTGTCTGATTTTACAATTGCCAACCATCCTATCTTTTTATTAACCTATTCCCTGGGTGATCTTTTACCATCCATTTAGTTTTTCTTTTTCATAGTAAGCTGTTAAGAATATAATCACTGATGTCAAACTCATGGGTCAGTAATTCTACTTAACTCATCATGTCATTTTGAGGATTAAGTGGGATAATCTATGTAAAAAGGTTAGTCTAGTGATTCTAAGGCTCTCACCATCTGTAGTGTCATTGCCTTATTTTGAGCAGGTATCCTTATAAATGATTTTTAGCTGGGTTTTTACTTTTGTCCAAACTGGAAATGATCTATCCCACTCAATTTTATTGTAAAAATGAATGTGTAGCTTTTGATATTCTTCTTATTTGATTCACTTAAATGTTCGGCAAAATATTTAAGCAGACTTTTCACTGAACGCCAATAATTAAACTCTCTGTAATTATCTTCATGGAGTCTAAGGCCTGAAATTAAACTTCAGTATTACATGCTACCTCAATATCTTTGAGCCTCATGGGGCCACGAAGACTTAACAGTGAGTTTCCCCTACTGGACCAGGGTCCTGAAACGAACAGAATTCAATTCTTTTTCAACCTGTGGAATTGTTCAAACAAGCCGATTGCATCTTCCCACAGGAACCAAGGGGCACTGCCCCCTCTTGTTCCTACAAAGCTGCCTCCCAAAGCATCCCTGGGACCCTGGGAGGCATATGCTATCCCCCTGAGGCAGTGAGTCCATGTGGCTAGTAGAAGGCTGTCCTTCTCCTCTGCCCAGTGATGGGTGTCCCCATAACCTTAGGGCAGGATTCCTTTCCTCACCAATGGGGTGGAAAGGAAATGAATAAACCACTTGGACAGGACCAATCAGTCAAACTCATATGGCATACCAATTTCCTCTCACTTTTTGGGAGTTTAAAAAATCATCTGGAGTTTTAGTTCTAGGTTATCACTTTTTACATTATGCTATTGCATTCTTAGGAATTGTTTCTTATCAATTGAAATCTGCAGTTTCCACATCTGTGCAGGAATAAATATGTTTAGTATTTTTATTCACCGCCGATTTCTAATCCTATGCTTGATCCTATTTTCTGACCTCAATTATTTCCATGATTCTACTTTTTGGTCTTAATTTGCTCTTTTTTTAGTACCTGTTTCAGATGGAAGCATGAATCATTGTTTTTAAAACCTTTTTTCTTTTCTAATATAGTATGTAAAATTATAAACCTCCCTCTAACATTACCTTAGAGGCAGTTCACAAATTTGGATATGTTTAATTACACCAGAGGTAAGAAAAAAATTATTGTATAGAGCCAGTGAGAAAATATTCTAGGTTTTATGGCTAAGGGGAAAAATCAAGGATATTGTAGGTATTTATAAGAAAAAAAAACATTGTCATAATTTTTTTAATGAAATTAAATATGTAATACGGAGTAGACATGGCTCAGGCAGGTGACTGCCTGCTTCCCACATGGGAAGTCTCGGGTTCAGTTCCAGTGCCTCCTTAAAAAAAGACAGATAACAAGCAAACAAACCAAAGGGGAGTTGATGTGGCTCAGTAGTTGAGTACCAGCCTCCTCACGTATGAGGCCCTGGGTTCAGTCCCCCATCCCTGACACCTCAGGAAAAGGGGGGGGAAGGGGGAAGCAATAATAAAACTGAGTACAATTTTTGGTAATTTAGGTCTATTAATGAGAAGAATGAACTTCTACTTTGGGGGATAATCTTTCAATTAATTGGGGGTTCCAAATGGCATATCATTATAAGTGAGAACAAGAAAATGATATTCATTGGACTTGTTGATATGAGAAGTTGAGAGAGATGGATCTGAAATT
Organism: Dasypus novemcinctus; assembly: GCF_030445035.2. NCBI lineage: Eukaryota > Metazoa > Chordata > Mammalia > Cingulata > Dasypodidae > Dasypus > Dasypus novemcinctus. Next base: position 7,465,385 of record NC_080674.1, on the reverse strand, counting down.
TTGGATGTGGAGAGTGCTAGGGAATTATGGATGGCATGGAGGGAGAAGGAAGGCAAGAACACAAATGCTTGGAGTCCAGATGCTTCTCCAATGTAATCACTCAGTCAATAAATTTATGCTGAGGCCTACCATGCTCCCAGAACTATTCTGGGCACTTGGGATTAATAAGAGAACAAAATACAAAGATGCTTCTCATTGTGCTGTTCCCATTCTATGTAAAATGTTCAGTTAAAATATCCAATTTTAAATTAGACTAAAATGTACAAAATATTCCATTTACAATAACAACTAAAATAATCAAAACTCTAGGGATAACTTAAACTAAATATGTAAAAGACTTGTTCATAGAAAACTATAAAACATTGCAAATAGAAGTAAAAGACCTAAATAAGTGGAAGGTATTCCGTATTGATGGACTGGAAGAATAAATATTGTTAAGATGTTAATTCTACCCATAATTATTTACAGATTTAATACAATCCCAATCAAAATTCCAATAATCTTCTTTGCTGAAATGGAAAACCCAATATCAAATTTATATGGAAGGATAATGGACAAAAACTGTCTTTAAAAAGAAGAACAAAGTTAGAGGACTCACAATTCCCAAATTTAAAGCTTATTACATGGTGGCGGACTTGACCCAGTGTTTAGGGCATCCATCTACCACATGGGAGGTCTGCGGTTCAAACCCCGGGCCTCCTTCACCTGTGTGGAGCTGGCCCATGTGCAGTGCTGATGCGCGCAAGGAGTGCCGTGCCACACAGGGGTGCCACCCTCATAGGGGAGCCCCACACGCAAGGAGTGTGCCCCATAAGGAGAGCCGCCCAGCGCGAAAGAATGTGCAGCCTGCCCAGGAATGGCGCCTCACACATGGAGAGCTGACACAGCAAGATGACGCAACAAAAAGAAACACAGATTCCCGTGCCGCTGACAACAACAGAAGCAGACAAAGAACACACAGCAAATAGACACAGAGAACAGACAAACGGCAACTGGGGTGGGGGGGCGGGGAGGGGAGAGAAATAAATAAATAAATAATTTAAAAATTTAAAAAAATAAAGCTTATTACAAATCTACAGTAAACAAAACAGTATGGTATTGGCATAAGGACAAACATAGAGGAATGGAATTGAATCAAGAACTCAGAAATAAATCCCCACATCCATGACCAATTGATTTTTTGTATTTAGATTTTTATTAACAAATCAATTTTATTGATACATCATTAATAAAGCATAAATCTATCCAAAGTGTACAATCCATAGTATTTGGTGTAATCACATATTCGTGCATTCATCGCTTTGATCATTCTTAGAGCACTTTCATTATTACAATAACAAACAAAACTCATCACTTCTCAATCTCTCCATGTTTTCCCTGCCATACAGAGCTGCTTTGTTTCCTTCTCTCTAGTATATTTATATTTTGTAAAAACAGTCTTATATATGCAGTGTCACACATATTCATGTTTTATATGAGGTTTTGCTCTTATACAGGTCCATGTTAGTTTTTAGCTTTTCTTCTAGTAATATACATGACCTTAGAATTTCCTTTTCAACCACTGTCATACCCATACAATAGCACTACTAGTAATAGCACCATGATATGCTTTAACTGTTTCTATTCATTTCCAAAGATTTACAAACAACCTTTTTACCAATTCTGCACAGATTAACCCTCAGCATTCCATTCTCTACCCTCCTTCTATTTTCTGGTGACCTATATTCTATTAACTCCATGAGCTTACACAATATATTTAGCTCATAATAGCACAATCATACAGCATTTGTCCTTTTGTGTCTATTTGCTTCACTCAACCTTATGTCTTCCAGGCTCATCCATGTTGTTATATATTTCATGACTTCATTTCTTCTTACTGTTGCATAATATTCCATCATGTGTATACTCCACAATTAGTTTATCCATTCATCTGCTGATGGACAACTGCATTGTTTCAAACTTTGGCAATTGAGACTAATGCCACTATGAAGGACAGTGAGCAGGTGTTCACTGTCTGCCCTGTCTCTGCTCTCAGTTCTTCTGGGGATATACCTAGTGATAGTATTGCCGGCTCACATGACAAGTCTATATTCAACTTCCTAAAGAACTGCCAGTCTTCCATAGTGACTGTACCATTCTACTTTCCCACCAACAGTGAATAAGCGTTCCTATCTCTCCACATCCTCTCCAACATTTACAGTTTTCTGACTTTTTAATAACAGCCCATCAAATAAGTGTGAAATGATATCTCATTGTAGTTTTGATTTGCCTTTCCCTAATTGCTAGTAATGTTGAAAATTTTTTCATATATTTCTTCACCATTTGTATTTCTTCTTTGGACAATTATCTTTTCAAGTTTTTTGCCCATTTTTCAATCAGGTAGTTTGTCTTTTTATTGCTGAGTTTTATGATCTCTTTGTATATCATTGATATTAAACCCTTATCAGATATGTGATTGCCAAATATTTTCTTCCATTGAGCTGGCTACCTTTTCACCCTTCTAGAAAGTCCTCTAAGGAGCAAAAGTGTTTAATTATGAGGAGGTCCCATTTATCTTTTTCTTTTGTTGCTCATGCTTTGGGTGTAAGGTTTAAGAAACTACCACCTACCGTAATCTTGAAGATATTTTCTTACATTTTTCTAGGAGTTTTAGGTTGTGACTTTTATATTTAGGTCCTTGATCCATTTTGAGTCAATTTTTGTATAAGGTGTGAGATAGGAGTCTTCTTTCTTTCTTTTAGATATGGATATCCAGTTCTCCCAGCACCATTTGTAATAGAGTATTTTGGCCCAACTGGGAGGGCTTGAGAGCCTTGGCAAAAATCACTTGACTGTAGATGTGAGGGCTATTTCTGAGTTCTCATTTTGGTTCTATTTGTCAATCTGTCTTTATACCAATACCATGCTGTTTTTATCACTGTAGCTAAGTAATTTGCTTTTAATTCCTTTAATTCTTTGTTTTTTAAGATCTTTTTGGTTATTCTAAGCCCCTTACCCTTCCAAATAAATTTGATTATTAGCTTTTCCATTTCTGAAAAAAAAAGCAGTTTGTTGGGATTTTTATTGGGATGGCATTGAATCTGTAAATCAGTTTGGGTACAACTGACATCTTACTAATATTTAGTCATCCAATCCATGAACCAGGAATGTCCTTCCATTTAACTCTTAAGGTTCTTTCAACAATGTTTTGTGTTTTATTAATACAGGTCCTTCATGACCTTGGTTAGTTTATTTCTAAATATTGGATTGTTTTAGTTGTTAGTACATGTGGAATTTTTTTTCTGATTTCCTCCTCAGATTGCACATCAGTAATGTATAGAACACTATTGATATTTGTGTATTAATTTTGTATCCCACCACTTTGCTGAACTTATCTATTAGATTTAATAGCTTTGTTGTGGATTTTTCAGGAGATTCTAGATATAAGATCATATCATCAGTGAATAGTGAAAGTTTTACTTCTTTTCCTATTCGAGTATCTTTTATTTCTTTAGCTAGCTAGCCTAATTGCTCTAGCTAAAACCTCTAGCACAATATTTAATAACAATGGTGACAGTGGTCATCCTTGTCTTATTCCTGATCTCAGCAAGAAAACATTCAGTCTTCACTATTGACTACAATGCTAGCTTAGGTTTTTCATATGCATACTTTACGATACTGAGAAAGCTTCCTCCTAGTCTTATCTTTTGGAGTGTTTTTATCAGTAAAGAGTACTGTATTTCATCAAATGCCTTTTCTGCATCAATTGAGAGGATTGTGTGATTTTTCTTTATTAATTTATCAATGTAGTTTATTACACTAATTGATTTTCTTGTGTTGAGCCACCCTTGCATACCTGGGATAAAACCCACTTGACCGTGGTGTATAGTTCTCTTAATGTGCTTTTGGATTCTTTTTGCAAGTATTTTGTTGAGGATTTTGGATCTACATTCATTAGAGATACTGGTCTGTAATTTTCATTTTTGGAGTATCTTTTTCTGGTTTTGGCATTAGAGTGATAGTGACTTCTTAAAATGTGTATGGTAGCATTCTTTCTTGTTAATTTTTTGGAAGAGCTTCAGCTAGATTGGTATTAAGTTGTCTTTGATTGATAGGTAGAATTCAACTGTGATGCCATCTGTCCCAGTATTTTCATCTTTGGGAGGTTTTTGAAGATTGTTTCAATCTCTTTAGTTGTGATTGGTTGTTGAGGTCTTTTATTTCATGTGGGATCAGTGTTCATGGTTCATGTGTTTCTAGGAATTTGTCCATTTCAACTATATTGTCTAGATTTTTGGCATGCAGTTGTTCATAGCATTATCTTATGATCTCTCTTACTTCTGCAGGGTCAGTGGTAATGTTCCCCTTTTCATTTCTGATTTGAGTCTTCTCTCTTTTTTTTTGTCATTCTAGCTAAGGGTTTGTCAATTTTGTTGATCTTTTCAAAAAACAAATTTTGGTTTTGTTGAGTGTCTCTATTGTTTTTATGTTGTCATTGTTCTCCATTTCATTTATTTCTGCTGTGATCTTTACTATTTCTTTCCATCAGCTATTTTGGGATTAGCTGTTCTTTCTCTAGTTCCTCCAGGTGTGCAGTTAGATCTTCAATTTTAACCCGTTCTTCTTTTTAATATAAGCATTGAAGGCTATAACTTTCCCTCTCAGCACTACCTTTGCAGTGTCCCATAGGTTTTGATAAGTTGTGTTCTCATTTTCTTTCATCTAAAGATATTTGCTGAATTCTCTTGTGATTTCTTCTTTGACCCACTAATTATTTGAATGTGTTGTTTAATCTCCATATATTTATAAATTTTGCCTTTTCCCATCCATTACTGATTTCCATCTTCATTCTGTTATGATCAGAGAAATATTTTTGTACAATTTCAATCTTTTTAAATTTTTTGAGACTTATCTTATGACCCAATATATGATCTGTCTTAGAGGAGGATCCATGAGCACTTGAAAAGAAAGTATATCCTGCTGTTTTGGGGTGCAATGTCTATAGATATCTGTCAGGGTTAGCTCATTTATCATATTATTCAAAATTCTCTGTTTCTTTATTTATCCTTTGTCCAAATGTTATATCCAATACTGAGACTGGTGTATTGAGTCCCCAGATGTTATTGTAGAAACATCTATTTCTCCCTTCAGCTTTGCCAGTTTGTACTTCATATATCTTGAGGCACTCAGGTTGGGTGCATAATTATATAGTATAGTTATTTCTTCTCGGTGAATTGCCCCTTTTATTAATATATAATGACCTTCTTCATCCCTTATAATAGTATTGCATTTGAAATCTATTTTGTCTGATATTGATATCACTACTCCAGTTCTTTTTTGGTTACTATTTGCATGGAATAACTTTTTCTAACCTTTCACTTTTAACCTGGTTGTGTTCTTATTTCTGAGCTGATTCTCTTGTAGACAACATATAGATGGTTAATATTTTTTATCCATTCTATCAGTCTATGTCTTTTGATTGTGAAGTTCAATCCATTAACATTCAATATGATTAATATTACTGTAAAAGCTATAAAGGCATTATTTACTTCATCCATTTTGTCCTTAGGCTCTCTGTTGTCATAATGTTCTATTGTATGTCCTCTTACCCTTTACTTTACTCTTCCTAATAACCTTTATTTCCACAGTTTTCTCCAAATCTCTCCACCTTGTTTTTTCCTTTCAGCCTGCAGCACTCCCTTTAGTATCTCTTGTAATTCTGGTCTTTTGGTAATGTATTCTATCAGATTTTATTTGTCTGTGAAGACTTTAAACTCACCCTCATTTTGGAAGGATAGTTCTACCAGACACAAAATTCTTGACTGGCAGTTTTTCTCTTTCAGTACCTTAAATACATCATACCACTTTCTTTTCTCCTCCATGATTTCTGATGAGATGTCGGAACTTAATCTTATGGAGTTTCCCTTGTATGTGATGCTTTGCTTTTCTCTTGCTGCTTTCAGACTCCTGTCTTTATTTCTGATATTTGTTTTTTTGAATAGTAGGGGTCTCAAAGTATGTCTATTTGGATTTATTCTGTTTGGTTTGTGTTGTTCTTCTTGTGTTTATGTCTTTTATAAGGGTCAGGAAGTTTCTGTCATTATTTCCTCAAATATTCTTTCTGCCCCTTTTCCATTCTCTTCTCCTTTCTGACATTGATAATGCATATGCTTGTGCATTTCTCATTGTCATTCAATTCCCTCAGACTATGTTCCATTTTTTTTCATTCTTTTCTCTTTCTGTTCTCTGTTTTCTGTCTTTTCCAATTCAGATGTTCTGTCTTCAAAATCCCTAATTCTGTCTTCCAGCAATTCAAATCTGCTTTTATGTGTCTCTAATGTATTTTTAATTTCATAAATCATGTCTTTCATGCCCACAACTTTTCTTTGTAGTCTTTCAAATTGCTCTTTCTACTCACACAGTGTCTTTTTTATACCCTTTATTTTTTAGTCATATTTTCTTTAATTTCTTTGAATGATTTAGGAGAACTGTGTGATTATTACTGATCAGTTGTCTTAAACCCTGTATCTTTTCAGGATATTTGGTTAGATCTTTTGACTCAGCCATATTTTCCTGTTTCCTAATATGGCTTATAATTTTTTTGCTGCTGTCTAGGCATCTGAATATGTTTGTGAATTTACTCTGATGGCCAATTTTTCTCTCTTGCCTATCATTTCTTTTTTTCACAACTTTTCTGGGAAATTTGGCTGAACCTATTGTAAATTTTTAAAATTGCCCAGCTTAAATTATCAAAATTGGACCAGAGACTCACTAGTAAGGCACAGATTTTCTCCCAGGGATTGGGATACAAAGAGAATGGAGAACAGTGTTTTCCATGCAATTTCCAGACCAGCCAGCACAAGGCACTCTTCGGTGTGTCTTTCCACAAGGGTGTTTTAGTCTGGGCTTTCTTGTGTTCTTGTGTTGAATCTCCAGAGCTGAGATTCAAAACAGGTTCTGCTAGCTAAATTCACTGAAGAAAATCTCCCTGACTCCCCTCTCTTTTCCATGGTAACAGCTGACAGGGAGGAAGTTGTCTGTTCCCCTCACTGTTGGCTCAAGTGGTCTGTTCCCTTCACTGTTGGCTCAAGTGAGCCAGGAGTTTTACCCCAGATTAATATCTTGAGGGTGGGGGCAGAGCTCTTTCCAGTCACTGCAGGAGCTTGGTAACTCAGGTTTGTTGTTTTGGCTTCTTCACCTTTTTGTCCCTCACCCTCCTAGGAGTTGTATAGCTCTCTCCTTTTCTGCTGACCCCATAAGCACATCCCTCAGATAGCTTTTGGTTCTTTCTCTGTTGTTTTTGTGAGAGCATTGATCTCTGCTTGTTAATCTGATGCCATCCTCCCACAATCCCAACCAATTTCTTTTTGACAAGGGTGCCAAGTCCACTCAATTGGTAAAGATCAGTTGCTTCAACAAATGTTATGGGTGAAATTAGATATCCATATGCAAAGGAATGAAAATGGACCCCTATATCACAACATATTCAAAAAATTAACTAAAAATGGATCAAAGATTATGGGAAGATGGCAGAGTAAGAATCTCCAGAGTTCAGTCTTTCTACCAGAAGAACTACTAAACAGGCAGGAACTGTCTGAAACAACTTTTTTGAAACTCTAGAGATCAGTAGAACACTATACAGCTCCCAGGGAAGAGCAAGAGGAAGGGACTGGTAAATTACAGTAAAGACCAGTAAATTGCTATCTGTATGACTGCTACCAGCATTCCTCCACCACTCTTATGGCAGGCCACTGTGAGGTATAGTACCAGGTTAGCTTGCTGGTGACAGAGAAGGTCATAAAAGCCCTTTTCCCCAAAATCAAGGATAGGCATGGCCTTTGACTAATCACATCTTTCGATTAGTAACTTGGGATCACTGGGGATCTGAAGCTGCCCATTGTTTCAAATGACAGTCCTTGTCTGGCATAAAGGAGACTAAAAAACCCTATGCTTACTCAGGGCTATGGGGAACAATTAGTGGAAATGCTTCATTTGCTGAGCAGATCAAGAAATCTCAGCTTTGGTGATCTAAGAAAGATGCTCCTATGACCAATAAGGGGGCTCTCAGGAAGTAATGCATGGGCACCCTATAATTATATGCTAAGTTTCAATTTCAGAAGTGAAGGTTCATAAGAACAGTCATCACAATCAAGGGTCCATCAGTGGTCCATCCTCCTTCACTAGTCTCTGCCACTGCACTCAGGGTTCTTGCTGTCCCATTAGAGGATGTGGCAGCACTCACCAGGATGGGAATTTATTTCTTTGATTATTGTGTGGGTGTCTACCCACTCTGACAACGTGCCATGAACACTTGAGCACATTCATGTGCTTTATAGGTATATCCCAGGTGAACCTCCTCCTATGCATCCTTCCTCTCCAAAACCCTACACCAATGATCCTCCCCTGCCACAGCTGTCACCCTTCTGAGACCAAAAACTTCTTCAAAATTGAAGCCAACAAAATAACCGAATACAATTAATTGGAAAATAATATAATGATGGTTTTAAAAATATGAATAAAATACAAAAATGTTTTAAAAGTTCAAAATAATGAAAAAAATAAAAATACAAAAATATAAATTTTAATTTTTTTTTACATTATGTCTTTCATCACTGTAAGATCTGTTGTCTTGTATGTCACTGACATTTGCTTTCATTTATTTGACAAGTGTCTTATTTTTTGCATTTTGTCTTCAAAGAAGCCTTAGGTTACAGAAAATTCCATACAGAATATAGGTGATTCCCATATACCCAACATCCTCTTCCTTTCCCCCTTTCCCCTATTAATAACATTTCACATTGGATGGTACATATGTTACAATTGAGCCAAAACTCAGCACATACATGCATTACCTTCCCCCCAGCACAGGGCATGACTTCCAGGGATGTGCCTACCTGGCACCAAGGGATTGCTACCAAGCACCACCTAGCAATGAACTAGAAAAACACCTTGACAAAAAGGGGAAAAGGGTAAAGATGAATGAATTTATATGGCTAAGAGACTTCAAAGTGAGCTGGGATGTCATTCCAGAGGTTATGCTTTTGCACAAGTTAGTAGGAACTCATGGACTGCTAAAGTAAATATTCACTCAAATAGCTGTGCTCCTGAGGACTCTGGAGACATCTAGATGCTGTAAGCAAGGCAGACACTCAGGAGTTTGGTGTCCTACCAGTGGGTCCTACTTTGGAATTTACATACCCCAGTGTGATAGCGTTAGACTCAGTTGCATTTTCCCCACACATGGCTCTGCTGCCCCTCTATCTGAACCTATAGTTAGCACTAGAGTTGAAAGTTGTATGTCCAGGAGACTTAAATGTGCCAGTTGTGCCCTGAATCTCAACAGACTTGCAACAGCTACTCGTCAGTTCACTGGACTCACCTAGGACATCTAACAAGGAGGTGATGATGGACAACAATCACCTCAAAGAACAGAGAGAGTTTGCAACTGAAAGCAAGATAGTCACATCCATCTACCCATGGGACCTAAGCCTCCCCTCAATTTTGGGTGGAGTGGGCATCACCATCACAGAATCCTCAGGATTAGGGAATGGACAATGAACTAGAGTAGACTTACAGTTGTTCTACTGTAGACTTGTGATCCTAACAATGAAAGAACTGTTATCATGGATGTGGAGGCAGTGGCCACGGAAGGTTCTGAGGGGTTGGAGAAGGAAAAATAGGTGTAATCTGTATCTTGAATGACAGATACAGGCTATTGTATATCATGTAATAATGTGCAAAAATGTGTGTGAGAGGGTGTAAACTACAATGTAAACAATAATTATCACTTGGTAGCAATAGATGGTTCATCAATTGTGACAGCTGTACCACATTAATAAAGGATGGTGCTGATATCGGAAGGTATGGGAGGGCCTCGGAGGGGGGTATGTGGGAGTTCCCTATATTTTTTGTGAAACATTTATGTAGTTAAAGTTTCTTTTTAAAAAATAAAATAAAAAGTATATTTAAAAAAAGAAGAAGAAAGATGTTCCTGGTGCCATTCCTAATCAACTCCCCAGGATACTTTGGAGCAAGTCGTGCCCCATTCATGGGTCCTGGTCATGTTTCAGCTGGGAAATACCGAGTTGGGAAAGTCCCTTCCATTGTGCCCCCTCCCAGAATTTACCCTCCAGACAAAAGCAGCTTGACTCTGAAAAAAGTATTAAAAACTATATTGGCATTATATATATGCTTGTGAGCCAATCGGCCTGAAATAAGAACAAGGCCTAGAGCAGCACTGTGCCTGGGAATTTCCTCCTGACAGCCTTCATGTTACTCAAATGTGGCCAGTCTCGAAGCCTAACTCAGCATCTAAATGCAATGCCTTCCCCCCAGCATAGGACATGACACCCGGGGATGAGCCTCCCTGGCACCGAGGGATCACTATCAACTAACAACTGATAATGCAACTGGAAAATGACCTTGAATTGAAGGTTCGATGTGGATCAGTAGAATATCCCTGTCTACATGGAATAATATGACTTTAAAATGCTGTTTGATCTAATGTAAGGGGGAAATAGAAAGGAGAAATGAGTTTATATGGCTATGAGTCTCTAAAAGAAAAGAGTCTGGAGGCTGTCAGAAGGATTTCCCTTATGCACAACTGAGCAGAGTCTAAGAGACAGATAAAGTAGATACAATCCCCAGGTATTGGTTCCTTTGAGGGCTAAAGGGATCCACGGGTTCTACGGTCATGGCAGATAGGGTTCACTGCCATGTCAGATGGCCCTTCTATGGAGCTGGTGTTTCTGCGTGATGAAACTGAACCCAGAGGGGATCTCTTTTCATAAGACTATCATGCTACTTTACTGGACTTGTAGTTGGTATTTGGGGTTTAAGATATATTTAGGGGATTGAATCTTTTTACTGACAATATGATAGCCAGGCCCTGAGCCTCAACAGACTCCAGCTCCTACAATCTGAATTATTGGACTCACCTCACTCAGCTAAGATGGAGTTGAAGAAGGGCAACCACCACACCATGGAGCCTAGAGTGCCTACAACTGAAAGCAGGAGGATTGCATCAGTAACCATGTGGAATCTGAGCCTCCTCTTGACATAGAGGCGCAACGGACACAACCAATCCAAGGACCTCAGAGAAAAGGTGGCAATGGAGTGGGAAAAGTGGACATGGTGGCTGATGGGTATGGGGAATGGCAGGAAGAGATGAGATGTGGAGGCACCTTTGGGACTTGGAGTTGCCCTGGATGGTGCTTCAGGGGCAATCACCGGACATTGTAAATCCTCCCAGGGCTCACTGGATGGAATGGGGGAGAGTGTGGGCCATGATGTGGACCAATGACCATGAGGTGCAGAGATACCCAGAGATGTACTTACCAAATGCAATGGATGTGTCATGATGATGGGAGTGAGTGTTGCTGGGGGGGGGGGAGGGGTGTGGTGGGGGTGGTGGGGTCGAATGGGACCTCATTTTTTTTAATGCAATATTTTTACAAAATCAATTAAAAGATGAATAACTTAAAAAAGAATATAAAATAAATAAATAAATAAATAAATAAATAAATAAATAAATAAATAAAACTATATTGGCGATCAGTCTGGGGCAAAGGTTTGCCTGCTTTAAATACCTGGGAGAAGAAGGTGTGTCTCCTGGGAAATAGAAGGTGTATTCAAACACTTCTAAACAAGGAAGACTCTAAAACAACTAAAGAGCACAAGCTCAGGACAAGACACAGACCTAGAAAAAACAGGGAGGACCCTGTAACTGCCTTCACCTTGGACAGATCTTCCTGATGTGAGGGCTGAAGCACAAGAAAACATCTGTCTTAACTAGCTAGTTATAAAATCACAAAACAGATATATCATGAATACATCCCAGAGTTACACTGAATATAATAAAAGAGTTCAAGAAAAACAAGAAACAGGAAATAACGACCCATCCAAAGAGGATAAAAACCCAGGAAAAAACAAGGAAACTAGAAGATGGACATAATAAAACTTAAAATATATATCTTACAAATGTTCAAGGGGAAGGAAAATATACAGAAAGAAGTAAAGGATATAAGGAAAACAATACATGAGCAATGTGAAAATCATATTAAAGAGATAGAATTTTAAAAAGAAACTAAACAAAACTACTGGAGTTGAAGACTACAAAAACTGAAAAATTCCCAGAAGAGTTTCAACAGCACATTAGAGTTGGCAGTAGGAAAACTCAGTGAACTCAAAGACAAGACAATTGAAATGAGTTAGGCTGAAGAATAGGAAAAAAGGAACAATTTGCAAGATGCAAAAATAGCATAAGATACCTCTGGGACATCATCAAGCATACCTGCGGTGGCTTGCTCGGTCGGTAGAGGTGGGGTCTGGCTGCGGACGAGGGGTCGGTCCAGCTTAGGACGAGGGGTCGGTCCCACTTGGGACGAGGGGTCGGTCCCACTTGGGACGAGCAGTCGGTCCGGCAGCAGACGAGGGGTCGGTCTCACAGGGGTTGCGCGGTTCAGCTGACGGGGTCGCCCGGCGAAGCTGGCGACGAAGGGGTCGCCCGGAGAAGCAGGCGACGAACTGGGGACAAGGGAGGCCAGGTCCTTGTCAGGGGCTCTCAGGACTGGAGGGCGCATGGCAGAAGAACTACCGCGGAGACAAGGTAAACACGCAAGTCCAACTTTATTGAGGGAGAGGCAACAGTTTTATAGGGGCTGGGGAAGGCTGATTGGTCGAAGCCACGCCCTGTTCTGATTGGTTGCCGGCGAAAGGTCAGTGGGAGGTGCTGGACGGGGGAGGGGTGGTGGTTAGGGATTGGCTGTCACTGTTGCTGGGGGAAGGGGCAGGGTTTAGTGATTGGTGGCTGCTGTTGCTGGGGTAGAGGGCAGACTTGAGTTTCCCGCCCACGCCTGGCTGTTGCTGCTGTCGGGGGGAGGGAAAAGGGCAGACTGGATTTTTCCGCCCAGGCCTGGCTGTTGCTGCTGTCGGGGGAGGGGAAAAGGGCAGGCTGGAATTTTCCGCCCTGCGCCTGCGCAGGGAGAAAGAAGGCATCGTGTGGCGCTATCTGGGAGGAGGGGCGGCCGCGGAAGCATGGCTGCCGAGAAGGGGAGACCCGAGGGCACTCTGCGCCCATGCCGAGCTTCCTTCAGGGGTGGCGGTGAGTCCAACCAGCCACCCTATTATGGGGGCAGCGGCTAGGAATTGGGCCTACCACGGCTGCTCCCCCGCCAGGCCAGCAAACCCCACTTCAGCCCAAGGGGTGACTGCACATACCAATATACACCTTATAAGAGTCCAAGAAGGGAAAGAAAGAGAAAGAGGCAGAAGGAATATTCAAAGAAATAATGGCAGAGAACTTCCCAAACTTAGCAAAAGGCATGATATGCAAAACCACAAAGCCCAGAGAACTCAAAACAGGAAAAACAAGAAGAAAAATGCATCCCATAATATATTGTCACACTATCAAATGCAAATTACAAGATAAGTTTTCTGAAAGCTGCAAGAGAAAAGCAACATTTATGTACAAAGGAGTCCCAAGTAGATTAAGTGCCAGTTTCTCATCAGAAACCATGGAGGCATGAAGGCAGTTTGTTGAAATAATTAAAGTGCTTAAAGAAAACAACTGCCAACCAAGGATTTTATTTGCTGAGGCTTTCTTTTAAAAATGAGGGAGAGATCAAGATATTGTCAGATAAACAAAAGCTGAGGAAATTCATCACCACTAGACCTGTTCTTACAAGCAGTGGTAAAGGGAATTCTTCAGACTTAAAGGAAAAGACATTAGACAGTGATTCAAAGATGCTTAAGGAAAACAAGACTTGTGGTAAATATAGCCATTTGAGTAATTATAAATGCCAGAATTATTATACTGTTTGGTAATAACTAAACTTTTTATTTTCTCCCATAATTGCTCAATGCAAATGCTTAAAAATGAATGATAAATCTATGTTTTTGGACATACATTGAGCAAAGATATAAGTGGTAACAAGTACCAAAAAAAGTAGGACGATGGTGTGGTGTAGGAAATTTATATGTATATGCTATGAAAGTCAAGTTGGTATCAAACCAAATATGAATGTTGCATATTTAAGATGTTACATTTAACCCCATGGAAACCTTTAGGAAAACAGATGAAAAATATACTCCAGATAGGCAGTCAATATAGTACAACACACAAAAAATCGATAAATATATAAGTAGGTATTAACAGAAGGATTGAGAGACAAAATAAGTATAAGACTTACAAAGGCTAAATATCAAAATGGCAGAAGAAATTCCTGAATTATCAGTAGTGACTTTAAATATAAATGGGTTAAATGTTCCAATCCAAAACCAGAAGTAAAGTGAATAGGTAAAAAAACATGACTCAACTACATGCTGTCTACAAGAAATTCACCTTAAATTCAATGATGCAAATAGTTTGAGGCTGAAAGGACAGAAAAAAATATTCCATGCAACTAGCAACCAAAAGAGAGTTTGGGTGGCCATACTAATATCAGATAAATAGATTTTATGTTGAAAACTGTAACAAGGGACAACAAAGATCATAAGAAAATGTAGCAATCAAAATATATGGTATACAATATACCAAAGTTCTTGGGATGCAGCAAAAGCAGTGCTGAGAGGCAAATTTAAAGCCCTAAATGCTTTCCTTAAAAAAGAAGAGAAACCAAAATATTATTGTGGTAGGGGCAAGCCTGGACAAGCTGAACCCCTCCTCAGCCACAAACAGGTCAAGAGGATGCATTCCAAGAAAGTTTCATAAAAAAAAAAATTATTTCCAACTTGATAGTTGACCTATACATGGAAAATCTCATTGGCTCCTCGCTAGATGAGATCATAACAAGTACTCTTAAAAACTCTTCCATCAAAAGTGTCAGAAATGAAAATCTAAGCTATATATATACTACTACGAGAGAGTTCCTGCACCAGCTGACAGTCTAGCAGATCAGCAAATTTCTTTGATCATCAAGCAGACACACTCAAACTACCAATAAAGCAGGGGGCATAGAATTTCTCTATCTTTTTTGCATACTTTGCATGTGACCCATTTAGGGGGACATGAAATTAATTCTGTGAGTCACAATGAAATTTTTAAAAAATAAAATACAAAATATAAAATGCTTTGGGTGAATCCTTTGCCAGAATTTTGCACATTGCAAGGAATAGTGAGGTAAATAGTATATGAGGAAAGTATATGGTGGAGGGGATCTAATAAATATCATGCATTTGGCTAGGAAATGTTTTTTCAGTCATTTGTTTATTGTTGTTTTATCTGGTTTTAATAACAGCAAGGATAATATTGTGCAGTCTAGTTTTTTATACTACCATGACTTGTAGCTGTACGTAAAGTCCTACAAACTTTGAGTTCATTTTTTGGGAAAGGATGACATCTATTCAGTTACTGGCAATTTTAACATTTTAATCAAACTAGAATAAATTACTATAAAAATGGATCCTGTATTAAAAGAAAGAGGAACTATGAAATGAAATGTAGAGAAGCATGCTCAAATTCAACTCTTGTATATGAAAGTGAATAGTAACAACATTGAGAAAAATATTGATTCTAATTGAAAACCTTCAACTTTGTTTGAGCCACATTCCTAAAAGAAGAAAGTAAATGCAAGACATTATATTGAGAATATTTAAAATGTGGTTTTATCAAATGTGAAAAACCCTTCGAAAATGACAGGTCCCAGTCATTTATAGCAATACTTTCGCAAATGAAAGCTTAAAACCTTCAAAATTAAAGACACTTAGGGAAGTGGATTTGGCTCAACAGATAGAGTGTCTGCCTACCACATGGGAGGACCAGGGTTCACACCCAGGGCCTCCTGACCCGTATGATGAGCTGGCCCATGCACAGTGCTGATGAGCACTGCCACACAGGGGTGTCCCCACATAGGGGAGCCCCACACACAAGGAGTGCACCCCGTAAGGAGAGCCCCCCATCGCAAAAAAAGTACAGCCTGCTCAGTAGTGGCCCCACATACACGGAGAACTGATGCAGCAAGATGACACAACAAAAAGAGACACAAATTCTGGGTGCCACTGACAAGAATACGGGTAGACACAGAAGAACACAGCAAATGCACACAGAGAGCAGACAACTGGACAGGGAGAGTGGGGAAGGGGAGAGAAATAAATAAAATAAAATAAAATAAAAAATAAATCTTTAAAAAAAATTAAAGACACTTAGAAACTCAGCATGCTGTACATATTGATAAGCCTCTTGGATATTTTCAAAGAAAGCAAAAAGATGTTTAGTTAGCAACACAATTTCTTAGTTGTTATACTACTATAAGTGAAAAAGACTTATTTAATTGCCTATTGTGGGCAAAAGATAAAATGGCTCACACAACTGCTGAAAAAATTATTCTTCCAGCATATTTGGACATGGTGCATACAATTTTTGATGATAAATCAGCTGATAAATTAAAAACTGTACTTAGTGATACAATATCTCTTCAAATTTGTGTTACTGCATAACATCTAGAAACAATACTTTTTCTTGCTTACATTCTGATATAGATTTTTCAATCCAATTTGATAAAAGCTCTGATATTGGAAGCCGCACAACACTTTTAATTTATGTTAAATATGTGCAGCAAGATAATTTTATGAAGGAACTTTTGTGTTGTTTACGTTTAACCCTCACACATAAGTGGACTGGATATTTTTATAGAACTAAAAAACTTCATTGTTGACCCTTATAAATTAAACTGGAAAAAGTATCAAGGAATTACAAGTAATGGAATAGCATTCATAACTTGAAAACAAAGCAGAGTAATTTAAAAATTGCTAACAGTTTATAATAATGGTGTTGGGTGAAATCATTGTTTTATACATCATGAAACTTTAGCATCCAGAGAAATACTACAGTTTCTCATGGACGTATTGAAAAATGCAGTGAAAATTGTTAATTTTATTAAAGGAAGCTCACTGAATAACTGCTTTCTTGAAACATTTTGTTCAGAGATTGGAGCTAATCATACCCAACTGTTCTAGTTCACTGAAGACAATCAGTACAAAATACCTGAAAGTGTTTGGTTTGTCTAATGGAAATTCATTAGGGTAAGAGTTCACAGGACTGATGCTGTAAAAATGTGCAAATCAAGACATCATCAAAGATGCGGTCTCACCAAAAAGGTCAGTTGCTGCTGATCCTGGCGCCCTCTCTCACATGGCAGGGTAAAACAGTAGCTCTTTCTCTGTGTTTCTCTGCTTGTCTCTCCCATTTATAAAAGACTCCAGCATGAGGGCTGAGACCCACCCTGCGTCATGTCTCACTGAAGTACTCCAATCAAAGACACCCAACTGAATTCAATCCAATCAAAGGATCCCACATCCACAGGAATCGACCAGTTTAAGAACATAATTTTCTTGGGTCCACAAGACTCAAACCAACACATCCACTTACGGTATCATACCAAATCTCATTGGTTATATCAGGGGAAAATACTAAACAGGGTTTATGAACTCAAGAATGAGATTCATATTTTTCTGGTGGAAAAATCTCTTATTTAGCAACTATTTTCAAATATGATATTTGGATTTTTAGTATTAGCATATTTAACTGATTTTTTTGGCACATAATGAACTGAGTTTAAAACTCCAGGGAAGAAACAGTGATATATTCCAATATGTTGAACATATCCAAGGATTCAAAAAGACATTATGTGTATGGAAAGCAAGACTTAAAAAATAATCATCCCAGTTATTAAACGTTTCCAAATTTTTTGCAATTTATTGAAGAGAATACTTCTAATGAAAATATTTTGAAAGAAATAAAGATATTGTTGTACCTCACTGCTCTATCTCAAACTTTTCACCATTTCTTTCAAAAAGAGAAATTTGAAACATCTAGGGAAAATTGTTGGGTAAAACATCCATTTGCTTTTCAAAACCTTGAAGAAGTAATTGAATTAAACTTGGTGCCTGAAGAAATGAATGAATTATTGCAGCTTAGTTCTTCATATACATTGGAGAGTGATTATGAGATGTTAAGTTTATCAGCATTCTGAACTAAGGTTAAAGACTTTCCATAGCTCACTAGAAAGAGTGCCCTGCTATTTCTACCATTCACAGCAACTAATTTGTGCGAACTAGCATTTTCAGTCTTGACCCATTTAAAAACAAAGAAAAGAAATGGGTGAGTGGTGATGTAGATATGCTGATGTCATCATCCTCTTGTGTTCCATACTAGACTAAATTTATGAACAGGCAAGCACACATTGAAGAAAATCTTACCTACCTTTTGTATTTATTCTGTGGTATTTTTATATGATATATTTCAATGTTATTGTAAAATTGTATGTGGTAAAAATAAAAAGAAGAAAGACTTCAAATCAGAGACATAACTACAAAACTAGAAAAAGAAGAGAAAACCAAGCACAAAATGAGCAGAAAGAAAGAAACAAAAATTAGAGTGTAGGTAAATGAAATAGAAAACAAGAAACGATGTGTATCTTCTCTCTTTTTTCTTGGTCGGTCAATTTTGTTGATCTTCTCAAAGAACTGACTTTTGAGTTTGTTGAATCCATCAATTGCCATTTTATTCTTGCTTTCATTTATTTCTGCTCAGATATTTACTATACTATTTCTTTACTTTGGATTGGTTTGGGATTAGTTTGCTGTACCTTTTCTGATTCCTCCCAGTGTGCAGTTAGATACATGGTTGTAGCTCTTTCTTCTTTTTTACTGTAAGCATTGAAGGATGTGGATTTCCCCCTCAGCACAGTCTTTGCACTGTTTCATGGGTTTGGTGTTTTGTGTTCTCATCTTCATTAGTCTCAAGATATTTATTGGTTTCTCTTCCAATTTGTTCTTTGTCCCACTGATTATTTGGGAGTGTGTTGTTTAATCTCCATATATTTATGACTTTTTCCTGTTTCCATTATTATGATTTCCAGCTACATTCCATTGTGATGGGATGGAGTATTTTGTATGATTTCAAAAAAAGAAAAGAAACAATGGAGAGAATCAACAAAACCAAACTTGGCTCTTTGAAAAGATCAATAAAGTTGACAAAACTTTAGCTAGACAGACAAAGGCAATAAGAAAGAATATATTGACAACAAAAATCAGAAATGGAAAGGGGGACATTTTCACTTACCCTGCTGAAACAAAAAAGGACTATAAGAGCATACTATGAACAGCTATGAAATGGAAAAATTCTTAGAAACACACAAACTATTAATACCTACATTGACTCAAAAAGAAATAGAAGATCCCAAAAAACCACTTATTAGTAAAGAGATTGAGTCAGTTATCAAAAACCTCCAAACAAAGAAAAGCCCATTACCAGATGACTTTACAGGGGAATTCTAACAACCATTCCAAGATGACTTAACTCCAGTTCTGCACAAGCGCTTCTACAAGATTGAAGAGGAAGGAACACTCCCTAATATATTCTATGAGGCTTTCATCCTCATACCAAAATCGAATAAAGATACTACAAGAAAAGGAAACTATAGACCAATATCTCTTATGAATATAAGATGCAAAAACTCTCAACAAAGTACTACCAAAACAAATCCAACAGCATATTTATATAATTATACACCATGACCAAGTTGGCCTTATTCATGGTATGCAAGTTTTTTTCAACATAAAAAAAGCAATTAATGTAATATACCACATTAACAGAGTGATGGATAAAAAGACATGATCATCTCAACTGATGCCAAAAAGGGACTTGAAAAAATACAGTATCCTTTCTTTATAAAAATGTTTAGAACACTAGCAATAGAAGAAATCATCCTCAACATGATAAGGGGCATATACAAAAAGCCCACAGTTAAAATCCTACTTACAGATGAAAGACTGAAAGCTCTCCAAGATCAGGAATAAGATAAGGATGCCCACTGTTCCCACTTTTATACAGCACTGTAGTAGAAGTTCTTTCCAGAGCCATTAGTCAACAAAAAGAAATAAAAGACATCCAAATTGGAAAGGAAGAAGTAAAATTTTCCCTGTTTGCAGATGATATGATCTTATGTACAGAAAATCCTGAAAAATCCACAACCTAGTTCCTAGAACTAAGAAATGAATTCAGCAAAGTAGAGGGCTATAAGATTAACATCCAAAAATTAAACTGTTTCTATACACAAGTGACAAGCAATTGGAAGAAGAAATCAAGAGAAAAATTCAACTCAAAATAGCAAATAAAAAAATCAAATATCTAGGTAGAAATCTAAGCATGTAAAGGACTTGTACATAAAAAACTACAAAGCATTGCAAAAAGAAATTTTAAAAGACCTAAATAAATGGAAGGATAGTCCATGTTTGTGAACTGAAAGAATAAACATCTTTAAGATGTCAATACTACCCAAAGCATTTCATAGATTCAATGCAATCCCAAACAAAATTTCAGTAACCTTTTTTTGAGAAATGGAAAAGTCAATCATCAAATTTATATGAAAGTGTAAAGGGTCCTGAATAGCTAAAACAATCTTGAAACAAAAATAACAAAGTTGGAAGACTCACACTCCTAAATCTTAAAACTTAGTACAAAGCCACAGTTATCAAAACAGCATGGTATTGGCACAAGGACAGATGTATGGACCACGGAATAGTATTGAGAGCTCAGAAATCAACCCTCACATTTATAGCCAACAATATTTTCCAAAGTGGCAAAGACTATTCAATTGGGAAAGAATAGTTTCAACAAATGGTGCTGGGAATATTGGATCTCCATTTTAAAAAGAAAGTAAAAAAGGAGCCCTACCCTGTAGCATATACAAAAATTAACTCAAAATAGATCAAAATCCTTACTGTAAGAGCAGGAACAATAAAACCCCTAGATGAAAATGTAGGTAAGTATCTTTGTTTGCAAAAGGCTTCCAAGGAATATGCCAGAAATGGATAGGTTTTTACAAGGAGGATGTATTAACTTGTAAGCTTACAGTTCTAAGCCTTCAAAGATGTCCAAATCAAGGCATCATAAGGGGATGCTTTCCCCCTGACTGCAGCTGTGGGTGGTCTGGCACATGGCAAAGGGTAAAGTACGACAGTTTGAAGCTTTTTTGTGGGTTCCAGAAAAGACCATGTTCTTGAAGCTAACCCATTCCTGTGAGTGTGGGGCCCTTTGATTGGAGTAGATTTAGTTGAGGTCTTTGGATTACTCCAGTGAGGCATGGCCCAGGGTGGATCTTGGTCCTCTAAGTGGAGTCCTTTATAAACAGGAGAGAGAAAAAGCCACAAACACAGTGACACACAGAAAAAGTGGAAGAGACAGAGGACTCCTGAAGCAGATGCCTCCATGTGTCTTGCTCCATGGCAGAAGACCAAGATTGCCAGCAGCTGACCTTCACTGAAAAAGCATCTCTGATGATGCCTTGATTTGGTCATTTTCACAGCCTCAGAAATATAAGCTTTTAACTTAAGTTCCCTTTGTAAAAGCCATTTCTAGTATATTGTTCCCAGTAGCTTTTAACAAACTGAAACAGGGGGAAGGTCAACACAGCTGACATGCCGCTTTCCACTCCATGGTTTCCTTCCAGGGCTACAGAAGCAGATAGTTGGCAGGGATTCCCCACATGTGCTCTGGGACTGAGGCCAGGGTTGAAGTCTCTGCTTATCAATTCTGTATGTGACTTTGGGTGATTTACTAAGCCTCACTATACCCCAGCTTTATCCTCCTTAAGATGGGCATAATCAGTAGCATCCACCTCCAAATGCTGCTATGAAAATTAATTGGGTTCATGTATTTAACTGCTAAGAATAATAGCTGAAATAGAGATAAGAACAATAAAACTAGAAAGTGTTCAAATAATTTTTCTATAGAGATTACAACTCCTGGCACTTATTTGATAGAGATTAAGTTAGAAGATGAACCAAAAGCAATCTCTTCAAAGGCATTGACTTAGACGCCCGGAATGTTAGACTCTGACCCTCAATAGTATTTAATCCTTCACTACCCGATACAGTCGCCACAAGCGACATGCCACCATTGACCACTTCAACTATGGCTGAGATATGTTATGTGTAAATAGCCACTCAGTACAGACAAAAGTGTAGAAAATATCTCTTTATTTGTGATTTTTATACTGATTGCATGTTAAGTGACATTATTTTGGATATTCTGGGATAAATGTATGTATTTATTTATTAAAGTTAATGTCACCTCCTCCTTTTTACTTTTTTAATGTGGCTAATAGAAATTTTTTAATTACCTATGCGACTCCTATTGTATTTCCATTGGACAGCACTAATTGAGACCAACTTTCTCATTTCACAGAATAAGAAACAAGGAAGGAAATTAGATGTTTCATGCCGAAAGTTCCAGGGTAAATAAGATGGAGTCAATGACATCTGGAGACTGGGTCAATGAACTTTCTACTACTCTGTGACCTGACTCTAGGGAAACCTTTTTCCAGAATCCAAGGAGAGAAATTGTTTGAAAACTGACCAAAAATGACAGCAGAACACACCAAGTTTATTACGTATTTTCTGACTAGATAATCTTGCTTATTTTTCTCTCCTATTTTTTGTTGTGGTAACTTATATAAAACATAAAATTTTCCAATTTTAAGTCTACAATTCAGTTGCAATAATTATATTTACAATGTAGTATTACCATCACCACTATCTATTACCAAAACTTTTCATCACCCTAAACAGAAACAGTGTACAATAACTCATTTTTTAACTTCTGGTTTTCCATCTACATTGTAAGTCAGGGAGAAATAACCAATGTCAACTGTGCTGCACTGTGAAAAGACACTGGATTTTCTATAAATATCTTATGAATCATGGCTTACATAAAAAGAGACTATCTAATCTTTACATAAGCAAAGTTGTGACCCTATGCTGCACACGAAATTGTAATGAGTCTATAAATGAATAGTACAAGGATGAAATTCCTATTATTATCTGTTGAGTTCAAAAGGATCCTTGAACTTTTCAGATAATAAATGCATTTTAAGATTTATTTCAAGCACCTGGACACACACACAAACAATAAGTCCAAGAAAATGTTTGTGCATGTTCACCTATTTTTCAGGCTGGTCACTTAGGAAGAGTGATTAAATACACTATACAAATGTTTACACCAAGGGATTTTACAGGTGCCCCGAATTACATCAATGATCCAGAAAGCACTGAGCTCTTTAAAAGTCAGAAACTTGTTTCCAAGGAGACAACTTTCTATTTGGTGGGCACCTATATGCGGAAGGGAGAGGAGGAAGAAAAACTGTCTATAGGTGATTATCTTAGATCAGGAATCCTGGACTAAATCCATCTGGTAAGCTCATTGACTGAGATCTGCAAGGGGAAGGATGATTCCCAAGAGCCCAAAATAAAGGTCTTTTCAGGCAAGACGGAGGAGCCATGGATGAAGAAATGAAGATCTCCACCTGAAAACGGCTCTTCATTCTAGGTGATAATCTGGAAGAGCTGGGACAGTCTTTTATATATATAATTTTTTTTCTATATATATATAATTTTTTTTACTTTTAAAGAAGATTTAGATTATATAAATATTACATAAAAAAATAAGGAATTCCAATATACCCCATTTCTTCCTCCTCCCACCCTTTGCCACATTAACAACATCCTTCATTAGTGTGGTCCATTTGTTACAATTGATGAACCCATGTCGAAGCATTGCCACTAACCATGGACTAAAGTTTACGTTATAGTTTACACTTTGCCATGCATAATTTTATAAGTTATGACCAAATATACAATGGCCTGTATCCATCACTGCATTATCATGCAGGACAAGTTCAGTGTCCTAAAAATGTCCCTACATTACACCTATTCTTCCCTCTCCCATCCCTCAGAACCTCTGGTGACCACTGCCTTTTACATCAATGGTAAGAGTTCTTCAATTGCTAGAATAATAGTGTCTACAGTAGAATAATAATAAGTCTACTTTAGTCCATTGTTCATTCCCCAATCTTGAGGATTTGGGGATGGTGATGCGCACTTTGCTTCTAATTGAGAGGGGTCTTAGATCCCATGGGGCAGTTGAATGGAGTTCTCTTGCTTGCAGTTGCAGACATTCTCTGTTCCTTGGGATGAGCATTGTCCATCATCATCTCCTTGTTAGTTGTCCTGGGTAAATCCAATGAACTGGAGACTAGGTGTTGCAATTCAACTGTGATTCAGGGCTCAACTGGCACATGGATGGACCAAAGATTTAAGTCTCTGGGACATACATTTATCAAGTATAATACTAATTATGGGTTCAGATAAAAAGGGCAAAACAGTCATGTGTAGAGAACCTATAAATGAGTCTAACTCTATTATCCTGGGGAGCATAAATTCCAAAGTAAGGCCCACTAACAGGGTGCTGAATTCCTGAGCTATCTGCCATGCTTATAGTTTCTGGATATCTCTAAAGCTCTCAGGAACTCTGGTATTTGATGCAGTTTACTGTGGCAGTCAATGAGATCCTGCTGAGACATTCATAAGCATAATCTCTGGAATGACCTCCCAACTCCCTTTGAAATCTCTTAGCCATAAAAATCCATTTGTATTTACCATTTTCCCCTTTTGGTCAAGGTCTTTTTCCAGGTGCATTGCTAGTTGGTGCTTAGTAATAATCTCTCAATGCCAGTGAGGTCCAACCCGGGAGTCATGTCCCATGCTGGGGGAAAGTACTGTGTTTATATGCTGAGTTTGACTTAGAGAGAGGCCACATTTGAGCAACAAGCAGGTTTTCAGGAGGTAACTCTTAGGCAGTATATAATAGTTTCAGTTTCACAAGAAAAGGTTCATAAACACAATCATCAATGTCTGAGCCTTGCATAATGGTCTGTCTCCCTTCACTAGAAGTTGCGCTTGCACTTGGGGGATTCTTGATGGCCTATTAGAGAATGTAGCAGGACTCCTCAGGATGGGAATTCAATATTCTTTTGGTTAATGTGTGGATCTCCACCCACCAAAACAATGTCCCATGAATGCTTGAACATATGCATGTCTTAGAGGCATTGAGACAGCCTTAAGTTACAGAGATAGCATGAGATGTACGGAGTTACTTGGTCACTTGGGGGAAAAAAATCTCAGTTCCACAGATTTCTGGCTGAAGTCCTCCTTACATGGGCTGCTGATGAACTGAGAGATGGTCTGGGCATAAGCAGAAATGTGATGGGTGGGTTGCATACACTGTCACAGTGACTAACCCAAGCCAACACACCAGAAGGAAGCCACTCAGAACTGACCTTCACACTTTTTCTACAGTGGACACTGTGATCTTGTACTTGTAGTTCTGAGAATATGTCATGTGAAGAATGTAATAGCAGCCAAGTCTCTGGAAATCTTGATCTTGATGGATAATATAATGGGCAAGTAACTTTTAAGACCCATTCCTTACCTGGATTCCCTATATGTCCTTAATGGAGTGGTGATTCCATGTCAGTTGGAAATTAAAAAAAAAAACAACCTCACTATTACAAAGATAGTTCACTTTGTTGTTATAAAATCTTCAAATGTTAGAAAGATCTGCAAATTTCCAGCTCCATTCAAGGAGTAAAATCCTGTGCATGTGCAATTTTTGCCAAATCACATTTAACTATAGTTTTACTATAATACTATACAGCTTTAAGTTGTCCACTGAATTTTTTTTCTCTCCCCTTCCCCCCCCCACCCCAGTTGTCTGTTCCCTGTGTTCATTTGCTGTATGTTCTTCTTTGTCCGCTTCTGTTGTCAGCGGCATGGGAATCTGTGTTTCTTTTTGTTGCATCATCTTGTGTGTCAGCTCTCCGTGTGTGTGGCACCATTCCTGGGCAGGCTGTACTTTCTCTTGCACTTGGGCGGCTCTCCTCATGGGGCGCACTCCTTGAACGTGGGGCTTCCCTATGCAGGGACACCCCTGTGTGGCACAGCACTACTTGTGCGCATCAGCACTGTGCATGGGCCAGCTCCACATGGGTCAAGGAGGCCTGGGGTTTGAACCACGGACCTCCCATGTGGTAGACGGATGCCCTATCAACTGGACCAAGTCTGCTCCCTGTCCACTGGATTTTAGCTTCTTCATAAATCAGCCAATAAGAAAGAATTTATTGGTCACTAGTCTAAGGATTTTAGAGAAAATATGTAAGGAGCCTACTTATTGTGATTACATACGAAATCTGGTTACTGATGAAAAACATCTTTCAATATATAAATTAATAGTATTTATTCCCTTTCTCTGTGTGTGTGTGTGTCTTTGTGTGCTTGTGTGTTTCTTCCTCTCTCACTCTCTCTCTCTTTCTTAGGGATAGATGAGAGAGAGCGAGAGAAATAAATAGATAGATTTTTAATTTATAAGTTACTGTGACAGTTTAAAGTTTTTAGTGAATCCTCAAAAGAAAGATTATGTATATTAATTTATCCATTCCTGCGGGTGTGAGACCTTTTGATTGGACTACATCAGTGAAGTATATCTCAGGCTGAGTCTCCACCCTCCTACTGGAGCTGATATAAACGGAGACATAGAAACGGAAACACAAGGAAAGGAAGCTGCCATATTGATCCTTCCATGTGATGGAGAGGACTTCAGGAAAACAGACACCCTGAGGGCTGAAAGAGGTCCTGGAATCTGAAACCAGCAGGGCACAGAGGCAAGGAAGAGGCCTCCAAGAGGCAGGACCCATGGAGTAGCTCAATCTGAAGAGACCAGTCATACACCTGGCTCACAGTTAAACTCGGGAAGAAAGTGAAGCAGCTGAGACTAGAGAGAAGTGGGCAACAGATAAGCCCCATGCCTGTTTGCCCTCAGCTGAGGCCTGGGGATGGCAGATTCAGGAGGGGAAGGCAGGGACCTTGGCAGAAATCAGTGGCCATCTTGCTTCACCACGTAACAGTTGACTTTGGTAGGAAAGCATCACCACTGATACCTTGGTTTGGAGATTTTATGGCCTCTGAACTGCAAGCTTTTACCACAATAAAACCCCATTATAAAAGCTAACACATTTCTGGTACTTTGCATCAGCTGTGGCAAACTAAGACAGTTACATATTCCAAAAGTTGATGCAATGAATGTTCAAACCCTCTCCTCAAACACATTGTTATTAGTCAGCCAAAGGGGTCCTGATACAATATAACAGAAATCTGTTGGCCTTTATCATGGGTATTTATTAGGGGTAGAAGTTCACAGTTACCAGGCCATAGAGCATAAGTTACTTCCCTCACCAAAGTCTGTTGCCAAGTGTTGGAGCAAGATGGCTGCCGACGCCTGCCAAGAGTTCAGGCTTCCTGGGTTCCTCTCTTCCTCGGGCTTGATTCTCTCCAGGCTCAGCTGCTCTGCTCTCTCCTGTGTGTTTACTTCCCAGACTCCAACTCAAAACTCCAACCTCCCTTCTCTGTGGTGCGCTTTCTCTGTAAGTCACTACCCACTAAGGGGGAGGGGATGCAATGTCCTACTGCTGTGGCCCAATCAAAGCTTTAAACATTATTTAATCAAGTAAAAATGAAAACTCTAAATCCAATATACTCTAATATACCCAGAAGGACAGACCAGTTTACCAACATAGTCCAATATTTATTTTTGGAATTCAAAAACAATATTAAACTGCCACAACCTCCATTTGCTTTAGGAAGAGAGAGACACTCCACATAAGACCTCTCACATCTATATCACAATAACAGCTCTGGACCTGGTTTTGAAGTAGTTGTGCTTTAGTGCTTTCAGATCATGCCCCTCTCTCCTTCCTAAATACTCCCAACTTTGAATCATGTATTAGACGATACCACCTGATACTCCACACCATAATCATCTATCAGCCCCTGGGCGAAACCTTCATTCCCTGAAGGAACCATCCACCATCACTTTTCTCAAAATACCCCTGTAATAATTCTTCAATATCCATGAAGATAACCTGTTGCATAAACTGATCTTTCAGTTTCTTGACTTCCTCCTCTCCCAAAATTTTCTGCTCCAAACTATCTCAACCACTCATTTCATGGTTAAGTCCTTGATCTTGCTGTGACCATCTGTTGTAAAACCTTCATAGTCTCTATTACAAGAATGATCGTGTCTGATGACCACCCTCCTAGATTTCCTGATTACTCCCTCTAGAATCTCAACTCTAAAAATCCTTTGTCTCACCAGGACTGAAAATACACTATCTCTCCCTTCTCTTCACTGCACTCACATCCTTTGTTTTTCATAGTAAACTTTTAAAAGTTCTTGCATATACCCTCAATTCTCTCAGCTCTTGCTTTCTCAAAGGAAAAACACCCACCACCACAATATAAACTCCAACAATGCAACTCCTTGCCTCATTCAATGCTGCAATAAAGTAATTGAATACGGCCAAAAAAGTAAGGGAAAACAGGGTAACTATTCTCACTTTAATTTTGTTATTTCTTATATCAAATAGAACCTGAATGCTGTCTGGCAGTTCTTCTTCCATGCATGTATTTACTCTTCTCTTTCCCCCAAATATTTACTCCCCATCCTTTCTCTCAGCTGAAGACCTACTTCTCATTTCACTGAGAAAATAGAAGCTATCAGAAGAGAATTTTCATAGGGACCTATGGCCACATCTACCCAGCCCTGTACACCTCTGCCCACATGTTCTGCCTTTCCCCTCTGGTACTACATATGAATTTTCTCAAGCTAGGTCCTTCCACATGTGGACTAAAGGGTCCCCTCTTTCCTAACCAAATACATTTCTCCAGTAATTCTCCCCACTCTTTCCTGCATCCCTATTTTTTCTCTCTCTACTGGATCATCTTCATTAGTATATCAGCAGTCTCTGATTTCATACACATTTGTATACATACATATAACATTCTTGACTCCACCTTCCCTCTATGGTATCATGTCATTTCTCTGTTCTATCTTAAACTTCTCTATTCACTTTTTCCAAAGCCTTCTTTTCCACCCAAGTCAAGTTTTCAAAGCCACTGCTCTCCATCAAACCTGCTCATGCCCATGAACTCCATGTCACTAAATCCAGTATTAGACACTAAATGTCTAATAGCAAATGTCTCTTTTTTTAACTGTCCCTTGATATTTTTATTTTTTAAAGGATGTTCCAGGGATTGAACCTGGGACCTCATACCTGTGAAGCAGGTACTCAACCACTGAACTATACCAACTCCACTCTATTACATCTTAATAAGAAAATTTTCTTGACTGGTTCCTTCTAGTCTCCTCAACCTTATTCTTGGAATTCTCAAAGGAAAAGTTTATGCTGGTCTGTACTCATTTAAGAATCTCATTCATGCCTATGAATTTAAATACTATGATACCCTAGTGACTAATAAATTTCACTCAAGCCTAGGTCTCTCCACCAAACATCATATGGGAAATGTCACTATCTTCTGATTTATAGGTCTATAAAGCACCTCAAATTTATCAAGTTCCAAGAAATTCCTGATATCTCCCTACAAAACTTCATTTTCCAGAATTCTTCCCAATCTCAGTAAAAGACAGCTCCCTCCTCCCAAATGGGTATAATCTTTTACTCCTTGGAATAATCTTTTACTCCTCTCTCACATCCATATGCAAACTATCTTCAAATCCTTCTGGATTTAACTTCTGGAAGATTTCCAGAGTCTCTACTGCCACAACCCCACTATTTTGCCTCTGGATCATGGCAATAGATTCCAAAATGACCTTTTGGCTACCACTCTTTCTCCTTAAATAATTTTCTCAACACAGCCACTGAAGGGACACTGTTTAAAAGAAGTGAGATTGTGATACCCTTCTTCCCAACATCCCCTACAGCTTCACATACCTCTCAAAGTAAAAGCCAACATCAGCAAAATGCCTGCCATGGCCATGCACAATTAGATTCCTCTACCCCTCTGTTCTTATTCACTATCATCCTCCCCATGTTTGTTCTGCCACAGGAAAACCTGCCTCTCTGCTTTTGTTGAGCACACCAAGCATGCCTCTATCTCAGAGCTGTAATCATTTTACTGTATCCACTGCCTGGAAGCTCTTCTCTCTGCTCCTTTCAAGTGTGTGCTCACTGGCCACCTTTTGGATGAGGTCTTCTCCACTCAATATAGATTAGTAATTCCCTCTTTCCTCACATTTCCTATCACTCTTATTCCACTTTATTTTCTTTTCATTACGTTTATCACTATCTGAAATATATTTATATATAATTTTCACACATTATTATTTTTCACATATTTTTATGTTCAGTCTCTCACAACTAGAATTTGTTTTCTGAGAAGGGTTTTTATCTGTTTTATTCATGCAGAATTCACAGTGCTTGGAACAAATATTAAATAAATCAATCAGATACCATATACTTTGCTAGCTTATGCCTAAAGCCTCAATAAAGAGACACTGACTACCTCCTTAGATAATCCATTCTATCCTTAGAAAATTCTGTTGAAAATTACTGAGCCTATCGTATTTACTTCCGACCATTTGTTCAGAGAACCATCTAATGCAGTCAAAAAGAGCAAGTCTAATTACTCTTCCTTCAGATACTTGATGATAACTTTTGATACTACTGTTATTAAATTTGTATAAAGAATTCTAAAGAGAAGATGTGCAAATAAAAGCAAATATTTGAACAACACGAAGCAGGTGGATGGGACTTGGCAGCTCAATCTCTACTGGATCAATATCCATTGTCTGGGGTTGATCAGAGGGAAACATTTGTGTTTTCAAATGCTTTCTGAGTTAACACATGGCCAATTACCTTGGCTCACTGCAGTTTTCTGACAAATATCCTCTGAAACAACCCACCTATTCAATTAAAATGCAACAAAGGTAAATCTGAAGCCAGTTTCTGAAAATGAAGCTTCCATAAAATATGCAAATGACAATGGTATTGAATAAAGAAAAGACAATAATAACAAAGGATTTTCAAGTCTCAGACTATCATAATAATTTACAGTCATGTAAAGACTTAAGAGATGGTAGGTGCTGAGCAGTAATTAAGAGCCCAGGCCCTAGAGCTAGATCTGAGAATTTAAATTCTGGCTGTGGTAGCCTCAAGCTGTCTCCCAATGGCCTTGGTGGATTACAGAATTGTTATGAACCAGGGACTCATACATGCCTCTCTTTTTCTCCATTTTGAATGGGAGAGTCTATATAGTTTACCCTATATTTGTTCCCCCATTGTATGTCGGCTGTGTGGTGAGGGGAGGGCAAGAGAAAAGCATCTCTTGTTCACAGGTTTGCAGATGAAGAGGTCTGTACGCAAGGACTGTACTGAAGGAACCTCACCTGAAGAGATTCATTTGCACCTGAACTGGATTTAAGTAATAGGATCCTGGATTTCAAGCTGATGCTGTGATGGGATGAGATTCCCAAGGCCTTTGGAAGGCTATGAGTACATTTTGCATGTATAGGAGCATGAAACTTTAGATCCAGAGGGTGGATTGTGGTAGCAGCTCCAAGGTAACTTTGAATGACCATTATCTCCTAGTACTGATGACCTGTGTGGTCCCTCACATATGGAGGCCAGTGACATGGGTGAAAGTTAGAGCATGTAATTTCTGAGGATAGATCATAACAGCCATTGTAGCCATTGTAGTCATTTTAGCTTCTGCCTTGGGCTTTTGGATAACTTCCATTGAGGAAATCATGCCATTGTGTGAGGCACCTCAAGCAGCCATGGGGCAGGTCCTGAATGGAGGTGATTGGGGCTTGTCAGCATCTACTTGCTGCCCAAGTGAGGAACAACCCCTTTCCCCAAGGAAGCAAGTTCCCCAGCCTTGGTCAAGCCCCACCTGACTGGAACCTGGCAAACAACTTCTGGAAAATTCATGAGATACTGAGCCAGAATGCCCAGCCAACAAGCTCCCAAATTCCTGACCAACGGAAACTAAGTTATAACAAATGACTACTGTGTATTAGCCACTATGTTTTAGTGTAATTTATTTTACAAAAATAAATAACAACTGCATGGACACTTCCAAGCTCTCACTTGGTAGCCTTGAGCAAGTTATTTAAACTCTCTGAGCCTCAGTGCTTCATCTGTTAATAGAAGCTCTATCACACTGTGGTTGTAAAGAGCTGGGAAACTGGCCTAGCACACAGCAAAGACAGAATGAATGGTGTCTGTATTACTCAGTGTTCTAGATGGTCAGTAGCATATAATAGATTTTTTCCCTAGGTAAGATGATAGGTATCTCTACAATGAATAAGGTTCCTGCCCACTCACCCTCCAAATCAACCTCTGACGTAAGATACCGCACGCTGTGTTGCTTTGCACAAGTGGATAATGGCACTGACTAGTGCTTTTACAGCAGATGGAATCAGGTTCTAACGGTAGAGAGTGTCAGTAAGTGTATTCATTGTCACAATTTCAGAAATACCAGTAAAAGGAAATTTTATCATTATTTCCATCATATATAATGATCTCTAAAAATGAGATTTGAAAAAGAGAATTACAGAGCAACTCCTCTTTTTTCCATTTTTTCTTTTTTTTTTTTTTAATTTTTTTATTTTTTATTGACTTAGTAATAATATTACATTAAAAATATATATGTGAGGTCCCATTCAACCCCACCCCCCCCACCCCCCCTCTCCCCCCCCCCCAACAACACTCGTTCCCATCATCATGACACATCCATTGGATTTGGTAAGTACATCTTTGGGCACCTCTGCACCTCATATACATTGGTTCACATCATGGCCCATACTCTCCTCTATTCCATCAAGTGGGCCCTGTGAGGATTTACAATGTCTGGTGATTACCTCTGAAGCACCATCCAGGGCAGCTCCATGTCCCGAAGACGCCTCCACCTCTCATCTCTTCCTGCCTTTCCCCATACCCTTTGTCCATTATGTCCACTTTTCCCAATCCAATGCCACCTCTTCTATGTGGACATTGGATTGGTTGTGTCCATTGCACCTCTATGTCAAGAGGAGGCTCAGATTCCACCTGGATGCTGGATGCAATCCTCCCATTTTCAGTTGTAATCACTCTAGGCTCCATGGTGTGGTGGTTGTCCTTCTTCAACTCCATCTTAGCTGAGTGTGGTAAGTCCAATAAATCAGATTGTAGGTGCTGGAGTCTGTTGAGGCTCAGGATCTGGCTATCACATTGTCAGTCCAGAGATTCAAATCCCCTAAATATATCTTAAACCCCAACATTAACTGCACCTCCAGCACATTAGCATGAAAGTCTTATGAAGGGAGATCCCATCTGAGTCTAGATTCATCACACATAAACACCATTTCCAAAGAGGGGCCATCTGCCCTGGTAGTTAACCCCATCGGCCATGACCATAACTCCCATGGGTCTCTTTAGCCCTCAAAGGAACCAATATCTGGGGGTTGTATCTGCTTTATCTGTCTCTCTGACTCTGCTCAGTTGTGCATGAGGGCAAACCTTCTGCCAGCCTCCAGACTCTTTTTTAGAAACTCGTAGCCGTATAAACTCATTTCTCCTTTCCATTTCCCCCTTACTTTAGGTCAAACAGCATTTTAAAGTCATGGTATTTTTCCATTTTTTCTTTACTGAATAAAAAGATCTGTATTATTTCTCTTTTCAGATAAACATGCAAAAACATTCTTGAAGCAGGAATGGTGTGAATATTTCTTTCCCCAGTGGGGATTTCAGAAAATGTTTACTTTCAAAGAAAATGGAGAGAGAGGCTCAAAATTTCCACATCCATCATGAACAACTGCTTTGCCATTCTTCAAGGCCTGGTCCTCTGGGTAGAGAGTAAATCACCAGTTAATAAACTAGAGAAGTAAGAACTCTCCTACTTGCCTGTTAGCTATGCTGTGAGAGGGAGCCCCTGGCATCAGCACTGATGTGCAATGTCAAGCCTTGTCACCAACCAACCTCATCCTGCCTTGAGGCTGAATGAACATCTAGCTCTTACCGCAGATATCCCAGACCCAAATGCTTTAGCTCCACCATTTCAAGAGTACAGCAACTCTTTGCTAAGGCTTTGTTTGGTGCCTGTGCACACACCGCCTTGTGGCTTGGCTCTGCCCCTCTCAGCCCAGCTTAGCTGGGCTCATTCCTCCTGTTCATTTCTCAGTTCCAGTTTCCCTTCTTCAGGAAAGCCCTGGCTGGCCCTCACTGGAGCAGGCTGGGGGCCTCCTATGTGAGACCCTGCTCACACCCTGCCTTTGTGATTGTCAAGTTGTATCCTCCTGGTCTTGTCTGTCTGCCCCTCTGAGCAGCAAACTCCTAGAGCACAGGGGCTGAGTCTTCCACCCAGGACAACTCCTGGGGCCTAGTGAGTCTTCAGTGGATGTTTGGAGATGCCTTTAATTAGTTAATTTAATAGTTAATTAATTAATTAAAACCCATCGCCTGGCGCTTTCTGATGTGGCAGGTGTGCACACCTGCAAGGCATGTGTTAGCTTCCACCCCAGCCCTTTGTGGTCCACTCATGGAAGAGTATTAGATTGTGAATAGGAACCATCATAGTTTACAGATAGCATCCAATCTACTCCAATACACAATCATGGTAACGTGTTTATTTAACTATTCTAACTAGTAACAAATGGCTTGTAAGGCTCCTCATGTCAGATAACAATGTGTCAGAGTCTTACCAAACTGGAAGCTAAAACACTGATTTGCTAACAGTACCCCAGCTCAGGCCGGAGGTAGTTCAGTTACAGGATTCCCCAAGGCACCTAAATGGGCTCATATAATTTGTTACAGTTGTCACTTGTGTTTTTTGGTGCCAGATGCTTCTGCTTTGAACCATTTTGCCCTCCCCTTACTGCTTCCCAGGTTGACCCGTGTTGAGCAGATGTGTTAGAAGGGCTGAGTACGCATTTCCTGGTAAAGTCAAGTTAAATGATACTCTACAGTCAGCAAGTGCATCCACCTATAGCAAATGTGTACCAACTCTCCTCAAGGAATACTAGGTAAAAAAACAAGAAAAGTAAGGTATATTAAATTTACTTAGGATGACTATTGCTTCATTGAATCCAGACAGATTTATCTGGGGTCCCAGTCTACCCTGGTTGTGTGACTAAATTTAAAGAATGTATGTTTACTCATTTTATAAACCCAGATTACAGACCTGGTTCCCACAACTAAAACAGAAGCTTAGGAAAATTGTTGAGGAATTGATTTCAGGAGAAAGTTTACTAGATGAAATCTCAGGTGAAAACAAATGTTACGTCTTTGTGCTGTGGTTATTGAAATGAAAATTTTGAAGTGTGCCTTTAAGAGTACCTAGCGGGCACCCATATGGGACCATCTGTTCTTGCCAAGTTTCTCCCCGAGGTCAGGTGCCTGCAGAGAACAACCAGGAGACCTTGGCCTCCCCTAAGGAAGAGCCAGATGCCAGAGGGGAATCCAGAAGTAACGCTGGTAAATCTATTTACATGAACAGAATGTTTACATGAACAGAATGCTGTGTGCTGTAGTAGACTTTTACATGCCTATTTCCCATAGAACTTTAGTACTAACAGTCAAGAATTCTCGTGACCCCGACCACTTCCTGCCCAGTGCTGCTCTCGCATTTTCTCATTTCCCTCATGAGGGTCGTGGAATACATACAGGCACTGAACCCACAATGAGAGCTAGGCAGAGGTTCTGGTGGAAGGGGGCTTGAGAACAGGACCCTGCCTAGATGCCTCCCAGTAGTGATGTTGAGAAAGAGTGAGGTGCCTTGGCTCAGAGAGTCTTTGAGGGAGAGCCATGGGTATAGGACACAGAGGTCTGCATGTAAAATGGACATTGACTGGGAGGTGAAGGATGAATAAAGTATCAAATGGGCCAGCCAGTGCCCAGCTGTACCCATATTCTTACTGTACTAGTCTTCATGAAGTCCACGAAAAACACACGTCTCTAAGTCTGGGGGAAATGCAATATAAAGTCAACTAACTCTCAGTAGAAATAACTTTGGGGGATATCAAGACCTTATTTTGATTTGCTCCAGGTGAAGCTAATCATAAGGACCTTCTTTTCTGCAGTGATGACCCTCAAGGACCTCCCATCCAAGTCTGTGGCAGCAAATAGTGCAACAGCAGGGAGAGCTTTCCCTGAATGCTGATTCCTGGCTCATGCACAGCTGATGGGAAAGCAATCAAATTACAAATCCATTTCTCTGTCTCTTATGTAAAAATCATCCACCATACATAAATGGCACCATTTAAACAGTTTTAAGTTATAAACAGAAGGGAAATTCTGCATATCCTATAGAATGTGCTATAGTCCCTTAGGAAAACAGACCCATCAAAGAAGTCCAAAAGTTCTTTGGAACAACTGCCTAAAAATAGAAACTAAATATAGGGGAGAGGGGAGGCTGGGGAGAGAGAAAGAATATCAAAATATGAGCAATCCCTACCGAAGATGGGGAAATGTTGGATTACTCTAGGTTCTTGGCTGTGTTGCGTAAATGAATTTAAGAACATGCCAGTTTAATTAAGCCTGTAAAAGGAATTTATTTGGGAAATGGGGGAAAGAACAGAACTTGCTGAGAGATGAGAAAGAAGGACAGAAACACACAAAAATTTGGTGTGGGCTCCTCTAACCGGCAAGAGTGAGCTCTGCCTTGAGTAGTTATCTATTATTTTTTTTTCCTTCCCACAATCTCTTTCTTTTTTTAAAATGTGACATTCAAAAAATACAAGAAGTTCCCATATACCCTTCACCTCTCCTCACTCCACTCCTCTCATATCAACAACCACCACAGCACACTCACTGCACTTGGTGAACACACTCCGGAGCACCACCATACCACATGGATAACAGACCACATTGTAGGTTACATTCTCCCCCATTCCATCCAGTGGACTATGGCAGGATATGCAATGTCCAGCATCTGTCCCTGCAACATCATTCAAGACAACTCCAAGTTCCGAAAATGCCCCCACATCACATATCTTGTTCCCTCTCCCTGCCCCCAGCAACTACCATGGCCACTTTCTCCACATCAATGCTAAAATTTCTTCCATTACTTGTTGGAACCTGAGGCACAGTGGCCTCACAAGAAGAGACATGCTGTCTCTATGGCTACGCTTGCAACCTAAGGAATGCAGTAATTAAGAGTTCCCAGCAAATGGGATGAAGCTGTTAAAGGCTGAAAGAAAAGATGAGCACATAGCTTTTCTGGTGAATAGAACACTTAGACTTTGTACCTTGAGATAAGATTTTTTTTTAATTCTTTAGACTATGGGTAATGCTGATAGTTAACTGCATGTTGCTTGGTGTCATGTAGGCTACGTGTTCCTGCTTGTTGTCACGTAGACTGGGGTATATAGAGAGCCTCTTATAAACAATAAAGTTGTCTGAGGAGTTATTACTCACAGACCCCCTGATCCCAGCTCTCTCACTCGTTCCTTCCCCCTTTTCTCTTTCTTTCATTCCTGATACCCTTTGTGTCCAAATCTCCAACAATTACTAGTCACAATGGTTCCATAGTAGAATATCAGTAAGTCCACACTAATCCATATTTTATTCCTCTCCTGTGGACCCTGGGATGGTGATGTGAACTCCACCTCTATATTGAGAGGGGGCTTAGATTCTGCATGGATGATGGGTGCAATTCTCCTGCTTGCAGTTGTAGGCACTCTTGATTCCCTGATGAGGTGGTTAACCATCTTCAACTCCCTGTTAGCTGGCCTGGGTATGTCCAATGAACCAGAAGGTAGGAGTTGCAAGTCTGCTGAGGCTCAGGGCTGAGCTGGCACATGGATAGTCCAGAGATTCAAGTCTCCTGAGTATACACCAACCCTGGCACCAGCCACAGGTTCTGTAAAAGTGACAGAAGAGACATGTGTAGAAAGGTCACATCTGAGTCCAACTCCATCACACTCAGGAATACAAATTCCAAAGTAGAGCCAACAGACACAGCACAGAATTCCAGAGCCATTTTTCATAACCATAGAAATTTTGGGTCTCCGTAGCCCTCAAGAGAACCAGTATCTGGGGTTGCATCTATCTTGGCTGTCTCTGGGTTCCTGCTGAGGTGTAAGTGCAACCCCTCTGATGACCTCCCAATTCTTTTTTGAAGACTCTTAGCCATATAAACTCATTTGTCTTTGCCATTTCCCCCTTTTATTCAAAGTCAAAAAGCAGTTTTTATCACATGATCCTACATGTAGGCTGAGATATTCTGCTTGTCTGAGTCGACCATTTTATTCAAGGTCTCTTTCTAGTTGCATCGCCAGCTAGTGATTGGTAGTAATCCCTCAGCGCCAGGGAGGCTCATCCCCAGGAGTCATGTCCCACTCTGGAGGGAAGGTAATGCATTTACTTGCTGAGTTTGGCTTAGCGAGTGGCCACATTTGAGTAACATGGAGGCCCTCAGGAAGTAACTCTTAGGCACCCTGCAATTCTAGGCCTAATTCATATTTCAGGCACAAAGGTCATAAGGATAGTCATCAGTATCAAGGGCTCATTGTTGGACCATCCTTCCTTGTTGGTCTTTGCCATTGCACTTGGGAGATTGTTGCTGTTCCATTGAGGAATGAGATAGAGCTCCCCTGGCTAGGAACTCATCACTCCCTCAATTGTCCTTTGTCACTGTAACTACTATGAAAATACCCAACTTATATCCAAACATTTTTATGTACCCTATATACATGCCCTGGAGAACTCCCTCCCAACCATGTGCCCCCCATCAATAACACCCCACACCAGTGTTCCTCCCCTGTCATAGTTGAACCTCTCTGTGGTCAAAACTTCTTCAAAAATGAAACCTAATATATTGCCAAATTCGATTAATAGGAAAATGAAATATAGTGATGGGTTTAAAGATTAGAAATAGAATAAATACTAATTTAGAAAAAATAAAATAAAAATAAATTGGAGTATTAAAAAACAAAAAATATTATAAAGATTTGTTTTTGACGTTTTGCCTTTCATCATTGCAATAGGTGTTGCCCTGTATGTACAGTGGCAAGGCAATTTCTTTCTTTCTTCCTCAATGTCTACATCCTTCTTTCCTTTTTTTTTTTCTACTTTTTAAATTTGTCTTTACAAAAGTTTTAGATCATAGTAATTCACATATACAGTATAAGGGACTCCCATATATCCGACACCAAATCCTTTTTCCCCTTCCCCAGCAATGATCTTTTTACATATTCATGTTATATTTGCTGAAGCTGTTGTACAGATATTTAAACATAGCTTTCAAACATGGTTCCATTTTGTTTTACATTATGGTTTATATTTTAGACTGTACAATTTTCTAAAATTTTAGTTACCTTATGTTTTACATTATAGTTTACATTTTAGCCTATTTGCTTTTATATACTTTTCGTGTACTTTAACATGTCCTATATCCATCACTGCACTATCCTGCAGAACACTTCCACTGCCCCCCAGTTACCCTGATTCCATCTATCCTATACCTCTCTGCCCCTCCCTTCAGGACCAACAGTGATAATCAATCTGCATTACTTGAAGAACCAGATTCAGAGATACTCACAACAGTGCTGAGGGCTTGACATACTCGACTGCCCTAACCAATTGAGAGCCACCAATTCTCTCAAGAGACACAATTTCCTTTTTTTTTTTTTTTTTTTTTTTTCAGCTGTTATTTATTGACATACAGGTAGGCTCTATAGCAACAGGCCTGGAGGTGGCTGCAGTAGTGGGGTAAATGAAAGTTGGAAGGGGCACAATGCACAGACAAGATGGGAGCAGGGCAGGCTGAGGGAACCACTGCCCAAGCCCTAAGGACCCTAATTCTTGCTGGCAGTCTCCTACCCCACCCCCCTGAGAACATCAGGCCTCCCCAGGATGTGGGTACACCTTCACACTCATTGTATGGTTCTCCACCCAATGATATAACACACTATGACAAAATAAGAATGCACACAGTCTCTAGAAGCCTGCCCCTGTGCCAGATGCTCCCCCCCCCCCACTTAAGCATCTTGAACAGGTGATCCATCCTTATTATATTTCCTAAAGAGTTTTCTCAACATTATAGTTTCAACCACATACCTGACAATCTCCCATGTTCAAATGTTTCCAACTACCCCCAATTCCTTGGGCCATCTGATCCATCCTCCTAACCCTAGCCCCCCTCAAGCCCACAAAGCACCACCCAAAGGTATCCCTATGCCCCCATCTTATCCCTTCCCTGTACAAATACTTACCTCCAGCTTATCATAGATTTCACCCATGTAGGCCCCAGCTTG
The DNA here is from genome assembly GCF_030445035.2 of Dasypus novemcinctus. Taxonomy (NCBI): domain Eukaryota; kingdom Metazoa; phylum Chordata; class Mammalia; order Cingulata; family Dasypodidae; genus Dasypus; species Dasypus novemcinctus. Next base: position 7,425,484 of record NC_080674.1, on the reverse strand, counting down.
CAACCTTCCTCTCCCCCTACCAACTTCCTTTAAGCCTATCATCCAGTCTCTAGCTCTCTGAGACAGCTTGGCTTACTTATTTCATATCAAAGAGATCATGTACTATTTGTCCTTCAATGCCTGGCTATCGTCACTCAAAAAAAGGTCCTCAAGATTCATCCATGTTATCCCTTTTGTTAGTACTGCATTCCTTCTTACAGCTGAATAATATTCCATTGTATGTATATACCACATTTTGTTTATCCAGTATCTGTTGATGAGCATTTCTGTTGATTCCAACTTTTGGCAATAGTGAGTAATGCCACTATGAACATCAGTGTGCATATATAGGTACATGTCCTTGTTTTCAGTTCTTCTGGGTATATATCCAGCAGTGTAATTGCTGGGTCATATGGCAAAGCTATAGCTAGTTTTTTGAGGAACCATCAAACTATCCTCCAGAATGGCTGGATCATCCTACATTTCCATCAGCAGTGGATGAGGGTTCCCATTCCTCCACATCTTCTCCAACACTCACAGTCCACAATTGTTTTTTTTTAATCAGCTGCCAGTCTAATAGGTGTAAGATGGTACCTCATTGTAGTTTTAACTTGCATTTCCCTAATAGCTAGTGATGTTGAGCATCTTTTCATGTGCTTTTTAGCCATTAGTATTTCTTCTTTGGAGAAGCTTCTGTTCAAACCACTTGCTCATTTTTTAAATAGGTTGTTTGTCTTTTTACTATTGAGATATAGAAGTTCTTCATATATGATGGATATTAGACTCCTATCAGATATATGATTACCAAATATTTTCTCCCATTGGGAAAGTTGCTTTTCACTTTCTTGATAAGCTCCTTTGAGGTGCAAAAGGCTTTAATTTTGAGCAGGTCCCTTTTATCTAATTTTTTTTTTCTGCTTGCTTTTTGGGTATGAAGTTCATTTCCTATCACAAGGTCCTGTAGATGCTTCTCTAAATTGTCTTCCAAGTCTTGACTCTTATGTTTAGATGTTTGATCCATCTTGAGTTGATTTTTGTATAAGGCGTAAGATGGTTTTCCTCTCTCATTCTTTTGCATATGGATATCCAGTTCTCCAAGCACCTTTTGTTGGTCAATATGTCTATCCTTGTGCCAATACCATGCCATTTTGACCTCTATAGCTTTGTAGTATGTTTTAAAGTCAGGTAGTGTGATTCTTCTGATTTCAATCTTCTTTTTCAATATATCTTTGGCTATTTAATGGATTTTCTCATAGCTTTTATACAAGTTTCAAACAAAGAAAGTTAATCATCAGGGTGGTGCTTCTGAGAAAGGGGTCTGAAAACTTTTACTAGTTTTCTGCTTCAGTTAATCTGTGATGGTTAGGCTAATGTGTCAACTCTGCCAAGTAATTGTGCCCAGTTGTTTGGTCAAGCAAGCACTGGGCTAATTGTAATACAAGGACATTTTTGGACTTCAGTCATCAGTGAGCTTACTGCATAGATGGCTGATTACATCTACAATCAGTCAGGGAGATTGCCATCAGCAATGAGTGAAGTTTTATACAATCAGCTGAATGCCTTAAAAGGCGAGATGATTACAACATTCAGAGAGAATTTCCCAGCTCATCTGTAGAGAGCCATTGTCTTCTGGGAACTCATCAAAGACCTTCATGGGAGCACCTGCTTTGCAGCCTGCATGCAGAATCTGGACTTGTACATCCCTATGGTTATGTGAGAGAATCTTATAAAATCTCATATTGTTTACAAATATCTCCTGTTGATTCTATTTCCCTAGAGAACCCTGACAAATACAGCTTGGTACCAGGAGTGGTTTTTGAGGAACAAAATCTTAAACATGAGATTTCTGAAGTGGTTCTTGGAGTTTTGCAATTGGCTCTCTAATTGGACTCAAGGGTACTAGTGACTCCCTTTGTATAATGAGGAGGCCCCTAACAATCCATGGGATGAGTTGTCAATGGAGATAAGCAAAATATTATCACTGGATGTAATGACTAGGCTATGTGTCAACTCGGCCAGGTAATTGTGCATAGTTGTTTGGTCAAGTAAGCACTGGGCTAACTGTAATACAAGGGCATTTATGGACTTTAGTCACCATTGATTTTGCTGCAGTGGTAAATCATAGATAGCTGGTTATAATTACATCAATCAGGGAGATTGCCATCAGCAGTGAGTGACACTTAATCCAATCAGTTAAATCCCTTAAAAGCAGAGGTTATTCCAGCATAAGAGAGAATTTCCCAGCTCATCTTTGGACAGCCAACATCTCTCAGAACTCATCAAGAATCTTCATTGGACTTTCATTGGAGCTCCTGGTTGCAGCCTGGCTAGACTTGTGTATCCCCATGGCTGTGTGAGAGACTCTGATAAATCTCTTACTATTGACAGATATCCCTTTTTGATTCTGTTTCCCTAGAGAACCCTGACTAACACTGAATTCCCCTACTTTCATGCTTATAAGAGGCAAGGATCTGGGTGAGAGTGTTTTCAATATATTAACAGTTTTCTGGTGTCAAAAGTTGCAATGATGTTGGCTGCCTCCTCCTAGGTATTCTGGATACAATTACAAAAGAATGGGATATGCTAAAGACCTCAAATTTGCAACTTAAGTGCCACATGAATGATGTGAAACTTTCTATGTGTGCTCTGAAAGAAAATCTTGTTTCAGGCAGCTACAGGTTTGAGATCTCTGACTGCCAGACTCAGAGTCTCATTGTACATGTAGCAGAGTTACAAAGGAAACTAAAATCTCAACCTCACAGGTTGTCTGCTGTTAAAGTGAAGGCATTGATTGGAAAAGACTAGAACCCTGAGGATTGGGATGGAGACAAAGGGGATGATGATATCACTGGGGTCATTGGAATGCTAAATTCTGCTGAGACCTTGACAGCTAAACCTGTGATAGCCTACCCGAAGTCAACCTCCAGCCTGCCCCAGGGAATCCAGACCTCCTTCCAACCCTGGGGTGGGTACTACCTAAACTAAAGCCTGCATTGCCTAGCCTCTGGCCTGTCCCCAGGGAGTCTAGACCTCCTCCCAGCCCTGAGGCAGGTACCTCCTGCCATTGAGCCTTACTCCAGTATCAATGCCCAATCTCCACCCTGCCCTGAGGAATCTCCTTCCAACCCCTGCCTGAAGACATTAATCCTGTTTTGCTACATGAAAATGCAAAGGAATGCCCTAAGGTCAGTTGCTTGCAAGGCATTTCTAATCCTTCTCCTTACCCTCCCCCACCACCCCTCTTCTCTTCCACACCTATCACTAAACTAAAATCACAACAAGCTCCCAAAAGTGAAAAAGTGTGACCCATGAGGAATTATGTTATATTCTAAAAGAACTGCATGAATTTTCCAACTTATATAGACAGAAATCAGGGGAATGTGTGTGGGAATGAATACTAATGGTATGGGATAATAATGGAAGGCATATAAAGTTGGATTAGGCTGAATTTATTACTATGGGCCCACTAAGCAAAAATTCTGGATTCAATGCTGTAGCCCAAGGGGTTAGAAAGGGGCTAAGCAGTTTGTTTGGGTGGCTGACTGCAACACAGACCAAAAGGTTGCCTAGCATATCTGAAGTTGAGAAGCCCAATTTGCCCTGGTATACAGTAGAAGAGGCAATTCAAAGGCTTACGGAGATTGGAATGCTAGAATGGATTTATCATTTAAGACCTGCCCACCCACCTCAGGAATGTCCAGAGTGCACACCCTTAACCAGGACTGTGAGGAATAAATTTGTAAGACTAACTCCATCTTCCCAAAGAGCTCTGTAGTACAGATATTGGTGTAGGCAGGACTGTAATAGAATTAGAATCCTTAAACATTATGGGGATGATAGGATCTTGGGCCAGTAAATTCAAATATTGGTAGTTAATCACCAAAGACAAGATAGGCATGGCTATGGCAATGAAAGGCAGACTCAAAGTAGCACTCAAAATAGTCTGTGTTACATAGAGTTATAGTATTGGTTAATAGATCACTGGGTACTTAAATGTGAAATCGATTTCTTCTGGATCAGTATAAGCAGACAAGTTCCAAATCAAGTAAACAAAACCCTAACTCAAATTACAGATGGAGAGAATCATGGCGCCTTAATCAATTCCCAGACTTGAGACAGTTTACAGACCCAGAGCTGCTTGAATGAGGAGAAGGCCAGGTCCCCTTGGGGAAGGATCCTAGTACATTGCCAACGATTTATACTGTTAATCTTCCTCCCGCTTTCCCCAAGGAGACCTACAGCCTTTTACCAAAGTAATTGTGCATTGGGAAAAAGGAAATGATCAGATATTTAGGGGATTATTAGACACTGGCTCAGAAGGGACATTAATTCCAGGAGACTCAAAATGTCACTGTGCTCTACCAATCAGAGTAGGGGCTTATGAAAGTCAGGTGATTTATAGAGTTTCAGCTGAGGTCCATCTCACAGTCGGTCCAGTGGGTCCCCAGATCCATTCTGTGGTTACTTCCCCAGTTTCAGAATTCTTAATTGGAACAGACATACTCAGTAACTGGCAGAATCCCAGCATTGGATCCCTGATTTGTGAAGTCAGGGCTATTATGGTAGGAAAAGCCAAATGGAAGCCACCAGAACTGCCTCTACATAGCAAAATAATAAATCAAATGCAATTCCAGATTCCTACAGGAATTGCAGACATTAGTGCCACCACTAAGGATTTGAAGGATGCAGTGGTGGTGAGTCCCAACAAATCCATATTCAACTCTCCTATTGGCCTGTGCAGAAAAAGGATGATCTTGGAGGACGACAGTAGATAATCATAAACTCAACCAGGTGGTGACTCCAATTGTAGCTGCTGTCCCAGATGTGGTATCATTGCTTGAGCAAATCATCATGTCCTCTGGTACCTGGTATGCAGCTGTTGATCTGACAAATGATTTTTCCTCAGTTACCATTAGTAAAGACCACCAGAAAGAGTTTGCTTTCAATTGGCAAGGCCAGCAATATATCTTCACTGTCCAGCCTCAGGGGTTTATCAACTCTCCCACCCTATGTCATAAAATTGTCCACAGGGATCTTGATCATCTCTCACTCTCACTCTCACAGGAAATCACACTGGTCCATTATATTGATGATATCATGTTGATAGGACCTAGTGGGCAAGAAGTAGCAAAGACTCTAGAGTTATTTGTAAGGCATTTGCATGAGAGAGGATGGGAGATAAATCCAACTAAAATACAGGGGCCTTCCACCTCAGTGAAATTTCTAGGTGTCTAGTGGTGTAGGGCATGTCAAGATATCCTTTCTAAAGTGCAGGATAAGCTGTTGCATCTGCCCCCCACCCATTAAATAAAAAGAGGCACGTGCTTAGTTAGTCTGTTTGGATTTTGGAGACAACACACTCCTCATTTGGGTGTGCTACTCTGGCCCATTTACTGAATGAAAAGAAAAGCTGCTAGTTTTGACTGGGGACGGAAACAAGAGGAGGCTCTGCAACAGGTGCAGGCTGCTGTGCAAGGTGCACTTTCACTTGGGCCATATGACCCAGAAAATCCAATGGTGCTGGAAATTTCAATGGCAAATAGAGATGCTGTCAGCAGCCTTTGTGAGACCCCTATAGAGAATCACAGCACAGACCCTTAGGATTTTGGAGCAAAACCCTGCCATCCCCTGCAGATAACTACTCTCCTTTTGAGAAACAGCTTTCGGCCTGCTGCTGGACCTTAGTAGAAACTGAAAACTTAACCATGGGCCATCATGAGACCATGAGACCTGAGTTGCCTATCATGAGCTGGGTATTGTGTGAACCACCAAACCATTAAATTGGGTGTACAGCAGCACTCCATAATAAAATAGAAGTGGTATATACGAAAGGGCTCAAGTGGGTTCTGAAGGCACAAATAAGTTACATGAGGAAGTAGCCTAAATGCCCACAGTCACCACCCCTGCCATGTTACCTTCTCTTTCCCAGCACACAGCTTTGGCCTCTTGGGGAGCCCCTTACAATCAATAGACTGAGAAAGAGAAAACTAGGGCCTGGTTTACAGATGATTCTGCATGATACGCAGGGATGGAGGTTATGCATGGGCTCAGCAACATGGACTTCCTCTCATCAAGGCTGACTTGGCTACAGTCACTGCTGAGTACCCAGTCTGCCAGCAGCAGAGACCCACACTCAACCCCCAATAAAGCACCATTCCTCGAGGTGACCAGCCTGCTACCTGGTGGCAGGTTGATTACATTGGACCACTTCTATCATGGAAAGGGCAGTGATTTAACTGGAGTAGACACATACACTGGATATGGGTTTGTATTCCCTACACAAAATGCTTTTTCCAAAACTGCCATCCATGGACTTTTTGAATATCTTATCAATCACCATGGCATTCCACACAGCATCACTTCTGATCTAGGAACACATTTACAGTAAATGATGTGCAGGAATGGACATGTGCCCAGGGAATTCACTGGTCTTACCATGTTCCCATCATCCTAAAGCAGCTGGATTGATAGAAATGGTGGAATGGCTTTTTGAAGACTCAATTACAGTACCAGCTGGGTGGCGATACCTTACAGGGCTGGGGAAATGTTCTCCAGGAGGCTATGTATGCTCTAAATCACATCTATTCTATGGTGCTACTTCTCCCATAGCTAGGATTCACGGTTCCAGACTCAAAGGGTAGAAATGGGAGTGGCACTGGTCACTATTACCACTAGTGATTCACTAGGAAAATTTTTGCTTCCTGTCTCTGCAACCTTAAACTCTGCTGGTCTAAAGATCTTAGTTCCAAGAGGAAGAATGCTTCTACCAGGAAATACAATGATGATTACATTGACCTGGAAATTAAGATTGCCACCTATATTAGAATTGTCCTGAATGACTTTGCAATTATGGATACAGGCCATGATATATTTTGTCATAACATACAAAATTGTGCAGGACAGAATGTAAACTGTAATTTAAACTACTAAAACCACGCCTAGCAACAATGCTCCAATATGTGTTCATCAATTGTAACAAATATACCAAACTAATGAGGGATTTTGTTAATGTGGGAAAGTGTGGGAGTGGTAAGGAGTGGGGCATATGGGAATCCCCAATATTTTTTATGTAACATTTATGTAATCTAAAATATTTTTAAAGTATTAAAAGAGATTGCCAGCTGGCCACTTTGGGGTCCTTTTACCTCTGAATCAATGGGCAAAGAAAGGAATTACTGTACTGGCTGGGGTGATTGATCCTATCAAGGGGAAATAGGACTGCATCTACATAATGGGGGTAAAAAAGAGTTTGCCTAGAATACAGGACATCCTCTAGGGCATCTCTTAGTACTTCCCTGCCCTATGATTAAAGTCAATGGAAAATCGACAACAACCCAATCCAAGCAGGACTAACAGTAGGCTAGAAGCTTCAGGAATGAAAGTTTGAGTCACCCCACCATGTAAAGAACCCCAGCCCAGCTGAGGTGCTTGCTGAAGGAATTGGAAACATTGAATGGATTGTGGAAAAAGGCAGTAATAAATATGAACTTCGATCACGTGACCAGTTATAGAAACGAAGACTGTAATAGTCATGAATCTTTCTTCCATGTTTTGAGTATGATTGTGTATGCACATAAAATGAATATCTTTGTTTTCTTCCCTACCTTTTCCCTTATCATATGACAGCTTGTATTAGTTTCATGTCATAATATTTAAGGATGTCAAGTTTAGAGTGACTATTACCAAGGACTTGCACCCTATTCAGTAGGAAATTAATGCATTTCTGGTTGTATGCAGAATAGTTGAATATTGTTAGCCAGAAATATATATATGCATGTCTGTTATTGTTTTTATTTAGAGACTAAGTATGGTTTAAGTTCGTGTGTATGGTTGCCAAGTTGACAAGGGGTGGATTGTGATGGTTAGGCTACTGCGTCAACTCAGCCAGGTAATTGTGCCCAGTTGTGTGGTCAAGCAAGCACTGGGCTAATTGTAATACAAGGACATTTATGGACTTTAATCATCAGTGAGTTTACAGCAGATAGCTGATTACAACTACAATCAACCAGGGAGATTGCCGTTAGCAGTGAGCAATGTTTTATCCATTCAGTTGAATGCCTTAAAAGGGGAAGTGATTTCAGCATTCAGGGAGAGAATTTTCCAGTTCAACTTTGGCCTGCCGAAGTCTCCTGGGAGCTCATCAAGGACCTTCATCCAACCTTCATCGGAGTCCCTGGTTTGCAGCCTGCCTGCAGAATCTGGAATAGTCCATCCCCACAGTCACGTGAGAGAATTTTACAAAATCTCATACTATTTACAGATATCTCCTGTTGATTCTCCTTCCCTAGAGAACCCTGACTAATGCAAAATCCTAAAATGTATATGGTTCCTGGTGCCTAGCAGTCTAGGATGCTATGGATGAAAGAGTGTAGATGAATGAAGGAGGGCATACACTGTGCATTCGTTAGTGACTGTTCTGGTTAACGTTAACTCTAGAACTCTCCATGCCCTCTAACGTGTGCAATTGTGACATTGGGTTGAATGGGACCTCATATTTTTCATAATGTAATTAAAAAATAAATAAATAAATAAAAGATAAAAAAAAATTGTGACATTGACTTTTCTAACACTATTCCTTTAATGCCTCAATGATTGTGTTATACTGGGTTCTTCTAGTGCTACATACTTGCTTTGGGAGAAGGATGTTGTAATAAATATTCTTGTAGGTATTTTTTTTAATGGTATTGAGTAGGATGAACTGAAACAATAGGCTGCTGATGCCCCTTTTCCTGTTAGAAAACATCCTTTAGTCTTTCTCAAGGCCTCTGCTTCCCTGGGGCTGTTCTACCTGGCTTCTCAGTATGATGCATATTAGGGTCCACATGGCAGGAAGCTTTAACTAAATGAAATCTCTGATTTCCAAAAATTTTGAGGGTTATCTAACAAATGCAAGAACATTAAGACAGTATGAATGTATATATGTGTGGACATAGATGCATGTATAGGTATGGTGTAAGTGTAGGTATAGATATACATATGTGCATAGCACATGCACTCACACATGCACACATGCATGGCACCTTTGCCTGCTTCCATGCTCTTCTGTCCCATGAATCTATCAGTGTTTTGTGTACCAGTTCCAGAATGTATTTCATTTCTCTATCATTATAGCACAGATTCATAAGTGGTGGAACATTATTCATTCCTTTTCAAAATTGTCCTTCATTCTCTTATTACATATTTCTTCCAGACATACTTTAGACTCACCTGGTAGTTTTGTAAGGATTTTTAGTAAAATTGCAGTGAATTTATATACATTAATTCATAAAGTATTTACATCTTTAAAATAGTGAATCTTCCCATCTAGGAACATTGTGTGACAACTATTGATCTAGATTTTCTTTAGTGTCATTATTAAAATTTTACAGCTTTCTCCAAAGATGTCTTTCATCTTTCTTCAAATATAATTATTTTACAGTCTTTGTTGCAACATGAATGAATTTAACTTCTTTAAGACACTTACTTTTTCTATAATATCAGGAAAAACATTAAAGTCAAAGATTTTTTTTTAATATGTCTTATCGTTAAGATATCTTTTTGTTTTTTTATTTTTTTTTATACGGGGGACCAGGGGTTGAATCTGGGACCTTGTATGTGAGAAGCTGGTGCTGAACCACTGAGCCACATTGGCTCCCCTGAATTGGTTTTCCATTTGTTTGCTTGTTGTTTGTTTTTTGTTTTGTTTTGTTTTCAGGAGGCACTGGGGACTGAACCTGGGACCTCCCATGTGGGAGGCAGGTGCTCAACCACTTGAACCACATTTGCTCCCAAAGTCACAGCTTTTCGAAGATTAAACTTTTCAAAAGGATCATGGGAAAGAACCCAACACCTAATAAATGATGAATACGCTAAAAGTTCCACAGGTTGGAAAAGAAGCCACAGGCAATCATCCGCTCTTCTGCAGAAATGCATGTCAAACCACACAAAACAGATGTTATTCCAATCAAACATGAAAGCACCCCAGAGAAAATTGTTGTGGAACATTTTAAACTGTGTAAAGTTTTTCATATACACATATTGTGTTAGGTTCTCACAGTAACACTAGTTAAAGCTGTTATTATGCTAATGAGACAAAGCTCACAGTAATTTGCCAGCACTAAGTAAAGTTTAATTTGTAGAGGCAGAACTCGAATCCAGGTTTTTCTACTGAAATCCAACCTTTTCCCACAACTACACTGACCAACCAATTTATATGGTCCCCAGTTACACAATGTGTCATCTCCAAAATTAAAAATTAAGTCAGGTCTCACTTAAATTTAATCTCAATTCCTTCTTACACTGAAATTGTTTCTTATTATGTCTTGGGAAACAAAGAATGAACTGCAGTTCACCTACTTAATTCTTGGCAAAATAATTGTTTGTGTATATACTATTTGGAGGGGGTAATTTTACTACCTCTTGAGATTTTCTCTAGAAAAAAATAATTCTTTACTCCTAAATCTTTATTTAGTTAACCCTATTATCCTATGAATGGTTCTCATTTCCTCAAATTTTTTTGACATATTTTTATGTATAGACTTCCAAATTATATACATTCACCAAGAGTCCAACTTGCGCTGTAGATGTTGAATATTACAGACTGCGGCTGCAGATGTGACCCTGTCTATGTCCCTAAGAGTGTTGCTTCATTTGTGAACAGCCAGATACTTGCTGAAACTCCACCTTTTAATAGCTGTGTCACCTTCCCTTTAGTGAGAAATGACAGGACCTAGTAACAGATGTGAAAAAAAGAGAACAAGTCAAGAGAACTATAAGAGGTAAAGAATAAATTTGATAGTTTGTGATGGATTGATGATAGATGGATGCCAGAAAATCATGTCTTAGAGCTAACCCATTCCTGGGGATATAAACTTATTAAGGGCCTTCTGATTAGGACCCAGGGTGGGTCTTAATCTTCTTAGTGGAGTGCTTTATAAAGAGAGAAAACCAGGGAAGTTGAAAGAGGAAGCTACAGAAACCAGATGCTGAAAAGGATGAGACTCAAGGGAGAAAGGACACACTGCCTACTTAACAAAGGAGTCCAAGATCGCTTACAGCGGGTCTTCAGGGAGAGACCCTAAGGAGGAGGCAGCCCCTCCCATGAGCCCCGTTGGCAGTTGCTTCTGAAAATGGATGAAGAAAACAAAACAAAAATTGCGTTTGGTTTTTGAGTCAGGAAAATTAATATTCAGCTTTAACTATGTGCATAGTTTGCTACAGAATCAAAGAAAATCACTTAAGATGAAAAAAATCCAAAATTGCATAAAATAAATGGTATTTATTTATTTGTAGTGGGCACAAATGGTCACACATGAAAAAAAGAAAGCATGCAACATTTTGGTTCTAGAACACAACTTTTGTTTCAGGCCCAGCTCCCACCTCGTGTGAGAAATTTAATATAATAAGCCTCAAGCAAAATAAGTCATTCCCTTTAAAACTCTCCTTAGGGTCTGCCCCCCTCCATCCGCTCCACACACCCTTTCCTATCCCTGGATTTATAAGGCACTGGCACGGGGGTGGGGGTGGGAGTGTGGTGTCCAGGTGGCTCAGCTTCCCACTCGCCATATTCTGTAGGTTACTTGGGGTTGACCCCACCCAATGTGGGAGGGGACTTGGCAAGACCGTCAAGGCCTGGAGGCAGATGTCCCCCAGGACCATCGGGAGGTTAGCATCAGTGCAGCAGAGGATGGTGGAGAAGAGGAGGTGGGACAACCAAGGGAGTTTAGGGACTGGAGGGCAGGCCAATAGAGCAAATATAACACACAGCAAGTCAGGGAGTGCTGTGGTAACTGGATAAGCTGGCTGACCCTCGCTGCATCATCGGAAGCCAGTGTAAGTCAATAGAGGATATATCTAGGTCTCGTATTTGTCCATATCGTACTGGAGAAGCAGGGACAAAAGTAGGCACTGAGCACAGCTATTCCTTTTAAAGAAAACATTCTTATAAAGTGCTCCACAATAAAGTGTTATATAACTGAACTATCTCTCTGGGTCTGTGGATTAAAGGTAACACTAGATGGAAATTTCAGCAAGTAGTGTGGTATTGCCAGGAAATGAGAAACCAGAGTAGTGCCCAGAGTCAATGACACGGTTAAATATCTGCAGCCACTGGGAAAACGCTTGACTTATTTGAAAACCCGGATGTCATTTTGCTGCCATTACAGATAAGGAAGCTATCTACTTGAGCTCTTATAAAGTATGCAGCCTGCTATGAATTATCCCCGGTGAATGGGGTCGTTTTTCCCCTTTGATCTTCATTCTTTGGTCATAACTTGACACAGAAATTGCTCCTCAAAATCCTTGTGGCCTTGTGTTAAACCCCACAGGTATCTAATTACCCAGGTGAATGTCAAGAGAAAAAGAACAATTCCAAAAATGGTCTAAAATTCTCTCCTTGTTTAATTTGGCTGCCAGAGAATTGGTTTGTCTCAAAGGGAACTGAAGCAGCCATTCAGGGAAACAAGGTTAGCTGCTGACTAACACAAAGAGGCTCTATGTTATCATTTAAGCCAGGACAGAAAAATGCCCCATCCCATGGGAATCCAGAAAGCAAAACCTCAGTGGGAACCAGAAACAATTTCGAATTCTGGGGAAGGACTAACGATGCCCCGATACCTAAGAAAATCAGGGGAGTAGATGCTCAGTGTGAAAATTCAGCCACCAAGGCCAACCCTGCCCGGGGGTCCTCTCAGCCAGTGGAGCTCCACGGCTATGGCGGAAAGTGGACTTTGCCACTTACTGGATCGCTTAACACCCCAGAATGTGCAATGACAAGCACTAGGAAAAGAGGACTTGTACCAATAAATAGAGAAGGCAAAATCATCTGTTTAAGTGCTATATTACGGGCCTGTTTGCAGGGATAAAACTTAAAATGGATTTGGGTGTGCAGGAGGAGTTAATGAAATCATCAGACTATCTCCTTACCACATACTTAGGGAGGTGTTTTTTTGGTAACACAGGATCTATGTGAGGATATTGGTAATCAGAGTATCACTATTTCTAGCTATTTTAGTCAGAATGCTTTTTCTCATTAATTTACTTTGAGTAAGTTTTCTAAGGTTTACAGGTTTAACGAATAAGGCAGTGTGGAGGGGTGTGGGAAAGCATCACGGCACTCAAGGCCTCATATCTTGGTTTCTGGATGCTTAATAGTTTTATGGCCATGGCTGGTACACTTTTGACAGGTTATTAAACCATGAGCCAATGATAGTATCCAATTCAGAAATTACAATGTCTAAATGGGACTCCCAAATCTGGGACTTCAGTAAAAGGAGAGCAAAGCATTCTTATTTCCCCTGCCACCATCGGGTAATATCACATTTGATCACCTAACACCTTATTACTCTTTGACAAATGAGAAAAGTTGACTTTCTGGGAATTTAGTTGATCAGAAATATTCCCACCTAGGAAACGGTGTCCATGAATTTGAAAATCTAGCTTTTATGGTTGAACTCGTGTTCTGTTTGTTGAAACAGAGGGACGCCAACCCTAGCCTGGCCCTTATTCAGGCAGTGATCTTAGGCAGGGCACATTACATCAGGGTGTGTCTCATCCATCCCACCAGTAGTAAGTCAACAATGGAGCAGCTTCTTAGGACAAGCGTCAGTCGACTCTGCAGGGCCAGCCCTTCTGCCTTTCTACTCACAGCTTCTTAAGAGACTCTCTTTCCCCGTGTTGCCTCTATTTCACCTCTGGATTTTGAGAGGTTCTCTGCTGGGTTTTTGTTCCTGCTGTCAGCTGTGCACAGAGCCTGAGGTGACTGTGACTCACATGCAAAGACCAAGAGAGACCCCACGTCAAGAGATCTGCACACTAATCAGATGGTCAGGGAAGGACTCAAAAGTCAGGGCCATTGGGGTGTTCCTGTAAGGTGAGGGTTGAGAATTGCAGACTTTTGATAAACCAGCTCAGTGTAGAGCGGAGCGCAGTGTGGCTTGTCGGCTCCCCTTGATCTTCCCATGGGAACCCGGAGTGATTTAAAGTCCTTGTGGCTGAGACTTGAGCAGGGTTCCCAATCCCGTGCAGGAGGGGAAAGGCAAGGGGAGGGAAAGACCAGGGGCTGAGCTGCGACCACCCAGCTAGTGGGGGTAGAGCTGGATTCCCTCTGGCCTCCCTGGCGCCTGTGCTAGAGGCTTAAAAGTTTATGCTCAGAGAATGGTACACGCGTGACTTTTCAGATGTCATTGAAGAAAAACTCTTCTCCAATGATGGACCAGACTTTTCTTGCAAGAGCAAGATCTCTTGAAGTTTAACAGTGAAGACTGACATGAAGCTAAATTACACAAGCCATTTAATTCCCAGACATCCTAACAAATAAACAACCCGAGTACTCGATGTGAGAAGCTGTGCATAGAGAGTAGATCACATTCTCGCTAACCCTTATTGCACTAATGAAGGGTGCCAAATGCAGTCATTACGGTAATGAGGAAGGAAACAGTGGAATCGAAGCTTCCCTCAAAGACCAGCAACATCTGACGGGGTGGGACCCTCACCAGCTGGGGCTTTGACCCAAGCCTGGAGACTCAGCTGGGCAGGCAAGTGTGTGAATGTGTGTAAGTTGTGTTTGTGTGTGTCTGTGTGTGTTTGGGAATGTGTGTGAGTGTGAGCATGTGCATATGTTTGTGTGTTTTATGAGAGTGCATGGAAGAGTTGGGGGAGAGTGTGCATGAGTACAAATTCTTCTGTTTGCCTGTTTCTGGGCTTTGGGGGGTTACTGTAAAGGTGGCAGGAAATATGGACACAGGAATTTCTTCTATCAGTGCATGTGTGTGTTGCTGAAACTTCACAGTGCCCTAGGAAACTAAAAACGTGATGCGGAAACTCTTCAAAACTGAGAAACGAGATCCCTCATGAATACATGCATTCCTAACCTTTCTCTGAGGTGTCTTATCTTGACAGCAGTTTTCAGGCATGGGTTTGCCTTATCAGTGGAAAGAAGTCAGCTAGAAGTGGTTGTGCAAATTTCTCTTTTACTTCATTTTTCAGCCTGTTCTCTCGTTCCCTTCATACTTTCAGAACATAGATTCTGATCACTTCAGAGTAAAACTTTCAAAGAAGAATGATTTGGAATTGCCTTTTGCTACTTTTAGATCCAGCTTCCATATATGTGCGAAAGAAACATAAGTGGCAAAGTGAGAAAAGCACAGAGGGATTTTTGAATCTGTTCTTCCTGTTTTGCCCTATAATTGGGCACACAGCGCTCGTTTGAAAGTTCTAACAGGGAGTTTGGCTACAATTCTTTGTCCTTGCAGGAAGAACTTTCCTCCTTCTTTGGGGAAGGGCCTCCTTTCAGGAAGGACAGGCTTTGAAGGACAGCCATGGGCAGCTGCTGCTTCTGCCGAATGGCTCCAAGGAAACCATTGGGGAGCGCTCATGGCCCCCAAAACAGCTGCTTTCAATCCAGAGGAAAATGCATTTGTCTAGACTCACCCTGTAGAGTAAAAGCCCCAAAAAGAAGCCCCCAAAAGAAGCAGTAAATTCAGTAGAATAAATAAAGTGTATAAATAAAGCAGAGAGACCGGTGGGAAAATCTGTGGTCAAGAACTTCAGGTTTCCTCTTCAGGTCGATTTTCACCTTGAAATGTTCATATTAAGGAGTATTGGCCTCCTCTGTATAGAAATGCTTATTAATTTTCTGATAAGACTTGCCTTAAGCCCTGAGCACTGAGGACACAACTGCACAATAGCAAGTTTGTTTGCTACAGATTTTTGAGATGGAAGCTGAGAGCTGTCGGTGGCAGCTCCTGCACATGGTAAGCTCCTATGACAACGGGGCTGGCCTTCTGCCCCGGGCAGAGGACTTGAGAGCGTGTTCACCTTCACCTCTGGCCTTCTTGCCAGTCTGGAGCTCTGCCCAGGGGCTGCTGCGGTTCCCACTGGGAAGTGGCCTCCAGTCAGGGACTCTCATCAAACTGCGACCTCGCCCTGTCCTTGGTGATAATGGCTGCATTTTCTTTTCTATAAAATGCAGGTAACAGCAGTCATTCACTTACCAATAATCAGTATTTGTGTGATAAAGTGTTGAACTGTTGGGCAAATTGGAAGAATATTGTGCATGAATTTTTTCTTTATGGATTTTCATTTTCATGATCTTCACAATTTTTAGATTAAACCCACAGGCAAAGGGACTATATCTGGCAATGGAAAAGGCATCTGAGTGTCATTTCTGGCATCTTAGGAAGCCAAAATATTTTAATTTCCAAGAAGAAAGACACCTGCAGCAAAGACTTTTGCCCTGCACTTTTCTTATTGACTTATTTTCTTTATAATTTAAAGATTTATTTTTTATTATTTCTCTCCTTCCCCCACCCCACCCCCAATTGTGTGCTGTCTGTGTTGACTCGCTGTGTGTTCTTCAGTGTCCACTTGCACCCTTGGTGGCACTGGGAAACTGCATCTCTTTTTTGTTGCATCATCTTGCTGTGTCAGCTTTCCATGTGTGCGGCACCTCTCCTGGGCAGGCTGCACTTTTTTCACATGGGGCAGCTCTCTTTGCAGGGTGCACTCCTTGTACACGGGCACCCCCATGCAGGGGTGCTCCTGTGTGGCACGGCACTCCTTGCGCATGGCAGCTCTGTGCGTGGGCCAGCTCATCATATGGGTCAGGAGGCCCTGGGTTTGAACCCTGGGTCCTCCCATATGGTAAGCAAATGCCCTATCAGCTGAGCCACATCCAGTTCCCTCTTATTGACTTAAAATAAGATGCAGAAGGATTTTTAATATACCTTGATAGACACGTGTCAGAGGGAAGCACTGAATGAATTTCTTTGTATCAGTGACATCCTTGGAAAGTTATCTGAGCCACCTGTACAAAGTCTGTTGAACTTTACACATCAACTCCAATGGACACACAAATGTTTTCTTCCAGCCCAGAAAGACAACCAACATCCTTTATTATTTGTCATGTACTACAAAGCATGGGAAGGGGAAAGAAGGAAAACAAAACAAGAGTCAACTTTGATCAGTACAATTGTTTTTCACTAGAAGGGTATATATATTTAGATGACCGAAATTCTTGCATGGTTTTTGAAGCCCATACGCTGAATCCTTCCATGGAGCTGAGTTTAAGTATCTTATTCTAACCTAGTTTTATTTTATTATGCATTGAAGAGCAAACAGATTGATGGTTCTTAATAAATGTGCTCAATCAATAAATGGCACCTATAGAGAATAAAATAAATCAAACTTCCAAAATAGTGTATTTAGGACCCATGGAATATAGACAAATAAAGTGCTTTTATCAAAGCACTGACAAGGTCACAAATATTTTGTTCAGGGAGGGATAGATGAATATTGGGAAAACAAGTGCTAGAAAGGAAAATAAAACAGGGAAAAATCAAATTCGGATTTAGTGATTGGAGCATTAGGCAAGGAAACACACAGATGGAAAACAACCTAATTGCCAAACAAGGAATAATAAATTTGGACTCCAACTAAACAGAGATATATTTGTTTAAGCAGAGAAAAAATAAAATGTATTTCTTACTGTGATGGTTAATTTCATATGTCAACTTGGTTATGTTACAGTGTCCATTTGTTTGGTCAAGCAAGCACCAGCAGAATTGTAACACTGAGGAAATTTTGTAGTTGGATTTGCATCATTAGGCAGTTGGTTGCATCTATGGCTGATAACATCTACAAACAAAATCTCTCCACATCCCCTCAGTTGGAGGTCTTAAAAGCCAGAACTGAGAATATCTGCCTCTACTTTACCCAGTCAGCTTCCCCTGGGGCTGTTAACTTTAACAGTTATGGAGTTTCCAGTAGGCCTTGCCCAGTGGAGTCTGGACTGGCCAGATTTCAGAATCTCCTTTATTGGAGTTCCCAGCTTATGGCCAGGTCGAGTCAAGGTGGGTCTTTGTACATATTACTGGAGGCCTTGGAAAGAGAGGTAATTCGGGTTCAGTGAGTCAGTAGAAGCAGTAACTCAGCAGAAACCAGAAGAAGAGATTCAAGAAGAGAGAGATAGCCATGCCATAGGAGGCAGAGGTACAAGCCAGGGAACCCCGAGGACATGGCCATGTGATGGAGGACTGGGGACTGAAAGACATAAACTGAAGACTGAACTATTCATCACAAAAGAACTGGAAATTGATGATTTGGAAAATGTTCAGCTTGTCCAGATAGTGTGTTCTGAGAGTAGGTCCAGAAGTGGCTCTATCAGGGCTCTCCCTGAGCTCCTGGGAGGTGAGCCCTGGAGATCAGGGCTGGGGGCAGAAGAGGCCTCAGTTTAGCTGAACCACAGAAGCAGATTAGGTGTAGAATTCAAGGAACCAGTCACTTATTTCAGAGAAAGTCCAGATTGGAAACGCCTTCAACTAGGAAGGATATGTGAAAAATCCTTTTGTGTGATGGCTTGGATCCCTTTTAACTACATGCAGACCTGACAAAGATTTTGAAAAGTTTATATGGGTGGAGGTACTGCCAGCCTGGACTAGGAGGAGGGGCTGGGGACAGAAATGGGATGAGCAGGGGCTGGGATGGCTTCAAAGGCAGAGCCATGAGGGCCGAGGTCTGGACCAATGCTCAGGGAGAATGCAGCTGCCACCACAAAGATGGAGTGGGTGGGGCTTATCTCCTGGCATTCAGGGAGAGCATGGCCACTGCCCAAGGCCTTGGAAAAGGTAGTGCTACCTCTCCAGCAGGTCCAGAGTTCACAAGTCTCAAACCACAGATGACTTCCAGACCTTGAAAGCTAATGGCATTTACCCTGAGCGGTTTCAAATTTGTCTGCAACCTATTATTTATGTTTTCCTTCACATTTCTTCCTTTTGGAATGGTTATGTCTATTCTGTGTCTGCCCCGCCTTTATATTTTTGGATAATGCATTTTCTAGGTTTCACAAGTCCACAGATGGAGTGGAATTTTGACCCCAGGACAGACCACACCCAGAACTAATTTTGATGAAACCTAATTGCTAAAAGTGCTACAACTTTTGGAATATTGGATTGTAGTGAGCATATTTTGCGTGGGAAGAGCTTGTCTTTTGAGGGATTTGGAGGGCAGACTGAGGTAGAATGAATCAGGTACCCCAACAAAAGACGTGTGCCTAACCTTAATCTGTGTTTCTGTAGGCAGGAACCCATTTGTAAATAGGACCCTTTGAAGATGCATTATCAGTTAAGGTGAGGACTCATTTGTGAATCAGATCGTCTAAAAGTCTGTTCAGGTGTGGCCCAGCTGTAGCAACCCAGTCCTTAGTCCATACTTTTGGAGGCCATACAGAGAGAAACTGGAAGCCTGAGGTCAGAGAAACCCCTGAGAGAAGCCGGAACACAGCAAAACAGAACAGCAGACAGAAGGAGGAAGAGAGAGCTTGACTTAACAAGGGGTTCTCCATTTAAATTTGAGTAACTTGTTGCCTCTCTACATTCTGAAACAAAGAGCTGAATTTGAACCCTGTGAAAGAAGATTGTATCACTCCTATACTCAAAAAAATAATTGCCGGTGAAGCAAATTTGCTGTTCCTAAAACTTGTCTTTTTGTTGTTGCATTTCTTAGCCAAGGAGGTGTATTTTCACAGTGCTGTCTAGAAGGTAAACCACATGGCTTAGTCCTGTTGCTTCAGAAATCCTCATTCCAAATCAATGAGTAAAGAGGAAGAAAGAAACCAACACAAGTGCACTGAAATGCATGTTTTTTTGCTTTTATTAGCTGCAGAGAAAATATATACGAATGCTTAAGAACTTGAGAGATTTTAGTTGCTCTAATTACTTGGCACAGCTAACATCACAAAGGAGCTCTACCTCAAGACCTCCTGCAGTCCTAGTTTCTAGACAAAGCAGTGAAATTTAGGTCACAATATTTTCAATATTTTTTATATTCTTTTTTTTTAAAGCAAATTCTCTTTCACAACAATTTGCAATTTCTGTCCAAAATCAAATGCTGAATTAACTCATTCGCTACTGAAAGTTTCTACTGTGAGATTAATTCTGAGTGAAATGAATTGACTTCTCTTTCTCCTAATGCATTGCTTAGCAAAGGCAGACTTCTGCAAAAGGAAAATCACAGCCCTAGGGTTACATGAAAAGCAACCACGAGAAGAAAATGACAGAGGAAAAATTAAACACGGGAAAAACTGCCCCGAACAAATACTATACACTAACATCTTGATTTTATAGTATTTCATCTCTAAAAAAGTTCTCCAAATTGCCTTATATATTTGGGAAGGAACCAATGGATTTAAGCCAAGTGGAGAGGAGAATCCTCAAGCAGAAACCGTTGCCCTCAACTTCTGCCTCAGAACTGGCCTCCCCATCCTGGGCCCCACATCTCAGGGTTGCCACACCCTCTCTTACAGGGACCCAGACGCGGAAGGTCCAGTGAGCGGCAGCCCCAGTATTACCATATTTTGTCTAGTTCTTGATTATGCTGCAGAAATGAACTTCAAGAGCTCGTCAGGTGAGTTAGGCCAGTGATTTATTTAGGCAGGGAGGGACAAGAAATGGGAGAAAATAACAGATCAGGGGTCCCAGGTACAGAGGAAGGGGCTGAAAAGTGTTGAAGAGGGCTGATTTACAGGCTATAATTCCCCATTACAGGTTGGGCAGGAACAGGGGTCCACAGGCAAGAGCGCACGCTCAGGCCTTGCCCCTGCTTTTTGAACTATTAATTATTCCACCCCTTTGCTAATGGTAGGGGAAGAGTCCCAGCTGTTTGCTGTTTTGCTTGATTACCCCACCATCAATCACCCATGAGGGCCCAATGATAAAGCCCCTGAGGAATATCCGGGGCTTCTCCTGGCTCCCGGAGGAAATGGCAGAATCTTGTTTGTGGGAGGTTCTTCCAGCAGCCATCTCGGGTTATTGAAGTCCACATGAACTTCTTGCCAGGTTCCAGATCCATCTATGGATTCCCTATCTTACTGGCTGTCTTCACCAGGCCAGTGGCACTGCTCAGGGCGAGGGAGGGCAGGCGTCCCCACCAGCCTCACTCCAGGATCAAGGACTCGCAGGTTCGCCCATGGCCACGGCTCTTCCTGTTTTTCTCAGAGTGTTCCTCCCTCTGATGGGTGATGGGCAGACCTCTGATGGGTGGGTCCTGGAGGGGTCCCCAGCACAGCCCCTGATTTCCCACCTGTGGCTCTAGACCATCAAGGACTGAAGGAGCAGAAGGTCTGTTGAGTCAGCCTCATCCCTGGGCAAGGCTGGTGGAAGGACACATTCACGAGGGGCCATGGATGCTCCGACAACTGCAGACTCGCCCTCCTGGTGCCCCCAGTTACTGGGCCACCTGCAAACAGAGGTGCTGGGCAGGTGGGTGCCTCCCACAGAGGACAGAGTGCATGGTGGAGCCCACAGACTCAGGTCGTTCTTCCCACCTACCCTTGGACACCTGCCCTGGCTGCAGAGAGAACAGAACAGAAGGCAGAACCACACAGTGGAGCTCCTGCCTTGGAGTGGAAGCTAGGGCTGGCCAAGACCTTGGCCTTGGACATGGGTTTTAGAGTTAGACAGCATGGACTTGACCCTGGACCCAGGACTTAACAGGCACATAACAGGGCAATTGCTTCATTTGCTTGAGAATTCATTCCTTCTTACTAAATTGGGGACATAGTAAAGTAGCAGTTTGATATGGTTATGATTCCAAAAAGTAGATATTGGATTATGTTTGCAATCTGATTTGTACCTGGGTATGATTGAGTTATGATTAGGGCATGGAGTCCCCACCCCTTGGTGGGTGGGGACTCAGATAAAAGGCATGGCAAAGAACAGAGTTGAAGGTTTCTGATTTTGGAGTTTTGATGTTGCAGTGTGATGCTGAAGACTTAAGCTGGAGCCCCAGGGAAAGAGACAGAGCCGTTCGCCTGATAGTCTACAGCTGACCTTGTGGAAAGGGGCAAAGCCTAGAGAGCCTCATACTCCACAGGTGAACTTGTGGAGAAACCAGAAGAGCTGAGCCCAAAGGAACCCAGGAAGCCTGAACCCTCGCAGAAACATTGGCAGCCATCTTGCTCCAACATGCGGAAATAGACTTTGGTGAGGCAAATAACTTATGCTTTATGACCTGGTAGCTGTAAGCTCCTACCCCAAATAAATACTCTTTATAATGCCCAGCAGATTTCTGGTATTTTGCATCAGCACCCCTTTGGCTGACTAATACAGTAAATATGAAGATTCAGTGAAAGGAGATCAAATGTGTAAGGTAGGCAGCAGATGTTTAATAAATGGAAGCTAATATAAAAAACTGCCACTTTGAGCCTAATGTTTGTTTGGTCAATGGCATTTAACTGACAGCCATTCATGAGCAACCATCTGTCTGCTCACAGTCACCCCCGCATGGCCAGTTGGGTTTCTGCAGCATTACAGATAGAAATCAAAACATCCTGGGCAAGAGATGGGAACTTGTCAGTCAAATACATGCAAGGGAAGTGAGGCTAGAACCAGAATCCGCCCCCCTCCCCAAAAAATCCATCTTTTCTACCAGATTCGTAAATGGCTCAAACACTAGATTCTTAAAATGGCTCAAATGTGTCCCATTTTCTCGCCTTCCAGACACAACCTTGGTGCAGGCAACTCTCACCGTCTCCCGACCTGGGCTTCCGGGCACTGGTCTGCCTCCTCCAGACTCTACCCCAGCTACTCCAGTCTTCTAACAATGCAAATCCACCCAAGGCCATCCCTGTGTCTCAAGACCAAAGCCAGGCCCTGCTTCCATTGGTACCTTCATCAGAGACAGTTGCCTCCTGGAATCCTGGGCTCCATCTGCCCCATTCTTCAGGCCATGTCAGTTTGCCCAGCGTGCCCTGCCTCTGGGCCTCTGCCTTCTCTGAGCCACACCTGCCCTCTTCTTCTGGCCTGGTTGACCCTTATTAGTGGGTATCTTCAGTCGCCAGATTAGCCGTGACCTCAGGAGAGCCTTCCTTGAGCTCCTGACTCTGGAATAAGCGCTTGTAGTCAGGCCACAATCTCATAGTTCATACTATGTATGACTTAATTTTTTTTTTTTAAGATTTTTTTTTAAATTTCAGTTTCATTTTCTCTTTATTTCCCTTCCTCCAGATGGTTCACTCATCTGTCTGCTCATTGTTTGCCTTCTCCAGGAGGCACTGGGAACTGAATCCAGACCCTCCCACATAAGAGGCGAGGGCCCAGTGCACTGAGCCATATCTGCTCCCAGATGATTGCTACGTCTGCTGGCTTGTGGGCTCTACTTGTGGTGGGAAGAGAGTCTAGCTCGTTGTGGGGGGAGGCGGTGTCCAGCTCATTGTGATGGGAGGTGACATTTGCTCATCTTCTTAAAGAAGAGGCACCAGGACCCAAACCCTTACCTCCCATGTGGTAGGCAGGCACCCAAGTGGTTGAGCTTCATCTGCTTCCCAGTATAACTTAATTTTTTTTTAATGTATCAATCTTTTTTTATTTAAAGATTTATTTATTTATTTATTTCTCTCCCCTTCCTCCCCACACTGGTTGCCTGTTCTCTGTGTCTGTTTGCTGCATCTTCTTTGTCCGCTTCTGTTGTTGTCAGCAGCATGGGAATCTGTGTTTCTTTTTGCTGCGTCATCTTGTTGTGTCATCTCTCCTTGTGTGCGGTGTCATTCCTAGGCAGGCTGCATTTTCTTTTGAGCTGGGCGGCTCTCCTTACAGGGTGCACTCCTTGCGCGTGGGGCTCCCCTACGCAGGGGACACCCCTGCATGGCACGGCACTCCTTGCGCGCATCAGCACTGCACATGGGCCAGCTCCACACGGGTCAAGGAGGCCCGGGATTTGAACCGCGGACCTCCCATGTGGTGGGTGGACGCCCTAACCACTGGGCAAAATCCGCCACGAGTATAACTTAATTTTTAACTAACTTTCCCACTAGACTGAACACATCCCTCCCATTAGACTGGACTGGTGCATCCCACCACTAAATGAAGGGATGGACACACAGTGTGTCTTATATAATCATTTCCTCAATTCACTCATCAATGAATAAATGAATGAATGAATGAATGAATTGGATGCAGAAATATGGCTTTACCTCCGTGACTTGCTTCTGTTCCCATTTGTTTTAGTATGCTAATGGCTGCCAATGAAAAAATACAAAAAATGAGTTGGCTTCTATAATGGGGATTTATTAGGGTAAAATGATACAGTTCCAAGGCTGTGAAAATGTCCAAAGGCATCACCAGAAATGCTGTCTCACCCAATTGCAGCTGTGGGTAATGAGACACAGGCCTGGACATAACGGCAGCCTACTCTTCTCTCCCCCCGTCTCTTCCAGCTTCAAGTTGCTCCATGGGCCGAATCTCTCGGGGGTCTTGTTGCTTCAGCTGCCGGCAGCTCCGCTGATTCCAGCCTCCCTCTCTCACAGCCTCTCAGGATTTCTCTGTCTTTCTGTGGCTGTGGGCAGTCCTGGTGTCCTCTCTCCCATATCAAGGTCCAAATGCAGCTCTCTTTCTCCGTGGCTTTTTTTTTTTTTCTGTGTGTCTCTGAAGTTTCTCCCATGTCTGAAGGCTCCAGCAAGGGGGCAGAGACCCTGGATCACACCTCACTGAAGTCCTTCAATCAAAGGCCCCCAACTGAATTCAATCCAAAGGGTCCCACACCCACAGGAATGGGTTAGCTCCAAGAACACAATCTTTTCTAAGACTCACAAAAGCTTCCAACTGTCACACCATTCAATATTATATTTGCCTCAATCATTCCCTCCCCAATCCCACACATCATACCTTCCAAACCTTTATTTTCCATGTCCCCTCTGTTAATTTATGGC
Organism: Dasypus novemcinctus; assembly: GCF_030445035.2. Taxonomy (NCBI): domain Eukaryota; kingdom Metazoa; phylum Chordata; class Mammalia; order Cingulata; family Dasypodidae; genus Dasypus; species Dasypus novemcinctus. The sequence continues at coordinate 7,400,826 of NC_080674.1, read as the reverse complement.
ACACACTCTTCTTTATCTGGAGAGGCCAGGATAAGAGTCAAAGTCTTATCTGGTGGCCTCTGTTGGGTCACAATTATGCAATCCATGGAGCTCTCAGTATAAAGACTTAAACTTCCAGAATCCACCTGCTTAGTTCCTTGAGTTTCTTTTCTTGGATTCTTTTCTTGGATGCCCAGCTCTGAATTCTTTTCTCTTCCTATTGTAATCATCACTCTCTTTTTGGTTTGGTTTTTCTATCCTTTATCTTCATTCCTCAGCTATTTCTGGCCACATTGGCACAGTCAATCCCTGGAATGCCCTTCACTTTTTTTGGGGGGGTGGGGTACCAGATAACTTTGTTTGAAGGAATGGTACCAATGAAAGAACTTGGTAGACATTGATACAACTTACAGAAAAGGTAAACCCAACACACATGCACTACCCTGTGGCTCTGGGGAAGCCAACATAAAGTTTAGCTCTCATCATCACTGCTTCCCAGAGTGTGCTTGTCAAAGAGATGCTCTGCCAAGCCAGAATCTGGGGCCCCCATCATGTGCAGGCTGGTTATGTAGTCACCCAGTTCTTTGATGGACTTCACCTGCTCATTCAGGGAATGGGTCTCAATGAAGTCACGCAAGTGGGGGTCGTTTTTGTCAGTGGCCAGTTTGTGCAGCTCCAGTAGTGACTGATTCACCCTGTTTTCCACGTGTGATGCACACTCCATTGCAGTCAGCCCACTCTCCAGCCATCTTGCTCTGGTTTCTTGATATCCTGAAGGATGACTCGGCAGCCTCCTTGGTTCTGCAGCTTCATTAGTTTCTCAGCACGTTCCCTCTCCTCAGGAGATTGGTGAAGAAAATATTTGGCAAAGTTCTTCAAAGCCACATCATCAAGGTCAAAGTAGTAAGACATCGAGAGGTAGATGTAAGAGGCGTAGGGCTCCAGGTGGACCTGGCGGTTGACGGCGACCTCTGAGTCCCGGGTGTCATTTTGGCACACCTGTGATGGGATGTGGTCGTCGTGGCGGGCGGCAGCTGTGCAACACTGGAAGGATGATGGCAGGCAGCTGGGGGTGGCTGGCCGACAGGGGTGAACGCCGGTTCCATTCAAGCACTGTTGAAGTAGGAAACCACGGTGACTCTCCGCGAAGACATCTGGGTGCCCTTGACTTTTAAAACATCTTTAAATATCAGAGCAGAATACAGAGGAAGGAAAGAAATGACTGTGACTTAAGCAAAAGGCACTTGGAAGGAATTTCTTCCCACCCCTTCCACTGAGCTGTGGCAGTTCAGCAAAGCAGTGGAGTTCCCCCAAAAGAGGAGTGTCCAGGCGGAAGGGGGTAGAGGCTGGTGCTTTCATTCACAGGGCGTTGGCCTTCTGGTCCCATTCAGCAGCACGCCTGAGCATCTCTCACGGGATCCACAGTAACCAGACTGTCCAGCATTCCCACGCAGGGCTTTTGGGTCAGAGTTGTAAATAATAAATCAAGTGTGCAGTTGCTGTCTTGCCTACTCTGTGTCCTTCAAGTCTTCTCAAGGTGTCCACAGGCAGCTGGTGGAAGTTGCAATGACCCCACAACATCTTCCTTCAAAACAGGTAAGAGCATCTCCCTCCTGAAGAAGGCTTTTCTGTCCCCTTGTGCCTTTGCCCTCATTTTATCTGACCTTCGCCACCAAGCATGACTTTTACCACTTAAGTCATTAGTTTCTCCCTTTCTGTTGCCTCCTTCCATGAGCTTAAAGACATGCTCAATCTTTCAGCCCCCTTAAAAAATTATTGTCTAAACCCTTTCCTCCCTTCTCTTCCTTAAGCCATTAACCTATTTCTCCCATTCCTTTTACTGTCAAACTTCTATAGTCATCTAAAGCCATTGTTTCTACTTCCTCCTCTCCCATGCATGGACCAAACTGCTAAGTCTGTAATTTCTACCTCTCTCTTGAAACCACTCCTGCTGATGTCACCAGTGACCTGTTAGTTACTACGTCCATGGGATTGGTCTTCATGCAGGAGACATTTACTAAGCTGGTTGTTAAGTAAACTGATGAGCATAGGGGTCTCTTCAGCATTTGACAATGATGTCCAATGATCCTCTTCTAGGACTTTTATCCAACTGACACCACCTTCTCTTGTTTATCCCCTTGGTGTCTTGCACTTTCCCTTGCTCTCTGTGCTCTTGCATCCAATGATCTCAGTGTCTATGCAGCTCCCAGGCAATACCATTTGTTTCTTGTTTTCAGCTACCACTGACCATCTTTAAAACCGTCTATGAACATTTGACTTCTTTCCTGAAGTTTGGACCTACTGAACAGCTTCATCAGGATATCCTAAAAGAAAATCAAACTTAAAACTTCCAAAGCCTAATCACACTAGCTGGGCCTTAAATTTCTTTCCTTTTCCTAGATCCCTTTGATTACAAATAATGGTTTTATTAAATAATTACTTACTTAAAATAACTGCTGCTTTCTGCAGAGAGAGTCCAACACTAAAGAAGTCCTTATTAATCTGATGAACTAAGGAGATGGGCATGTACTGAGTTTGGCAATAAAACTGGGATGAGCTAAATGTTCCACATAATCTAGTGAGGAATTGGAATGCCCAGTTCTATGGAGTGAGACATTTGCTTTCTCAGTAACCCCACCCCATCTCCATTTGTACCCAGCCCTGACTCTTTCACTGGGTCTTCTCTCTTTTTCTCTCCTTCTCTGCCTCCTCCCCACCACCTGGGCATTATACTTATATAAAACCAATCCTTGAATGCAATGTTATTAATACACTGAAGGCTTTGGGGACAATAAACATTCTAAAAACACCAGTAGCAGAAATATCTATGTGTGGTAGTTTGATATTGTATATAAATTCCAAAAATAGATATTGCATTATGTTTGTAAACTGGTCTGTCCTTTCAGGCATATTAGATTGTATTGAATTCAGAGGTTTCACTTTTACTTTATTCAGTTATGACTAGGACTTTGATTGGGCCATGTCAATAGGACATTGAGTCCCTGCCTCCTTGGTGGGCGAGGACTCACAGAAAAAAGGACATGTAAGAGAACACAGACTTGGTTGGAGTTTTGATCCTGGAGCCCGGGAAGTAAACACACAGAGAAGCAGATATGAGGAAAGAGAGACGGCTCCATTAGACAGGCGAGAGTGCCAGGGGAGAGAAGAGCCATTCGCTGGATGGTCTGCTGCTGACCTTGAGGAGAGAGCACAGCAGCTGAGCCCAGAGGTGAATGAGCCCAGGGAAAGAGGAACCCAGGAAGCCTGAACCCTTGGCAGACATTTGCAGACAGCTGCTCCAACACGTGCAACAGACTTTGGTGAGGGAAGTAATTTACACTTTATGGTCTTCTAACTGTAAACTTCTACCCCAAATAAATAAATAAATACCCTTTATAAATGCCAACAGATTTCTGGTGTTTTGCATCCTCATCCCTTTGGCTGACTAATACACTATGAAATGTAAAAATTATCAGAACTTTGGGCACATACAGGAGAGCCAATAAAACCAATCCATCAATTCCTTCCTCAATCTATCCAATCATCTCACAATCATTTATTGTTAGGAGCTCTCCTTTGTTTCCCAAAGGAGAGTTGTGGAGGTGCGGTGGATTGGGAAATCAAAGAACCAAAACAACCTGGAATCAAAACAAGGCTCTGAGGAGCAAACAGACAACTGCACAGCCAGAGAGAAGATAAATAATGATTGGACTCCTACTCAGCTTCCCTGCTCCATTGGAGCTCCAGCCAAGGAGAGGGAGGGAGTCAGCAAAACTAGCCTAATGTCCTCTCAAGTTCCCTTCAGTGAAGGCAGAGATTTAAAAAATATTTATCTTCCCATGAGGTTATTTTGATCGCAATTCATTTCCATGCATCTTCTGTTTGGCTTTCTCAAACTAGTCTGATGCTACAGCAGCCAATCTTGCAAATCCTGTGTTCTCATGGCTGCCCAGGGACTGTGAATCCATATTGTTGTTTTGGGTTTTCTTTATTAATTTGCAGTTATCACACAGAAAAGAGAATACAAGAATAACCCTATAGCAAGGCCTCCTTTAAAATTCATTGCATCTGGGCTTTTTTCCCCAATTCACTGAATATTTCCCTGAACAGAAATAAATTTAAACTTGATATTCCACTAAAATACTTCATTTAATTTTAAAATTGACTCCAATTTCAATGCTAACACATATCTCTTATGATATGCTATGGCAAGAAACAAACCTTAAAAAAATTACAGATTGTGAGTGATGTTGTGTGAATCAACTCAGCATCTGAGGGGACCCCCAAGAAATCCCCTCACCCACAGCTCTGAGCTTAGAAACAAATACTAGCAAAAAGAGACTTAAACATATTTTTTAATCAGTTTTTATTTCTCAGCTCTCTTTTTCACATGTATTTCGCCTGTCAGATATAGCATTCATAGGACACCACTTAATTAAGGAATAAAGAGATTATGGTGAAAGATGCACTCAGATGTATAAAACCAGATTAATTATCAGAACTTCAATAAGCCGCTTCTGAGAGAAGTTGTGAAACTGCTTGTTGTAGCATCTAAACTGTAAACCTGATGCTTCTAATGAGACCAAAGTGAAGTATGAAGTTAGAACCCACTGGGTTAAGTGGAAACAGATTATTATGGAGGCACAAGCTAAATCGCTGAAATAAGGCTCTGCCTGGAGAACTACTCTGCTGTCCAAAGGATGATTTTCAACAACTCCAAACCCTCAGGAGATGGATGCCAGGACACCAGAGGGGTCTGGAAGCCTCATCAGAGAGGATGGGTTTCCAACCTGTAGCAATTCACCCACAGAAGAGACAGAAGGAAAACCTCAAAGCCTTCAGCAAGATTCAAAAGGTTTTCTTTTGGAAGGGGGAAGTGATTTATCTTGGTTTTCTCCAAACTTCAAAATAGGTTGAACTTTGACTAGTAGGAATTCATTTATTAATTGCACATTTTAAAAAATATTTCAAATTCATGTTTTGGGGTGTGCTTTATGCTAGATAATTTCTAAGTCCTCATATATTCCTAAGATTTTATAATTCTACCCCAGTTAAATTATTTGGGGAGGGGATGATGAAATATTCAGCTATTTGGGGGGCAAAGTATTTACCTGATATTCAAAAACAGGTAGTTGTCTTTTTTTTTTTTTTTTTTTTTTTGGCAAAAGGCCAGATAGTTAATTCTTTAGGCTCTATGTGTCATATGGCCTTGGATGCAGCTACTCAACTGTACTGTTGTAGCATGAAGGCAGCCACAGACAATACCTAAATGAATGGTGTGATGTGGCTATGTTACAATAAACCTTCATTTACAGAAACAGGTGATGGGCTGGATGTGCCCTGCAGGCTGTAGTTTGCTGACCTGTTCTGCAATATAAAACCATGTTCTAATTTATCTGAGACTATCTGCAGAATTCAAATATGACACGTATTTGGAGACACTCTGATCTACTTCCCCAGTGTGGACGTGGCCTTGGTGGATGCTCAGGGCTCACATCAGAAGAGGTGACAGCCCTGGCTCCAGTCTGCTTGGCTCCACCCAGAACTGTGGCTCCAGTTCCTCTCTTCAGCCAAGGCCACAATGGAGAGTCTTCCCAGGAAACCAACTGGGATGGTCATGGACAACATTGCCACAGGAGGAAAGGCTAAAGGAAGACAAAAGGTTGAAGGAGGTAGGCATGGTTGGCCTCAGGAGCAGGGGTCCTGGAGAGCTTTCACATGGATCTGACTATCTGGCAAATTGTCAATGAAGTGAGAGTCTCCTTAATATAAGTTGTACCAAGATACAAAAGAGAACAAGTACTTGAATCTTCAAAGAGGTGAATTTTCCCTCAATATGAAGAACTTTATAAAAATTAGACGAGCCTGATAATGCAATTAACTGCTTTGGGAGTTTCCATTTCACTCAGAGGGTTGAGTAAAGACAAAAGTAGTGTTCATAAATTAAACTAAGTGGGCAGTTTTTGATGTGTAGTTCCGATGGGTGCTTTACTCTGGACTTTTAAATCAAAATTTAGCATAGACATTCTGGATTTCTTTTCTAAATGAAGTAGGGAATTTAAGCTTTCGGGCACTATGCTAAACAAATTTTAATAGCCAAATACCTTTAAATTAAGGTACATTCTTTAATAAATAACCTCTAACAATATTCAATTATCTGGAGTGATGACAAAGCAAAGCATACCATCTGCTGGCTCCACCAGATTAAAAGCATCATGTTATACTCCACAGACTTCTACTTTGAACAATTTGTTATCCATTACAAATGAAGACTGGCTGAAGGATAAATATGAGAGATGAAAGAGAAAATCTCACAAAAATGTAATGTATAAACAACTTGAATGATCACTGATGCTCCAATTTACAGTTTTCATTAGACATCATCGTCTGAGACATTAGAATGCAAAAAAGTAAAATCATCAAAATATATTTTTGAATACATATGCCCTACTTTTGCATTTTGGAACATCTATATATCTTAGAGCCTATTCTATGCTTTAAAAAAATCACAGTCATGGAAAAAGTAATGATGAAAACTTTGGGAACAGTAGAAAGGATAGTTTCTATACTAAAGAAAAGAAGATTGAGAGAATCAATGCACAATCCACCTATTGGAGAAGAACTTGGCCTCTTTTAGGTCTTAAGTTTCCAAGTTCTGGATTTGTTCAACTTTCCTGAAAAAGGAAAGTATTATTTCATTCTTAAAGATTTCTATCAGCAAGTACAGTCTTTATTTTGTTCATGGCAATTCATTTCTATCCTTTCCTTGACATATAATCAGGTGAGACAGTGCAGGCTGTTCCCTAAGGCATCAAGAATCATTTCAGCATGTGTGCTCCCTAGCATCTGTGACTATTACATTGGAAAAATTAATGTATAAATCTTCACATAATTTCAAAGACCTCATTAAATGAATTTTGTCTTTGACTTGCTGGGAACAATGGGTGTTAATGCATTGTGGTACAGAGCTAGGGTTAATATTCTCTAAATTATCAGGACATTCCTGTCGCACATGGTGACTGCTCTCAATCGCTATAAAATCCCAGTTAAATGCAGATGACACAGCACCATAGATTTGGAGCTCAATATTTCTTAGCTCCAAATAGCCAGCAGCCACCCATCAGCAGCCAGCAACTGGGTCCTGAACAGAATGTGCCACTGAGAATCAATATGGCTCCCTTTAGGTGATTGGACACATTAAATATTGTTCGTGCACATAATGGGGCATCACGCTCCACCGTGTCAAAGTGAGCAGGAACAGATTCAGATGAATCGTTCATGGGCCAGAGGGAGCCCTAGCTAATGTGTGGATTCACAGCTTGGGAGCAGGAGATTGTAATTCTCTTTTTGGCCCTGTTACCACTCATCAGACACAATCTTTATGCTAGCACTTCCACTTTGCAGGCACTGAAAGAGAAATCATAGTTTCAGAATATTGGTGAGGGGAATGATACCATGTTTCCATTATAGCCTCAGCTATTCAGGGTATGTTTTAAGGAAAATACAAGTATCTTAAAAAGAGATTCACTCTTTTCTGATGCTTAGGGAAAGAGTATATTTCACTAAGATGGCTATTCCTGCAAGAAGCTTTGTCATCTCTTTGTCTATGCTAAGCACATGGAAGACACCATGGTGCATCAATTATGACTTCCCTTGAGGAGTTTATAATTTGGTTGGGGAGATAATGCATGTGCATAAATAGCTATAATGTGAATTCAAAGTTGCACTGCCTTAAAAAAAAGAAACACATGCTTAGAATTCCATTTCCTCACTTTAGTCTTCACTATTGATAGCTAAATATGAATTGGACCCAAGGCTTCTCAGTGACTAACCAAGAGTCTTAGAATGAGGACTTGGGGTGCATATATGTGAGGGAGTTTGTGTGGAGGAGAAAAGGAGCTAGCAAACTTGAATAACAGATCAGATATCAACCCTAACTAGCTCTCCCTGTTTCCAGAATTTGGAAGAAGTACCAAATTTCTCACAGTGGATGCTGCTTCTCTGGGGAAGCATAAAAGCACAAGATGAGCCAAAGAACGGGACTAGCAAACAATGGCAGCTCTGCTTTCATGCCTGCCTGCATGAGCTTCCACTACATCTGCTTCCTCTTACCCTGTTAGGGTATCCTGCCCAAGGCCTGTGGGTCTGGATGGGTCTATAAGCAGTGTCATGCCCTGTCCCCACAACAAGAGGAGAAAAAAGGTCACAGTGATAGCTGCAATGTTGAAGAATGACCCAAAGAGATATGTCTTTTCCTTACCCAGATACATGGAACATGGGGGTAGATGAGTTGTCTTTGCCTGGAAAGATAAGAGATCTGGGCTGTTGGTTTGCTCTCTTGTCCTCCACTTGGAGAAAGTCCATCTGCAGAAAGAAGTTCAGAAACAAACTGAACCATGAGAAAAATGAATATGCAGAGGTGTGTTCATCTTTTTGAATGCCTGGATCCAGCCATACCAAAGCCTAATTCATGCATGGATTTCTCAATAATATGGGACAATATATTCTTCTCTCCAGTCTGTCATCCAAGTTCAAATGAGCCCTACCCTTCACAGATACATTTTTCTGTTGCAAAAATACAATCCCTGTTGTTCATTACATATCACACACCATGTTTACATAGAAAACACTCAGAATACGTCATATGTACAGAAAGGGACCCACATGGCTCCTTCATCCTAGTCATTATGTTTTAGTAAGAAGATACAAGCTCACCCTCTTACAAAATCCTCTTCTTAGGAGTATAACACTCCAGACTGAAACAATTTAGTGCACACATACTTATTTGTCATAGATATGTAGGTATACATATATGTGCATGTATTTATGTGTGTATATAAGTGTACATATACATAGATAGATAGCAAATAGATAGAAGATAGATAGATCCTAATACTACCAGGTTGGTTTAACATTGAAGTGTTAATCAGTGTAAATTGCCAAGTGGACTAAATAATTCAGTAGTAGACCAAAGAAAAAAAACAATGTGATCATTTTAATAGTTGAAGAAAAGACATTTGGTAAATTTCAGTACCTGTTCACAACAAAAAGAAACATCATTAAAATAAAAACGTAAGTGACCATCCTCAACCTGATAAAGGGCTTCAATAACAAGCCTACATTTAACATAACGCGTAGTGGTTTACCCCCAAGATCAGCTTTTAAGTTAGGATATTTTCTCTCACTACATTTATGATATTATTGGAGGTCCTCAACAGTTCAATTCATCAAGAAAATGAAACAAATGCTACTCAGTTTGGAAAGTATGATAGGAAGTCTCTCAGATGCTCCATGATCCTTCACCTCTCACCTTCATGCAGTGGTGCCATGGGGTGACCCCACCACTTGAGTGTAGGCTGGACTGACTGACCTGCTTCTAACAGATAGAATACAGCAGATATGATAGGGTGGCACCCACAGTATGGAGTTTTCACAAAGGCAGTGGCTTCCAGGGGTGAGTTGCTGGATTTCTCTCTCTCAGATCACCAGCTACCACATCATGAGGCACCCAGAAAACCATGAAGCCAGGAACCAAGACCTGCCAGCAATCATTAGGTGAACTTGGAAGTGGATCTTCTGAATTCGTCTCAACTGAACCTTCAGATGAGACCATAGCTCCCTCCAACAGCTGGACTGCAACTGAGTTAGAGGAACCCAGACCAGCCACAACCAGATACCTGGTCCATGGAAACTGTAAGACAGGAAACGCATGGCCTTTTGGCCTCGAAGGCTTGGGATGATTTGTTACACAGAAATGGGTAAATGAAACAATAAGGAAGAGATAAGATTGTCTCTAATTGCAAAAGAAAAGATCCCTATAGAAAGTAACTAAGGAATCTGCAAAAGGGTTCCTAGTACTAATATGTGAGTTTTGAAAATTCTCGGGACACAAAATCAATTCTACTTCTATATACAGGTAGGAAAAAAAATTGAATTTGAAAAATAAATAGTTCCTGTATCATCAAAAACCATGAAGTAGAGATAATTTTGAGCAATATATCTGCAAAAACGATAGTTTTTTGTAAACTAACAACTATAAAATATTAGCAATAGAAGTTACAGACTTAATTAATAAATAAGCCCTATTTATGGACCAGAATATTCAATGGTGTTATGATGCCAATTCACTTCCCCCCAAGTTATCTATAAATGCCATCATTTTCCATCAAAACCTGAGCAGGCTTTTGTATAAAACTTGACAAAGTGATAATGAAATTTATTTGGAAATACAATGACCTAAAATTAATGTAGTATTTTTTGCTAAAAAGAAGAGCTAAGATGCAACATTTATTTTCAATATTTCCATATGAAGATTCCTTTACATTCAAAATGCAATATAGGAGATTTTCTTTTTGTTTTTGTATTTAACTGCCCAAACATTATTCCATAGTGAAAATTGCAGTCAGAGACTATAGTCAGAACAATTTGTGCTTTAAGAATCTATTACAACTCTATAGTTGTAATTATTCCATAAAAATAAAAATTTGTAAATGTGCTTATTGGATTATTTACTTATATAATGTAATAATTCAAGTTATAACTAGCACATTTCTGTAACAAATTTTACAAAGGAAGAAAATATTCCAAAATCAAGGATGTTCCAAATAAGGGAAGTTTGTATTTCCTTGTACTTCTCACTAAAATCTAACCATGGGTGTCTTTTAACAGTTCCTCCTTCTGAGACCTCCTCTGGGCTGGAGACCCCCTTTCCCAGCCGTCCACTTCCCGGAGTGTCTGCTCTCCAGGGCCCCCCTCCTCATGCCCTGCAGGTGCTTGTCCACTCGGTATGGTTTGCACTTACTTTTCCATGGTCTTTTGCCACACTTACCAGAGTGTGCATTCTATTTTCCCATAAGTGATATGCAAGCACCATCTGACTTGAATTATAACAATCTATTTAAACACAATTTAAGTATTAAGTTTCCATATTGTAAAAAAAAATTTGCGGGGCAAGATGGCGGCTGAGTGAACATCCCTGTTAGGGTCTTCTGCAGGGAATCGGCTGGGCGGCGTTGGAGACTCTTTGGGACCGGATTGTTTCAGGATTTTTGCTGGTCCGGAGGTGTCTGGACATCGATTTGCAGGGAAGGTAACAGAGAGGATTCGTCTGTGAAATATACACGGAGATCCCAGCTACCTGTAGAGGATTCCCTCCTTGGGTAGGCGGAGACGAGGCATCTAGCCCCGCTCGGTGGGGCTAAGCCAGGCCGGGCCGCAGCGGCGGACGCCGGAGCCGGGCCGGGCTGCGCCGGCGGCGAGCGGGGCCGGGCGGGGCCGAGCCAGGCCGAGCCGGGCCACGGTAGCGTTTGGAGCCGGGCGGGGCCGGTTCAGGCCCCGGCTGAGGGCCGCGGTAGCGTTTGGAGCCGGGCGGGGCCGGTTCAGGCCGCGGCTCCGGGCCGCGGTAGTGTTTGGAGCCGGGCGGGGCCGGTTCAGGCCCCGGCTGCGGGCCGCGGTAGCGTTTGGAGCCGGGCGGGGCCGGTTCAGGCCCCGGCTGCGGGCCGCGGTAGCGTTTGGAGCCGGGCGGGGCCGGGTCAGGCCGCGGCGGGTACGGAGCCGGGCAGGGCCGGTCCAGGCCGCGGTGGCGGGAGGTGGACGCCGGAGCCGGCTGGGCCGCTGTAGCGAGCGGAGCTGGGCGGAGCCAGGCGAGGCCAAGGCGGCATGAGGAGCCGGGCAGAGCCGGTCCAAGCCTCCGCGGCGGGCGGAGCCGGGCCTGCGGAGGGGTTTCTGGTTTTTTTTTTGTTTGTTTGTTTTTGTTTTTTGTTTTTTTCTTTTTTAATTTATTTTACTTAATTTTTTTTTTTTTTTTTTTTGAGCATCTGCAGTACTGGGGAGTTCGTGGGCCCTGGGCGGCCTATTGGGGGTTTGTGGGAAGGGAGGTGCTTGCAGACCCATTTGGGCAGACAGACGGGGTTTTTAGGGCAAAGCGGGGGGAAGTTGTTGTTTTAGATAGTGTTGCAATTGTGACACGTGTGTACCTGTATCTCTCTTCTCCCTATCCGTTCCCCACCGTTTGCCCATCCTCTTTTTCTTTCTTCCTTTCTTCTTGCCTTTCTTTTTCTTTATTATAATTAGTTTTTTTTTTTCAGTTTTCTCTTTCCCTCTTGTCCCTCATCTTCCACTTATTTTTACTTTAATTCAAGTATACAATAGGTGCTACAGGGAACACCTCACATTTGCTGGGTTTTCCCATCCTCCACTGCCTCATTTCTGTGTGAACTGATTTAGGCTACCTACACTATCCCCCTTCCCCTGCATCTTGATATCCACTATCATCTACTGTCTCTCCTATATTCCACCCCCCACCTCCCGTTCTTTGATCCACAAAGTGTCTAACTCTTAATTTCTAATACCTTTGTTCTGTTTTCTGTCTATTATCCACTCTTGAAACTATTACCTTTCTTTTCTTTTTCCCTCTCTCATGAAAACAATAGCTGTGTAGTTCATACCATATTCCTCCCAAATTCAGTCATCTACTTCATAAAAGGTACTCTACCTACAGCTATAACTCTATACAATCTACATGAATCTAACCTCCATCCTTCCAGATCTCATATTCTTGCTTTATTAACATACATCACCAATACAACTTTACACTTTTCCCTTGCTTACACAATTGCCTTTCCCCAACACTAATACTTTCCTCTAAAGTGAACTTAACCAACAACAAGTAACTAGAATAAGAAGAAAAAAGTGACAAAGAGAAGATATAACACCTGTGCAAAAATAACAACTAATTAACCTCCAAGAGCAGACAAAGAAGCTAAGGAACTGATTAAATTTGTCAAAATAAAGAGATGACCAGAAAGCAACAAAAATCTACGAACCAAACCAATAATCAGGAAAACATGGCTGAATCCAATCAACAAACCAATAATCACGAAGGGGAGCAAAACTTGGCACAAGCAATGAAAGATCTCAGAACATTTATCACCGACAAATTTGATGCAGTAATGGAAGAGGTTAACAACATGAAGACATCACTTGGAGGGGAAATTGCAGACATATGCAAAAACATAACAGATATGATGGGAATGAACACCACAGTTCAAGAAATCAAAAATACACTTGCAGCAAATATCAGCAGACTAGAAGAGACAGAGCAGAGAATTAGTGATGTGGAAGACAGTACATCAGAAATCAAACAGATAGTAGAAGGGGTCAATAAGAAGATAGAAAAAATCCAATTAGGATTTAGGGACCTGAATGACAATGCAAAACGCTCAAACATACGTATTATAGGCATTCCAGAAGGTGAAGACAAGGGAAAGGGGTCAGAAAGAGTGTTGCAGGAAATAATGGCTGAAAACTTCCCAAATCTACTGAAAGAGACAGATGTACATATCCAAGAAGCACAGCGCACTCCACAAGTCATAAACCCCAACAGGCCCACCCCAAGACATATACTTGTCAAATTATCCAATGCTCAAGACAAAGAGAAAATCCTAAATGCAGCAAGAGAAAAGAAAACCATCACATACAAGGGAAGCTCAATTAGATTAAGTGCTGATTTCTCTTCTGAAACCATGGAGGCAAGAAAACAGTGGTATGATATAGTCAAGGTACTAAGGGAAAGAAATTTCCAACCAAGAATACTTTATCCAGCTAAACTAGCATTCAAATATGATGGAGAGTTCAAAATATTTGCAGACAAACAGAAACTGAAAGAGTATACCAACAAGAAACCTCCCCTTCAAGAAATTCTAAAGGGAGTGCTGCAGGAAGAAAGGAAAAAACAGGAAAGGCAAAGTTGGAGGAGAGTATAAGACCAACAACAACAACAAGAAAGACAAAAAAATATATACAAACAAAATATGACAAACACAAATCCAATCAAAGTATGGCTAACACAAATAATTCCTTGATAGTAATAACACTGAATGTCAATGGATTAAACTCACCTATCAAAAGATTCAGACTGGGACATTGGATAAGGAAATATGACCCATCCATATGCTGTCTACAAGAGACACATCTTAGACCCAGAGACGCATGGACATTGAAAGTGAAAGGCTGGAAAACAATCATACAAGCTAACAATAACCAAAAAAAGGCAGGAGTAGCTATATTAATATCAGACAAAATAGACTTTAAATGTGAAACAATTGTGAGAGACAAAGAAGGATACTACATTTTAGTCCAAGGGAAAATCTGTCAAGAAGATCGAACAATCATAAATATCTATGCCCCTAACAAGGGTGCCTCTAAATACGTCAGGCAAACGCTGGAAAAACTAAGTGAAAGAATAGATACATCTACAATTATAGTGGGGGATTTTAATACACCACTATCAACTCTGGACAGAACATCTCAAAAGAGAATCACCAAAGAAACAAAACATCTGAATAGTATATTAGAGGAGCTCGATCTAATAGACATATATAGATCGCTACACCCAAACACAGCAGGATATACATTTTTCTCAAGCGCACATGGATCATTCTCCAAGATAGATCATATGCTAGGCCACAAAGAAAGGCTGAACGAATTCAGAAAGATTGAAATCATACAAAACATTATCTCTGACCACAGTGGAGTCAAGCTGGAGATTTGCAAGGGAAAGAAGCCCAGATTTCACACCACGATTTGGAAATTAAACAACACACTCTTAGAAAAACAGTGGGTCAAAGAGGAAATCTCAAAAGAAATCAATGACTACCTTGAAACAAATGATAATGATAACACAACATACCAAAATTTATGGGATGCAGCAAAAGCAGTACTGAGAGGGAAGTTTATAGCCATAAATTCATATATCAAAAAAGAAGAAAGAGCAAAAATTGAAGAACTAACTGCACATTTGAAGGAATTAGAAAAACAACAACAAAGTAACCCAACAGGAAGAAGAAGGAAGGAAATAACAAAGATAAGAGCAGAACTAAACGAAATAGAAAATAAGAAAGCACTTGAACAGATAAACAAGACCAAGAGCTGGTTTTTTGAGAAGATTAACAAAATTGACAAACCTTTAGCAACACTAACAAAGAAAAAAAGAGAGAAGATGCAAATACACAAAATAAGAAATGAGAAAGGCGATATCACCACTGACCCCACAGAAATAAAGACTATCATAAGAGGATATTTTGAAAAACTATATTCCAACAAAAATGACAATCTAGAGGAAATGGACAAATTCCTAGAAACACATAAACAGCCCATATTGACAAAAGAAGAAATTGATGATCTTAACAAACCAATCACAAGCAGAGAGATAGAATCAGTTATTAAAAATCTCCCAACTAAGAAGAGCCCAGGGCCAGATGGCTTCACAGGTGAATTCTACAAAACATTCCGGAAAGAACTGACACCAATCCTGCTGAAACTATTCCAAACCATCGAAACAGAAAGAACATTACCCAACTCCTTCTATGATGCCAACATTACCCTAGTACCAAAGCCAAACAAAGACATCACAAGAAAGGAAAATTACAGACCAATTTCTCTAATGAACCTAGACGCAAAAATACTTAACAAAATACTTGCTAATCGTATTCAACAACACATTAAACGAATTATACACCACGACCAAGTGGGATTCATCCCAGGTATGCAAGGATGGTTCAACATAAGAAAATCAATCAACGTAATACACCATATAAACAGATTGAAGGAAAAAAATCACATGATTATATCTATTGATGCAGAAAAAGCATTTGACAAAATACAGCACCCTTTCTTGATAAAAACACTCCAAATGATTGGAATACAAGGAAATTTTTTGAACATGATAAAGAGTATATATGAAAAACCTAAAGCCAATATTGTTTACAATGGAGAAATCCTAGACTCCTTCCCTCTAAACTCAGGAACAAGACAAGGATGCCCACTGTCGCCGCTCCTATTTAACATTGTCTTAGAAGTACTTGCTCGAGCACTGAGGCAAGAACCAGAAATAAAAGGCATTCAAATTGGAAAGGAAGAAGTCAAAATTTCATTATTTGCAGATGACATGATCCTATACATAGAAAACCCTGAGAGATCTACAACGAAGATTCTAGAACTCATAAATGAGTTTAGTAAAGTCGCAGGTTATAAGATCAATGCGCATGGTAATGATTGGATATACTCATGGTGGCAACAATTGGAAACCACAGCAGGGGGGGTACTGGGTTCCTGGCCAGTGGTGCTCTGTCGTGGTCCCTAGGGGAGCAGCGACAATCTCCCAGGTACAGCGGCGGGGACCGGGAGTGAGGGTTCAACGGTGAGCCCCTGATGCTAATGACTATGCTTGTGAGCTGATAAACCTAAAATAAGAACAAGGCCTAGAGCAACATTGTGCCTGGGAATTTCCTCCTGTCAGCCTTCATGTTACTCAAATGTGGCCAGTCTCGAAGCCAAACTCAGCATGTAAATGCAATGCCTTCCCTCCAGCGTGGGACATGACACCCGGGGATGAGCCTCCCTGGCAACGAGGGACCACTATCAAATACCAACTGATGATGCAACTGGAAAAGGACCTTATACGGAAGGTTCAATGCGGATCAGCAGAATATCCATGTCTACATAAAATACCATGACTTTAAAATGCTGTTTGACCTAAAGTAAGGGGGAAATGGAAAGGAGAAATGAGTTTATATGGCTACGAGTTTCTAAAAAAGAGTCTGGAGGCTGGCAGAAGGATTGCCCTCATGCACAACTGTGCAGAGTCAGAGAGACAGATAAAGCAGATACAACCCCCAGATAATGGTTCCTTTGAAGGCTAAAGAGACCCATGAGAGCTATGGTCATGGCCGATGGGGTTAACTATCAGGGCAGATGGCCCCTCTTTGGAAATGGTGTGTATGTGTGATGAATCTGGACTCAGATGGGATCTCCCTTCATAAGTCTTTCATGCTAATGTGCCGGAGGTGCAGTTAACGTTGGGGTTTAAGATATATTTAGGGGATTTGAATCTCTGGACCGACAATGTGATAGCCAGGTCCTGAGCCTCAACAGACTCCAGCACCTACAATCTGATTTATTGGACTTACCACACTCAGCTAAGATGGAGTTGAAGAAGGACAATCACCACACCGTGGAGCCTAGAGTGATTACAACTGAAAATGGGAGGACTGCATCCAGCATCCATGTGGAATCTGAGCCTCCTCTTGACATAGAGGTGCAATGGTCACAACCAATCCAATGTCCACATAGAAGAGGTGGCATGGAATTGGGAAAAGTGGACATGGTGGACGATGGGTATGGGGAAGGGCAGGAGGAGATGAGAGATGGAGGCGTCTTTGGGACATGGAGCTGCCCTGGATGGTGCCTCAGAGGTAATCACCGGACATTGTAAATCCCCATAGGGCCCACTGGAGGGAATGGAGGAGAGTGGGGGCCATGATGTGGACCATTGTCTATAAGGTGCAGAGGTGCCCAAAGATGTACTTACCAAATCCAATGGATGTGTCATGATGATGGAAACGAGTGTTGTTGGGGGGGGAGAGGGGGGGTGGGGGGGGTGGGGATGAATGGGACCTCACATATATATTTTTAATGTAACATTATTACAAAGTCAATAAAAAAAATTAAATTAAAAAAAAAAAAATAAGATCAATGCGCAAAAATCAGTAGCATTTCTGTACACCAATAATGAGCAAGATCAGGAGGAAATCAAGAAACAAATACCATTCACAATAGTAAATAAAAAAATCAAATACTTAGGAATAAATTTAACTAAAGAGGTAAAGAACTTATACACTGAGAACTATACAAGATTGTTCAAGGAAATCAAAGAAGACCTAAATAAATGGAAGACTATTCCTTGTTCATGGATAGGAAGACTGAACATTATTAAGATGTCTATCCTACCAAAATTGATCTACACATTCAATGCAATCCCAATAAAAATCAATGCAGCCTTCTTTAAGGAACTAGAAAAACTAACTATGAAATTTATTTGGAAAGGAAAGAGACCCCGAATAGCCAAAGACATACTGAAAAAGAAAAACGAAATTGGAGGAATCACACTACCTGACTTCAAAACATACTATAAAGCTACGGTGGTGAAAACAGCATGGTATTGGCATAAGGAGAGACATATAGACCAATGGAATCGAATTGAAAGCTCTGATATAGAACCTCACATATACAACCACATAATATTCGATAAAGCCACCAAACCCTCTCAACTGGGAGAGAGTGGCCTATTCAACAAATGGTGTCTGGAGAACTGGATAGCCATATGTAGAAGAATGAAAGAGGATTACCATCTCACACCTTATACAAAGATCAACTCAAGATGGATCAAAGACCTAAATATAAGAGCCAAGACCATAAAAACCTTAGAAAGCAGTGTAGGGAAACATCTACAGGACCTTGTAATAGGTAATGGATTTATGAATATCTCACCAAAAGCACGAGCAGCAGAAGAACTAATAGATAAATGGGACTTCCTCAAAATTAAAGCCTTCTGCACCTCAAAGGAGTTTGTCAAGAAAGTAAAAAGGGAGCCCACACAGTAGGAGAAAATATTTGGCAATCATATATCTGATAAGAAACTTATAACTTGCATATATAAAGAACTCCTATATCTTGAAAATAAAAAGATAAACAACCCATTTAAAAAATGGGAAAAAGACTTAAACAGACACTTCTCCGAAGAAGAAATACAAATGGCAAGAAAGCACATGAAAAAATGTTCCAAATCTCTAGCTATCAGGGAAATGCAAATCAAAACCACAATGAGATACCATCTTACACCCATAAGATTGGCAGCTATGAAAAAAACAGAAGAATACAAGTGCTGGAGAGGATGTGAAGGAAGGGGACACACTCATCCACTGCTGGTGGGAATGCAGAAGGATCCAACCATTCTGGAGAACAGTATGGCGGTTTCTCAAAAAACTAGCCATAGATTTGCCATATGACCCAGCAATACCACTGCTGGAATATACCCAGCAGAACTGAAAACAAGAACACAAACCAATATATGTACACCAATGTTCATAGCAGCATTGTTCACTATTGCCAAAAGTTGGAATCAACCCAAATGCCCATCAACAGACGAGTGGATCAATAAACATGTGGTATATACACACAATGGAATACTACTCGGCTGTAAGAACAAACACACTACAAACACATGTGATAACATGGATGAATCTTGAGAACCTTATGTTGAGTGAAGCAACCCAGACATTGAAGGACAAATACTACATGACCTCAATGATATGAAATAAACAAGCTGCCCTGATAGCAAGAGACCGAACGATAGGCATGCAGGAAATCGGAGGGTGGAGGAAGGATATGAGCTGATTGTCTGCAGGGGTGGAATTTAAGACGAGATGGTGGTAAGTATGAACACAAAGAAGAGATAAAAGGGGGGCAAGGGTTGCCTTTGGTTGGGGCTTTGCGGGTTTGAGGGTGGCTGGGGAGGACGGATGGGTACAGTTGCCCAAAAGTGGGGGGAGGGAGGGGTAGCATACGAACCAGGAGAGGGTCAGGTGTTGGTGGAGAGTAAAATGCCGAGAAAATCATATCAAAATATAATAAAGAGGGTTACCTGTTTAGAATGCTCGGAGGGGAGGGGTCTGATGCAGGACGGGCTCCTGGGGAATGTCTAAATGCTCATTCTGCCAGAGTGGGTGACACCATGGGGTAGAAACCCAAGTAGTGAGAGTGGGGGTGGACCCACATCCTGGGGAGGACTAATGCCATCCAATAGAGGGAACTGTATCCCTCGAGAGAAAGGGTGGCTCTCCAGGGCATAGGGGCAGTTGAGCAAGTTAGGCCCTGAACACTATTCCATCTATCTCTGGAAGTGGCTCCTCAGGAAACGGAGGTTGGCTATCACTGAGGGCACCAAGGTGGAAGGAAAATGGACGTTAAATGTGTGGAACCAAAGTAAATGGGGGGTAAGAGAGGAGTTTCTTGAGAGTACACAAGGATGGTATAAAACATGTAACTATTACACCATAACATATAGGAGATGACAGACTGATAATGTAAACCATAATGTAAAACATAGGATAACTAAAAATGTAAGAACTGTGTATCCTAAAGTATTGCACCATAATGTAAGCACAGATGTCACCTTGTTAGAAGCTAATGTCTCAGACTCTGTACATCACTTTAAGTAAATATGATATGAATAGGGCGTAAGAGTATCACTGTGGAAGGGAAAAGGTTTTCTGGTGGATGTGTGGGAGTGCTGTATATTATATATATACATTGCTGTGGTCTAGGACTCCTGTGAAGAAAAGCTGAATAATTAGGGGGGGGGGGTGGGGGGGGAAAAAAGAAAAAAATAGGATGTGGAATTTTTCAAGTCAACATTCTTTATCTAAGTTCTTTATCTAACTTTATCCAAGTTCTTTATCTATCCTTTAAACTCATCGCTATATGCCATTCCCTAGTAAGGGACCATGACATTATATTGGGCTTCAAATTTCGGGGAGTTCTGGATCACAGAGTGTTTCAACAATGGCAATGGAGGGATACTGGTATGGGATACCATGACAGGTGATATATGACTGACAGGGAGCTGTACAGAACATATGTCCAGGGTGCATGGTAATGTTTGGATATACTCATAGTGGCAACAATTAAAAACCACAGTAGGGGGGGTACTGGGTTCCTGGCCAGTGTGCTCTGTCGTGGTCCCTAGGGGAGCAGCGACAGTCTCCCAGGTACAGTGGTGGGGGACCGGGAGGGAGTGAGGGTTCAACAGGGAGCCCCAGATGCTAATGACTATGCTTGTGAGCTGATAAACCCAAAATAAGAACAAGGCCTAGAGCAACTTTGTGCCTGGGAATTTCCTTCTATCAGCCTTCATGTTACTCAAATGTGGCCAGTCTCGAAGCCAAACTCAGCATGTAAATGCAATGCCTTCCCCCCAGCGCGGGACATGACACCCGGGGATGAGCCTCCCTGGCAACGAGGGACCACTATCAACTACCAACTGATGATGCAACTGGAAAATGACCTTATACGGAAGGTTCAATGCGGATCAGCAGAATATCCATGTCTACATAAAATACCATGACTTTAAAATGCTGTTTGACCTAAAGTAAGGGGGAAATGGAAAGGAGAAATGAGTTTATATGGCTACGAGTTTCTAAAAAGAGTCTGGAGGCTGGCAGAAGGTTTGCCCTCATGCACAACTGAGCAGAGTCAGAGAGACAGATAAAGCAGATACAACCCCCAGATATTGGTTCCTTTGAGGGCTAAAGAGACCCATGGGAGTTATGGTCATGGCCGATGGGTTAACTACCAGGGCAGATGGCCCCTCTTTGGAAATGTGTTTATGTGTGATGAATCTGGACTCAGATGGGATCTCCCTTCATAAGACTTTCATGCTAATAGTGCTGGAGTTGCAGTTAATGTTGGGGTTTAAGATATATTTAGGGGATTTGAATCTCTGGACTGACAATGTGATAGCCAGATCCTGAGCCTCAACAGACTCCAGCACCTACAATCTGATTTATTGGACTTACCACACTCAGCTAAGATGAGTTGAAGAAGGACAACCACCACACCATGGAGCCTAGAGTGATTACAACTGAAAATGGGAGGATTGCATCCAGCATCCAGGTGGAATCTGACCCTCCTCTTGACATAGAGGTGCAATGGACACAACCAATCCAATGTCCACATAGAAGAGGTGGCATTGGATTGGGAAAAGTGGACATAATGGACAAAGGGTATGGGGAAAGGCAGGAAGAGATGAGAGGTGGAGGCGTCTTCGGGACATGGAGCTGCCCTGGATGGTGCTTCAGAGGTAATCACCGGACATTGTAAATCCTCACAGGGCCCACTTGATGGAATAGAGGAGAGTATGGGCCATGATGTGACACCAAATGTATATGAGGTGCAGAGGTGCTCCAAAGATGTACTTACCAAATCCAATGGATGTGTCATGATGATGGGAACGAGTGTTGTTGGGGGGGGGGGAGAGGGGGGGTGGGGGGGTGGGGTTGAATGGGACCTCACATATATATTTTTAATGTAATATTATTACAAAGTCAATAAAAAAATAAAAAAAATAAAAAAATAAATAAATAAATAAAAATTTGCTAATACCGGTTAGTTTCCTTTCATAGTGTAGGTCAGAGGAAATAGAATTCCACAGCCTCTGTGGCCCCTCCTGCCCTGGAAATGTGTGCTATACCCCTTCTAGACTTCCTTACCTGCTATGAGCATCTTCTGTGGGGCCCTTTATCAACCGCTCTCTGGAAGATGAAGATTTCCCAAGCTTGGATGACAGTGCGACATTATGGTTAATGCGACTAGCTGATTATATGAGCTATCAGGTTTACTAAGGCAATTCTGAGCTTTGTTGCTTTCCTCCCAGCTTCACTTCCTTCTATTGCATTTGGGATTGTTGCTCTCCCTGTGTGGGGTGAAATTGGAATGATAAATGATTCTTACTAACCATGTTGATTTGCTTGAGCTTCCATTTCATCCAGGGGATTATAAAGAAAAAACAGAGGTTAACTAAAGCCGGCTGACATGCCAATGATCCTTTGTGTGTGCTGATAAAAACCCCTGCCACAGTCCAGTCTGGGAGGAAGAACTTAACAAAGAGCTCAAGCTGGCACCAGCAATGTCTGCTGATCTTCACCAAGTGGCCACAATCTTTACATCAGCATCCTGGTGCTAATTAATAAACTGGGACACCCTGCCAGGACACCACAACCCCCACCTGTAGTTCACATAGCTCACGTGTCCATCCTTTCTCACCTCTCCCCAGTTCCCCCCACACCTTCCCTTTGTTTCAAGCAACCCTATGAGCTGCTCCCCCAGCTCGACCTCTTGGGCAGAAACCTCTCTTGGCACTCCTCCTACATTATTGCAAACTTTAACTCAATGAACTAGCTCTGCATCCCCACCCCCCTTTTTTTTTTTAAGTCTGTTTATTTTATTTTCAGCACAAGAGTGGTATCCTAGGTAAGCCACATATGAGAGATGGAAGGGCCATCCCAGCCAAGAGTCCCCATCCCCTCTGTGCCAGGGTCTTCCCTGAGCAGATACCTGCCTCTTTGGAGGGGCCTCCGGGATGCTGGAATTCCTGATCATCTCCCTGTAGGCTGCCAGCCCCTGTTTTCATCATCTTTCCACAAATGTAGCTAACTAACAGGGCTGCTGTGGGAAGAAAGGACTAGAAACAACAGGAAACTCAGCTAAATAAATATTTTGAGTTCTTTCTACAGTTTCCAAGTTTCCCAGCACGCAGGTGGGAGGGAGCACACACGGGCAGCATGACACCCTCCCCCTCCCCACACCGAGCTGGTACCCCTGGGCCCCTGTGGGTTGCAGACCCTCCCCCTGGCCTGGGTGCCTCTGACACCCCACACTGTGGGGTGGCGGGCGCTAGAGACTGTCACTTCATTATTAACGAAACGGCATACTCAGGGTGACAATCTTGACCTTCTCCAGGGAGAGCTGACAAACCAAGTGGGCACTGCTGTGCCCTGCGGGCCTCATGCGTCCTTTCTCTTCCTCCAGGAAACTGTGTTCTCTCATGACATCCAGCTTCCTGATCCCTACCAGAGCATCTGGCAGAATGATAAGTAGGTTAAAAAAGAAGGGGAAAAAAAGAATTCAGAGGTTGCAGGCATATAGAAATTGCTATGCTAACCCATCACTTTATAGGAACCCTCTGTCCAATTCCCTTTTAGGGAGAACAGTTCTCTTTCAGCAGCTGGGATTTAGCACAGACATTTAAGGAGAGCTCCGCATAGGCTTTGGAGAAGAGGTGAGGGATAAAGCTAACCAGGGAACTCTGGGCTGGCTGCCAAAAGATTGGCCCACTCATCCCTTCAGACGTTCAGTTCTTCTACCAGCATCTTTTCCACCAGCAGGATGGGCTCCATAATTTGCAGGTCCAGTGCAAAATGGAAATGCACAGTGCTTTGCTTCAAAATTATTAAAAGCTCCAAGAAGTCATTAAACCAAGCATGGCCCTTCTGACTGTGGTCCTGTGTGACTGCACAGATGGCTCGTCCACGAAGCTGACATGCCAGTGATCCTTTGTGGGGCTGATAAAAACCCCTGCCCCAGTATGGGAGGAAAAACTTAACAAAGAGCTCAAGCTGGCACCAGCAAAGTCTACTGATCTTTGCTGGTGAGTCAGCATTGCCGGAGGAACTTGCAGGAACAGAGCAAAGCTCTCTTCTGACCCAATGATGGTTTACCAGCCCTTTTGTTGCAGGCATGCTTGCTATAAAACTCCAGTGTTCCCTTGTGTTTTCTCAGTTTTCAGCCCTTGATTGTTGTCTAATGCATCTCATCTCCAGTTTGGGCAAAGAGAACCTTGATGCTCACCTTGTGATACCAAAGTCCTTCCAAGGTGCCTCCGTGAAGGAGGATTCTCCTCAAATGCCTGTACCCTGCGGCAGGATGAGCGTTAGAGGTCACCAGCCTCCAGGAAACCTCTTGAACTGAACGCACTCTGGAGAGCAGCCCTTCTGTCTTTGAGGTTTGGATAAAACACCACCGCTGGCTCCTTTGAGTCTTCTCCCTGAGGACGCTGTTGACACTGTTAACAAGGACAGTCCAACCCCTTCCTCTGCGCTAAAAATATACAATTCCCTGCTTCTAGTGCCTCTGCAAGAGAGCAAATGCAAAACCTCCCCCCAACTATCCCTCAGGGCAGAGAAGAGAGAGATGGGACCACTCTCTGCGATATGGGGGTGGAGAGCAGCTTCAGGAAAACTGACATTCGTAGTTGAGCCTCCATGGTGTATCTGTAAGTGTCAGGTGAATTTTGTATTATATGACATGCTATTTCTCATAGAAATAATATTTAAGAAAACCAGGTAACTTCCTTATTTATCTGCAGGTAGAGTTGATGAAGTTTTCCCATTTCCCAGACTTTATGAACAACTGTGTCTACCTTTTGAAATTAGAGGATTAAGTGCCTTCCTTGCCTTCTATAAGTAATATGGCCTGTGCATACCTTTGAACTTATTCTATATCCAAGTATGCCTAGTTCCCGGAAAGCCAATTAAGTGATTTAGGCTCTATAGGCTTTGGATATTCAGGGAGGATGCAGACTATGTGTTAATTCAAGCTAATCTGGAATGTGGGGTATGTGTTCATTCAAGACCTATCTGATAAACAAAACTCAAAAAAACTAACAAAGAAAGTCCTTTTGCATAAAAGCACCATTTGACCTCCCCACTCCTACATCCTCTGTATAAAAGGGACCAAAAATCCTACTCAGGGCTCAGGTTTTTGGACCGAGCCTGGCTGGTTGTTAATAAATCTTCCTTCTCAGATTCTCCCATCCTGGCCTTCAATACCAGGAACAGCCAACTTCTCTCTGCTACAACATTACCAGGAAAAATACTTCCTGAGTGGCAGGCAGGGATTCACATATCAGTCAAGTACAGTTTAGTGTGAATAAGCTTATTGGGTCTTTTCCAAAGAGGTGTTTAAGGGTAGAAGGGAGTGGAGTTCAGTTATGGGAACGCCTGTGGACAGGGATACAGAGCAGGATGGGTGGGCACCTCCATATCAAACAGCCTCTCATCTTTCTAGTTCTGGCAAGAGCTTGCCAGGACCAGAGTAATCTTAACATTCACTTGGAAGGATTTTAACCAGGAAGAATCAATTATGGTCCATTCGCCTGCCCTCCATTCCACCGTCTACACAGCAGGGCTGTGGAGTCACTTACTGCTAAGCAAGATAACAGTGTCGCTTATTTATCCATGTCATCTGGCCATTTTTCCATTCTGAGATTTTGTTTTCTTCCACCAGGTATAGATAGGCTCTTGCATTTCTGCATATTCAATCAATACCATATGTGATTCTTCAACCTTAAGTTGATTTCAAAGGAGAATTTCATTTGGGATAAAGAGAGTTTACTTCTAAAAGGTTCTTAACCTTTTTCTTCCATGGACCCCTTTGCCAGTCAGGTGAAATGAATACTACTGAAATTTATTTATTGCATACATTCATAAGTGCAGGAAATGCTAGATTTCAGTTACAGGTCAGAGAAAATAAAGATAATAAGTTGATTGATTCTTTTTTTCAATTCAAGCTCACTGACCCCTGAAATCTTTCCCTGGACCCCAAGGGGTTAAGAAGTCCTGTTTTAGAAGTATACAAAATCTTACAGCTCTAGGCTAGATTCAGAGGGGAGAGGGAAATATATACAGTGATAGTATCAGAAGCTCTCTAGCAGGAAGGTAGCTCTCCCAACCAGAAAAATATTAATGATAACAGTGAGAGGTAGAAATGACACAAATAAGTTTTCTCAGCACCATGCTCGCTTTACTTGCCCACTGCTCTCAGGGAATTCAAGGCCAGTAGATCCTCCCTCCTGGTGGGAGGAAGGAGCTGAGTCCCTGCCCCTCCTGCCTACCGCAGCGCTGAGGCCAGTTCTGACTCCGTGAGGTGGCATTTGGTGCCCGTCCCTCCACAGCTGTGTTAAGGCTCCATTTCCCACCCCACCTCCAGTCCCTTTGTCTCCACGTTTAAAAGCAAAATGATGCCAACCCCTTAAACCATAGGGTGGTTATGAGGCTAAAAATTCAAACTGCAATATTTTATGTTTAAATATTATTTTAAACACCCACATTGGGGTGCTATGCAAAACCTAGCTATCCATCTCTTATCTCTTTCCCCCTGAATTTGCCTTACGATTCAGTTTTCCATTGCTGCTCCATCTTGCTTTTTTGAGACTGTCTAAATTCTCTAAGGAATTTATCCTGAATAAGGATGTGTGGATAACAAAAGTACTCACCTTTGTTTTCATATCATTAGCTGTGTTTTCATGCAAAATAAACTCTTACAAGAGAAAGGGGCTGAGTTAATCAGGTGATTATCAATGTTTGTTACCTTGTAAGTTTATTGGATTGGGTGAAATCCCTAGAGAAAAGAAATGAGCATAGCAAGAGTAATTCATTCATAGTTGGGGAGTGTAATCACAGGAAGCCTTTCACTTATGCAATATTTTTAAAATGCATACTTTTGGAGCTTCTGTTAGTGTAAAGTTTTCTATTTAAAAACAATGGCACATAAAATAAGAAGTAGGCATATTTGGGATAAGAATGAAAAATGCCCTGTCTATAAGGAGAAATTATGAAAAATAAATAAAGCTTAGTGTTTGGGAATGGACACTGCATAACAGTGTCATGGGGCTTTGCTTTCTTTCTTTCATTCTCTGCTTTCCCACAATTTCAGTGATTGCCTCTGAAAGTGCTATATGACCTCAGGTTTTTACGTGCCTTTGTCAAAATAATAGCCATTATTTGAAAGACATTCACAGGAAGATGTGAGGACTCATGAAAATATGTTCTCCATCTCCCTGCTTCTCAGAAAAAAAAAAGGTTGTATCAAAAGAAAGCCCCATTACCTTGTATTCTGAGAGGGAATATATCCTGAAATAGAACATTTTCTCCTTGAGTGAACTGAAGGTTTTAGGGTTAATTGAACAGAAGTTTCTAATTTTTAATGTCCTGTAACTCTGAGTTATTTTTGTGTTTGAGAGGAAGCAGTTCAGATTTTCATAGTTAAGTGCCTAAATGTTCTCCTCTGGTAACTAGAAGTAAACATTATTCGCATCCATGATCAATGCTATAAAATCTATAAATCATCCTGAGCATTAAACATACTTTTTTTAAGTAATAAATTGTTTTTAATGTTACATTAAAAAAATATAAGAGGCCCCATATACCCCCTACCCCTCTCACCCCCACTCCTCCCACATCAACAACCTCTTTCATCATCGTGGCACATTCATCACATTTGTTGAATACATTTTGGAGGACTGTTGCACCACATGGATAATGGTTTACATTGTAGTCTACACTCTCCCCCAGGCCACCCAGTGGGCCATGGCAGGACATACAATGTCCAGCATCTGTCCCTGCAGCACCACCCAGGACAACTCCAAGTCCTGAAAATGCCGCCACATCATATCTCTTCTTCCCTCTCCCTACCCTCAGCAGTTACCGTGGCCATTTTCTCCACATCAATGCTACAATTTCTTCCATTAGTAATCACAATAATTCCATAGTAGAATATCAGTAAGTCCACTCTAATCCACACTCTATTCCTCCAGCCTCTGGACTCTGGGATGGTTATGTCCACTCCACCTCTATATCAAGAGGGGGCTTAGATTCCATGTGGATGATGGATGTAATTCACTGCTTGCAATTGTAGGCACTCTTGGCTCCCTGGTGTGGTGGTTGACCTTCTTCACCTCACTATTAGCTGGCTGGGGTAAGTCCAATAAACCAGAGGGTAGGAGTTGCAAGTCTGCTGAGGCTCAGGGCCTGGCTGTCACATGGATAGTCCAGAGATTCAGGACTCCTGAGTATACACTAACCCCAGTGCCAACCACAGGTCCAGCAGATGCTACAAAATCTAGAAATCATCCTGAGCATTAAACATACTTATTTTACATCTCTGAAAATTACTATTTCTTATAATATAATTCTATTTTATATATGAAAACCCAATGTCAAGGTGAACCCTGAAGTCACACATTCCGTCTCTCTCTCCATTATGATTTGTTGTGTTGAAAATAAAATTAAGACTTTAAAAAGGGGTGTAGAGTAAGTTTATTGAGCTCAAGTTGCATTAATGTAGGAGCGGCACCAAAGGACGTTTCTGCTCAAAGGGGTGAGCTGGGGGAGCAGCTCACATGGCTGCTAGAGACAAAGGGAAGGTGTGGGGAATGGGGAGGGGTGAGGGGGACATGAATTAAGGTTAGTGTGTGAGCTCCATGAGCTATGTGGATGATGTGATCTCCTCGACTATGGGGGCTGTGGATTGTCCAGTTCCTTAATTAGCAAGCGTCACATTGGTGTAAGTTTGTGGCCATCTGGTGAAGATCAGCATATCTTGCTGTTGTCAGCCTGATTTCTTTGTTACAGAACTTCCTCCTGGGCAAGAGAGAGGTCTTTTGTTTTTTTTTTAAAGATTTATTTATTTATTTCTCTGCTCCCCCCCGCCCCCCCCCCGCCAGTCCCAGTTGTCTGTTCTCTGTGTCTATTTGCTGCGTCTTCTTCTTTGTCCGCTTCTGTTGTTTTCAGCGGCCAGGAAGTCTGTATTTCTTTTTGTTGCATCATCTTGGTGTGTCAGTTCTCCGTGTGTGTGGCGCCATTCTGGGCAGACTTCACTTCCTTTCGCACTGGGTGGCTCTCCTTATGGGGTGCACTCCTTGCACGTGGGGCTCCCCTATGTGGGGGACACCCCTGCATGGCACGGCACTCCTTGCGCGCATCAGCACTGCGCATGGGCCAGCTCCACACGGGTCAAGAGAGGCCCAGGGTTTGAACCACAGACTTCCCATGTGGTAGGTGGACACCCTAACCACTGGGCCAAGTCTGCCACCCAAGCAGAGGTCTTTATCAGCACCGCAAAGGGTCATTAGTATGTCAGTCTGCTTCAGTTCACCTCTGTTTCTTCTTTGTAATCCCCTGGATAAAATGGAAGCTCAAAAAAAATTAAGATTGTTAGTAAAATCATTTATCATTCAAATTCTACATGGTATAACATTTATTACATAACATTATATTATGTTATAGTATTCATTACATAACAATCTTCACTGACTCTTCTTGAAAGTATTTTTCCTTGCCTCTCTCATGTCTTGATTATTCTAGTTATTTAATTAGCACTTTTTCTGTATGTTTTGAACCCAATTATAATTCCTATCAGCTATGAAAGCATTTCACATATTTTTTTATTTGGTGGCTTTTCACAAATACAAAAGAATTTGGTATGATTAGGGCTTGTGGAATCTTGCCATCAGCATCTGACGTTAACAGACTGAGTCCATACTGAACTCACTCTTCACTGTTAAAATGTGTTTTCCTGTTCATTTACTTCCTGAATACAGCTCCATTAAAGTGATAAATTCAAATTAGTCATGCTGTCTTTCCCAAATTCACATCCCTGCTCCCCATCTACCAGAACTTATTAGCAAAGCGGTCTGGCCAATTATCAAGTGCCCAGTTAACAATAATCCATTTATTCAATTCCTTCCCATTTTTCCAGATATCCTGTGTAGGTGTTAAAAAGGTACCAGCACTTACAATAAGTTTTAGAAGGATACTCAAAACACAATAAAAATAGAAGTTAAGATAATGTTACCGGATTTTGTCTAGGTTCTTGACTATGCTGCAGAAATGAATTTCAAGAGCACGTCTGGTAAGTTAGGCCAGTGATTTATTCAGGTAGGGAGAGATGAGACATGGGAGAAAATAACAGACCATGGATCCCAGAAAGAGAGGAAGGGGCTGAAAAGTGATAAAGAGGGCTGATTTACAGACTACAATTCCCCATTAGAGGTTATAAATGCCCAGGTTTTACTTGCCTGGCAACCATGGCAAGGGAAAAATGGTGAGATCAGGGTGCAGAGGGCAGGAACAAGGGTCCAAAGGCAAGAGAGAAAATTTAGGCCTAGTGCCTTCTTTTTGAACTGTTAATTATTCCACCCCTTTGCTAATGGCATAGGAGGAGTTCCAGCTGTTTGCTGTTTTGATTGATTAACCCCTCCCATGAGGGCCCAATGATAAAGTCCGTTGGGGGAGTATCCAGGGCTTCTCCTGGCTTCTGTGAGGAAGTCTTGTTCTAGATGGCAGAATCTTGGGGAGAGTCTTCCAGCAAGTCATCTTGGGGGTTATTTGATGTCTACATGGATCACGTTCCAGATCCATCTTTTGATTCCCTATCTTACTTGCCTGCTTCATCAACACTATTAAAACTTGACTCACACACCTATTTTAGGGGAAACCATCCATAAATTGTGATGAAAGATATTTCAGAACTGCATCAAGGAAAAACTGTAGGATGAAATAGAAGATCCTCTTTACAGCAATATCAATGGATATTAGTTTAAGAAGTGGCCGGTAAAATCAGAGTGAAATTTAGAAGTCACTTTGCTTATGGACACAGCACATTCCAAGATTTCAAAAGAATAATGATTGGAAAGAACTTGGGTTTCCCAATAATTATAAGAGTTGATCAGGAAGAGGCAGGAGTTCTCAACACTGGCTGGATATTTGAATCAGCTGGTGACAGTTTTAAAAGAATATCCCTAAGGAAGATCATAGCCCCCGAGGCTTGGAGGAAGTCGTTCTAGGAAAGGCTGGCCTTCAGTATCTTCAAAGCGTTTCCTGGATGATTTGAATATGCAGAAAGAATTGAGATTTATATTTAGTTTACATTAGTTGAGGACTTGACTTTCCTTTTCTGTATTTTTTCTTGTTTTAATGTTGAGTGTCAAAAGGAATTGCCAATTGTGACTTGCATTCTTGGAGAGGGACCTCTGAGCCCCTCACCTTCTGTTCCTACCTGGCTTTTATCTAATAGTGTTTTGTTTTTATTTTAAGTGGGGAGTGTTCTTCCTTTCATGTATGTTGCAGGTAAATTACCTTGATTTTTTAATTAACTTTAAAATATTAATGACATAAATAATTTTAGTATTTGAAAACTAACTGAGCCAATTTTTCCGTCAATATTTGGTCATTAATGTGCTTTGAAAACTCCCCACCATCATATCAATACATAGAAACCTGAGTTTTCTTCTAGAACTTTTAGGACTTAATCTTTTACATTTAAATCTTTAATCAATATCCGGTGCTTATTTCCTCATCCCACACTAGCTCCAGATTTCACATTTGTTTTTTTCACATATTGTATTTGTTAACTTATTAATTTGAACTAATTTCAAAATTGCAGGACAGTTACAAAGTTAATATAAACCCCATACAGAGAATTCCAACATACTCTACCCTACCCCACCCCCACGTCCCAATACTCAGATCCACCAGTTTTAACATTTGGCCACATTTGCCTTATCATTCTGTCAAGTTCATCTATTTATCAATCCATTTTCTGAAAACTTGCATGAAGGATATATACACCATGCTCCTTGAACATTTAATACTGTCATGTACATTTCTTACAAAAAAGGATATTAACTAACCTTAAGAGTACAGTTACCTTGTTCAAGAAATTTAACATTAACATAAAGCTTACAATACATATTCTCATTTTTTCATATGCACCAGTAATGTCAATTTGAGCCTTTTCTTCTCTCTTGCTAGATTCCATCCAGGATCATGTTTTGCCCTTAACTGCAATTTCTCTTTAGTTGCTCCTACTCTTTTGTAACTGTGGGAAAATATATGCAATACAAAATTTTCCATCTCAATCACTTCCACACATACCATTTAATGGGATTAATCACATTCACAATATTGCAGTATTCTTACCACTGTCCTTTACTAAAACTTTCCCATCTCCTGAAACAGATTGCATTAAACCTCCATTCCTCAAAACCCCTAACCCTGGCGACCTATACTTTAATTTTTATCTCTATGGGCTTGCACATGCTCTGATCATTTCTTTGTATTTACCATGGAGCTTGAATTTAACATCTAAATCTATAATAATCTTGTTTACTTTGATACCAACTTAACTTCACTAGTGTACACAAACTATGCTCCCATACCTCTCCATTCTCCACCTTTATGCAGTTCTTATCATAAATTACATTTTATGCATCTGCCTTTTAGATAATGTAGGAAGTGAAAAGCAGAGTTATGAACCAAAAATATAATAGTACTGGCATTTGTATTTACACTTGTCAGTACCCTTATCAGAGACCTTTATTTCTTTTTGCAGCCTCCATCTATTGCCATTGTCTTTCCTGTGAACCTGCAGAACCCTTTAGCATTTCTTATAGGGATGGTCTAGTGGTGGTGAACTCCCTCAGTTTTCGATTATCTGAAAAGTCTTAATGTATCCCTCATTTTGGAAACAGTTTTGCCAGATATACAATACTTGATTAGCAATTCTTTGCTTTCAGCACTTTAAGTATGCCGTCCCTCTGCCTTTTTGCCTCTGTGGTTTCTGATGAGAAATCAGTATTTAATCTTTTTTTTTTTTAATCAGTATCCCAAATCTTTTTTTTTTTATTTTTTTATTCATTTTTTTAAAATATTACATTCAAAAAATATGAGGTCCCATTCAACTCCACCGCCCCCACCCCACCACTCCCCCCACAGCAACACTCTCTCCCATCATCATGACACATCCATTGCATTTGGTAAGTACATCTCTGGGCATCGCTGCACCTCATGGTCAATGGTCCACATCATAGCCCATACTCTCCCACGTTCCATCCAGTGGGCCCTGGGAGGATCTACAATGTCCGGTAATTGTCCCTGAAGCCCCACCCAGGACAACTCCAAGTCCCGAAAACGCCTCCACATCTCATCTCTTCCTCCCATTCCCCACACCCAGCAGCCACCATGGCCACTTTTCCCACACCAATGCCACATTTTCTCTGTGGACCTTGGATTGGTTGTGTCCATTGCACATCTATGTCAAGAGGAGGCTTAGATTCCACATGGATACTGGATGCAATCCTCCTGCTTTCAGTTGTAGACACTCTAGGCTCCATGGTGTGGTGGTTGACATTCTTCAACTCCGTGTTAGCTGAGTGGGGTAAGTCCAATAAATCAGAGTGTAGGAGTTGAAGTCTGTTGAGGCTCAGGGCCTGGCTATCATATTGTCGGTCCAGAGATTCAAATCCCCTAGATATATCTTAAACTCCAGCACCAACTACAATTCCAGTAGAGTAACATGAAAGTCTTGTGAAAAGAGATCCCATCTGTGTCCAGCTCCATCACGCAGAAACCCATCTGTGTCCAGCTCCAAAGAAGGGCCAACTGCAATGGCAGTGAACCCCATCTGCCATGACCATAGAACCTGTGGATCTCTTTAGCCCTCAAAAGAACCAATACCTGGGATTGTATCTACTTTATCTGAGTATTTAATCTTATTGAAGCTCTCTTGTATGTGACACATTGCTTCTTTCTTGTGGCTTTCAGAATTCTCTATCATTGGCATTTAACAGTTTGATTATAATATTCTGTGTCACGGGTTTACTCGGGTTTACCCTGTTTGGAATTCACTGAGTGTCTTGGATGTGAATATTCCTGTCTTTCATTAAATTTGGAGAACTTTCAACTATTATTTCTTGAATATTCTTTCTGGCTCTTTCTCTCTTTATTCTCCTTTGGGGCTCCCATGATTCATATATTGTATGATTGACGGTGCCCCACAGGTTCCTCCACTCTGTTCACTTCCCTTCATTCTTTCATACTTCTGCTCCTCAGCCTAAATGATTTCAGTCGTCTTATCTTCATCTTCTCTGATTTATTCTTCTGCCAGCTCCAGTCTGCTGTTGAACCCCTCTAGAGTATTTTTAATTTCTATTACTCTGGTCTTCAGTGCTGTTTGATTCCTTTTCTTAATTTCCATTTCTTGATATTCTCTTTGTGTCCATCTATCATTTTCCTGATTTCCTTTAGCTCTTCAAGAATATTCAGGACCAGGTTTTGAAGTGTTCGTCTGCTGTACAACAGCTGTGGTCCTTCTCACTGACAATTTCTAATGTGTCACTCTTCTCCTTTGCCAAGGCCATTGCTCCTGTTCCTTTCTATCTTTTGTTGGAAACTGGGCATTTTGATATTTTAATACGGTTTTCTGCTGGAAGTTAGACTCTGTTCCTTAAGCTTTGTATCCAGCTAATGTTATGACAGAGCTTTCCTTGAATGCTGAGAGCTAACAAAAAAAGGAAAAAGAGAAAATCTTCTCCTAGTCTCACAGATTGTAGGGCCTCCCTGATCCATTCTGTCATGTCTTCTCTTGAGCATGTGTTTGTGACCCTGGGAATTCCCTGATTGCACAGTTCTGGATGTCCCCTCTTCCCTAGAACACAGTTTCCTCATGACCCTAGGCGCTGCACTGCATACCCTACATCCAGCAGCTCCTTGCCCCAGTAAGCACTTGACTGTCCCTCCTCAGTGAGCTGCCTTCTACACACAAGGCAAGTTCTGGAACAGCGAGTCCCTCAGGCCATGACCACATATATCAGATCAGACATACATGCTCCCAGTATGTGCACAAGGGTTCCTCTGCTCGCTCCAGTACCAGGACCAGGGAACTGCACTGGGAGCGTGGTCCAGCTCCATGCCAAGCAGTGAAGGGTGGTGTGGGGGCTAGCCAGCGCACCATGGGATTCTACTGCTTCTTTCTTTCTTTTTAAATATGTATATAATTTTATGTTTAAAGAAGCTTTACATTACATACATATTACATCAAAATATAGGGGTATTACCAATGCCCCATCCCTCCCCCTCCCACACTTTCCCCCTTTAACAACATCCTTCATTAGTGAGGTAGACTAGTTACAATTGATAAATACCTATTGAAGCATTGTACTAGCCAAGGACTATAGTTTTCATTATAGTTTATACGTTGCCCTGCACAATTTTATAAGTTTTGACAGAATGTGTAATGGCCTGTGTCCATCATTGCAAGGTTGTACAGGGCAATTCCAATGTCCCAAAAATGCCCCCATGTTGCACTTCTTCTTCCCTCTCCCTCCCCTCAGAGCCTCTGGTGGCCACTGCCTTTTTATCAATGATACAAGTTCTTCGAGGGCCAGAATAATCATAATTCTCCTTATAGTTGCTTTCCTCTCTTATGTTTGTTCATTCCTCAATCTTGAGGGTTTGGGGATGGTGATACCCACCCTGTCTGTACTTGAGAGAGGGCTTAGATCCCATAGGGCAGATGGATGGAACTATATTGCCTGCAGTTGCAGACACTCTCTGCTTCCTGGGATGGGCATTGTCCATCATCATCTTTTTTGGACAATGGACAACACTGATCTACTGCTCCTAAGATGACTTTTCCTTGATTCAGCACTCACCCTGTTATTGATGTCCTTTAACTGTTTTCTGGAGTTTTGAGAAAGATGTTTCAGCCAGTTCTCACTGGTTGTTCAAAGATTCAGTGGGAGGGGTGGAGCCCTGAACCTTTTCACTCAGCCACCATGATTCTAATCGTACTGTTTTAACCTGCACTTCTAAAGCATTGAGACAGAGAAATGAGACAGGCTCCCTTCCTTAATGGAGAATTTCACTTCATCAGGGGTGATGTCTGTGGAAGCAACCTGCTGGAATACAAGATTGAATAAAGAGGTGCTACATAGACATAAAAGACCTACTCCAGGAGCATCTGGGGTTCTTCACTGCAGATCAGAGGAGTCTCCCAAACAGAGAAGACATTCTGGCAGAGATTAGGAAAGGGGCGGACTTGTACCATCTTCTTCATCAAGTACACTGTATTTGCAGAAGTATAAAACTTCAAAAGGCATTACTTAGGGGAGACAAAAGTAGTTCTGCTTTCAGTTGTGGAGTTTCTAGATTGCTGAGAGTGGCTGGGGAAGTAGGTACAAGGGTGAGATAAAGAGAGCCATGAGGGCAGGTTAGAAAGGATCTGAAATGCATAACTAATAATTCTCTCTTTATTATATTGTCAGTGGAAAACTGTTGAAAGATTGCATGCAGGAGACAATCCACTTCTTATTTTAGGAAGTGGAAGGAGGAGTATAAAAACCGGCTTTAATGTTACAAGACTACACATTAATAGCACCAGCATCATTAATTCTTTTAAATTTACATATAACATTCCTTAAATACAAATGGCATTCAAGAATACAACAAATTTCCTACCTAAAATGAGATGTGATCTCATGAAAGAAAGATATGCATGACAAGTGACAATACAGTGTTGCTGCAGTCAATGCCCCAGAGTGACACAGACAGATGGACACAGGAGTCGGGAGAATGAGGGATTATTGCATCAGGATGGTGAAGGAAGAGCTCAGGAAATTAGGGACACCTCACTCATGGGATACATTGTTTCAAAGAGAGTGAGAGATTAGATAGATTAGATGGATGATTGCTAGATAGATAGGTAGATGACAGATAGATAGAAATAGATATGTAGATACATAGATACAAAGATAGCTACAGTTAATACATATTAAAAAATCACATTTATGCCTGATAAAATATATTATATATTATATATATGATGAAGGATAGCATAGAAGATGGATAGACCAGGCAAAAATAACGTTGTAGAGGAAAGAAATCTCATGACACATTTGGGAAATACCAATTTCTAAGTCAGTGGGAGAGCAGGCTGTATGTCAGGGAATGATGTGGACTGAATAAATCAATGAAACAAGGTTGTATATGGCCTTTACAGCCCAACTAGGGAGACCACATCATTCAAGAGACATGTCCAGAGCCATCCTCCCCTCTTTTCAGACAGACTCCTCCAGGTCACAAATAGAGAGGTCAGAGTTTGGTCTTATGACTCTCCAAGTTGTCCCTCTGCACTTTCTAATCATATCCAAAAGCCTCTTCATCCCACTCCTCCCCCACTTTAACCCTCCTGTATTAGTCAGCCAAAGGGGTGCTGATGCAAAATACCAGAAATTGGTCAGTTTTTATAGAGTATTTATTTGGGGTAGGAACTTACAGATACCAGGCCATAAAGCATAAGTTTCTTCCCTCACCAAAGTCTCTTTGGAGCAAGACGGCTGCCAACATTCATTTGCGAGGGATCAGGCTTTCTGGGTTCCTATGTTCCCGGGGTTTCCTTTTCTCTGGGTTCAAGGTTCCTTCCTTCCTGGTGCTGGCTTCTCTTTCCTCTGTGTGCTGACTTCCCAGGGCTCCAGCTTAAGTCTTCAGCATCAAACTCCAACATCAGAAAAACCCTCAACTCTGTTCTTTGCCATGCCTTTTATCTGTGAGTCCTCACTCACCAACGGGTGGGAACTCAACACCCTAATCATAACTCAATCATGCCCAGGTACAGATCAGATCACAAGCATAACCCAATATTTCTTTTTGAAATTCATCCATAATATTAAACTGCTATGCCCCCATACTTGCACCTTGCTCCTTGCCCCCTTCCCAGCTTCTGCTCTCATGATGAAGGATGCTGCACAAGAAGCTGAACCACTGCTCAGGTAAAACTGGAAAGGCCTCACCTGTTTGACCTGTACTTTCTTTTTGCCCCCTAACACAACCCCATCCAAGGTTTTACATGTGGGTCAGGCTTCTGGAAACATGCATTCTCCTCTAGAGTTTTCTAAGTTATGTTGGAGAGTTGAAACAAAATATGTAACACTCTCTAATGGTTCTGATTATGTACATGAAATACTTAAGAAAATTATATTATGAATAGGGTCAGATAAACGGACATTAGAGGCAAAAACATTTCTGTGCTTCATTAACACTGGTAAAATATTGATACTAGTAAATGTGAAATTTATGTTTATATAATGTAATACCCAGAACAACCATGAAAAAAGATACAAACAGTTCCACTCTAAAGCAATATACATAAATGAAAATTATATTTTTAACTATGCTCAAATAACTCTCAACAAGGCAGGGGGAATAGAGAATGAAACAATGATCAAACAGAAAAAAAAAAGTGTCAGATCTAAACCTTAACCTATTAATAATTACATTAAATATAAATGGTCTAAGTATAATAATTAAAGACAGAGATAGACACTCTAGGCCCTCTACAAGAAACTTATTTCAAATATAATAAAACAGGTATATTGAAAGTAAAAGAATGGAAAAAGATTCTTGTAAACCTTAATTAAGAGAAAGCAGGGGTAGTTATACAGATGTTAGATAAAGCAGAGTTCAGAACAAAGAAAATTTCAAAGAACAGAGAGACATTATATAATGATAAAAAAGTCAATCCACCCAAGAAAACCTAGCAATCCTAAATGTGTATGCACCAAACAGAGAATTGAAAAATATGTGAAGCAAAAACTAATAGAACTAAAATGAAAAATAGATAAATTAATATTATACTTGGAGGATTCAACATACCTTTCTCAATAATTGATAGAAAAATTATACAGAAAACCAGCAAGCATATAGAAATATTCAATAGCACCATCAACCATCAGGATCTAATCAATATTTATAGACCATTCCCCCTAATAACACGTTCTTTTCAAGTACCTATGGAACATATGCCAAAATATGCCATATCCTAGACCATAAAATAAACTTCAACAAATGTAAAAGAATTTAAATCATACAGTTGGTATTTTCAACCAAAATGAAATCAAACTAGAAACAAACAACTGAAAGATAACAGGAAAATCTCCAAACAATTATCATCAGTTAAACTACAGCCCACAAGTCAGGAAGACTCAAGGGAAATCAAAAACATTGAACTGAATATAAATGAAAATGCAGCACATCAAAACTCCTGAATGCAGCTAAGACAGTACTGAAAAGAAGATTACAGCCCTAAAATGCTTCCATTGGAAAAGAAATCTCAAATCAATACCTAAGTTCCTGCTTCGAAAGGCTAGAAAAATAGTAAAATAAAGTCAATGTAAACTAAAGGAAGGAAATAATGAAAATAAAAGGAAAAATCAATGCAATTTAAAACAGAAACACCATAAATAAAATCAATGAACAAAAAGATAGTTCTTTGAAAAGGTCAATAAAAATGATAAATCTTTAGTAAGAGTGACAAAGAAAAACACAAATTAGTAATATTGGGAATGAAAATAACTTCGGACCTTACAAATACTAGAAAGCTAAAAAAGGGATTAATACAAAACATTCTACATCAATAATTAGAAAACTTAGATGAAATGGTACAATTCTTCAAAAAGGACAAACTACAACAACACACCCCAAATGAAATAGATAATTTGAATAGCCCTGTCACTATTAAAGAAATTGAATTGATCATTTAAAATCTGTAGTAAAAGAGAGCTCTGGGACTTGATGTTTTCAATGGAGAATTTGACCAAATGTTTAAAGAAGAATAAAGACCAATTCTACACAATCACTTCCAGATAATATAAGAGGAGGTAAAACTTCCTAACTCATTCTATGACATCAAAATTACCTTGAAACCAAAACCAAAGACAGTACAAAAAATTAAAGCTACAGATCAATGCCCCCCATAAATAGAGTAGCAAAACTTATTAACAAAATATTAGATGATAGAATTCAGCAATATATAAAAGAATATATATAAAAAGAACTATGCAGAATAAGCAAGTAAGGTTTATTCCAGGTACTCAAGTCTGGTTCAATACTCAAAAAATCTGTCAAGAAGCAGAAGTCCTCCAGAACCAGGAGGGGTTAATAAGTTCACCAGGAGCCCTGAGGCTAGCCCAGGTCAGACACAAAGGGCTGAGTCTAACCACCCCAGTTTTCCTACTTATAACTTTAAGGACCTAAACTGGGTTACCATTATGTTCTGTAGCAACCTGCATTCTCTACCAACAGTTACCCGTGTCAGTCAGTAGAGACATTCACAAATATACATTAAGTCAGTGATGTATATTTTTGTGGCACACAGAAAAAGGTTCAACTTCTTGTCCCCTTTTAAAGGTGGGTGTGATATGTGACTTTCTTAGGCCACTGAACTGTGAAGGGAAGTGAAATATATTACTACTACAGGACAGAAGATTTAAGAGCCAGTATGTGACTTGCCACATTCCCTTTTACCTGCTGTGGCAACTGTGGAAACAGGCACTGAGATGATGTTTGTGTCAGGTTGAACCTTGAGTAACTACAAAATGTAAAGCATCCCTGCCAACCCATGCTGGGCAAGTGGTATGAATGAGAAATAGAACTTAATTATGTTTAGCCACTGGGATTATGACATTTTTTGTTACTGCAGCAAAACATACACTATAACCCAACTTCTGAAAACTTAAAAATGTTTTGTGCTTGACTGAGTGATTTTGAGCAATGTGTGATGATGGATGGTTCTGAAATAGTAAATGTGTTTTATTTATGAAAACAAGTTAGATTTTTTGTGTGTGTTTTTTAAGTGTGACAGCTACAAAACATATTTATAACTTCACTTGGAAATTTCTGGTCTTTGGACAAAGTGACAAATTGATTTCAAAGTGTTCTCAAGTTTCCCAGTTCTGAGTCTGAGAACTGAAAATATTAGGTTCTTTAAGAAACAGGTCTCTAAAGTGACATTAGACAAAGGGACAGTGTAAATTATGTTTGCAATTCAGTGGTCAATGAGTTAGAATTCAAGGGCTGGAAAATTTATAGAGAAAGTCCATAAAAATATAGTCAATTTTCCCCTATAGGATTATATTTTATTAAGTTTAACATGAAGTGTTTGAGATTTGTTATTAGCCAATGCTTGTGGCAATGAACTAGGTAGATGGCATTCACTTGAGATCACAGGCAAAAAAGTACATGAAAAATTAAAGTAGCAGGTTTGTTTAGCATGACTGCTTTTTAATGAGGATGTATTACTAATGGAGATGATTGTTCTACAACAGGTACTTCCACCTGAGACTCATAAAGTCCAGAGATATATCAGAGCCATCAAATAGATAGGTAAATGAAGACAGAAAAATTAAGAATTATTCCCAAAGAAGTAGTTCTGAAAACCTTGGAAACCTAAATTGCTGAATCTTAGGAAGTTCAATGAAAGTTTCACTCTTTATGAATGGGAAACCAGAGGCTCTCCTTAAAGAGTCTTCTGGCCGCTGTCAACCTGAACTGATTTGAATTTGAAATTGCAAATGTTCTCTGTCTAGACAAGTCTTTTGAACAAAGCTCTACTCACCGCTCCTGTCATTTCTAATACCTTTACTTACATTTCTGCCTCTGGTTCATGTATTATAAAGCAGGACTGTGAAATACCAATCAGTCCTTAGCTGAACTTTAGAATACCAGCATTGACAGCAGTAAACACAGTCTACCTTTGTTCTCATTCTTAGGCTAAAGATGCTAAAATGCTGTTACATGGCAGAGTCGAAGCTGGATCTACAAGTTATCTGGTAACTGGAAATGCATATTTCATTTTTATTAGACTTAACAATGTATACTTGCTTTGGAGAAATATATGGTAAAGGATATAAATATTTTTTATATTCATGGGAAA
This sequence comes from Dasypus novemcinctus, assembly GCF_030445035.2. NCBI lineage: Eukaryota > Metazoa > Chordata > Mammalia > Cingulata > Dasypodidae > Dasypus > Dasypus novemcinctus. The sequence goes on along the minus strand of NC_080674.1, from coordinate 7,359,126 downwards.
GTATGCAGGAACATGCTATACAAAAATAAGAGTCATGGAAGCTGTGAAGTTTGAAGAAATAGAGGATAGGAAAGTCAGATGAGCACAATTGGGAGATAGAGGCAAGAGATTAATGGCTGAAGTAAAAACAGTGTTTCTTGTCCCAAGGAGAGCTGGTTGTGCCATCTCCACCTTTTTTGGGAATTGCTGAGATATACCCACTGTGATGGTGTTCAATCATTGATATCTAGGTGGAAACCCAAAAGGAAACTGCAGAATATTCTGAGGAAGGTGTGGCAGTTTGAAGTGTTTTGTGAATACCAGAAGAGATCCTGTTGTTAAAACCAGTCCGTTTCTGTGGGTGTGAACGCTGTTGATTGCATTGGATTCAGTTAAGGGAGCTTTGATTGGATCACTTTTGATTTGATTACTTTAGGGCCTTTGATTGGACTGCATCAGTGAGGTGTGACCCAGGCTAAGTCTCTGCCTCTTGCTGCGTATTATATAGACTGAAGCCTGGAAGCAGAAACATGGAGAAAGGATGCTGCCACTTTGACCCTACCACCTGAGAGAGAGGATCGCCTGTAGTCACAGAAAGACAAAGAGGCCACAAGAGGTTGAGAAAGGTCCTGGAAGATGAGGCTGGAATCAACGGAGTGCAGAGGCATGGAAAGAGGACTCCAAAGCCTGGGCCCACAGAGCAGCTCAGTGCTGACGAGACAAGCCCTGCCATGTGCTTGATCACCCACAGCTGAGCCCAGGGAGAAAACGGCCTGGAGGAGAAGGCAGACACCCAGATGGAGAGCCACCATCTTGCCTCGCCATGTGGCAGGAGCCCAGGATCTGCCAGCAGCCGACCTTTGGTGAGAAAGCAACTCTGATGATGCCTTGCTTTGGACATTTTCACAGCTTTGGAACTGTAAGCTTTTTCCCTACTAAATTCTCCACCAAAAAAAACACACCCATTTCTGGTATTTTTTCATTGAGGGGGCCTTAGCAGACTAAAGTAGAAGGTTATGTCACATGTTTCTTACAGACTTCCAAACCTTCCTGAGCTTTGGTGTTTAGTTCCGTCCATATCAGGCATGTGTCAATAGCATTTTGATTCTTGATGCCCAACCAGGCCATCAGTGTGTTAGGACTAAGGATGGAAAAATTAACAAGATAGAAAGAAATGAGCTATCAAGCCATGAAAAGGCATGGAAGAACCTTAAATCCATATTGCTCAGTGAAATAAGCCCGTTGGAAAAGGCTACATACTATATAATTCCAGCTATAGGACATTCTGGAAAAAGAGAAACTATATGAACCATAACGATACCAATGGTTTCCAGGGGTTCGGAGGTTCAGGGGAGGGATGAATAGGTGAAGCATTCTGAGGGCATTGAACTATTCCATGTGATACCATCATGGTGGATACATGACACTGTACATTTGCCAAAACCCATAGAACTGTATAACGCAAAGAGTGAACCCTAATGTAAACTATGGATTTTAAGGATCCCCAAATAGCCAAAACAATTTTGAAAAAATAAATAAAGTCAGAGGGCTCACATTCTCCAATTTAAAAACTTACTACAAAGCTACACTAATTAAACATTGAGGAACTGGCAATAAGGGTAGCCATATAGGCCAGAAGAATAGACTTGAGAGCCCAAAAATAGACCCAAACATCTATGGCAATTGATTTTGTACAAGGGTATCAAGTACCTATAACAGGGAAAGAAAAGTCTCTTCAACAAATGTTGCTGGTAAAACTGGAAATCCAAATGCAAAAGAATGAAGCTGACCCCTACCTCACTATATATACAAAAATTAACTGAAAATGGCCCACAGACCTAAATATAAGAACTAATACCACAAAACTGTACAAGATAACATAGGGACAAATCTTCATGGCCTTGAATTCAGCCATGGATTCTTATATATGACACCAAAAGCACAAACAAAAGAAACAGTAGACAAATTCAACTTCCTCAAAATTAAAAACTTTCATGCATCAAATATCATTATCATGAGTGTGAAAATGTAACTTACCAAATAGAAGAATATAGTTGTAAATCATATATCTGAAAAGGGCTTGATATCCAGAATATATAATGAATCTTTACAAATCAATGACAAAAATATAAACAGTCTGATTTTAAAATGGGTAAAGGACATGAAAGGATATTTTCCCAAAGAATATATATAAATGCCAATAAGAATATGAAAAGATGCTCAACATTATTCACCATTATAGAATACAAAGCAAAATCACAATGATATACTACTTCACAACCACAAGAATGCTATTAATAAAATTTAAAAAAACAGAAAGTAACAAGCATTCGTAAGGATTTAGAGAAATTAGAACCCTCAAGCATTCAAGCATTATGAGTGGGAATGTAAAATTAGTGCAGTCACAATGGAAGGCAATATGGCTACTTGTCCAAAAGTTATAGAATTTCCTTATAATCAACAATTCCACTCCTATATATATACCAAGGGAAGTAAAAATAGATACTTGTATATCATTGTTCAAAGAGGAATTATTCACAATAGCAAAAAAGTAGAAACAATAGAAGTAGCCAACTGATAAATGGATAGACAAAATGTGGTACATAAAATGGAGTATTTTTTGGCCACAGGAAGAATGAAGCTCTAAATCATGTTGCAATATGGATGAACCTTGAAAACACTATGCTGAATGAAATAAGCAAGTCACATAAGGACAAAGTGATGGCTAATTTCATATGTCTACTTGGTTATGGTGTCTAGTCAGTTGAGCAAACACTGGCCTTATTGTTACTGTGAGGGTATTTCATGGATTTAAATCATCGGTCAGTTGATTGTATCTATGGCTGATTGCATCTACAATCAACAAAGGAAATTGCCTTCAATAATGAAAGGAAATGCCTCATCCAATCAGCTGGAGCCTTGAAGAGAGAGCTGAGGAATCCAGCAGTCAGAAAGAAGAATTTCTGTCTCTACTTCAGCCAGTTCCTCCTAGAGAATTCAATGTCACCTTCATCAAATTTCCACCTTGCAGACTCCTTAAGAAATTTTGACTTGCCAATTCCCATGATTGTGTTAGCCAATTCCTGTAATAAATATCTTAATATTACATATATATAATATATATATATTACTTCCTGTCACTTCTGTTTCTCTGGAGAACCCTAATACAGGCAAATACTATATTATTTCATTTATATTAAATATCTGGAAATAGCAAATTCATAGAGACAAGGTAGATTAGAAGTTACCAAGTGACTGAGGGGAGGGTGAAATTAGATGTTTTGCTTGGTGGGTATAGAGTATCTTTAAATTTTGGAAGTGTTTTTAAAAATTAATTTTAAAAAAATCCACAAGACATGGACCTTCCTTTCAGCTTACTATTAAAAGACAAATCTGTTTGGCCCTAAAAGCCGCTCTTTCCACCCTTTCGTAGCTTGATACTAAGCTTGATGGCTTAGAATGTGGCCATTTGTTCAACGTAAGAACAAGCCACTGTGACCCCTTTCTGACAAGTCCACCCTTCTGACCAAGGAGCATTATTCATTGGTTATAGCCACACAGGCATTCCCTGATCCCAACCTTGCACAGGGGGCAAAGCACCTGCAAAATCTGGGTGCTGGTAGGTTGGCCATGGGGTTTAGAGACCAAGATCTGGGGTAAGAATTCAGGGGTGTGCTCCAATTTTCTTTGCTCAAAAGGCTTACCCCAGTAAACCCCAGATCATATCTGCACCATGAGTTGGTGGTATTTGACCGTAATCCCTTTGCACAATCCAGGAGAGGCACGGACAAGCGAACAACTGACACTGATGGTGTTAAATGGAAGTAAAAGCAACACTCTCTAGCACCTCATTGAAAAGGGCCTTAATTCCACTAGTCAGGTGGTGACAGCTGTAGGATCTGAGAAGAAAATGTATCAAGATTTGAGGGCAGGTCAAAAACACAAACTTTATAAGAGAACTGAACTTAAAATATTCCCATATCTGCAGATGGAACATGAATTGGTGAAAAGGGCAGGTAAAGCACATTAAATTAAAAATGGATGTAATGCTCCTTTCTTATATTAATATTCTGCTCGTGCTGAACTCCTAGAATCTAGGGTAACTCATCTTTCTGAACAAGACCCAGGGGAAGAAAGGGGACATAAGTGTTCACCACAAATTTCTGGAAAAGAGCAACTGTCAACCTAGAATTCTATATCCTGCTATCTTTTAAACATGAAGGTGAACTGATGACATCTTAGACTAACCAAAGCAAAGACAATCCATTGCCAGCAACCTGTACCAAAAAACAGCTAAAGAAATTTCTTCAGGTTGAGGGAAAATGACACTTTAAGGAAACACACAGCAACATAAAGGAAGTTAGACAAGTGGAAATGGTAGGTAAGTAAATATGACAGACTTTTAAATGTTTATTTTAAGTAGATATATATATTATTTTTAAAATAAATATTTTCCAAAGAAGTTTCATCTCAAGAGCTCATACAAATTATTGAGGGCACCAAAGATCTTTTGTTTATGTGAACTGTATCAACTAATATAAAAATTAAAGCTGAGAAATTTTATAAATATATATATATAGCTCATTTTAAAATAGCAAAAAGAATCCCACCATTATGGGTTAATGAAAATAACTTATTCTTAAAGAAACATCAATATATTTTCTAAAATGAAAAATTCATGAAAAGAATAGCACTATTTTATATTTTGCAAATTTCTTTAATGGTACACAGTGAGAGTCTCATATCTGATTTTGTTGTCATTCTGCTACAATAATACATGTTACGTAGCCTCTGAAAATGCAAATAATACTCATAAAAGAATAAAAGTGAAAAGGACAAATAAGGTGTTAGAATTATTGTGAAAATAGTTTCATTCTCATGGACAAGTTCAAGAGCCAGGGGCTTCAAGGGTCCCCGGACCACAATTTTAGAAAGACTGATTTGAAGGATAAATAATAACAATGCACTATGGAGTATATACCATGTTTAGAAGGACAAACTAGAACAAAATATGGGGATGTGTCTTAATTTTTCAGGGCTTATGCTGGCTCGAAGCTATATGGACTCCAGAAAAGTATGTTCTTAAAGTTCATCCATCCCTGTGGGTATGCACCCACTGTAGGGAGGATCTTTTGGCACGCAGGATCTTAACTTGAGTGTGACCCACCTACTGCTGGAGTCCTTCATACACAGGAATAGAAGGGAAAATTCTTCAAGAAACAGAAGGGAAGGTCCTGGAAACAATTCAAATTGTCTGCTGAGTACAATTCAAAAGAAAAATAGTAAGTCAGGGGAAAACAGCAGGGCATTAAAATGATCTAAGTACAAGAGACATAGATTAAATGTAAAAACAGAGAAAGTTTGAGGAAAAAGATATACCATTGCAAACATTAATTATAAAAGTGTGCAATAAAATACTTTTCAAGACCAGCTGTATTTCCAAATATAAAGAGGGACACAAGAAAAGAGTTGTCTTATCAAGAAGACAAAAATTCTATATGTATATACATGTTTAATACAAGTCATGTATTTGAAACAAGAACTAGCACTAGTAAGAGGAGAGAATAATCTACCATTATAGTTGAAAACTTTGACACTCATATCTCAATAATGCATTGTAAATTGAACCAAAAAAGTCAGTAAGATAGAGAACATTTGAATGGCACTATGAACCAATTTGACTTAATTTACATTTGTAGACTTTATCCCAAAAGAGCGCAGTACATATTATTTTCAAGTGAAAAGAAACATTCGCCAAGCTAATACTTATACTTACCATGAAACACCTTTCAGTAATTTTTTTTCATTTTAAAAACAATTATTGAAGTATATCATTCATACAAGAACAATTAACAATAAGTGTATAGTGAAAATGGTGAACTTATAAAACAAACATGCAGAATATCACACAGGGCTTCCATACATCACCCTACCACAAAAACCTGCATTGTTGTGAAACATTTGTAACAAATTATAGAAGAATATTGTTGCCAGGTTTTTTCCAGGTTCTTGGATATGTTACAAAAAAGAATTTAAGAACATGCCAGTTTATTAAGAAAATGAGAGAAGAGAAAGGAAATAACAGATTATGGGTCCCAGATATACTTGCGGGCTGATCCAGGCAGAGAGAGGAAAAAGGATGAAAAAGGATGTAAAGGGGTAAAAAGATGATTTACAGATTGCGAGTCCCCATTACAGATTACAAATCCCCAGGTGTACTTGCCTGCTGGTCTAGACAGAATGAGACAGAGCAAAAACAGGGCTGATTTAGTCTCTGTGCTTGCTTTTTAAACATTACCCCACTGCTTGTTGATGTCCAGGGGAGGGGTCCCAGCTGTTTGCTGCTTTGATTGGTTACCCTATGCATAAAGGCCCCTTAAGAACATACAGAAAAAAGAAAAAAGAATATCCAGGGCTTTTCCTTGATCCCGGATGAAATCCCATTCCAAATGGGGAATTCTCATGAGGTTCTTCCAGCAGCCATCTTGTGGGGTCCTTCTCTCAGGAGGTTACCCATGACCATGTGTTTCACAGTCATGGATTTCTGCCCAGTCCCAGATTCTTCTTTTCATTCCCTAAACTCAGCTGCCTCAATTTCCCCCTCAGAGGATTTACACCTTTATTGTTAAAAGGGTGCTGAAGGACAATGGTCATTCTTCTGTAGTTACTTCCTGCTGGTTGGGGGCAGTAGACCCTACCTGATGAGGTGTAAAACCCTCCTCCTAGCCTATCAAGGTTGAGGGAAGACAAATCTGACACTGTGCGTGGAGGTGGATGAAATCCCCATGTAGTTGACAAGGTGCTGATTCTAGAAGAAACTGAATTAGAATCTTGAAGACATAGGGTCCTACTAAAACAGTCCTGGACCACAAGAGTAGAAAAGGTCAGGTGCCTGCAGAGGCTGCATCTTCCCAAAGTTGGTAGAAAACAGCATTCTTGAAGTTTTTTATGCTGTTGGTTAACTTTAGGGAGAGATTGTAATTGACAGTGGGGGTTGGTATAAACTGCCAATCTCAGTTCCTATGGTGGAGGAGAGGAATGAGAAGAGGCATTGCTCTTGTAGTTACTGGATAGGGAGAAACCACAGGAAATGAAAACAGTCATGCTTCTTAAGGGGTGTCTGGCTTGCCCTCCTCTAGCAATGGGATAGAATTGGAGGGACCAGCTGGTTTGACACAGACACTACTTAGTTTTGCCTCTGGAAGAGGTATTTCAGGCCATCTAAAGACTGGCACTCGTATGTCCCAGCAGGTGCTTCTGGTGAGCTGGCACTTCCTTGGGCAGCTGGCTTCACTTGAGATAAGTGCACCCAGTTGGCAATTCCTTTAACTTTAAAGCTGTGAGAGTGATCAGAACTACAGAATAAGGTTCCTTCTATTTTGGCTCTAATTGCAAGTGAGGCTTGCCCTCCTGCCAGATTTTAATCAGAACCTGGTTTCCAGGTCCTAGGTGAGGAAAGGTTACCCATAGACCATCCTGAAGGGGCTAAGCTGACGCGGGTCCTAGCCACCTCGTTTGCTGTTTCCCTTCTGGTAGGAAATGCTTAGCCCTGGCAGGATGGCATGTGGGTCTGCCAGTCCTACACAGGATATGAGTGGGACACATTCTGGACTACGGCTAGGAGGGAGACATGGGTTAAGCACGTTCATTAACCACTTAGAAAGTGAAGTTTACCAGGACTTTGAACATGTTCAATATCCCTCTGCATGTGATCCAGAAGCCATTATCATAATTATTAGGCATATAGTTACGTACTTAATACTAATTAATGCACTAACCAATGCATAAGTTTCTCTTTGAGCTGTATTTAATAGATCTAAGCTCGAAGTTTGCAGTACCACACTCATTCTCTCTCCAGGAGAGCAGACCATAATGCCAACTGTGCTTAAATTCTAGTTACATCACTGTGGTAATCACTACTCCACTTGGTATGCCCTTCACACAGTCAGCATGCTGTAGCACCGTTGACTCTGGAGAGAAGCTAGGAAGGTAGGCTCCAGTATTTCACCAGCCTGGCGCAAAGTGCCCTTTGGCACTATATAACAGTGTCAGTCTGGAGGCAATGTTTACTGTACATCTGACCATATCCAGCCATCACTGGCTGCTGCAGGAATCTGAAATTGTAACATAGTCTCCATCCACTTCAGGAGCACAACCAGAGATGTAGTATCTACCTTCACTCTTTTAGAGGCCAGAGACCAACCCAGAAGATAACTCAAATGGAGAGGCAAAATGCAATGTTTCGAAAGCTTAGTTTGAATGTACAAGAGAATTTGACAATACTGAAGTCTACCTCTATTGATTTTTATACACTTTTTAGACACTTCCAATGCAGTTAATAATATATCAAATGAACTTAACTTTTTAGGACTTCGCATTTTTATTTCTACACCTTAACCATGATAATGTTAATTAGCAGGTATTTTCCTTTAGCAGTACAAGAAAAACTACTTTTTCCATTTTATGAAAACTGAAGATTCCCAATGGACTCAAGATTATCTTTTTCCACCACCACTTGAGTATGCAGAATGAGGTGGCAGGTTTCCCTGCTATGAAATTACTTTTTGTGATTAATATCAATTTAGGTTTCTAATTAGTAATGTCTTCCTGGAATTAGCCATTTAAATGCTTTGGGTTAGAGGAAAACTCCTTATAATTAACCATAACCACATAGACTGGTTACTTTACCTTAAAATAAGTTTGCTAAATTACAATTAGCAACCAATGAAATTTTACTTTATCCATTTAAAAGAGGGCAGATCTACATTTTTAACTTAATTTCACCAGACATGAACTTACAACTTTCATCACCTTAAAAATGAAGATATATAATGTTAATTTATATACTTAGTATTTTATAAACCTAGGGAAATAACACCCAAGCTAAATTAAATTTAAACTCTGAAAAATCTTAAAAGCATACTGACTGCTAGGCTCTGGAATAATTTTTATTGTTCATTTTAAAAGATCTTTCCATAGCTTTCAAAGACTTAGTTATTGAAATTTGGTAATAGGATTATTAACCACCCTTATTTTAAGGCTGTTAAAAGGTTTGAATTGGGAATTACAGGACAAACTCATTCTTAATTCCCCAGTCTAGAAGATAAAAGTTTTAATCTGTCCCACCTCACCTTCCCCCACAGCTCTTGCAAAGAGAAGACCCTTGGGGTAGGGCAAGTTAAAAATCTTAGGAAAAACTTTTTTTCCTTACAATAGTTTATATATTTAGATTTCTATATGACATTTTATCTTGCTCAGCCTACTTTGGGATCTAGGAATATTCCTTCATACGCATAACAGCATATTTAATTTTTAACAATTTGCATATAGCTTTTTTAATAATTTTCACTTGTTAATTTGATATTACCATCCCAATGTATGAAGATATACACTGAGCAAATAGACATGAATAGAGTTAGACACTGAAACACACAACTCACTGTTATAATTTCCATTTTCTTACAAAGTAAGTTTAGCTGTAAGATAACATTCAAGAAATTTCTATGAAGGCTATTTTTTTTTTAAAGATTTATTTATTTATTTAATTCCCGCCCCCCCCCCCCCCAGTTGTCTGTTCTCTGTGTCTATTTGCTGCATCTTGTTTCTTTGTCCGCTTCTGTTGTCGTCAGCGGCTCGGGAAGTGTGGGCAGCGCCATTCCTGGGCAGGCTGCAATTTCTTTCGCGCTGGGCGGCTCTCCTTACGGGGCACACTCCTTGCGCGTGGGGCTCCCCTACACGGGGGACACCCCTGCGTGGCAGGGCACTCCTTGAGCGCATCAGCACTGCGCATGGGCCAGCTCCACACGGGTCAAGGAGGCCCGGGGTTTGAACCGCGGACCTCCCATGTGGTAGACGGACGCCCTAACCACTGGGCCAAGTCCGTTTCCCAAGGCTATTTTTAATTACTCTAATTTGCACTGTGACCATGCAGTTTTGAACAGACTAATTAGGGAACTAATAGATCTGAAACCTGACAAGAAGTTCACATGTCATTCAGTACCCCCAAGATGGCTGCCAGAAGACCCTCCCCAAGATTATGATACTCAAAAGACTTCCTCCAGAAGCCAGGAGAAGCCCCGGATATTCCCCCAAGGGAATTTATCATTTATCATTGGGCCCTCCAGGGGTATTGATGGATGGGGTAATCAATCAAAACAGCAATCAGCTGGGACTCCTCTCATGTCATTAGCAAAGGGGTGGGATAATTCATGGTTTAAAAAGCAAGTGCAAAGTCTCTGTCCCTATCTCTTGCCTTTGCCCTGCCCTGGTGTCTGTCCTGATGCTGGTCCATGTGTCTGCTCCTGCCCTCTGTACCTGCTGTCACCATTTTCCCCTGCATGCTGACCATGCAAGTAAACCTGGGCATTTATAATCTATAATGGGTAATTGTAGCCTGTAAATCAGCCTGCTTTACCACTTTTCAGCCCTTTCCTCTCTACCTGGGGCCCATGATCTGTTACATTCTCCCATTTCTCTTCCCTCCCTACCTTAATAAATTATTGACCAAACTAGCCCAACATGCTCGTTCAGGTCTTGCACCTGGCTTTTTTTTTTTTTTTTTAAGATTTATTTTTTTATTTATTTAATTCCCCTCCCCTCCCCCGGTTGTCTGTTTTCTGTGTCTTTTTGCTGCGTCTTGTTTCTTTGTCCGCTTCTGTTGTCGTCAGCGGCACGGGAAGTGTGGGCAGCGCCATTCCTCGGCAGGCTGCTCCCTCCTTCGCGCTGGGCGGCTCTCCTTATGGGTGCACTCCTTGTGTGTGGGGCTCCCCTACGCAGGGGACACTACTGTGTGGCACGGCACTCCTTGCGCGCATCAGCACTGCCCATGGGCCAGCTCCACATGGGTCAAGGAGGCCCGGGGCTTGAACCGCAGGCCTCCCATGTGGTAGACGGACGCCCTAACCACTGGGCCAAAGTCCGTTTCCCTGCACCTGGCTTTTGAGCTGTTAATTATCCCACCCCTTTTGCTAATGGCAGTGAAGGAGTTCCAGCTGCTTACTGTTTTGATTGCTTATTTCCCCCATCAATCTCCCAGGAGGGCCCAATGATAAAGTCCTTATGGAATATCCAGGCTTCTCCTGGCTTCCGGGAGAAATCTTCTTCTGAGTGGCAGAATCTTGGGGAGGATCTTCCAGTAGCTATTTGGGGTTGCTGATATCCACGTGGACTTCTTGACAGGTTCCAGATCCATCTACTCATTCCCTATCTTACTAGCCTGCTTCAGTAGGAAATAGGAAGGTTAAATGTGGAGTGGAAGTGAATTATGAATACAGCCCCTGGTCTGTGACTCCCTAGAGAAGGGACCATGGGCTGCCCCATGACACCCACCTTGGCCCTGCCCGCTGCCACTCTCCCACTCTGTCGCAGACCAGGTAGCCGTAGTCATGGCTGCTGCCACCAAGGGGTGAGAGCAAGAGAAGACAGTAGCAGCCAGCACCAGAAGCAAGGCCCGTGGCTGCTAACAAGGCTGGGGCTTTAGAGAGGAAACTGGAAAGGGCGGCTCTGCTGTGCCCTGAGCTCAGCCCAGGACACTGCTTTGTGCCCCCTCCTGGCTGGGGCCGGGTCCAATAAACTTGGGCGCATGACATAGAGGAGTCCCATGCCCTGGTCCCTTCCCTTGGACCAGGATAATGTCCTGTGGGGGCCCATAGGGAAACCCATCTAAAACAGAAAACCAAAAGAGGGCATGAAATAGGCTGAATTCATAGTTTAGACTCACCAATACCTCTTTCTCCTGGCTGGCACTCACCAAAAGTATCATCAAATTATTACTACTAACTATAGTCTATATCTTACATTTGGTGTATTTTCCCCCAATCAAGACTATTATTTGTTTGTTCATAAACCATACAATTTATCTAAAGTGTACAATAAATGGCATTTGGTATAATCACTGAGTTGTGTATTTATCATTTAATCAATATTAGAACATTTCCATTATGTCAAAAAAAAAACCCATATGTTAGTGCTGCTAATTACAAATCTAATGATGTGCTTTCACCATTTCTATGCATTTCCAAACATTTATAAACAACTACCAATTCTGCACAAATTAAACCTCAGGTTTTCATTCTCTAACCACGTTCTATTGTCTGAGGACATATTCTAGCTATTAATTCCATGAGTTTGCTCATTATATTTAATTCGTAATAGTAAAATCATGCAATATTTGTCCTTTTATGCCTGGCTTGCTTCGCTCAACATCATGTTCTCCAATTTCATCCATGTTGTCTTATGCTTCATCATCATTTCTTCTTACAACTGAATCATACTCCATCATGTGTATATACCACAGTTTGTTTATCCATTCTTCAGTTGACCAACATCTGGGTTGTTTCCATCTTTTGGTAACTATGAATAATGGTAGCTATGAACATTTGTGCAAGGATGTCTGTTTGTGTCACTGCCCTCAGTTCTTCTGAGTATACACCTAGTAGCAATATTTCCAGGTCACATGGTAAATCTATGCCTAACTTCCTTAGGAACCACCAGACTTCCACAGTGGTGTACCATTCTATGTTCCCATCAACAGTGAATAAACCTTCCTATTTGTAGTTTTCTGTTTTGTTAATAGTGGCCATTCTAGTAGATGTGAATTGTAGCATTGATGTGCATTCTCCTAATAGCCAGTGATGTTGAATATGTTTTCATGTCTTTTTTTACCATTTGTATTTCTTCTTTAGAAGAATGTCTATTCAGGTCTTTTGCCCAATTTTTAATTGGATTATTTGTCTTTTTATTATTGAGTTGTAGAATCTCTTTATATATCATGGATACTAGACCCTTGTCAGATGTGTGATTTCCAAATATTTTCTCCCATCAAGTATGCTGCCTTTTTACCCTCTTCATAAAGTCCTTTAAAGTGCAGAAGTGTTTAATTCTGAGGAGGTCCCATTTATCTATTTTTTCTTCTGTTACCTGTGCTTTGAGTATACGGTTTAAGAGACCCTACGTGATACAAGTTCTTATATATAGTTCCCTATGTTATCTTCTAGGAGTTTTATGGTTCTGGCTTTTATGTTTAGGCCTTTGGTCCATTTTGAGTTGATTCTTGTGTAGGGAAGGAGATAGGGGTCCTCTTTCATTCTTTGACAATTGATATCCAGTTCTCCCAGCACCACTTGTTAAAGAGACTATTCTGACCCAGAAAGGTGAACTTGGTAGGCTTATCAAAAATCAATTGACCACAGAGGTGAGAATCTATTTCTGTACTCTCAATTCAATCCCATTGATCAATGTGTCTATCTTTATGCCAGTACCATACAGTACTGACCACTGTAACTTCATAATATACTTCAAGGTCAGGAAGTGGGAGCCCTCCAACTTCATTCTTCTTTTTTTAGTATAGATTTAGCTATTCAGGAACACTTTCCTTTGCAAATAAATTTGGTAATTGACTTTTCTATTTCTGTAAAGGAGGCTGTTGGAATTTTCATTGGTATTGCATTGAATCTATAAATCAGTTTGGGTAGAATTGACATCTTCACAACGTTTAGTCTTCTAATCCATGAACACAAAATGTCTTTCCATTTGCGTAGGTCTTCTTTGGCTTTGATTAGCAGTATTTTGTAGGTTTCTGAATACAGATCCTTTACATTCCTGGTTAATTCAATTCCTAGATATGAGTCTTTGGCTCCCTTGGACTTGGCCTGAACAGCTTTCCAGGCAGTGCCTGCCAGTCCTGTAGATATTTTCCTGGGAGACAAGTGATCCCTCTGCCTCTCTAATCCGCCATCTTCCCAGAAGTCCTCAATAAATTTTAAAGGATTGAAATTATATAATGTAAGTTCTATGACCACAACAGAATTAAGTAAGAAATCAGAAAACTATCTGGAAATTCCCCCAAATATTTGTATATTAACATAATTCTAAATAATACATGTGTCAAAGAAGAAATCACAAGGAAAATTAAAAATATTTTAAAATACATGATAATTAAATTATTACATATTAACTTTATGGGTGAAGCTAAAGCAGTACTTAGAAGGAAATGGATAATTTTAAATGCATATATAAGGAAAAGGAAAGAAGTAAATGATAAATGTAAGATAGGAACAACTGCTGAGAACCAGCTCAGCAATAGGTTTGCATGAAGGGAAGGTGACACAGAACTTAAGAAATAAAGGACAGAAAGAAAGACACAAGAGAGAAAATAAATGATGGGACCAGGGGACTCACAGCTTCTGGAACTGAGAGCTTCGACCCTAGTTTCCACATCGTACTTATTAGAAATTACAAAGCAGTAGTTATCTATGCTTACTTTCAAGGCTGCTTGTTATTAAAGCTGCAGCACCTGCAATACTAGGGAACAGGCCACACAAAGTTCAAATGCCTCCTCACGCAAACAATTTTTGCACTGATCAGAGAGCGTTCGGTCTAGTCAAGGCCGGTGGTCCTAAGCCCACACTTTTTATCTGCGTTATGGAAATGTTTCAACTTCAAGCCAGTTTCTCACGTTCAAACTCAAGCTATTTTCCCACATTTCCCCCTTTTTGTTTTTACAAAGTAATGCATAAATCTTGGGAGGTTTCTTGTTGTTAATCCCTGGAGGGTTGGTTGCAGCATCTGAGGACTAAACACATATACAACAGAAAGGAACAGATCGTTAATACACCTCCTAGAAGGCCCCTCCCCAACGCTTCATCCATATCACAGGGTTCAGGGAGCTTAATCCATCCACAGCTCCTGTCACAGTTTGTGAGGCAGAAAGTAATTGCAAATGAGCATGTTGAACGCTCGTTACTTGGGCTTGTAATTGAGAAATACCTAAGCTTAAACTGTTTTTATGGCCACCCAAAAGACGTTTCATTGATTTCTAAGGAATATCACTATTATATACACAGGGAGTCACACAAAAAGCAGATATATTCCCAATCACATTGTAGGTGTAAGCACATATTTACAGTTTGTAATTCTTCTCCCAAGCTCAAGAGTGCATTTTATACATAATCTGTAACTGCAGTAGATTTTACAACATACAACAAGACTTCCAACTAGGCAGACATTTAATGAATAGACTTGCATTTTTCATGGGCTTAAGATTCGCAACCAGTAAGGCTATATAGGCTGGTACTCGATCAAAAATGACCTCATTTTTCCCCAGTTTGCATAGTTTGAGGCATAGGCAGTGACAAATTATCGTTACTCTCCCATCTTGGGCTATGGGGCAGCTGGAAGTTTATCTTATAATTTCAATGCCTTCATTGGTCTTGCTGTTAGCATCTTTATCGGACCTGGGGCCACAACTCAGTGTTGAATTTAAACTTAGTTCATTGTTGTGAGGATTCATTTTCTAGTCAAAAAATAGTAGCTGTCTTGTTATAAGAGTCCTGAGGCAGTGTCTATAGCAGTGAAAGCATACTCATCCCTCCCAAGAGCAGGAGGGGTCCAATGTCACAGTCATTGGAGTGAGCATGAAGGACACTCACAGGTGAAGTCCATGAGCTGTTGGCAAGTAACAGGCAGCCGGAACTGCTGGGCTAGGCACCACAAGGTCTGGTACTCGTGATGATCGCCTTTCTGGTGGAGCCACTCTGCTTCTTCTCAGGTCTCAATGGTATGGCTCTGGATCTTCACGAAGGCATCTGCCTCAACAGTCCTAAGAGAGATATTAGAGGAGTGGGCAGGGACATGACAGACAGTTACCTGTCACTGCTGGCAGGCGTCCCAAATGTTCTTCCACAGATCTCTCCCCTATAGAGCCTGATTCACAACAGTCCATTGTTTCTGTCTTGCTTTTAGTATTTGCAGTCCACCCCTAGATAGGGATGGCTGCCTTCAGAGTAATGAGACACTATTGGGCTTAGCCTTTCACTTTCAGCAGGGCTTCTTATGCTGCACACAATTACTTTTTTCAGAATAAGCATGGAAACAAAACAGAACTCTGATGTTGTCATGTTTTCCTCTTCTTTCAGCAGCTTAATTCTATCAGCCCCCACTAGCCCACAGCCACATTATCATATAGGCAGCAGGGGGGTTGCACAGTTGCTGCCAGAGTATTTTCTTTATCTTAGTTAACACTTCACAGAGAGTTTTCTTAACAAGCATGATTTCACTAACAAGGGCCTTACTCAGCACTTTTGCCTGTGCAGGATGTTGTATTTGTGAGTTAACCTTTCCTTGCACAAGCAGCTCAACACGATTTCCCTCCGTTCTAGCCTGCAAGATGCCCTGTTGTAAAGCTGGCAACTTTGGCTGAGTGTCTCTGGGTATGGGGGGGGCGGGGAGGAGGTGTTGGTGGAGGGGAAAGTCACTTTCTAAAGTCAATTAATGAAGGAGCTGAAGACAAAACTTTAGATTTAGTATCAAAACAGATTTAATAGTAATCCAAGTGAGTCAAATAGTAACAGGGAGCAGAACACCTTGTACATGTAAATTTTTTTTTTTTTTTTTTACTTTTTTTCCTACTCTTTCCTAATCTCCTAATTCTAAACTTCCTATTGCTGGGAACTATGAGAAATATTTTTCTATGATCTGTAGGAGTTCTAAAATACAAGGATCACTGGCCTTGACTCCTCCTGCTTTGAGGAGTTGTTTCGAGACAGACATACAGGTGAACTGTCTCCATTTCCCATCGTAACCCTGCTAAAATACCCAAGAGTGTCCTCTTCACCGAGGACTTGGAAGGCCTTCTAAACCACTCAGGGCTCTGTGCCATGACAACACCTTTAGTTTTGCTCAAAGTGATCCTTCTTCCCCTCGAGTCCCTGTTCAGGCATCAGTTGCTGAGAACCAGCTCAGCAATAGGTTTGCATGAAGGGAAGGTGATGCAGAACTTAAGAAACAAAGGACAGAGAGAAAGACACAAGAGAGAAAATAAAGATGGGACCAGGGGACTCACAGCTTCTGGAACTGAGAGCCTCAACCTAGTTTCCATATCATATTTATTAGGAATTACAAAGCAGTAGTTATCTATGTTTACTTTCAAGGCTGCTTGTTATTAAAGCTGCAACACCTGCAATACTAGGGAATAGGCTACACAAAGTTCAAATGCCTCCTCACGCAAACAATTTTTGTGCTTATCAGAGAGTGTTTAGTCTAGTCAAGGCCCGTGTTCCTAAGCCCACACTTTTTATCTGCGTTATGGAAATGTTTCAACTTCAAGCCAGTTTCTCACATTCAAATTCAAGCTATTTTCCCACAAACATCAAAAGTTTTTAAAAAGCAGAGAAAAATCAATGAAATCAAAAGCTATATCTGGGAAGCAGACTTGGCCCAGTGGTTAGGGCATCTGTCTACCACACGGGAGGTCCATGGTTCAAACCCCAGGCCTCCTTGACTCATGTGGAGCTGGCCCATGCGCAGTGCTGATGCGCGCAAGGAGTGCCGTGCCACGCAGGGGTGTCCCCCGCATAGGGGAGCCCCACGTGCAAGGAGTGCACCCCATAAGGAAAGCCACCCAGCACAAAAGAAAGTGCAGCCTGCCCAGAAATGGCACCACACACACAGAGAGCTGAAACAACAAGATGATAAAACAAAAAGAAACACAGATTCCTGTGCTGCTGACAACAACAGAAGCAGACAAAGAAGAACACACAGTAAATAGACACAGAGAACAAACAACTGGGGTGGGGGGAGGGGAGAGAAATGAATTAATTAATTAATTAAAGTTATATTTGTGAATATATTAATAAAATTCATAAATCTAGTTAAACTGATGAAAGAAAAGAAAGAATGCAAATATTACCAATATCAGAAATGAAAGAGGGACATCACTGAGATTTAGTAGTCATTAAAAGGATAAAAAGGGAATGTTATAAATTCATGCCAATAAATTAGAAAACTTAGATTAATGATTAAATTCCTTGAAAGATACAAATGAACAAAATAGACTCAAGAATATGAGTATCTTCGTGTCTATTATGAAGTAGTATTTAAAATTAAAATCCTTCCCATAGAAAAAAGCATCAGGGAGTGGGTGTAACTCATTGGTTTGAGCACCTGCTTCCCATGTCTGAGATCCCAGGTTCTATTCTTGGTACCTTCTTTAAAAAAATGCCTAACTGATTAACTCTATCAAATAGTTAAAAAAGAATTAACAGCAATTTTCTACTACTTTCTTTCAAAAAATAGAGGGTAGGTCAATTTGTAAATGCTTTCATGAGACTGACATTATCTCCATAGAAAATTGAGACAGAGCATTACAAATTTAAAAAAAACTAAAAACCAATATCCCATTAGAACACAGGTGCAGAATACATTTAAAAAACAGTAACAAGTCAAATCCTGCAATACATAAAAATGCTAGTACATCACGACCATATTAGCTTCCTAGGGCAGCCCTAACAAATCACCACAAACTGCATGACTTACGAGATAAATATATTCTCTGCGAGTTTGGAAGATGAGAAGTCTGCAATCAAAGTGTTGATAGGGCCACACTCTGAAAGCTCTAGGGGGCCCTTCCTTGCTTCTTAAGCTTCAGGTACCCCAGGTGTTCCTTGGCTTGGGGCTCTATAACTCCAGTCCTTGCCTGTGTTCTCATCACTTTCTCTTCTGCATTCTGCTTCTCAAATCTCCTTCTGCTTTTCTCTAAGAAGGACCCTTACTGGATTTAAGGAGAGCCTATATAATCAAGGATGATCTCCTCTCAAAATCCTTAATTTAATTATGTTTGCAAAGACCCTTTCTCCAATAAGGTCACAGTCACAGGTTCTGGGTGGACATATCTTTGGGAGTATCACCATTCAACCCACTGCTGTCTGCCCTCTGCCTCCCAAATTCACATCCACCCCATGTACAAAATTTACCCCATCCCAATGTCCCCAAAAGTCTCAACCCATTACAGCATCAACTCTAATACCGAAATCTCATCCAAATACCATCAGCTCAAATGTCCCAAATCTCATTATCCAAACGATCTGAATCAGGAATGGGTGAGATTCCAGGTGGGATCCAACCTGGTACCAAGTTCCTCTCCATTTGTGGACCTGTAAAACTAGAAAACAAATTATCTGCTACCAAAACCCAAGGATAGAACAGGCATAGATAGGTATTCCCATTCCAAAAAAGAGAAACTGGAAGGAATAAAGGTGACAGTATATACTCAAGAAAGAATGAATATATTCTTCCTAAGTTTAGAAACAGAACAAGTATGTCCACTCTCACCATTTCAATCCAACATTGAACTGAAATGCCTAGCCATTGTAAGGACAGAAAAATAAAGAAAGGTAATAGGGAACATGAAAGTATAAGGCTGTCTTATTTTTAAATGACATGAATATGCACATAGAATATCATAAGTAATCTACAAAAAAGCTACTATAACTAAGGGATATAGTTAGGAAGGTATCAGGATTCAGACTCAATATACAAAGACCAATAATATTTCTATTTGTAAGCACCTAACAATAAAAAATGAAGTTAAAGCAATACCATTTTCAACGGGAAAAAATGAAATTCATAAGAATAAAATTAACAAAAATACTCAAGACCTATAAGTTAAAAACCAAAATTATTGCTGAGAGAAATGTAAAAAGACTTATGAAAATAAAGAGGTATATTATGTTATGAATTGGAAGATTCCATATTATGAGGATGGCATTTCTCCCCAAATTGATCTTCTTTTTTTTATTTCTCCAAAACTTTATTTCAAGGTTATTCACCTCACTGTTAATCAGGTGTCCAGGTAATGTTCTGTGCCGGTATGACTAGGGCTGCACAATGCTGGCAATGGACTTTGACAAAACCCATTTCCTGACATCCAAAAGTTAAGTTTTTTTTTTTAAAAACATTTTTTTAAAACTCCCAGTACTTGCAAAAGTATTACATGCACCATTTTCCCACCAATTTTTAAATCTGAACTTATATTATTAATCAGTGGATGTTAAAATGAAGTCATTCTAACAAATTACGACTACGCAAATCAAAATACTACTAGTTAATATTAGACAAGGGTATTTTACAAACACTACATTACATATTACCTTGCAATCTGAAACATTACATTTCATATTTGTGTAAGTGTATTTTAGATTACTGAAACTTCACAGAATTTAACAAGTTTAAAAAGTTTAGTTCTGTACATTAGTTCCAACTACCTCTATTTTACAATCTATAAGGCTTGTGTCATAGTTCAGCACCAAAAAAGATCTACAGACGTGCCTAACTAGTTTTATTCATCCCATGTGAGGGTTTTTGCTTGTTGTTTTAAGGTGAAACTCTGACAGAATGCTTTATATGTTCTGCTTCCAGATCCTGAATTGTAATAGTCTTTTTGGCAAGGCCAACCATATAAAAACTTAGGTTGTACCTTATTTTCATTGAATAGATACCAAAAAGAAAAAGAAGAGAAAAGAACACTTACACCATGAATTAAGTCTGTCAGTCTTTAAGTTGAATTTATAACACTGAAGCATCAAAAGTAACCAAATAACGCCCTGCCCTTCTCCTACCTTTTTGCTTTAAATAAAAAAAGGCAGCCAGAAAAAAGGTTTCATTTATCCTTCAAGATAAGCGGCTAAGAGGGATGCGACAACAAACTTTCTCATACAGAATCCTAACAATATCTCAATGTTGTTCATCAAAGGCCACCTAGCCCTGGTTCAGGAGCAGTTCTAGAGCTATGTCCCAACTCCCAAATGTACCATGTTTTCTATAACAGAACACTCTTCAATGCTAGCGACTCTACTCACAGAATTCATCACATAACTTGGAGTTACTGCTGGGCTGGATTTAAATCAGCATTCCAATTTCTAGAACGTATTACTATCCTCTTTTCTCCTCCTTCAAGATTTACAAATTTTAGAAAAAAGAGCACGTTTGGTCTTGCCACTTTCAAACAGGATTTATGCACATCACTTTTTTTTTTTTAATTCCCCCCTCCCCCGGTTGTCTGTTCTCTGTGTCTATTTGCTGCGTCTTGTTTCTTTGTCCGTTTCTGTTGTCGGGAAGTGTGGGCGGCGCCATTCCTGGGCAGGCTGCACTTTCTTTCACGCTGGGTGGCTCTCATGGGCACAATCCTTGTGCGTGGGGCTCCCCTACGCAGAGGACACCCCTGCGTGGCAGGGCATTCCTTGCGCACATTAGCACTGCACATGGGCCAGCTCCACACGGGTCAGGGAGGCCCGGGGTTTGAACCGCAGACCTCCCATGTGGTAGACAGACGCCCTAACCACTGGGCCAAGTCTGTTTCCCATGCACATCACATTTCAACATCACATTACCCAAGCTAGGAACTTTTTTCAAAAACCACGGGTACTTTCAGCAATTTTGTTTGTTTTTCAAAGCACTACAAAATTATCACTTATTTAAAAAAATTAAAATTGGAGACTGGTACCTCTGTTTTCTTCTGCCAGAAGCACATGATTCCTTAAACCACATTTAAATATTAAACTTCATACATACGAATAGCTGGAGAGGTATAAAGTTTTACAGAGCCCTTAACATCATCAAGTACATTTAGCATTAGCTAAACCACAATAGGAAGCATGTTAGCAAACTGAGCAAAAAAGACTTTCCAAAGAACACAGTAATTTTCCAGGCTCTACGTCAGTCACACAAAAATTTAGGCAACATGTAATCCTTTAAAATTGTCCCAAGACATCCTATTTCCCCAGCCTTACCCATATCACCACCCACCCCAACTTATACCGAAGTCTTTACACCTCACAGTAGCATCTTAATGCTCCCCACTGCTAATGACAGCTGCTTCAGGTTCAGCTGCCGTTGCAAGGAGTCTTGGCACTTTCTTAGCTGGACTTGGAATATGCTCAGTTGCTGTGTCTGAATGCACAAGTCCTGCTCCTTCATCCAAAGTGTCGTCATTTGGAGAGAGGTGCCAAGCATAAGTTCTTCTGTGCTTTTCATCCACCCTAATCAGGTACCATGTTCCTTCAAAGAGTGAATCTACTGAACCCTCGGGAATATACTTGACCAAGTAATGAGTGTCCTCTCTGAGCTTCATATTTTCGGCAAAGATATCTGGTGCCACACAGTTTCTTGAGTCAAGCCTTGATTTAAGATCACACAAACTTGCTGTTATTTTATCAAGAGCAGATCCTGGTATAGCATCTTGTGTAACTTTAAGGGAGTACAGGGTGGCAGCCAAACCAGACGATAAGAGAACACTCCAATCCTCTTCCCTGCCAACTGCTGAGGTGAGTACAGTGCTAGAACAGAATCAAGGGAACCATAATCTGAAGATGTATACATATTTCCATTTTGATTTGATACAAGCAATGATGCCTTTGTTTTTTGATTAAAGAGGCCAGAACTAGCCTCCATAAATGCTTTTTCCACATCTCTATCAAAGTAGGTATCTTCTAATTTAACATCCCCAAAGGCTTCCAGGCCGTTATAGATACTATTTTTATCTCTTTCTGGTCATTAAGGAAGTCATTCAGCAACATCCGAGCTAGAGATTTCTGAACCAGTTTACAATATGGTGAGTGAAAGATCACAAAGCCAAAATCATTCAAGGTAAAACCTTTATCATTTCCCTCTTTCTGCCACTGGGCATGGATCTTTTTGCGGCAGACCGAATAGCGGCGGTCTAATGCACTGAGGTAGCACTGTATGGAGAGTTTTCCATCTACTATAGGATATTCAGAGAGCATATCAGGCTTGCAAAAGTCATAGGCATGCTGCATGTGTGTCCCACGAAGCCCTCAGTCAAAAATTAAGGGAGCATTCAGCCCAATTAGCAGAGCAACAGCTCCAGCTCCACCTGTTGGTCTAGCATCTCCTGTGGCATATACAGCAATATCTCCTGCAACTACCAGGGCATACCTTCCATACCAAGAGCTGGACTCAGTCCAGTTAACAGCATTGAAGACAGCTGCTGCGCCTCCATAGCATGCGTTCGTTGTATCTATTCCTTCGATATCTGTGTTCCCAGACTCTTCAAATAGCTGCATCAAATTAGTCTTCACTGACTTTGATTTGTCGATGATTGTCTCTGTTCCAACTTCGAGTTGCCTGATGCAATCATAAGGAAGGCTATTTCTCTCCATAAGATTTTGAATAACAGTCAGGCAAACAGAGTTGATATCTTCTCTATCTGTGCAGAAGCCCATCTTGGCCTGGCCCAAGCCAATGGTATATTTTCCAGCATCTACACCATCATATTTTTCCAACTCCGCTTAATCAACATATTGAGAAAGAAAATAGATCTCAAGGGCAACAATTCCCACATCTTTTGGCCAGCATGCTTCTGCATTCAAAGGAAGTGATCCAGGCTTGGTGAAAGAGCCAAACGTGACCAGGCAGTGGCTGAGGAAAGAGAGCGAGCCGCCTAAGAACCGTACTCCAATTGATCTTTATATCCAGGCAATACCCATCAAAATCCCAGCAATTTCTGTAGAAATTGACAATCTAGATCAAAAATTTATATGGAAATGCAAAGAACTTAGCATAACCAAAACAATTTAGAGAAAAGTATAACAAATTAGAAGACTTAAAGTAGCTGTCTTCAAGATGTATGATAAAGCTGGAATAGTCAAGTCTGTGGACTGTGTTATATTATTGTAAATATACACATACAGATCAATGGAGCAGAACAGAGAGTCATGAAAAATAACATACACATATTAAAGAAACATCCAACAAAGTTACCAAGGTATTTCAATGATGAATAGGTGATAATATTTTCAACAAATAGTGCTGGAACAATAGGATGCCATATGGAGAAATGAACCTTGACATTTATGTCACAATATTCACATAAATTAACTCAGTGTTAAACTGTTACTAACATGAAGTAATCTTCTAATGTAATTGAACAGTTAAGCATTTGGGGTGCTATGTGGTGGTGGTGTTTAGAAAGTCTTTCCATTTAGAAAGTCTCTGGAGTTGTACTATTAACCCCAAAGGTACACTGTCTTATATATTGCACTGGTTAGAGGGTGATAGAAATAAATATAATACTGAAGTAACCTATACTCACTTCCTTGTTATCGATTAAATGACATGCCTTTACACACACAGCTTTCTTGAGTAAAATTGAATAGGCTGCAAAGCAACCTACTTGCCAAACAAGAGAGGACACCGAGGATACATGATTATGAAAATGATCACCAAAAAGTGATCTGTGAGGTCATGGAAGGATTAGATGGGCTCACATGCAGCTTCATTCTAGTCTTGGGGCTGTGGAAATTGTCAGCCTTTCCACTCATGCATTTGGAATGCAGACTAGAATGCAGTTTGAGAATATTCAGGAAGCAGATGTGGCTTAACTGAAAGAGCATCCGTCTACCATATGGAGGGTCCATGGTTCAATACCCAGGACCTCCTGACCTGTGTGGTGAGCTGGCCACACACAGTGCTCCTGCCATGCAGGGGTGCCCTCATGTAGGGAGCTGCACATGCAAGGAGTGTGCCCCGCAAGGAGAGACAATGGGGGAGAAGGGGAGAGAAATAAATAAAAAATAATAAATCTTTAAATAAAAAAAAAAAAGAATATTCTGAATATCATAAGGGAGCTCCAATTTTGCCCTGGGCCTAGCATATGTCTTGAATGCGTTAAATCCTTTATACACATTTAAAGGAATGGATGATGAATGTTCCAAGCCAAAAGCTTATTCAAAATCATAGTATATTCTAGTTTCTGCACTAATTGATAGAGAAGTTATAAAATGAATGCAGGAAGAGGATGTGGCTCAACTGATAGCATGTCCATCTACCATATAGGAGGTCCAGGGTTTGAACCCAGGGCCTCCTGACCCCATGTGGTGAGCTGACCCATGCACAGTGCTGCCGCACAATGAGTGTCATGCCATGCAGGGGTGCCCCCATGTAGGGGAAACCCGCACACAAGGAGAGCTGCACAGCACACCCAGGAGTGGTACTGCACACACAGAGAGCTGATGCAACAAGATGATGCAACAAAAAGAGACACAGGTTCCCAGTGCCACCAAGAACGCAAGCAGACATAGAAGAAGACACAATGAATGAACACAAGAGAGCAGACAATGGGGGAGAGGGGAGGAAGGGGAGAGTAATAAATAAAATAAAATCTTTTTTTTAAAAAAATGAATGATTCCTTAACCATAATAGAAACAGTGGAAATTAGGGGGTAATCAGGAAATTACAGAAGCTGAGATGTCAAATAGAACATAAGTCCCCAAAAGGGATAAAAACCAAATGTCCTAGAATTGATTCAAAAGAGAGACAGAGATATCAGATAAAGTTATGTGGAGAGGCTGGTATTTGAGATACTTTTAAAAGCAGCTATGAAAACATACTGGATAACATTAGTACCTGGGAGGAACACGTCCTTTATTTCTATTATTGTTATTTTTCAGAGCTTCCATTTTCACAGAGATTGTAAATTTAAAGCCCTGACTATTGAGAACTCTGAGTTAATGGATTCTGAATGAGGCTTTAGTACCTAAAGTACTTTCTACCCTAGGACAGGATGATGGACATATTAATAGCACATGCACAGAATTTGAAGCTGAGGACTCAAGACAAGCAAATTGCTTTAAATATTCGTTAAGTTAACCTACAGTAAAAAATGGCATTTGTAATAACAATCTTAAGTAGAGCTGTGCATATTTGAAATCAAATCTTTAGCTATTACCTTGACCCAAGATGGGGAAAGCTCTGATAAATACAATGGTAATGAAGATTAAACATCGGCAAAAAAAGAACAAAAACCTGATGGGCAATTAAATCAGATTTGTGAAAAAAGACAGCTGGATATTCTCGTAGAGACTGAAAGAAATCTGGAAATAATGAAATGAATTTCAGTAACAATCAAGAGCTGAACACATCCTAAATCAAACAGAAAAACTTAAACTCTGTGCCTTAGGAGCGTCAAAAGAAGCAAAGTCTCCAATATAACCAAAGTTGTAGCCTTATTGAAAGAGAAACTGCTCAAGAAGATCTCAAATGGGGGAAGTATGAGTGAGCGTCTCAATAGCCATCAGTCACAGCCTAAAGGCACTTGCAGGGAAGTGGATGTGGCTCAGTGATTGCGCTTCCATCTACCATATGGGAGGATCCAGATTTGATCCTGGGCCTCCTGGTAAAGGCATGCCCATGTGGTGAGCCAGGCCCACACAGCAAGCCATGCAGTAAGATGATGATGCAACAAAAAGAGAGCCGAAGGGGAGAGTCAAGGCGAGATGCAACAGAAACCAGGAACTGAGGTGCCGCAAGTGACAGGGAACCTCTCTCCACATCAGAGGTCCCCAAGATCAAATCCCGGTGAATCCTAGGGGAGAAAAATAAGAGAAGACAAAAAGAGAGAGAGACACAGAAGATCACACAGCGAATGGACACAGACAGCAAAAAAACAGCAGGGTGGGTGGAAGGGGGGAGGGGGAGAAAAAATTAAAAAGCTATGAAAAAATAAAGGCACTTGCAGGATTTCTCAGTGGGAAGTTACAATGAGTGGTTGACATTTATATTTCTTACTGCATAGGAGGGTCTTACATAATGCGGCATAGATCTACATTGGCTAGTGTGATATGCTTATCCATTTCCCATAGGCTGTCTGGTATAGACCAAAACTGGCCTATTACTGAGTGTCCACGTATTTGCTCAAACTGCAATTTTATTGGGAATGTTCTGGTTTGGTTTGGTTTCCAGAAGGTCCCATCTCTGTAATCAGTTATTTTATGTTTGGGAAGTCCTGTCATTTCCCAGAAAGGAGTTGCTCTCAGCAATGCCCAATGCAGGTGGCTATTTTAAAGTTCCAACTTTTGGATCTCATTAGTTCCAACTAATGATCTCATTGGAAATGTGACCAAAACTCTTGGGTCATCACCATTGATTTCTTTCATTTTTTTTTCTTTTTTGGCCAGGCAGCTGCAATAAGCTTAGCCAGTCGTTTGCTTTTTTTCTTTTTATGTTTCACGCTTTCCTTTCTTGATGGCAGCAAGGTTTACCTGCTGTTCAATTACATGTAAGTCCCTTGGAGTGCGTTATTGGTTACCTACTCAGTTGAGTGGACTATAAATACAGCCATCTTTCCAAGTCTGCTTTTTTTCTTTTTATGTTTCACGCTTTCCTTTCTTGATGGCAGCAAGGTTTACCTGCTGTTCAATTACATGTAAGTCCCTTGGAGTGTGTTATTGGTTACCTACTCAGTTGAGTGGACTATAAATACAGCCATCTTTCCAAGTCTGGATGTCTATTATTTTATATTTTATCCTCAGCTTCATTTCTGCCTCATTTTCTTTTTGATTAGTTATCTTAAGAGCAACCATTTATCTTAAAGGTGGCAAGGAGTTTGAAACACATTTTGTACAAGACATGAAAATATAACGACTGATCATTAACAATTAAAGTCATACCAGTTGTCCCCATATTTCATTAAACCAACAACTTAGGTCAGAAATAAGTCTGTCCCTTGAAAGGTTTGAACCTGACTGATATCATAAAACACCTCAACTAGATTCTTTAACATAATGGGTTATTTATCACTATGCCAGACTTATTAATATAAATACAACATTGTTATATATTAGGGCACAAGTACCTCCTCCTTGGATAGCCAGGATCTAGTTTTTAGTGATGAAGCCAGGAGGGTGGGAGAAAAATGGAAAATGTTAGTTTGGCAAGTTGTAGCTAGATATTGAAGGAAACTGTAAGAACTGAAAATATAGTGGTTGACAATAGATGGATTCCACAGCAACTTTCACCTCACCCCTGGGAGTGACACTAGTGGAAAGTCACTCTGGAAACAGGGGGATCCCTGAATGGGTCAGAGTGCTAATCCTTGAAAAGTGTTCCCCAGAATATGTTAACTTTTCTTACCTGAAAACCATGAACACTTAGCCCTGTTTTGTATCCATGTAAAACTGGAATTCTTCAAGGGGACGGTCAAGGAATTCACATAAACACAGAAAAAATATGCAGCCTGTGTTAGCAAGGACAGTCATTGAGCTCATCATCTTGTTTCTCCAGCAAAAACATTTCCTGTGAAATAAGAAAAATCCTCATTGCTAAGCTGCTTTCCGTTCCTTCTCACTCTCCCTATTTTCTCACTCCACTTAAATTGCTCCCTAATCTGGAGTTGGAATTGCTATACTCCTGTTTGACTTTTCATCTGCTGATCCCCTAACTTAGACATCCAGGAGAATCATCTCTTCCCCTTCTAGGCACCCCCTGCTGAAAGGTCCACTGTGCCTGGGAAACCCGTGACAGAAATCAAGGTAATATCTCCAATAGCTCTACAAACATCTCTTTGATGCATACGCCCTTTCTGGGGCAGAAATTCCCTTCCATCAAAGTCTTCCAAGGCTCCCAGCCTATGAAACTTTCACACGCAGGGATCTCAGTACAGGTGGAACAGTAGAAAAGGAAAAAATCCACTTCATACATTAGAGAAGGTGTATTTTCCCTTTCTTCCCTTGGAGTCTTTTGCAACTTCACTGGTTGATTTCACATCAACAGTAGGTCTTGAACTTAATGAGGTATATTAGTTTTCTACTGCTGCATGACAATTTACTGCAAACTTAGTGTCTTACAATCAGACCTATTTATTGACTACAATTCTGCAAGCCAGAAGTCCAGGCAGCTCAGTGGGGGTCCCTGCTTAGGGTCTCATAAGGCCTAAAACAAGATGTCAGCTGGTCTGGGCTCCTACTTGGTGGCTCTGGGGGAGCAGCCACCTCCAGGCTCATTCCGGTTGCTGACCAAGTTCAGATCCATGCACTTACAGGCATGAGGTCCCCATTTCCCTGCTGCTTTGGGCCAAGGGTCTCTCCCAGCCACTCAAGACTGCCTGTATTCCTTGGCTTATGGCCCCTTCCATTTTCAAAGCCAGCAGCACTGCGTCAAATTCTTCCAGTGCTTAGAATATCTCTAGATTCCCCTACTGCCTTCTTCACCTCCCTTTAAGTACATATGTGATTACGTTGGACCTACCCAGATAATTCAGGGTATTTCCCCATTTTCAGGTCAATTCATTAGAAACCTCAATTACATCTACAAAGTTCCTTTGTCATGTGACATATTCATGTCCATGATATCTCATGCTCACAAGCTCCTGGGTTCAAGGCAGGGAACCTTGGGAGAGAAGGGGAGTTCTAAAATTCTGCCTATAACATAAAGCCGTTAGTGAAATACATAGTGTCATTTTTAACACATTTCACATGTTACTATTGCCATAAGATTTTTCATCTTAATTACTGGGCTTATTTTGGACATTGCTTTTCAAAGAGAAGAACTGGATTTGTGGGGATGACTTTTACTTTTATTAAGTGATCTGGAATTTTTTTTTTCACTTTTTAAATCACTGACTACTATACGCCATTTTTAATCAATGACTTACCGTGATTACCATTACTAATTTGCAAAACAATTGTGTTCCAAATTTTAGAAAGCCCTAACTACAAATGCACTTTGTATTTGTATCTCACTGCTTTTCAATTTAAGTTTTAAGTTATAATATATTAGATCATGTTAACGTTTATTTAAAATCTTTCAAAATATCCTGACATAAGATAAAGCCAAATGTCATCAAATAACACACATGTCAATTTATGATATGGCCTCATTCTACAGATCTCATTTCATTGTTTGCCTTTTTTTGCTCTATATCTAGTAAAAATGTCACAGAATGCTATAATCAAGTTTAAATACTTTAAAAGTATTGTACTTTTAAAGTATTGAAATTATAATAGTATACTATTTGAGAAAATAAAATTAGATCAGAAATCAGTAAGATGTATATGTAAAATATATCCCAGATATTGAGAAATTTAACAACACAGGTTGAAATAACCCATAGGTTAAAGAAGAAATTATAAAGGAAATTAGAATTTTTTAACTGAATGAAAGTAAAAACACAACATGCCACCATCTGTGGGATATAGCTAAAACCATGCTTGCAGGACTATTTACAGCATTAAAAGTACATGCTAAGGGTAGTGGATTTGGCCCAATGGATAGGGCATCCACCTACCACATGGGAGGTCCAGGGTTCAAACCCCGGGCCTCCTGACCCATATGATGAGCTGGCCCACACGCAGTGCTGATGCACGCAAGGAGTGCCCTGCCATGCAGGTGTGTCCCCCACATAGGGGGGCTCCACACGCAAGGAGTGCACCCCGTAAAGAGAGCCACCCAGCATGAAAAAAGTGCAGCCTGCCCAGGAATGGCACCACATACACAGAGAGCTGACACAGCAAGATGATGCAACAAAATGAAACACAGAGTCTGGGTGCCCCTGGCAAGAATACAAGTGGACACAGAAGAACACACAGTGAATGGACACAGAAAACAGGCAACTAGGGTGGAGGGGGGTGGGGAAGGGAAGAGAAATAAATTTTTAAACATTTTAAAAAATTAAATCTAAAAAAAAAGGACATGTTAAAATGGAGAAATGCTTAAAATTATCTGCCTTAATAATTTAGAAAGAAACAATACAAAAATATGGAGGGGAAAAATAAAAAGTAAATACATAAATTAATGAAGTGGAAAAACAAGAGAAAAGTGAATGAAAACAAAAGCTGATTCTTTGAAACTATAAAAAAATCGATTAACCTTTAACTAGAATGAGAAGAAAAAAAGAAGATGCAAATTAGTAATAACAAGGGTGAAACATAAGCTATCATTATAGATTATAAGAATATTAGCAGGCTAATAAGGGAATTGGGGGAAGAATTTTATGTCAATCCATTTCACAATATAGTCAAAATGGACAAAATCCTTGATACAAATTTTAAAAACTGACAAAAGAGAAAGTGAAAATCGTAACAGTCCTCCATCTGTTGAAGGATGCAGGATGCAGGTCCCAGCCATCGCAGAACCCACCACCCTGGCCCCCTTTCTAGGTTCATACATGGTCACCCTGCCCCCTGCCCTCCAAAGATCAATTCTGCTGCCTCAACTCTAATTACTAATCTCAGTTCTGTTAAAATGCAGGATCATGTCTCTCAATGGGCCTGCAGCAAAAACTACCACCGGTTCCCACCATGAAGGAAGGAAACACAAGAACCTCCAACATTTCGAAGTCAGTCTTTCATTCTCAGGTAGGAGCTGGAGATGCCGATGCTTTGTTCTTTTCTGTTTAAGCCCTCACACCACCAAAAAGAATTAAATAAAGGAAACAAGCTTGTTTTTCTTTTCATTAACACATCCTGTCACACACACACACACACACACACACACACAGAGAAATGTACATACACGTTTTAGTCATTGCCACCCAGCATCTCCTCCTTCATTTTGTCTTAACCAACCCTGATTTTATTGGCTGTCCTGCTCCCCTTGCAGCCCAAGGGACTTAGCAGAAGCTAACACCACTCACTCCTTCATTTGCTTATTTTTAGTGTGTTCCAGACACCAATATGCTTTTTTAAAAAAGGGGGATCTTAACCAGTGGTTAAGATTTCAGGGGGTCCGTAAGCTTGAATTGAAAAAAATCAACTTATTGTCTTTATTTTCTCTGACCACTGATAAAACTATCAGCCTCTGCATTCTGAGAAGGGGTCCATGGTTTTCACCTGACTGGCAAAGGGATCCATAGAACAAAAAAAAAAAAGATTAAAGACTCCTGCTTTAAGATATTATTGTAACTATATCATATATACATCTCTCGTGGCAGCTGGGACCCCTGAGTAACATAAGCCAATCAGATTACTCCCATCTCTGCCACCTGTGTCTGGTTCTGGAGAGGAAACGGCACGGTTGGGCCAATTAAGGAACAGGAGAGGTTTGCCGCTGACGTCACAGGAGGCTCCCGTCCTGTCCTGGGAGAATGCCTGGAACCTCCCTCTCCGTCCACAGGCGTGGAGGGGAAGCCTGGAGCCCCGGCTCCCAGCGGTCCTCACCCGCAGGGACCAGCCCTGGGAGGAGCTGGGCTTGGACCAGGGACTGGAGAGAGAAAACCAGGGACTCCATGGGGCTGCACAACTGGCCCCCAGCAGCAAGGCCAGCGGGGCTGGGGACCTCCAGGGCGATGGCCCGGGGGCTTCCTCACTGAGCAGGGTGGCTCGCGGGGGCTTCTCCTTCCTGCAGCTGGAAACGCCCTGAGTATTTCACAGACTTTCCAACTTTAAAAAGTGGACAACACACACGGATAAAGGGAAGCTCCAGGAGGACTAAATCTAAGATCAGTAGGTGACCCAGTCCCAGAGACCAGCTTTGCTTTTAATTATAGGGAAATTAGTTATTTCCCCTTTCTGTGCTTTGGCTGTTTCTCATTCTTAACTTTCAAGTAGATAAGAAAAATTATTTCAAGGAACCCAGTGACTATGTAAATGAATGGCAATACTTACACAAAGTCAATTATAATTAAATTTCTCATGCTTCCAGCTTGTCTGATTCATTATGAGAAGGTAAGTTTTCAGAAGACTTTGAATTAATGCTAGAATATTCTTCCAGTCTCCACTTTCTACCCTTGAAGCACTATTAACAGCCAGTGGCTATTATTTAAAATCTTTTCCATTTGGAAGTCTGCCAGACAAAACCCTTCTACAAGTGAGAGGAAATGAAATAATGAGGTATCTGCACAGGCTCCTTCCGTATTGCATACCAGAAAAAAAATTCTAAATGAATGTGTTTATAATCTGTCTTCACAATATATTGATTCCGTTCTGGTCAGGTTTCCAAAGAAATTATTCTACTAATAAATATTTTCCTGACGTCAGAGTGAAATCTCTACATCTATGAAAGGAACACCTTGTAGATGCTTATATATAAAGTTGTTTTTCTTGGCCTGGTTGAAGCAATTGGCTCAGGTGCAGTCAGTCAAATGTGACCCTCCCCCACTCCTACTCCAAGACTTCACATCCCCCAGCAAGCAGGTGGTGGGGCCACTTGCAGATCATGGTCATCAGAATGGTTTCCAGACCAACTTGTTGCCACAGCTGAACTTCTGATCTGCTCACCCAAATCCAGATTTTTTTCTCTGAGCTCCTGATGAGAATGCAGTACACTTCGTTTTTAATTAAGATGGCTGGAATCTATTTCTTCTGCTAATAGCCAGAACTGTGATTTCCAAGGACACTCAGGCTTCCCCCTTCCTCAGACTCTCAGAGAATCATTATCTTGTTGGTAGGGTTCCAGTCCTTTCCTCCATACCGTATGGTAGTGAAGACAGGGAGAAAAAGTAGCTTGTATTCCTGTGTCCAAGGAGAACCACTGCGAGCTAAGGCAGACCCCAGCACGTCTCACTGGTAGGATAATGGCTTTGAGTCCCACCTTGTCCACCTGTGCCTGCCCTGGTGACCTCTCACCTGGATACTTCATTTGTGTCCTAGAAAGTGGTGACGGGATCAGGCCTGGGAGCCACCAGATTAAGTGGGACACACAACTTTCGTCCTTGCTAGTTTGGTCATCTGCAGCAGGTACCTTAACTTGTCTGACTCTTGTTTCTTGAAAACATATATTAATATGTTACTAAACCTACATGCTTATTGAAAAGATGAAGGATGCTCAGGCCAGTAGCTGGCACATCCAGGTGTTCCATGAACGGCAGCTGCTATTGTGATCATCATCACTATGGTCAGCATTATCATCAAGGTGTCCTCCTCTGATCTCTCCTGCTCTAAAATGGCTGCACACTAATGTCAGAGATCCAGAAATTGCATCAATTCTCTGCAGAACAGTACAATGGCAGAAGCACTCATATTGGAGATGGGCTGGGCTGCTTTGAATTTTGAATCTGCCAACTTTCAGCAGTGTGAAAATTCAAACATCCATGGAGTTGAAAAAGATGGCAAGCATGTGTGATCTTGGAGCCTCAGTCTCCTTTTTCTTCTATAAAATGAAGATAAACTTACCTCTCAAGCTTTGTGGAAGCTAAATTAAATTAGATAGTATAAAAGCCAGCACCATGACTGGCTCGAAGAAGGCGTGCAGTTGTCATTAGTTTCCTCCTCTCCCTCTCCCCTTTCCATCTCCTCTGTTCTCCTCTAAATCCTAAAAATAATAACATCCACTCAGTCTACCCCTCAAGCTCCTGCGCCACAGGCACCAGTGTAAACCCTTAAGTCTCACCTTCAACTTTTCCCCTAATAAGTCCCCAGCACCATCTCTGTACCGTCTTCCCATCCCTGGGCCTTCCTGCCGGGCTGTGCCTCTGTCCTCACTACTCTCTCTTCTCCCTCCTCTCTGCTCTCCCCACCACCTGGCCCAGTTCCCAGCCAACTCCGTCATGAAGGCACAGACTGGCTCTCTGTGCCACTCTTCCTCGTGGGCCGTTCCCCCACCAGCTCATACTGTTTACTCAGGCATCTGCTTTCCCTCTTCACTAGACACTGTTCTGTGAGGGCCCTGTGTAATTCTCTCTCTCACAGTGGCCACAGAAACTGTGGGGTCCCTCTTTCCACTAGTTGATGTTTTCACTCCTCATCCACTGGCCGAGAGGGGATTGCACTAATTAATTTCTCTCTCTCATTGCATTGACAGCCAAACAGGACATTCTTTATTAAACATGAAAGAATTGAGAAGACAATGTCTTTTTTTTTTTAAGATTTATTTATTTATTTATTTCTCTCCCCTCCCCCCCACCCCAGTTGTCTGTTCTCTGTGTCTATTTGCTGCGTCTTCTTTGTCTGCCTCTGTTGTTGTCAGCGGCGTGGGAATCTGTGTTTCTTTTTGTTGCGTCATCTTGTTGTGTCAGCTCTCCGTGTGTGCAGCACCATTCCTGGGTAGGCTGCACTTTCTTTTGTGCTGGACAGCTCTCCTTATGGGGCACACTCCTTGTACGTGGGGCTCCCCTACCCAGGGACACCCCTGCGTGGCAGGGCACTCCTTGCGTGCATCAGCGCTGCGCGTGGGCCAGCTTCACACGGGTCAGGGAGGCCCGGGGTTTGAACCCTGGACCTCCCATATGGTAGACGGACGCCCTAACCACTGTGGTAGACAAACGCCGACAATGTCTTTTTGAATTTGGGCTTGTGTATTCATGAACTTCAAAATGAAATTTTCAGATCTAAATTGTTAATCGTCATCCATTTTGTTATTTTCAACACATACATTATCTTATAAAGAAATGAGAGAACCTGGATTGTTTGGGCCATCTTCCAGCATTTTTATAGACATATTCATCATCTTATTGTGACAGGGGAGGTTGAGTAGCATGTGGTTAAGGAGACAAATCCCGGCTCTGACCGTGGCTAGCATGTGATCCTGGCAAAAGAAGAAACCACCCCTCCTGCCAGCTGGACACTATTGGGGTGTGAGATAGATTAGTAGGGGATAGTTACCCTTCCTAGGCTTAGGGCCGAGTTTCTCCTTTTTCTAGATGAGGGAGACTGATTAAACCCCGTTATGGTCTTCATTATTCTTCTCTTAAGCCTCCTCTAGCTGCAAATGAATCAGAACTAGCTGGTCGATGTCTGACTCCTATAGTTCAGGCCCACTTGACCAGGACCCATGGGAGGTTGGGATGAGGTGGCCTCTAAGGTCAAATCAGCTATAAGGATATTACCTTACCATGACAGTGTAGAGTAGATCTCCCACCAGAATGACTACAACTAAGTTAGCCTGCCACATTCTTTGGATGTGGACAGAAGACATGAGACTCCCAGGTCAGAGACAAAGGACTTTATCCCCCATAGTAAAAGCAGCAGCAGGATTATTAGCACCTACTGCATGACATGGAAGGCCAGGTGGAAGCTGTAGCTGCAATGGTGCACAGCCCAGGTAAGGAAACCTGAGCTTAGGGTAGTTATCAATAAGCAAGCCTTCGTCTATTCAGGGAGATCAGGTGCAGTGAAAACCCGCCGTGCATTCCTGTGCTGCATTATCCCACTTTTCAGAAGTGCAGGCTGCATAAACCTTCCTGAGAAGTGGCCCAGACCTTGCGAGTTGGACACACAGTAATATGTGCAGGAGAGAAAGAGCACTATGGAGGACGGCTTCCCAACACCATCCACCAGGTAAAACGTGACTTCAGCCACCACATGCTCAGTTTATCCTTTGGCAAAATATTTATTGGCCAGCACAAGTACAATCTTAACTGAAGAGATTCATTTTTTTTTTCATTGTTGGAAAGGAACAAAAGAAGTCACTCAATGAATTTAAAACCATAGGAAATAGGAAACAGAATGGACCAATTTGAAGATATTCATTTCAAAATGTATCACAGAGCAAATACATTTCATTCCGAAAGTTGTGGGAGAATATTACTATGGGAAAATTCATTGTTTAGTTAAAAATTATCATTCATAAAGCCTGCATTTGTTGGCAGAAAAGTCTTCCAAACCAAGAATATAATGACTTGCAATATCCAAATTAAGTCCTGGTTTAGTAAATTACAGTCAAAGCCTAGATTTCAGTTAGATATCATGCGTCAAAGTGGTCTCCAGATCAAAATTGACAAGTAGTTATTTCATCCATTTACTGTTTTTATTAATCATTTAAAACTGAATTCTTGATTTAAATGCATTTCAGTTGCACAGATGGTGGGACATTTCTCACCTGAGGAAAAATTAAAACTACAAAATTAGATATTATGGCTTGCCTTTTTAATAGATTTTCAGAATACTGTGATGTCATAGAGGTGACCTATATAGCTTCATATAAATTCTGAACATGATACTGTCAGTTTTGTTACACTGGAGCTTATATTCTTAAATATTAATAAGGCATATGTTATCAGACAACATGAAGAGCAGATAAAGGTAAGTCAAGGTTGGCAGATCTGTGACATGGCAAGTGTGAAACTCTTCCCTCTAAAGCAGGCAAAAATCTCATCTCTCTTGGGGAGAAGAGAACAGTACCCTGGCATTGCCATGATAAGGAGGAAGCCACTGCATATAATTGAGTACTTAGCAGGGGCTCTCTTCTGAGAACTTGACATAAATGTGTCACAAGCTTCAGGACACCCCTATGAAGTCCAGACCAATCCTACTGCATCTTCCTATCTCAGGTGAGGAAAATTCCACTCCTCCCATTGCTCAGGTAAAAATCCTAGTGTCATTCATTTTTGCTCACACACACACCACATCCAGTTTATCAGCATATCTTTTCTGTTGAGAAATGATAAAAGATAACTAACCAGAATTTGGTCATTTCTCATCATATCCCTTGTCACCCCCCAAGGTCTTAGCACCATCAAGTCTAGCCAGGAATCATCGCTATAGCTTCCTGACTGGTCTCTGCTCCTTCACTGTCTATTCTCACCGAATGGAGGGTTCTCTTTAAAACCTAAGTCAGACCCTGTACCTCCTCCAGTGACTTCCCCTCACTCTGAGTTAAAAGAGAGACCCATCTCCCTGCCACACGGACCTGACCTTGGCCCTTCAACCTCCTCCAAGATCTCTCTCCTTTGCTCTGCCCACAGACAAATATCTATTGGTCCTAGAACCACCAGGCACTCTGCACCCTTTAGGGTCTTAGTTCCCTCAAGTCCTTCAGGTCTTTACTCAAAATTCACCTTCTCAGTGTGGCATTCCTTGGGAAAAGGTCAATCTGTTTCTGAATTTTTGTGCCTCCTTCCCTGATTGCTGTCAAACTTATTCGTTAATCCAGACACTCCTTGGGGCCAGTGGTAGTGTAGAGTCCTGTCTGTCCTGGTCTTGAACAACTTCCATGGTACCTACTATGGAACCAGGACCTGCCGCAAGGGATTCACATAAATTATATCCCTTAACCTCCCTGACATCCCTGTGAGGTGGGAATCCTGTTTACTTCCACTTCACAGAGGAAGACATGGAGACATGTCTTGGGGACATGGACGTTAAACAGCTTGCCCACCATGATGCAGTTCACAAGAAGCAGAACCAAAACTTCAAGCCCAGCTGCTCTGACTCCAGCCTCTGTCCCTAACCAGGTATCAGAGGCCAACATGGTACAGACCCAGCACCTGGGTCTCAGTGTCACAGCAGTATTGCTGTGCAGAGCGAACAAGTCCACCACTGCTCACCTGAGGGCATTTCCTTCCATCTTCAGAGTTCATTGTGTGGCAAGTCACCAAAGGGCCCATGCTATTTCAGAAACAGGAAACTTTGGAACAATTGGACAGGTTGGGGGATGGTGAAATATCTTTGGTCAGGTTTAATGTATGAAGCATTCCAAATCAACATGACCTTCATACAAAGGATTAAATTATATGGAGCCATAGACATTTCTGACTCTCTAATGTGTCAGTTATGCTTATATCCCATTGCTGAGACATCCTTGCCAGACTAGGAGGCATCAAACCTCAAGGGAGTCTGGGAAATCTAGTTGATCTTGGCACCTGGCTACAGTTCCATTACCAAAGAAGGAGATGGATTTTGGTGGATGCCTGCCAGTTCTATCACAGACTCAGGTGAAAGAAAATGATTCAAGTAAAGACTAAACTCAGAGTTATACAGATCTACCTATTCTATCAAACTGGTGCAGGTTTCCACACCATTGAGCTACCTGCCCAGGTAAGATCTGGATTATGAAGGACCAGAGGAGAACTGTGCTCCCTGCAGGCAAGCTCACTCCCAAGAGAAAAAAAAAAAGACAATGCAGGAGCTTACCCAACAGCAAATGACTCATTCCTCCTGCTTTCATTTGCTAATAGCTGCCATGGCAATATTCTAGAGATGGGTTGGTCTTTAAAATGGAGATGTATAAACTTATAAGCTTGCAGTTCTGAGGCCATGAAAATGTCAGAATCAAGGCTTCATCAGGTGATGCTTTTCTCCTGAAGGTCAACTGCTGGCAGAAGTGGCAGGGCACAATGGCAAAATCTGCTGTCTCTCCCTTCTCCTCCAGGCCTTGTAGCTTGCAGCTTCTGGCTTCCTCTGGTTTTCTCTCTGCTCCTGTGCCTTTCTCTCTCATGAGATCTGTTGATTTCAGCTTCTGGGGCTTCCTTTCTCAGCTTCTGGGAGTTTTTCTCTGTCTCTCTGTATTCATCCAGTTTATAAAGGACTCCAGTAAAAGGATTAAGACCCACCCTGGTTCATGCCCTACTGAAGTCACCTACTCAAAGGCCCTTGACCTAATCAAAATGTCCTTAATTGAAGTGACTTAATCAAAAGGTCCACCTACAATAGGTTCACACCAACAGGAATGGATTAGCTCTAAGGACATGATCTTTCCTGGAGTCTACAAAAGCCTCAAACACTCCTAAATTACCAGTTTAAGAATTTCATAAGTCCTGGGGAAGATAAAAGGGGGGAAGAGTCACAGTGTTACCCTAACTGGGCTCTTTCTACATAGGAAGAAACATGAGGAGAGGGAAAAACTGATCATTCCAGGTTCAACCCAACTGCCCATGTACTTCTGGAAGATATTTGACCCATCATGTATAATTAATCTCTACTCCCTCTGACTTTCTTACATTTGTGGACTCTCTGATCAAACTTGCTTTCTTTTCTTTATATAATGGACATCTGTGTATATATACAAGTTCCCTGAGTAGCATGTACACACATGAGGAAAAGGTCCTTTTCTCTTAGCATTTTTTAGTACTCTCAGTAGCTAACACTTTTGCCTTCATATACAGTAAAATTTTCATGATGAACAAATAAACTAATGAAATGTGAAATATATACTGAACAAAGCAGATTGATGGGGATTTATGACAAAAGTTGAGTTTCCTGTTCCTTATGGCACCTTATGAACTTTGTACACAGTGTATTAAGTGCTACTAGATATAATATCCTGGTGAAAAATCTACTCATGTATCAAATCCTGAATGACATGAGACTAGTTTGGAATCTAACAAAGCATGTTCATTGCTGAGATTGAATATTCAGCCTTATCATTCAATTTAGTCCTGGATATCTAAAATGATGAACTAATTACTCAACAGCCAGCAAACCAAATATCACGAATTGCTCACAATTTTATAAAGTAAATTTGTATAGTTTTTCCTCTTGATTATCTCATTTTGCCCAATGTTTAAAAAACAATGAATAATTAATATACCTGAACATCTTCCATTAAAAGGATAAAGCTTACTAAATGCTTTTAAGAAGAAAGAAATTGTAGATATGGCATTTATAAATTTCAACTTTCAGAAATATCATTCATTTTGTTAGGATAAGAACATTTTGATTTAAGAAGTAAAAGGAATATTGTCTCTTCCAATTAGGGAAAGTCAGTCTTTGTAATCATGAATTAGCTGCCATCATTTTAGAACAAAGGCATATGAGAATGTGAAACTAATTGAAATCCATGACTTGGTTTCTTCCCTGTGCAACATAATTTTTAAAAAAGAAATAAATTCACACTTCTTGGTAATACCAACACGTTGTTTTACTAAGTATCCTGTAACTCCCTACTTTATGTCTGGGGAAAGACTCTTCTAGACTTCCCTTGAAACTATCTCAACACCTAATGCCCATCTCCAGAATTTTACATATTTATTGACTACCAGTTTATGCATCTTTATAAGACCTCAATGGCAGGGACCATCCCATTCAATCAGAACATGAAGCATGGCCTTTGGAAGATGGTAGATCTTTGAAGACTGATTAGGTAGAATGAGTCACTGATTAGGTAGAATGAATACCCCCAAAACAGACATGTTCTTAACTTAATCCACATTTCTGTGGGTGTGAACCCATTTGTAACTAGTATCCTGTGAGGATATATCATCAGTTAAGGTGTAGACACATTTGTAAATAGGAAATTCTAAAATCCTATTTAGGAATGGCCAACTCAATCAGTGTGGACTTTAATCTGTATTCTTCTTATAAAGAAAAGCCAGAATTTAGAGAAAGACACAGGAAGAAACCAAAGCCATTGCATTGTGATGCAGGCAGAGATGCAAGCCAAGGAACCCCAAGGATTGTAGCAAGCCATCACCAGAATACTACACAGACTTAGGGGAGAAAGTCTTGATTTTGCACTTCTAGCCTCCCAAAACAGGAGCCAATAAATTCCTGATAAGTCAAAGCATGTGGTTATGTGTCATGGAAAACTATGACAACTGATATTCCTTTAACTAAATAATGGTCCCTTGTGGTCTTTATGCTCCTCAGCCCAACAATCTAGGCCCTTCACAAACGGGTCCCTAGTTCTTCTGCTAGCCTTACTTCCCACCACTGTATAGATGCACAAAGATCCTGTAGAATTGTGATTTCTGGGCTGATGATCTCCCACTTTCCAGTTTCCTCTAGTCCAAATGGAGCAGCCATGTTACTTCCATCATGAGGTCTCACTCATAGCTAGACCCAGCCTCCCCCTCTGCCAACCATCCTCAGCCTCTGTGGTTTTTTGTTATCAAATTCCCTGTTACAATGTGTGTCATGGTTACAGATGAGTATGTCTTTTCTTCTCAACTCAATGTCAATGTCATGTATCATTGACAACCCTAACCCAGTACTTGTTACATAGGTGACAGACTAGAACTATTTCTTGAATTGGGTCAGTTTTCTCAATGAGATGGTATATTTTATAATAAGACAAAAATGAGAGTGATCTTCCTCACATCAGTGTCCTCAGTATTTAGAAGGCCACACAAAGATAATTTATAGACTACAAATAGTATCTCTTTAAATTTCTATGGGAAAAATACTTGGATAAAGATCCATCTTACTCTTTGTTTGAGAGTTCAATAGAGCACCAGAAAGCATCAGTATCAAATTAATGCTTGAAACAATAAATTAGTATGAAAGTGAAAATGGCTCAAATTTCAAGAATGTGGTTTAAGCATTTTAAAATAAATTTAATTTTTAAGTACTGGTTAATATAATTAAAGACTGTAAAATTTTCTGGAAATTCTATAATTTATCTAAAATGATATCAACCCTTGAGGATGTCATTTTATCAAGGTCACAAAATAAAATGTGATGAAACAAATATTGAGGAGCCCCAAGGCTGAGGAAAACAGAATTCTAAATGCCCCCCAAAGTAATTGCACAGAGAGAATAAAAATGAGGAAAATAACCACAGTCCACTTTGAACTACCACCCCCCCCCCCCAAAAAAAAAGTCCTGTTTAGTCTGCTAAACCAGAAATGGGTTGACTTTTTATATTGGGAATTTATTGGGTTAAAAGCTTACAGCTCTGAGGCTGTGAAAATGTCCAAAGCAAGCCATCATTAGAGATGCTGCCTCACCAAAGGTCAACTACTGAGGATCCTGGATTCCTTCTACATGGAAAGACACAATGGCAGTTCTCTGGTCTGGGTCTCCACTCCAGGTTTCTATTCTAGGCTTTCTCTCTGAGCTCAGCTGTGACTGATCAGACATATGGCTTGGCTCTCTCCACTCCTCCAGACCTCCTCTCTTTGAACCTGCCAGGAACCTCTTCCCAAATCTCTGTGCTCTGCAGACTCCAGCCTCAAGTCTCTGAGATCCCTCTCAGTCTCCAAGAGTTTCTCTTTCTCTGCCATCTTGTTTTTCTCCGTGCGTGTCTTTGTTTTCAGTTGTCCATTTATAAAGGACTCCAGCAAAAGGACAAAGACCCACCCTAAGTCATGCCTTACTGAGGCAATCCAATCAAAGTCCCTCCCAATGGATCCAATCCAATCAGAGGGTCCCACACCCACAGGAATGGATTAGCTCCAAGAATATGATCTTTTCTGGGATTTGAAAAAAGCTTCAAACTGTCACACTTACTTATATCAACTTTAGAAAGCACACCTGAAAACTGTTAATTTCAAAACAATGAGATCACCTCCAGGCAATTTAGTCAGTCCTTCAGAGGACAACAATTAACCCTATAGAAAGTTGGAAACAAATGAACACAAGCAAACAGAAGGGGCTCTCTGGTTGTCTTACCTCCAGCTTGTTTCATATCTCCTCAAAATTAATGATCCCTCTTTCAAGAAAAATAAAAATATGAATTATCAGCACTTAATATGCAGAAATCTTGGTAGGTATTGCCAAGCTATCTAATGGCCTTGTGTGTACAGACATTTATGTGCTATGAAATTTCTTTGTTAGACTGCCAATGAATTTTATTGACATAGAAGAGATAGAAGCATAAAGGATTATTCTCAAAGGCCAAATTCTGAATTGCTCAGTGGAACAAGTCTGGACTTTAGACTACGTCATGGACACCTAGCTTCAAGTCCAACCATTGGATTTACCATTTGAGTGACCAGAGGCATTTTCTGTATGGTCTCTGAGCCTCCATTGTTCTCATGTCTACAAAAAGGAGAATTTTCTCTCTGTGTTCTTGGGGGGATTGGATTTGATACTGCATTCAGAAGGTTTGGGAGAGGAATCATTACTGCTCTTTTGATGTTTCATAGGTTTCTAGGATGTCAGAATTTGTCGAGGAAACTTTGGAGGTAGATATTGCTATGGTGATTCTTATTTATCTCTTTGTAGGATGATTAGAATATTATTTAGGAAGTAGAGGCAAAAAATAAAATTTCATATGTATTTAATTAATAATAATTGGTTCTGGACGGGAAGACAAAAGAGGTGCCACTGTCTGTGTAACTTAGAAAAAGTTACTTCATCTCTGACCTCAGGTTCTTCATCTGTAAAATGGGAAAATTTATCCCCATTTTTTCATGAGATTCAAAACCAAAAAGTAAAAGCAGTTTGCAGTTTGTCTATAGAGAAATTAGGCTCTAACCTAAAGGAATCATCATATTGTCATGGAAAACTTACTGTTGAAGACTCTGAATCATGTATTCATTCAACTAATACTTAGAGAAGTGTAAGCTGTGCCCTGTGCTGTATGGGCAAAAGGCATTTGGTTCCTGCCTTCAAACATCTCTGAGTCAATCACAGAAGACAGATATTAAATTTATAAGAAAACGGATAAATGCATAACCACAGATTGTTATAAATGGAAATAGGCAGGTATGAAAAAGAAAAACTGAGGGGGGGGGGCTGATTTAGATTGGGGTCAGGGCAGCCCTCCAAAAGGTGGAATTGATTTAAGTGGGGCAGGATGGGTCAGTGGAGGCAGGGAGGTTGCCAGGAAGACACGACCAGAGGCCGCCCTGGCTGGACTTCAGAGAGTGAGGGGGAGTCAGAAGTTGGAGCTGGAGAGGGGCTGGGCCCCAGTCATGCAGGGTCTCTGAGGCCACGTGGGGGAGGACTTAATTTAACCCACGAGCAGTGGGAATCCATGGAGGGGCTTCCACAGGTGAACAGCAGGATCTGGTTATGCCATGGGCGGTTCACCCCTGCTGCCCTGCCCAGAATGCCCAGGTGGAGAGAAGGTGAAAGCAGGTGGTGCCTCGAGGACCGCATCCCAGCCCCCGGGTGAGAGGGAGGATCGCATCCCAGTCCCGGGGTGAGAGGGAGGACCGCATCCCAGCCTGGGTGAGAGGGAGGACCGCATCCCAGCCCCGGGGTGAGAGGGAGGACCGCATCCCAGCCTGGGGTGAGAGGGAGGACCGCATCCCAGCCTGGGTGAGAGGGAGGACCACATCCCAGCCTGGGGTGAGAGGGAGGACCGCATCCCAGCCTGGGTGAGAGGGAGGACCGCATCCCAGCCCCGGGGTGAGAGGGAGGACCGCATCCCAGCCTGGGGTGAGAGGGAGGACCGCATCCCAGCCTGGGTGAGAGGGAGGACCGCATCCCAGCCCCGGGGTGAGAGGGAGGACCGCATCCCAGCCTGGGGTGAGAGGGAGGACCGCATCCCAGCCTGGGTGAGAGGGAGGACCGCATCCCAGCCCCGGGGTGAGAGGGAGGACCACATCCCAGCCCCGGGGTGAGAGGGAGGACCGCATCCCAGCCTGGGGTGAGAGGGAGGACCGCATCCCAGCCTGGGTGAGAGGGAGGACCGTTTCCCAGCCCTGGGATGAGGGGCAGTGGGAAGAGCATCTGGGAGACTAGACCCAGCGGGGGTGGGAGGGAGGTGGGTAGAGTCAGGAGCTCTCGGGCAAGTGGAAGGGCCGGGTGGGTTTGCTCACGTGGTGGCAGGCAGCATCACCGCAGGCAGAGGAAGAAAACGGTAGAAGCAGCAGGAAATCACACGAATCTTTTTGCACAAAATCTTTTTCTAGAATAACAGTTATGGAAAATTATTTGCAAGTCTGATGTGAAATGTTTCACTCATTTTTCCTTTGACTCATAGGAGCAGTAATGTAATCCAAGCAATTTCACAACAAGAAGTAAAGCAAGGTGCTGGTTAGGCTTTCTCTCGTGTTAATTGGATCTGATAAAGCCCTGCGATTATACTTCATCAGCTGTATCATAAAT
Organism: Dasypus novemcinctus; assembly: GCF_030445035.2. Taxonomy (NCBI): domain Eukaryota; kingdom Metazoa; phylum Chordata; class Mammalia; order Cingulata; family Dasypodidae; genus Dasypus; species Dasypus novemcinctus. Next base: position 7,314,208 of record NC_080674.1, on the reverse strand, counting down.
TCTTATTTTCCTCTGGTACTTTTCGAAAGTTTCTCTACACATGCCTTTCATAGCAGTATTTATATTTTAATTTCTACAATTTTTCAATTACATCATAATAATTTTAACCAAACTTCTAATTCTGTTTTATATCTTATGTGTTTTTTTCTTTCCTTTTTCTTTCATTTGTCTTTACAGGAAGGACATTATTGCTTTTTTTATAAAAAGCAGCAGGTTTTCCTAACCTCAACTTCACTACAATAAAAATAGTATTTTTACCATTTTGCCAAGGATGGCAGTTATGAAAGGAAACTTTATGCTTTAAACACATCAATAAAACCATACAGAGTTTTCCAATAAAACAGCCAGCCAACAGAATTTGGAGTTACTAGGCTTTCAGGTTTTGATCATCACCACATTTCTACTTGTCATCTCCTTTTCATTATTAATACCCCTAAATTATTTCTCCTTCAGTTTATATGCTCCCATAATACTCTGTTCTCAAGAGCTGGCAAGCAGGGAGCATGCCTGCTCTCTCACAAGTGGTACCCAAGCCATCTGTAACTCCTCATCCTCTAAGTGATTTTCTCACAGTAAATATTTCCATAAATTCCTGTCTTTTAAATGCATGAAGTGATTTTGTATTCTTTCATCTACCACATGCATATAAATTTATACTTCCTACTGCTGCATCCATGACAGTAGTGCCACTATTTTTTGCTAGTACTAAAGATGCTATTTATGCCAAATACATGTGAAATAGATGAATATTAACGCCACCAATAATGTTATATAACTGTATCAAGCCTTTTCTCTAGACTTGAAATGTAGTTACAGCAATGAGTAATTAAGAAGTAACTGTTCCAAGGAGACAAGTGATTTTCTGCTACCCTGCATCCAGAAATCTAAAGAATCCCTGCAAGGGTAAATGCTTCCAACTTCACAAGAGCTCAATCCATGATTTAATTGGTACACCAATTCCTCCCTAAAGTGCTCTATCCAGAGATGGATAGTTTGAGCGTCTCTCCCAAGTTTTCAGACTGGTCAAAGGCAAATGAACTTTAAGCCACAATGCTTAGGGCCAACGGTGCCAAAATAGTTTATCTCCTTGCTGAGTCCCCAAATTCATTTAACTTTGAGTACAGGAAAAAAAAAAAAATGGACCTTTTAGTAGCCTTGGTTCTATGGAAAATATAAAATTATCCAGGGGATAAATTTGATTTTGTGTTCTCACATGGAAATTTCTGTCATCTATGCTAAATATGCAATGATAAGGAGAAAGGACATCAAAATCCCTTTTCTATAACTAGAAAGTTTGCATAAGCTCCATCTCAGTACCTCATGTTGATTTTGATCCACACAACAATTCTGTGGGGGAAGAAAGGGGAGTTATTGGCTTTGTGTCACAGATGAATAAAATAAAGTAAAAGGGTAAGTGATTCCACAAAGACGCCAAAGCTTGCATTTAGCAGTGTCAGAAGGCAGCCAGGGCTCTCAGTACTGGTCTCTTTCTGCTCCTCAGTGCTCTTTACTGGATAAACCCACTGTCCTTCCAGGCCAGGAGAAAGAATAGGTTCTGTGGGCTGAGGGATAATGTACACAAAAATAATGCATTCATTTAAGTCATCTTATTACTTGTCCCTATTGTTCGACTTCATATTGACTTGAATGTGTTTTTTAAAAAGCTACCTTTGTGTTTTCTCAATTTTGGTAATTGTGGACTAGCCTATTGCAAACCAACACTCCACCAAGAACAACTAGAGAAATGGGGGAAAATAAAAAGAAATTTCTGGAGGTTGTCAGAAGGATTGCCCTTATGCACACCTGAGCAGAGTCTCAGAGACAGATAAAGTAGATACACCCCAGGTATTGGTTCCTTTGAGGGCTAAAGAGACCCATGGGTTCTATGGTCATGGCAGATGGGGTTCACTGCCATGTGAGTTGGCCCTTCTTTGGAGCTGGTGTTTCTGCGTGATGGAACTGGACTCAGATGGGATCTCTTTTCACAAGACTTTCATGCTACTTTACTGGAATTGTAGTTGGTGCTGGGGTTTAAGATATATCTAGGGGATTTGATTCTCTGGACTGACAATATGATAGCCAGACCTACAATATGATTTATTGGACTTATCACACTCAGCTAAGATAGAGTTGAAGAAGGACAACCACCACACCATGGAGCCTAGAGTGATTACAACTGAAAGTGGGAGGATTGCATCCAACATCCATGTGGAATCTGAGCCTCCTCTTGACATAGAGGTGCAATGGACACAACCAATCCAATGTCCACATAGAAGAGGTGGCATTGGATTGGGAAAGTGGACATGGTGGCTGATGGGTATGGGGAAAGGCAGGAAGAGATGAGAGGTGGAGGCGTCTTTGGGACATGGAGCTGCCCTGGATGGTGCTTCAGAGGCAATCACTGGACATTGTAAATCCTCACAGGGCCCACTGGAGGGAATGGAGGAGAGTATGGGCCATGATGTGGACCATTGACTATGAGGTGCAGAGGTGCGCAAAGATGTACTTACCAAATCCAATGGATGTGTCATGATGATGGGAACGAGTGTTGCTGGGGGGGGGGGGGGGTTGAATGGGACCTCACATATATATTTTTAATGTAATATTATCACAAAATCAATAAAAAAAAAAAAAAAGAAAAAAAAATATGATAGCCAGGCCCTGAGCCTCAACAGACTTCAGCTCCTACACTCTGATTTATTGGACTTACCCCACTCAGCTAACACGGAGTTGAAGAATGTCAACCACCACACCATGGAGCCTAGAGTGTCTACAACTGAAAGCAGGAGGATTGCATCCAGTATCCATGTGGAATCTAAGCCCCCTCTTGACATAGAGGTGCAATGGACACAACCAATCCAAGGTCCACAGAGAAAATGTGGCATTGGTGTGGGAAAAGTGGCCATGGTGGCTGCTGGGTGCGGGGAATGGGAGGAAGAGATGAGATGTGGAGGCGTTTTCGGGACTTGGAGTTGTCCTGGGTGGGGCTTCAGGGACAATTACTGGACATTGTAGATCCTCCCAGGGCCCACTGGATGGAACGTGGGAGAGTATGGGCTATGATGTGGACCATTGACCATGAGGTGCAGCGATGCCCAGAGATGTACTTACCAAATGCAATGGATGTGTCATGATGATGGGAGAGAGTGTTGCTGTGGGGGGGAGTGGTGGGGTGGGGGCAGTGGGGTTGAATGGGACCTCATATTTTTTTAATGTAATATTTTTTAAAAATGAATAATAAAAAAAAAAAAAGAAATTTCATTTTGGTGTTTTCAAAATGAAGGCAGTGAGGACTCAAGGACCTGAGATAAAGGAAATGCAGAGAAATAAGCCTAACATTTAGAACCACTTTTCACTATGAGGCATTTGACAATTAATAAGCCAGAATCCAGAAGCTCAGAGGCAGTTATCACAGTAAAACTGAGAGAGGAAGCCCCTGATTTTGTCCATCCCTCACACCTGGAAAGTTATGGGTCCCACAAGAATGATTCTTGGTAATTATCCCGGACTTTCACTTGGGACTCTTGAGGGGCTACACCTTAGGAATAAGATCAAACAGAAATAGACTACCCTCACAAACAGTGAAGGTCAGTTTCTGATCAATAATTCCCTGATCTGATAAAGTTATCTTTTTGCAACATGAATGCCTGTCTAAGTAAACGTGAGGCCTCTCAAAGGAATGATAACACCATTAAGAGCCTCAAACTATCTCAAAACTTATACAGAATATATGTCTGGCATTAAAGCAGAAATTACTTAGCAAAGTAGGAGACAAAGCCAATCAAATAATAAATAAATACAAATGGCCAAGAATAGCCAAGACAAACTTGAAGAATAACAAAGTTATTCACAATCATTACTATCAGCCTGTGAATTTTTAAAAATAGGTTTTGATTTTTTGTGTGTAAATATTTTTATGATCCTTTTTTAAAGATACATAAATCACATAAAATGTTACAATAAAAAATATAAAAAGTTCCAATATACCCCACTCCCCACACGTCCCACTTCTTCCACATCAACAACTTCTTTGTTTTAAGTAAAGATTGAACTGTTCAGAAGACAAATTTCTCTAGACTGAAACAAACTAGGAAGAAAGAATGCTTCATCCCCTTCTGATCCATTTGAGTCTCTAAGCTGTAATGAACCCATTTTCCCATTCTCTGCAATGATTATTTCAAATATGTTCTTTTCTCCTGAAAGTATCACCTATTTTTTTTTTCAACAGAAACCTTTCTCTCTATTATCTCTAAGAGATGAATCATTGGTCTATCTTATATTTGTAGCACCAATTTTACAAAACCACCTTCATTTTTATTCTTGTATTTTTTTTACTTCCTTCCTGTCTAACAAGATGCAGATGCCCAGGTCTTGCTTAAGTTCAACTCCTCCCCAGATGCCCTCGGATCCACTGCCTCCTCCCAATTCTCAGTAACCTTTACCTATCAGTTACCTTCTTGAGATTGTATAGCCAACCTCACCTTCTCTACTCATCAGCATTAAACATGCTCAAGAATCATCTCTTGAAAAAAAATCCCTTAATTGTATAGAACCCCCCTCTTTTTACCTACATGACTCTTTATTCTCCATCAAAAACTCCTGAAAACTTGTCTACTTTTGCTCTCTATCTCTACCCATTCCCAACCCACTCCTTACCTCACTCATACCTCTATTTTCCTCCACCATGTAGCTGAAATTGCTGTACGTAAGGTACACGATAATGTTCCTGTAGCTATATCTGACCATATAATTTTACTATGTTCCCCCAAATTTGACCCATCTTCTTCATTCTCAATGTTAATTCATAAATGAAACCATGCGCTAAACAGTTGCTCATGCCAGAAACCGAGCAAGGGTTGGCACTGGACTGGGAGTAGCCTTTCCAGGTTATCACCCACGCCTTATGGAATTTTATTGTGTTTATATGGGAGACAAATTGTGTGGGTTAAATGCCAAGCCAAGCCTTAAAGCTATAAAGAATATGTCCTAATTACTTCTCATAATTAGCTAGTTGATATTTCTACTAGAAGGGAGCTAGCTTCCACACTCCTTTGGCATTATCAGGATGTTGACATTCTCTTTTTTTCTTGGCCATGCATATGAGAGAGAAGCCTGTGATGCTAGATCTCTGTCTATGTGCTGGCCCTTTGTACTTTTGAATTCATATTTTCATCCTTTGCTCATTTTTCTATTATTTTATCATCTTCTTGATTTGTAAGCACTAAAATTGACTTTTAAAATTCATGGAAAGTTTTGTTAACAACTTGATTACATAATTGTACACATAAAGTAAATGTTTGATGGTCACCAACTTGTGGTAGGATATGCTCAAATTATGCATTATTCTTATTCTACATCTTGCTAGTGAGTTGTGCATCTAAAATATAACCAAATAAAAATAACTCAGGATAATACACTTTATCCCCATACAAAAAATCCAAAGCATGGCAGGAAAATGCAACAGCATAATTAATGAGATCGTGCCATGGGAGAACCACTTGTGCACTTGGTAGAAAGTCACAGGGCCAATGAATAGGGAATTTAATCCGACTGAAGGAAAACCTTGGGTGTTTTACAAGTTCATTCTATGACAGATACTATATTGCTTCTCAGTGAAGCTCAGTTATCAATTTTAGTCAATCTTCAAGGCAACAAGATTGTTATCTCACTTTAGGTGAGCTGTAGTGTTCACAGTCTCTCCAACTTCTGGACTCTGTCCCTTGGAAGTGGCTAGCTGTGCTCCTCATCCCAGGCCTGTGGGGACAATATTGGATGGGGGGTAGGCAGAAATGAGCAGAAAGGCTCTTTCATCAATTCCCATCATCCTACCAAAAGTTGGTGACCATCAAACAATTACTTTTTGTTTAGAATTATGTAATCGAGTTGTTTACAGAGGATAATTTGCAGAAATCTAGACTTAACAATGGATTATTTCTTTGCTCTCATCACCCTGAGCAGCCACAGATTTTCTCAGCTGCCTCCACACATCTTGCTCCACTCTTGGCCTGGAAGAGGCCATCAACCCTCACCATTTGCACAGTCATCTGACAGTTTTTCCAAAATTTGACTTTGGCTATATCACTTTCCTGTAACACACACCAAAGAATATGAAAAAAAGTAGGTTTAAGAGACCTCATTCAGTATCTGCCAGTTACTAGAGGAAGGAAATAGTAGTTTCTTTTCCAAAATTTTAAAAACAATAAAAACTTGGACTTTCAGGAAGATGGCAACAGAGTAGATAGTCAGGGCCAACTCTCTCATAAAAACAGTAGAGGGAGAGCAGATGTGGCTTAAGCAGTTGAGTGCCTACATCTCACATGGGAGGTTCCAGGTTTGGTTCCCAGTACCTCCTAAAGGAGACAAACAAACAATGAACAGACATCAAAGAAAAACAATGAGCAGACATTGAGCAAAACAATGAGCAGACAATGAGCAAAAACAAATAAGCAGGGAGCAGATGTGACTCAAGAAGTTGAGTGCCTGTTTCCCACATGGGAGGTCCCTGGTTCAGTTCCTGGTACCCCCTAAAGAAAAAAAAAAAAAACAATGAACAGTCGATGAAAAAAAACAAGCAGAAACAACAAGCACACAGTTGAGGGAGCCACCTCAGAGGTGCAAAAACAAAACAATGGATGGCAAAAAGCTGACCTAGGGACCTGGTTTGGCACTCAAAAGACAAGGAGAGTGCTCTGCACCTCCCAGGAGGACAAGGGGCAGAGTGATGAAGAAATTAAAAACTACAACCACTACAACCATGAGTTGCTAAACCCCCATAGCAGGAATAGCACCCAATCCCCAACAAGGGTAACAGCCTGGATAAAATCCATGGCTCACTGCAGCCAGCTGAAGGGGAACAGCCATCTTATTCCCTGGAAAAAGGGAGGATATGGCAGAGGGTGGAGTGATTTCTCTTCAATGAATTTGGCCAGAAAAGCCCACTTTGAATCTCTGCTTTGCCCAGGCCAAAAATCACCAAGTGGTGGTTGAAAGAGATACCTACATGGAATGACTTGTTGATGAGCACCATATGCTGGCTGGCCTGGAAACTGCAAGGAGAAAAACTTTTAGGTGTCTATAGCCCAGTCCTCTTAATCTGGTCTGGACCCCATTAGTGAGTCCTGACCCTATTTTGATAACATAAGCTGGACAATTTTGTAAAGACATAGAATAAGTTGGACCAAAAATCAAAGAAGAGCCACTAGGCAAGAGAGAAATTGAACATCAGAGTAAATTCACCAACATATTCAGATGCCTAGATGTAAGCAAAAAAATTGCAAACCATACTAAGAAACGGGAAGATATGGCCAGCCAAAAGAACAAACCAAAAACCTTAATGAGACAATGGATTTAAGACAACTAATCAATGATAATTACACAAATACACTAAATCAATTCAGGGAGTTAAGGGAAAATATGATTAAAGAGATAAAGGATATTCAGAAGACATTGGGTGAACATAAAGAACAATTTGATATCCTGCAAAGAAAAGTAAGAAGCTTATGGGAATGAAGGACACAATATATGAGATTAAAAGTACATTGGAGGAACATAACAGTAGATTTGAGTTGATGGAAGACAGATTGAGTGAAACTGAGGATAGAATATCTGAACTTGAAAAGACAGGAGAAACAGAAAGAAAAAAAAATGGAACAACTGGAACAAGTTATCAGGGAACTGAATGATATCACAAAATGCACAAGTGTACAGAAGATCTGTGTCGCAGAAGGGGAAGAGAATGGAAAAGGGGCAAAAAGAACACTTGAGGAAATAATGACCAAAAACTTTCCAACCCTTATGAAGGACATAAATATCAATATCCAAAAAGGACAATGCACCACAAACATAATAAATCCCAATAGATCTACTCAGAGATATCTGCTATTCAGAATGACAAATACCAAGAATAAAAAGAAGATGCTGAAACCAGCGAGACAAAAACAATGTATCATATAAAAGGGAACCTCAATAAGACTAAGTGCTGATCTCTCATCAGAAACCAAGGAAGGAAGAAGAAAGTGGTATGATGTAGATAAGGTATTGAAAGAGAAAAACTGCCAACCAAGAATTCTTTGACTGGCAACACTGTCCTTCAAAAATGAGGGTGAGTTTAAAGTCTTGACATACAAACAAAAACAGAGAATGTCATACCAAAAGACAAGATTTATAGGCACTGAAGGAAAAACTGCAAGCAAGAATCCTTTGTATGATAAACTGCCCTTCAAAAATGAGAATGAATTTAAAGTCCTTGAAGACAAACCAAAACTGAGAGAGTATATTATCAAAGACCACTTTTACAAGAGATACAAAGGGGGGTGCTACAGCTTGAAAGGAAAAAAACAAGGGCAAGATACTTGGAGAAGAGTGTAGAAATGAAGATTATTAATAAGGGTAACTTAAATGATGAAAAGATAGACAATAGTAAGATATGACAACAGAAAGCCAAAGGGTAAAATGGATGAAGTAATCAGTGCCTTTATAGTATAACATTGAATGTTAAAGAATTGAATCCCCTAATCAAAAGACATAGACTGACAGAATGTATTTTTTAAAATATGAGCCATCTATATGATGTCTACAAGAGACTTACCTCAGATGTAGGACACAACCAGGTTGAAAATGAAAGGCTAAAAAAAGTTATTACATGCAAATACTAATCACAGAAGATCTGGAGTAGCAATACCAATATCAGACAAAATATATTTTAAATGCAAAACTGCTATAAAAGATAAAGAAGGTCATTATATATTAATAAAAGATGCCATTCACCAAGAAAAAATAACTAAAAGAAATACTTAGCCTCCCAACCTGGGTGCTCCAATATACATGAGGCACACACTGGCAAAACTGAAGGGAGAAATAGAGATCTCTATAATAGTAACTGGAGACTTCAATACACCACCCTCAGCATTGGATAGAACATCTGAACAGAGAATACATAAGGAAGCAGAGAGCTTGAATAATATGATAAGATGAACTAGACCTAGCAGACATTTATAGAGCAGTACAACCAAAAACAGGAGGGTAAACATTTTTCTCAAGTGCTAATGGATCGTTCCTCAGGATAGCCCATATGTTGGGTCAAAACACAGGTCTCAATAAATGGAGAAAGTTTGCAATTATACAAAACACTTTCTCT